>NC_049217.1:7360712-8023212 GCF_013347855.1 Anguilla anguilla
TAAGCCCAGGGAACTCATTTTAAGAAACTTTTCAACAGTGACATTTTCAAACGCTATCAAAGAGAAAACCAGAAAATTATCTTTGAGTGCATTGTGGCATTTGCCCCAGACACTCCCTGATCCAAAGCACATTAGGACTAATGCAGAAGAACAAGGAGGTATTTGCGTGAACCTGAACATTAAAGCAATGCATGGTTGTACATAGCATATTCAAAATAAGTGATCTAGATAGCAGTCAGGGATTAGTTTATTTATAATATTGAATATTATACATAATGTCATCCCTCTTAATGTTAATACTGATGTGTTTCAGCATTTTTAGGTACCCTGGAGTTCAGTCTTCTGTATGAAAGAGCTACAAGCACCCTGCACTGTACTGTGATCAAAGCCAAGGTACCTGTCTGCATTCATCTGTAAAATTCCACTCAGTTTTTACTGTCTGATGAGAGGATTTGAATCATTTACACTGCACCAGTGAGCAGAGGCGTCACTAGGGGGGTGCGGGGGGGTGCGGACCACACCGGGTGACACCATCGGGGGGGGTGACACCGAAATGACTGGCAAGAAATGTTTTGTGCAATGTTTTGTGTAGCGACGGGTTGAAACAGCGAATTTCTCTGATGCAGTTTACTGCCGGTTGAATTAATTAGCAGCGTTAATGTGACAAGAAGCGCTCTGTCGTTTGAATGCATAACCCCGGTTGACAACATCCAACAGCACACACACACACACCCCCCGTTAACAACATCGGGTGACACCAACGGTCGACCGCACAGGGTGTCACCAACTCTAGTGATGCCACTTCCAGTGAGCGTCGCACATGAAATATGCAGAGCAGGCCTGGTCAGGAAACTCTTGCTGCAGCCGACAATTGGTCGGCCTAAGCCTAATCACATGCTTTCACACTCAGCCAATCACATGCACGCATCGCTAATGCAGCGCCTTGTTTAAAACCGACAGTCAGACCTGTCCAGCGCTGCTCATTGCCTGTGCTGCTCTTTGCATGCTCCGCTTGCTGCTGCTCACAGAATTGCACCCCCCCACCCCCACCACTTTCAACGTAAATAATTACATTGCGTAGGACGGAGTGTAGCACAGTGGGTAAGGAACTGGACTTGTAACCGAAAGGCTGCAGGTTCGATTCCCGGGTAGGACACTGCCGCTGTACCCTTGAGCAAGGTACTTAACCGAAATTGCTTCAGTATATATCCAGCTGTATAAATGGGTACAATGTAAAATGCTACGTAAAAAGTTGTGTAAGTCGCTCTGGATAAGAGCGTCTGCTAAATGCCTGTAATGTAATGTAACATTGCATATTCATGAATATATTTAATCTAAATAAGTCAGTTGCCCTGACTGAATTGGTCTTAAGATTAATTTCAATGGTAATAGAAATGTTCGGAGATAAGTCTTCCACAAAGCAGCGACTACAAACGATTATTTGACCAGCATTCTCGGAGTAAGACGTATCCGGGATTGCAGGGCTCGGCATTTCGATTCGTACATTTTAACGCATTCCACCAGTAGCGGCCCCGCCAAAAAAACGTCATTTCGACCGACCGCTCGCCTCGTTCGGCGCAGATTTGGATCAGGCGTTAGCGGGTGTGATTACGCGCCTCCCTTTCGCGGCAGGAAACGTTCCCCCGCGCTTCTAATATTTCATCGCCGCGGCGCCTCTGCCAAAACTGACGGACTGTCAAAGCTCGAGGTGGGGCCGCGCGCCCCAGGGAATTCGGCGGGTCACGGTAGCCTCGTCTCGGCGATTAGCGGCGATCGGCGGATTTATGGACGAGGGTTCCTCCGAGAACGGAACGAATCCCGCCGTAATCGCTCGCCGTCTGCGACCGTTCTCTCCGGAAGCGTCGACGCACAAAGCCGGGCGAGGCCAGGCGGGCCTCGGAATTTCATCGCGCGCTCCGGGTAGAACCCGGGCGCGTCTCTCGCTCGACACCTTCCGGAAGATTCTTCACTTAAATTTCACCGCAGGGGGCTCTCCGGCGGCGCCGGTTTCCGCACTTCTCTATAGTGAGGCATGAAACTCGGGGCTTAGCAGTTTATCACTATCGTAGCCGGTCTGGGGGAGAAAAAAAAAAAAAACTGCTGATGCCTTGCTCCGCTCCGCGCCAGCAGGGGAGAAGTCCTGCCCTTTTGCTGAGTGATGTTTTCGGCTGAAAGCCGGTTTTAAACAGTCTTGCACGGAGGCCCCCGCTCCACTTGAGGAATGCGGCGGCCTGCTCCCCACACGCAGAAATGGAATTCAATCTCTCGCTGCACTGTTGACTCATTTTTATTGCAGCCACTGACGCATGCGAAAAACACATAAAAACGCACTGACTGATAAACACATGAAATGCGACACATTTGGTGCTTTTAATGATGCCAAGCATACTCTCAGGTGTTACTCATATTAATGATGTATTTACACTCTTCTGCACTGTAAGTCACTCTGAATAAGTGTGTCTGCTAAATGAATGTAATGTAATGCAAAGCTCCTGCATTATTATTATTATTATTATTTTCACCGTCTTGTCAATTTGATTATCTTTGCCTGTCTTTGGCCATCTTGAGCGACGCTGTTGATGCTCTCCTCTCTCGCGAAGCTCCCCTGAGTTCTGAGATCAAGGTCGTAGCGCCGCTGAGAGCAGCAGCGGTAAAGCCACACTCCCTTAGATCCACAGCCGTGCGCTCAGTAACCCAGGGGAAGCGCCCCGTCTCTGCCTCTCCCACACACAGGGCCTGAGACCGATGGATTTCAACGGGCTGGCTGATCCCTACGTCAAACTGCACCTGCTTCCAGGAGCGTGCAAGGTCAGTGCCGGCGCCGTACGTGGGAGACGAAGACCGGCGAACAGCACCGAGCTCAGAAATACCACCCTGTCTCTCTCTCTCTCTCAATCTCACACTATGTCTCTGTCACTCTCCCTCTCTCTTTCTCTCTCTCTCTCTCTCTCATTCTGTCTCTGTCTCTCTCTCCATCACTCTTTCTCTCTCAAATTCTAATTCAAATTCAAAATGCTCTATTGGCATGAAATACATTTGCAAATATTGCTAAAGCGTACATATATAAACACAAAAAGACATTAGAGCTTGAACATAAATTGAACCAAACTCAATTCAATTCAATTCAATTCAATAAGCTTTATTGGCATGGTAAGGGTACACTTACATTGCCAAAGCATTCACTCACATGACAAACATAACAGACAGGCAATAACAATTTAACTACAATAAACAGAAAAAATATAAAATGCAGACAATCCACAGAAATAAAATTCTACATCTAGAACATAACGCATACAAAATGTCAATGAACTATAATAATTTTACTTTTCTGGTGTCAATGTTACTCCCTGTCCCTCAGTTTGTGGCAAGTGGCAATATATTGTGCGGCCAAATCTACACATTCCCTTCTTTCTTTCTCTCTCTCTCCTTCAACCTCTCTCTCACTCTCTCATTCTCCCTAAACCTCTCTCACATTATCTCTCTCTCTCTCTCTCTCCACTCTCGCTCTCCTTCAACCTCATAGAGGAGACCCATAGTGATATTGGGAATGAGGTAGACTGGGGTCCATGGTGGGGAGGGCATTATGTTTTAAGTCATGGCACTAATTTCAGTGCAGGAGTAGCTGTTTGTTTTTCTCCTGGACTAGGGACAGTTATTAAATCCACCACTGAATTAGTTAAGGGCCGGGTTATTTTAGTTAGGGCTGAAATAGAGGGCAGTTTTTTCTGCTTTGTTAACATTTATGCTCCCAATCAGGGCTGAGAGAGATTAGCTGTTTTTAAGAAGCTGAGGGAAGTTTTAGCACAGTGCAGTCAGAATGAGTGCATTATCATAGGAGGGGACTGGAACTGCACTATAGATTTTACTGTGGACAGGACCAGCGAGGAGCCTCATTTACAGTCGTCCTCCTGCCTCTCTAGCCACACGTTTTGATCTAGCTGATGCATGGAGACTTAAGCACCCTACCACAAGGCAATATACTTGGGTGAGGATATCTGATGGTAGAGTGAGTGCAGCCAGGCTTGATAGGATCTATATCTCTCAAAATTTTATTTAAAGACTATTTAAGAGTTTTATCTACCCTGTTACTTTTACTGACCATCATCTTGTAACAGTGGATATCTGTCTTTCCTTCACTGTGAAGGCTACATCATATTGGCATTTCAACAACAAGCTAATACAAGATAGGGCCTTTTGTGAAAAATTTGAATTTCTTTGGGAGTGCTGGAGAAGACGAAAAGGGGAATTTGTTTCACTAGGTCAATGGTTGGAGGTGGGGAAAGCTCAAATTAGAATTTTTTGTCAACAGTACACATCACATTCTACAGCAATTATTAAAGGAGCAGTGCAGGACCTTGAACAGGACATTAAGAATATGGAGAGTTGCTTGATTGAGGAAGATAATTCTGGTAGGAGGGACCTTTTGCAACAGAAACGACAGGAGTTGAGTACCTTGTTGCAAGAAAGAGTAAAGGGAGCATTAGTGAGAGCCCGGGTCACAAACATAAAAGACATGGACGCCCCTAGTTCTTTCTTTTTTAACTTAGAGAAATCAGGGGCACAGAGGAAGCGGATGATCTGTCTTCGCTTCCTGATGGGAGGGTGACCACAGACCCAGGCCAAATGAGGCAGCATGCTGTGGATTTTTATACTCCCCTCTATGGGGAGGAGGACTGTAACCAGCAATGTGCTGAAGAGCTCCTCCAGGGGCTTCCTCAGCTGGGTACTGAGAAGCAGGCTGCGCTGGACTCTGAGCTCAGCCTGGAAGAGTTTACCAAAGCAGTTGGGCAGCTGGCTTCTGGTCGGTCACCAGGAATTGATGGGCTGTCCATGGACTTCTACAAGCGCTTCTGGGATATACTAGGAGCGGATCTACGAGAAGTGATGCTGGATTGTCTGCAGGAAGGGGCACTACCAGTGTCTTTTCAACAAGCAGCTCTCTCTCTTTTGCCAAAAAAAGGGGACTTAGACTTAGTTAACAACTGGAGGCCTGTCGCACTCCTGTCAAGCGACTACAAGGTGCTCGCCAAGGTTTTGGCAAATAGACTCAAGGAAGCATTAGCAAAACTGATCCATCAGGATCAGTCTTATTGCATTCCTGGACGATCCATTATGGACAACCTGTTTAAGATGAGTGATGCAATGGATGTGTGTAAATTGTATGATCTAGATATTGGCATAATTTCTTTGGACCAGGAAAAAGCTTTTGATCGTGTCAATCACCAGTATTTGTTTTCCACACTCAAGGCATTTGGTTTTGGGGAGCTTTTTATTACTTGGGTAAAGCTGCTATATAGTGGAGCTTCGTGTATGGTCAAAGTGGGGGGTGGTTTAAGTAGGCCTGTAATAATGAGGAGGGGAATCAGACAGGGCTGCCCAATTTCTGGACAGCTTTACAGTTTAGCCATTGAACCTTTGTTATGTAGGCTTAGGGGTAGACTAACAGGACTGTCTTTACCAGAGCTACCAGGGGACGCACCAGTGAGTGTTTCAGCATATGCTGATGTCCTTATTAAGACACAGAGCGATGTGGAGATTTTGGTGGACAGCCTAAAGCTGTATGAGAACGCCTCATCGGCAAAAGTTAACTGGGAAAAGAGTGAGGCCTTACAGCTGGGGGGATGGAGGACAGGGTCATTACCCAGTCTGCCAGGGATGCTTAGATGGGACAAAGAAGGGCTAAAGTGTCTAGGAGTTTTTCTAGGTACTACAGACTTTCAGAAGAAGAACTGGGAAGGGATGTTGGACAAGGTTGTTGCTAAGTTGTCTAAATGGCGGTGGTTGTTGCCACTAATGTCCTTTTGGGGGAGAGTCCTGGTCATCAATAACCTGGCTGTCTCAACACTATGGCACAGGCTTCACGTGTTGGAGCCACCAAGAGGTCTACTGGAGGAGACACAAAAACAGCTGGTGAATTTTTTCTGGTCGGGCCAACATTGGGTGAAGGCTGCACTGCTGTACCTCCCTATACAGGAGGGGGGCCAAGCCATGGTTGACCTGCGGAGTAGGGTTGCAGCATTTCGTTTGCAGGCTGCCCAGAGACTATTTTATCACCCAGAGCTCAGCTGGAGAGGCTTAGCGTGGACTTTGTTGAGGAGGGCTGGAGGTCTCGGTTATGACCATTAGCTTTTTTTGTTAAATCCAGAGAGAATGGATTTTTCTGCACTTACCCCTTTTTACAGATCTCTTGTGAAATCATGGTACGCAACGTTCACTATTAGGAGAGACATTACCTGTCCTGGGCGGTGGGTTTTGCAAGAGCCGCTTCTTCACAACCCTCTCTTGGAGATCAGACTGCTGCAGTCCATCAGTTTTCAGGCTGCCCTGATAAGCGGTGGGGTCACCAAGTTAGGTGATCTCATGGACAGAGGAGACTGGAGGACGGTACATGATTTTGCCAGAAGGATTGATACCCGGTCAGTACGCCTGGTAGAGCAAGTTGTAGAGAGGGTCCGTGCCTCACTTCCTGGCCCGTTTCGGATGGAAATTCAGAGACTCAAGCAAGATGGCTGGCCAGACTTGGAAGAGGAGATGGGGTTTCCAGCTTTAGCTGTAACTGCAGCTATTGATGGTCAGCAGGATGCAGATAACTCCATACTATGTCTTGGCACACCTCAGCTGGGAAACTTTGAACAGATCAGCAAAAAAGCTTTGTATCTGACAGCAGTAAAGGTCCATCACCAAGCCACTCTGAGGAAGGTGAAGCCATCAGGGTGGCCAGGGGATTTGGGACCAGGTTCTTACCTGAGAGGGTGTTGGCGCTCCCTGTATAAGCCTCACATAGAAAAGCGTACTGCGGATCTGCAGTGGAGGCTTGTCCATGGGGCCATCGCTACGAACAGACACATTGCACATCTTGATCCAACAGTGGAGGAGACTTGTTTATTCTGTGGGGAGGTAGAAAGTGTGGAGCACCTGTTCTTTGAGTGCGATAGGCTAGATGGCATGCTAGGGATAGTGAGGCAGTGGTGCACAGGGATAGGCATGGTTTTTTCTAGGGAGCTGTACATAGGAGGGCCAAGGTACATAGTTTTAGAGAAGAGGAGGGTGTGTCTGCTAAATTATATTTTTGGGCAGGCTAAGTTAGCAACTTGGATGAGTAGGAAAAACAAAAGAATTGGGGAAGGATCAATGGACGCAGCAAAAATCATGTGTGGTCTGATAGCAGCAAGGCTTCGTGTAGAGTTCTCCTACTTGTGGGAAACAAACAGCTTTTTGAGCACTTGTGGAGAGTAAATAGGGTGCTATGTCATGTGGATGAGGAAGGGGGCTTAATCTTGGTTTTTGATCCTTTCAATTTTTATTATTTTCTTTTAATTATTTATTTTTTGCTTATGGAGTTTGGATGTTTTTTTATATAAGAAAATGGAAGTGTATATGTTTCTCTTCTCACTCTCTGTCTCTCTCTCTTTCTCTCCCTCTCTCTCTCTTTTCTCTAGCTATTTCTCTCTTTTCTGCCTGTGGTTAGTTTGTTAATTGTTTTATTCTTTATGTTGCTTGTATATTATTTTTATTTTGAAGTACATTAATTTTCTGTGGTTGAACAATGTCCCAATAAAAGGGTTTTTAAAATCTCAAATCTCTCCTTCAACATCAGTCTCTCTCTCTCTCCCTCAACCTCTCTCACTCTCTCTCTCTCACTCTCTCACTCTCTCTCTCTCTCGCCCAGGCGAACAAGCTGAAGACCAAGACGGTCCGTAACTCTCTCAACCCCACGTGGAACGAGACCCTGACCTACCACGGGATCACCGAGGAGGACATGTGCCGGAAGGTACTCAGGTAGACCCCCGCCGCAAGGCTCCGACGGCTCTGTCCCCTGGGGGGCTTCGCGTGACCCCCCCGCGTGACCCCCCCCCCTGCCCCCCGCCCCCCCACCGTGTCTGCGCAGGGGGGGAGGGGGGGAGGGGCAGGCGAGGGCACTCCCTCCCTCCTCCCCTCTGTCCGCCTCCCCCCTCCGCTCCGCTCCGCTCCGCAGCAGAGGGGTCCCCATTCGCTCTGCACCTTTAATCCCGCCTCTCTTCGAGCGCTCCCTTCCCGGCCCGCGCCTCCGTGTGTCCGTCACCTTCGTCTGCCGGGGGTCTCTGCTGACCGTTCCTCCCCATCGTCCCCTTTGTGCTCTGTGAGTGACAGACCAAGTACAAGAGTTCTCACAATGCAGCAAGTATTTGTAAAAGGGAAAAATAACAGCCTTTGTGTGTATGACCATCAGTAGGGCCAAGTCTGTGTGTGTGTGCGTGTGCGTGTGTGTGCGCATGAGTATGTGTGCGCGTGTGTGCATGTGCATGCGAGTGTGTGTGTGTGCGTGTGTGTGCGTGTGTGTGCATGTGCATGCGAGTGTGTGTGTGTGCGTGTGTGTGCATGAGTGTGTGTGTGTGTGTGTGTGTGTGTGATGTGCGTGTGCATGTGCGAAGGTGCTCATGTTTTGATGAGGACGGTTGTAGTCGTGATCATGTCTACAGAAACTTACATGCTCACAATGTGCATAACTCTACGCATAAAATACACAAAACGTTTTTTTTGGGAAATAAAGAAATAATGTATACACAATAAACACTGAACACAACAGTAATTCAGTTCAAATAGACACATATGTTTGAAGGCAAGTTTAAAAAAGGGATCTTCAAGTGTGATTTCAAAGATGAGTCAGAGGACCTGAAAAGAAATCTGGCAAATTATCCCATAAAATCATAGCCTGAGGTGCCAAATGGCTTGCATGCCTAGCCCCCTCTTGTTTTAATTTTGAGTGCGACAGGTATTTGTGCACTTGTGTATGACAGCACAAAGACGTGCACGAACATAATAGCATGCTCTGTGTGTGTGTGTGTGTGTGTGTGTATGTATGAGAGAGAGAGAGAGAGAGAGAGAGAGAGAGAGACAGAGAGAGAGAGAGAGAGAGAGACAGAGAGAGAGAGAAAGATAGACACATCAGGAGAAATAGATTGATAGAGGAAAAACAGCAAGAGGTATAAAGAGATGGTATTGATGCAGCCACTATGTGAAGGGCCATTATAATATAATTATATATTTTTGTTTCGCCTTATTTTTTCATCTGTTAATATTCCCAACGTGCTGAAAGCCAGAATTACAATCAAACTGCTTCTGTCACCGTACAGATTATGTGCAAGGCAAAACACTTAGCTGTCACTCAAATCAGCAGCATCAAGGCCATAATGTATTTAGCAATACCCATTCCCATAAACCTCCACACCTCTCATTTTCCACTTGAATTTCAATGCGCTAATCTCATCTCTCGCTGTGGCGCGTGGCACGCAGTATTCTTTAGGGAGGAATGGCTTTATTGCTATATTCAGGTTTGCGAGACTAAGACGGACAAAAAAAAGACCTTTAACGAAAACAAAGAGAATGGTATCCCTGGGCAACAAAGCTCGAGGATCTCCCGTTTCGCACGTTTTGGAAGAACCTGCCGGTTCAGCGGCGCAATGGCAGCTGGCGGGAGCATTTAAGTTCCCAGGTCACGGATTTACGGTCGGACTAAGCTCAGACCGCGGGCCGCCCTGCTCCTCTCTGACCGAAAGACCGGGCGTGTTCGGAGGCTAACGTTCCGGTCTGCTATTTTCTCTCTGGTGGGTTTTTCCGGTTTCCCGCTCGCCACTCCCTGTCCAACGCGCCGGGTCTCACCTGTTTCCGCCATTCGCCGTTTCAGGTGTGTGCTGCTGTCAATACGGCACCGTTTAATATTCACAGAGCATCACCGAGGGACTGCTTTTACACAAAGGTCAAGTCACATTGATTAATGGCTCTGTCGATACTCTGCTGTCCTAAAGCTGCGTATGTGCGTACAGTACGCGGGCAGCTGTCTGTTAGCGTACGCCCCTCTATCCATCAGATTATTAGCATATGAACGCTTCCTTTGCATAATTCATATTTCCATTAATCGTAACAGGAGGCCCGCGATGCGGCCGCGAGCGCACAGCCGCCCCCTACAGCGCGGTGTTGATATAACGCAGTCTTCCACAGTCAGGCGCTCTTTTAAAGCAGCGCCGAGAATGAGCAGGGAAAACGAGCAGGGTTTTGAGAGACGGCAGACTCTGCGCATGGTGCCTGACACCCACGGAGGGTGCCTTCCACCACGCAGCCCGGCTAACTGTCACGATGTTTCACCTCTCCCCGCGGCAGGCATCGTTTACAGAAAGAACAACATTTTACCGATTCTGCGGTCACGCGGTTTAGAGTTTAGAAAAAGACAGCTCGCCTTGAAAATCATCTGCTCGCACTTCTGTCCCTGAGCCACCGGGACGCGTGGGAGTTTTTTTTTTTTTTAACAGCCTCCGCGTCCCCGCTTTTGCTATGACAAGGCAGTCTGGTCCGAAAGTTATCCTTTTTCGGCATGCGGAAACGTTTAATTACTCTGGGGAGCACTTTGCGGCCGTGCTGCTCGCAACAGCACGCGAAGACATCCGAACCCCAATTAAAAACATGCGCGGTGTTTGCGCCGCAGGAATAAGTTAACGGAGAGTCGGTTTTGTACAGTATCCAGCAGACAGAAGCGAAGCTGTAACCCTTTAACGGGTCTGCTGTGCTCCTCGGGCTGCCGTTCTCCATGGGAAGGAGCGAGAGCCTAATTTGAAACGCTCGTGTACTGACAGGCGCTAATTCCTCTGTAAATTGGTGGCGTGCGGACGCATCCATTCCCCTCATCTTGTCAGCGCGCGTCGCCTTCCTCTCTCCAGCCCGCCAGCTGAGCTGCACCACAACGCTAAAATGACCCCACACCACCAATATCAAATATCACAGCCTGTCTCCCCTCTCCCTTTCTCTCTGTCTGTCTCTCCTTCTACCTCTTTCTCTCACTTTCTCTCTGTCTTTCTCTGTCTCTTCCACTCTCTCTCTTTCTGTCTCCCTCCATCAAATTCAAGTTGCTTTATTGGCATGAAATACAAATGTAATTATTGCCAAAGCATGCATTCATCAATTAACTAAATCAGAATTATAATAATACTAATTATTATTATTATTATTATATTGATAATAATAAGAAGAATAAATGCAACAATATATTATAATAACAACAACCATGACACTGATCTGGACTAAGTGGTTAGAAAATGGATGGAACAACAACAGCATCAATAATAAATCAATAAATATGCCCATGTTTACATGTTTGAGGGGGTTGGACTCACTGTCTGGACTCACTCAGGCAAAGACAGGCCAAAATGAACAGTGCTGCAACTGGGGCTGTAGGTCCTTCTCCTAACAGGAATGTACATTTTTCTTCATTTGACAGGTAAATGAAATGATAAATTAAGTGCAGATAATTTGTGGAAATAAATGTTTCTAATTGGTGAATAGTTTGTGCACGTTAAGGGGGAAGTGCATCTCTGTTTCTGCCTCTCCTGTCTTAGTGACCACATATTTGACTGCTATTACTTTATTTTTAAGAAGTGAGCATGTCATCTATAGCCAAATCCTTGAGTACTGGCTACTGTATAATTCAATGAAAAGCTCATAGAATCTCCAAGTTCAATTGAAAGGGATAAAACAAAAAAAGTTATTCGAACTCACTGGCTCGCTAGCATTTTATGTTGATGGATGTAATATGAATTAGCTAGCTGGTTAGCCTGCCAAATTTGAGCAATTTTGAGCTATTAATAACTGATGTTAGAATCAAGAAGGACGATGTAGTCTTGGGGAAATCGATGGAAAAAACAACAGGACAAAACCACTCAAAATGGCTGCTCACACAGCCTGCAACCCCTCCCCTTAGGGTCTGATTGCAACAAGTTGAAGACACAAGTACAAAAAATGATATGCAGGATAGCATTTGAGAGGTTATAATTACTGAGTTGTCTTTGCTGTAGTTGTACAAGTCTGCAACCGTTCTAGTGTATTCTCACATTAATTCACAGATTTGTGAAACCATTCTACAGATATGTGAAATCATTTACAGATTTGTGAATCCATTCTACTGATTTGTGACTTCTGCTACAAAAATACCTTCTAAAATAGCAATTAAGTTTGTTTTTTGTTTTGGTTTGATTATTCAAATATTCCAGATGGACATCTTTTGTTTTGTTTTTGGGGTTCAGATCTTGGATTTTCAGGGCTTGAAATTGCAGTTTGTCTTGGGGACCTGATTTGAGATGCATCCAAAATTTAGTTGCTCTTTTTAATGTTCACTATTAATGGGTATCAGCCTAATTCTGCCCTGCATGCGTTGGTGGGTGTTTTTCTTTGAATGTTTTGTACTGTTCTGGAAAATTCTGCATGCCAGGCCTCTGTAGAATGCCTCTGTAGGAGGCCTCTGAGTGTAGTGGAGATGACTGAGTGGACCCCATACTTCACTTCCATATAAGGCAATTGGTTGGATTACACTGCAATCCAACCGATGTTATGCCAAATTCTGATGGGTATGTTTATTTTTTGAAATTTTGTTCTGACTGCATAAAAGGCTCGGCAAACTTTTTCTTTCAGTGTATTCACTGCCAGACCAAAGTTTCCTGAGGCACTTATTTTGAGCCCCAGGTAATCATAGAACAGGGAGTGATCTAGTGCGGTGTTTCCTAGAGTGAATTCATGTCTGGTGTCCTGAGATCTGGGTTTCTTTTGGATTATCATTATTTTAGATTGTTTTAAATTTACTGTTAGCTACCAGTTCTGACAGTATTGCTCCAGCAGATTCAGATGTTGCTGTAGTCCTTGTCTTGTGGGTGGCAGCAACACCTTGTTGTTCAGGGTTAGGCCAGGTTGTAGATTGTTCCAACAGCACTCTTGATATCGATACTAAAGAGAGTTGGTGATAAGCTGCATCCCTGAAAAACATCTAGTCCTTCAGTGATGAAATCTTTTTTATTGCAGGTTCTTACTGCACACTTCACTTTTACAAACTTCACACAAACCTTATACCCTACACCAATTTGGAGGATTTTATTATATAATCCCCTCATGTCAAATAGAATCAAACAGCTTTTTAAAAACCAATAAAGCATGCACAAATTTTATCTTTGTTTTATTGGCAGACATGTTGATTAATTGGGGTGTGTAGGGCGAAAACGTGATCAGTTGTGAGGTGGTTTGGTCGAAAGCCAATTTGTCCTTTTGCTCTCTCTCTCTCTCTCAGGGTGTCGGTGTGTGACGAGGACAAGCTGACTCACAACGAGTTTATTGGGGAGGCGAGGATTCCACTGCGGAGGGTGAAGCCAGATCAGCACAAGCACTACAACGTCTGCCTGGAGCACCCCCCTCCCGTGAGCCAACAGCGCCCCCTCAGGGCCAGTTAATATTTACCGTTAATAATTAGTTTAGCCTTCTTCCTACCGCATTCGTCGCCATTCATATTGCTGCAGTCAAACTGCCCCATCTCTTATCAGGACCCTGCAGATTATTGCACTTGGCCTTTGGCATTGGATTCCCTGACCGCACATGTGCAGAATAAGACTGTTTCCCTTCCTCTCTCCTCCACAGCTTCCCTCTCCCACTGCCATGAGTACAGCACTGCGGGGGATCTCCTGCTACCTGAGAGAGGTACAGACCAGGCCCTCTCCTTTCTCTGGCCCCTCCCCCTCCCCCCACCACTCTCTACTCCAGGCCTCTCCCCCTCTCTGCACCAGGCCACTCCCCCTCTCTGCCAAGCCCCCTTTCTGCTCTAGGCCCCTCCCCCTCCCCTACCCCTGCCTACTCCAGGCCCCTCCCCCCCTCCCCCTCTCTTCCCCAGCTCCCTTTCTGTTCTAGGCCCCTCCCCCTCCCTACTCCAGGCCCCTCCTCCTCTCTGCTCAGGGCCCCTCCTCCTCTCTGCTGAAGGCCCCAGCACCAGTCCTTCCCTCTCTGACCCCACCTCCTTGCCTCCAAGCAATATATCTGAGGTCAGACGCCAACCCATTCACTGTCAAATTTAAACGAGCACAGCATCTGAGCTCAGAACATTTGCCTTATCTCCTCCATAACTGAACCGAGCTTGTATTTCAGTTGACGTCTCTCAGGAGGCAGCGTGGGTTATGAAAGTAAGAAATGAAATAACAGACGAAATCGCGGATAAAGATGGTATATTCGTCAATGAAGCAGGCTGAGAGCCAGCGGAGTGGGGGATGTGAGCCGGAGAGATGGAGCGGAGGAGGCGTGGAGCGGAATACAAAGGATGCATCACGATGGAGGGCAAGAACGAGGAGGCTAAAATCAATGCCGCTGTGGGAGCCTGGGAAGAACCAGAGGAAATGTGCTGGTGAAAAGGAGGGAAGAAAAGGGAACTAAAGTTAACTGAACTAAAGTAAACTACTGTAAAGTAAACTACAGTCAATTACAGTATAACTATGATATGCAGAGGAGCGAAGAGGGATAGGTTGGTCAGACCAAGAGGGGATGAAGGGTTTGATATGGTTTTAGACTGAAGGGTTCATGACGCTTCAGCCTGAAGAGTTTATGATGTTTCAGACTGAAGGATTCAAGATGGTTTCAGAGTGATAGGTTCACAATGCTTCAGACTAAAGGGTTTGTGAAGCTTCAGACTGAAGGGTTCACAATGCTTCAGACTAAAGGGTTTGTGAAGCTTCAGACTGAAGGGTTCACAATGCTTCAGACTAAAGGGTTTGTGAAGCTTCAGACTGAAGGGTTCACAATGCTTCGGACTAAAGGGTTTGTGAAGCTTCAGACTGAAGGGTTCACAATGCTTCAAACTAAAGGATTTGTGAAGCTTCAGACTGAAGGGTTCACAATGCTTCAGACTAAAGGGTTTGTGAAGCTTCAGACTGAAGGGTTCACAATGCTTCAGACTAAAGGGTTTGTGAAGCGTCAGACTGAAGAATTCATGATGCTTCAGATTCATGTGGGTTCGTAGCGCTTCAGACCAAAGGGTCTGAGATGGTCAGGGCTTCAGAATGGGGGCTCTAACCAAACAGGCCAGAGAGCTGTGTGGAAATGATGAGCGGAATATCTGCTCGGGGAAAGAAAAGGTGCGGAGAGCCAAACAGCAGCTGTGGCGTAATGAGTCCCGCGGAGATCAGACTCGGAGACGGACAGACGGACAGACGGACAGGCGCAGCCGACGGGACGGAGAGGCAGGAGGCAGTTAATGAGCAGGAGAAGAGCGACAGACCCTTCGTTCTGTACGAAGCCGTCTGTGGGGGCCAGCTGCCTTTTGTATGAGCCATTTAAAAACTGGTTTCGATATCGCTCTACTGAATGGCTTGAAAGCAAATGCATTTGCATTTGAAGAATGTGTATTTGCGACAGAGGGGAGGTAACCACCAGCCCCCCCCCCCCCCCCCCCCCCCCCCCCCCCCCCCCCCCCCCCCATCCTTCCCTCCCTCCCAGCCCTGGTCAATCAGTCCGTACGTCGCCACAGTCCGCCTGCGAAACCCTAATCCGCGGTCTGTTCCTCCAGCGCCGGTCCGTCCTGCCGGTCCGTCCGTCCGTCCTGCCCGCGTCGTCTGCCCTCGCGGGCGGGATGCTTGTGTGTCGGCTCGTTTCAGAGCTCCGGCGCTCGTGGAGCTCAGAATGCCGCTCGGTCTAATCCGCGGGTCCGCGAGCTGGCAGGCGCACGCGGGAGAGCGCAGAGAGGAAGGCAGCGGACAGCACCCCCGCTGCGAGGCCACACTGAGGGAGAGAGAGAGGGAGGGGGAGGGAGAGGGAGAGAGAGGGAGAGAGAGCAAGAGAGAGGGGGGGAGAGAAGGACGGAGGGAGGGAGAGGGGGGGAGGGAGAGACAGAGGGAGAGCGAGAGAAAGAGAGGGAGGGAGGGAGAGAGAGACAGATGGGAGGAGGAGAGAGAGAGGGAGAGATAGGGGGAGGGAGGGAGATAGAGAAAAGGAGAGAGAGAGAGCGCCACTCAGTATTCAGGGGCAAAACAGTGCATTAGTATTAATGAGGCCCTGAGGTTTGGCACAGAAATGGGGGGAGGAACGGAGGGATGGTGGAGAGGCACAAGGGGAGGGACTGGAGAGAACAGAGAGGAGAGAGAGGGAGGGAGGGAGATGACAGGAAACTACACCACACCACTACTCCCACCTTTGTGTTTAGGTGAATGAAGATGAACAGATAATACACAGAAAAGAGGGGAGAAAAGGAAAAAAAGAGGAAAATAGTGGCAAAAGGACTGTATGTTTGATGAAGGCAGCGTGTCAATACTTGTGCATTTAATACAGCGCAGTAGAGCAGCAGCTATTTAATACAGCGCAGTAGAGCAGCAGCTATTTAATACAGCGCAGTAGAGCAGCAGCTATTTAATACAGCGTAGTAGAGCAGCAGCTATTTAATACAGCGCAGTAGAGCAGCAGCTATTTAATACAGCGCACTAGAGCAGCTATTTCATACAGCGCAGTAGAGCAGCAGCTATTTAATACAGCACAGTAGTGCAGCAGCTATTTCATACAGCGCACTAGAGCAGCTATTTCATACAGCGCAGTAGAGCAGCAGCTATTTAATACAGCACAGTAGTGCAGCAGCTATTTCATACAGCGCACTAGAGCAGCTATTTCATACAGCGCAGTAGAGCAGCAGCTATTTAATACAGCACAGTAGTGCAGCAGCTATTTCATACAGCGCACTAGAGCAGCTATTTCATACAGCACAGTAGTGCAGCAGCTATTTCATACAGCACAGTAGTGCAGCAGCTATTTCATACAGCGCACTAGAGCAGCTATTTCATACAGCGCAGTAGAGCAGCAGCTATTTAATACAGCACAGTAGTGCAGCAGCTATTTCATACAGCGCACTAGAGCAGCTATTTCATACAGCGCAGTAGTGCAGTAGCTATTTCATACAGCGCAGTAGAGCAGCAGCTAGCTTTCCCACTGTGATCCATTCTGTTTCTGAACTCACTGCTGCAGACACAGCACTCTGACCCTCCTCCTCACAATAGGCACTGATCCGTACAGTATCAGCTGAACCCCTCTCTCCCTCCTTCCTCCCCCTCTCCTTCCACCCCCACTCCTCCCTCCTCCCCCTCCACCCCACCCCCGCAGTGGGAGAATGAGATGCAGCGGAATCTGGAGGAACGGGGGCGGCTCCTGCTCTCTCTGCAGTTCCTGCCTCCGGCCAACGAGGAAGAGGAGGAGGAAGAGAAAGAGGGAGGAGCCAGGGAGGGGCGGCGGGGCAGGCTGTGTGTAGGGGTCCGAAGATGCGCCCATCTGGCCGCCATGGACGTCAACGGATTCTCCGACCCCTACGTCAAGACGTGAGCGGGAGGAGATCAAGAGTGTGTGTGTGTGTGCGTGTGTGTGTGTGTGTGTGTACGTGTGTGTGCGTGTGTGTGCACGTGTGTGTGTGTGTGTACACAACATTGTGTGCACGTGTGTGTGTGTGTGTGTGTGTGTGTGTGTGCATGTGTGTGTGTGTGTGTACGTGTGTGTGTACACAACATTGTGTGCACGTGTGTGTGAACACAACATTGTGTGCACGTGTGCGTGTGCATGCGTATATGGTCGGGTGGGAACTAGCAGCTGAAGAGATGGCAGAAAGCGGGAGTGAAACAGAGAGAGAGAAGACAGTCTCCATTTGCTTTCTCTGACCCTCCCTCCCCCTCCTCCTCCTCATCCTGGACTCCTACAGTCCTCACTCTCTCCTCTTCTCCATTTCACACTTTCCTCTTTCTCTTTTGCTCTGAACCTCAAACGCCTCTCATCTCCACGGGCCTTCTTTTCCTCTATCTCTCCAGCTCCACTCCTCCTCTTTAAATTACACCGTATCTGCATGTGCTTCGGTTCCAAGCCCTCTTTCTGATTATTCACACACACACACACACACACACACACACAGGCACATGCACAAACACACACACTCTCACTCTCTCTTTGGTTCTCCCTCCCTTTGTTTCTCTATCTCTCTTTCGCACCACAGAGTGCTGATCAAAGCCTAATCTCAGCATGGTGTGTGTGTGTGTGTGTGTGCGCATGTGTGTGCGTGTGTGTGCTCTGTGTAAATACAGCAAATCAAAATTTCATGGATATCAATGGGATGCCTACACAAAGGCAGCAAATTCAAATTTGTGTGTGTTTTAGGAAGTGTGTGCGTGTATGTGTGTGTGCTTTAGGAAGTGCGTGGATGCGTGCGTATTTGTGTGTGTGTGCGTGCGTATGTGTGTGTGCTTTAGGACGTGCGTGGATGCGTGCGTATTTGTGTGTGCGCGCGTGTGTATGTGTGTGTATTTTAGGAAGTGCGTGTGTGCATGTGTGTTTTAAGAAGTGTGTGCGTGCGTGTGTGTTTTAGGACGTGTGTGCGCGTGTGTTTTAGGTAGTGCGTGCGTGCGTGCATGCGTGTGTGCGTGTATGTGTGTGCGCGTATGTGTGTTTTAAGAAGCGTGTGCGTGCGTGTGTGTGTGTTTTAGGTAGTGCGTGCGTGCATGCGTGTGTGCGTGTATGTGTGTGTATCATCCTGCTTCGACAGCAGTATGAACCCCCCCCCCCTTCTCTGTTCCTCGCTGTTGCAGGTACCTGAAGCCTGACCTGCACAAGAAATCCAAACACAAAACGGCCGTCATTAAAAAAACACTCAACCCAGAATTCAACGAGGTGAACATGCTCACGTTTTATTCTGTTTTACGGTCATATCTGACTGTCACGGTTGCGTCTGAGTGGTCAATGTTAGCAGTATCACACTTTTCAAACCTGTGAGATTCAGTGCTTCGTTGATAAAAATTCATTGAGGAAATTCATTGATAAAATTCTGTTTGATGTATCCAGAAAACCATGTGCATGCGCTGTACGTGTATTCGTGTATAGTCACACGCACACGGACGCACATGAACATGTGCATGCACACATACAGACACTCACACAAGCACACACACTCTGGCACCCACGCACACATGCACACCATTGCACATATTGCATCATCATTTGTTCAAATTGGCTGGTTTCCAGCACTACACAATATTCTAGTTCCAAGTCCATTGAAAAAAACAAAACAAAGTTGTTGAGTACAAAAACATTTGCGCTCAGGTCTTAGGCATTTAATCACAAAGGAACACAAACACTTAGAGAATAATTGTGTTTTGGAGCTCTTGAAGATTAGAGTGCATCACCAATCAACTCAGTAATTAAATTTATGGCTTTAAGAACTATGAGACGTCCTAGTCATAAATAGTAATATTATATGCCGTATCATCTGCTACCTTCGTACACATTTTTATTGCGAACGTTCCTTTGTATTGAGGCTCTTAGTGACATAATAAAAGCATGACTGCCTTGTTTCCATAGTTTATTCCACTTTTATTTCTGCCTCACTCTGCCCATCAAACTCAACACCTTGACTGCATAAACACGTATTATCCTCCACCGCCACTTTGGTTTTCATTTATAGCATCTTCAAAGGGAAATCCTTAAAGAACAATCAACGCCGTCGCTAACTCATTTCCATGCATTTAGTTTTGAATAACGTGATCATAGATTGTGATTTTGCGGTATAGAACGCAAGAATATACGTTGAGAAGAACAAGCCATTCAGCTCATTGCGGCTCACCATTTACCTTCAGAGCATCCAGCACTGCATCAATCCTGGACCTGAACACCCCAAAGGTTTATGTCTCTACTACACAACGTGATAACTCTCTGCATCGAAAAAAAACCTTCCGAAGCGCATGCTAAATTCACCCTTAACTAATTTCCACCTATGACCACTTGATTTACTGACAGAACTCAACCTGAAGAATATATTATAGTTCAATTCTTTAATCCCTTTTATGAATCTAAATGTTTTTATCAAATGACCCCTTTCTCTCCTTTTGGTAAGCATGAAGAGAACAAGTATCTTTCCTCTTATGTCTTTCCTCATTACAAGTGCATTTCATACCAGGAATTAGTTTAGTTGCCCTTCTATGAACTTTATCCAGAGTTCCTATATCTTTCTTGTAGTGACGTGCTCAGTGTGGTCCGAAGTATAGAGATTATAAATAGAGATTAACATAACTTCCTTTGATTTACAATTAAGACTTTTGTTTTCAATTTTCTTCTTGTCAATCTAATTGCAATTTGTCATCTTGAATCCTTCAATGGAAACAAAAGGGGGAGCACAGTCACTGATGAAATTTCACTTTTTATTCTGAAAGGCATGCTTGTCAGCCAAAGCCTTTCAACGAAGACATCCGAAATTGCGAGATATATTCCGTCCTCAAAAAAAGTACTGCAAATCGGTATTAATGGCCTAACGTCTAAAACGTGTCCAACCTTTTGAAAAACGCCGCTTTCCTTTTCGGGACTCATAAAGGTGCCATGACAGCTGCAGTTGCAAGGGTCATAATTCTACTCTCCTTACTCTGTCCACTTCACAGGAGTTCTTCTACGAGATCTCTCCGTCAGAGCTGAGCAGCAAGACTCTGGAAGTCACAGTCTGGGACTACGACTTGGGCAGGTCGAACGACTTCATCGGTGAGAGGGGTTCTTTTTACTGTCGTTGCACATTTATAATACCATTACGCTACTGGAGAACAAAGCCATTGTTTGACATACTCTCTTTGTGATATTATTTTATGTGTATGTAATTGCTATGATTTAATGCAGTGTTACATAAATTGTTTGCACATATGTGTTGGACCATAATGCATTCTGTATGTGCACTAGAATCATACTACTCATTTGGGTCTGCAGGGGAATGCTTCAGTTGTTTAAGAAATGTTTCCAAAGGAAATAACTGCAGCACGTTGTGTATGCCAGGGGGCGTGTCTCTGAGCTGTCACTCACAGGGAAACGCACTCCGCCATTGGCTGGACTGTCTGAACAACAAAGGAAAGCGAGTGGAGAGATGGCACACGTTGACCAACAACCTGCCGAGATCCACCTATCACGACTGAAGCCACCGGACACGTTGCGTTTCGATTGGCCCATTCCTCCCTGCCCCTTGGGGGGGGGGGAGCATTTTGGGCTGGTCTGCATGCGTATGTACGGACAGATGCCGTTTTTTTTACCTGCGTGTCCTCCACCACCTGATGCACTACAACGAAATACTTATGCCTTTTAACTTTCTACACGTCCACACATTGACAAAACTCAATAATTACGCTTTCCCCGATGATGTTTGTCGCGCCGTGGAGAGCGCTATACGAGTGAAAGGTGCTACGCCAATTAAATCCGACTCAAATGACTTCAAATCCATTCCTTTATCCCTAAATAATGCTGCCCAACGCTGCCTACGGCACCCTTCCGACAATAACAGTAAGATTACCATCAAGCATTAGGCCAGATATTATCATTAGCCAATCACAACGGAGCACTCCCCATTATGATACTTCACTGGTAATGGCCATCATTATAGTAGACTCTTCCATGTGGACTGTTTGTGCTCAGAATCTTAAAAATAAGTGCGTAGTGGACTATTGGCGTGTTCCCTCTTTCTTTCTCTCTCTCTCTCTCTCTCACTCACTCGCTCGCTCACCTTGTTTTCTTCTTTTGCTCTACCACTCGTCCTTTTCCTCACTCTGCTTCTCTGTGCCATTGCGGAATGCCTTCAGCACTCTTCAGTTCAAGATAAAAAAAATATAAATATACATACATATATATACTGGTGTATATATAAAAATCACTGTCAGTATATTACTGTTGTCATATTATTGAAATGATACAAAGTATTCCATCCTTTGAATGCGAAATGGATGTTTTGTGCTCAAATGTAATAATAATAATAATAATAATAGTGATAATAATAATTAGTAATATTGATATTGTTATTATTATTATTACAGCACAGTAATAAAGTCTATATCCTCATTAAAGTGAGCTGCAGTTCTCCAGAAGTGCCCGTGCTGCATGGGGCACTCGTTCCTTGTATCAGCCGAAAAGAAACACTGTCCGATTCCCACATCTCTCTTCCTCCCGCCGGCGAGCCAGTGCGCCGCCCGCAACGCATGCCTTCGTGTACGAGTGCCACTTTCTAACTATGCCAGTTGAGTGTTTACATCCACGGTTTTGGATCGCGTCCCGTTCCGCTCGGGGGAAGCGGCAATGTTTACCTTTTTACCAGGTGTTTCTGTACAATATTAAATAAATTTGGAATGCGGTACGTACATGTTTGCATTGAGTGTTATTTTCTTCGGACCGTCAGATACGGCGCCCGTAATTCGGCCGTATAATACCGCCAAACCAAGCAAATATAATGCGCACAATTCATGCCGAAGAACATTAATCTCAATACACAGGTGGGAAGCCCCCGCCGCAGTGACTCATCAGTATGCTGCAGTAGCTGTTGTGATCGTAGTAGAATTAATCAAGTATCCGCGGCAGCGGAGTTTCTACATCTCTTCAGTTTCATTTCTGAACAGCTGGTGGAATGTTTAATCACGGGGTAACACTTCCTTTTAAATATTTAAGCAAGCAGCTGCGGGGAATATATAATCATCATACGAGAGGACACATCTTTTAATGACACATCTATGCGAGGCTCCTTCGGGCCACAGTAGCCACTATTCCACGTTTTCCATCCAAACTGCAACCAACGTTTAAATTGGTCGCGCGAAACCCCCGCGTTAATCCCCAGCGGTTTATCATTTTTTAGTGCCAAATTAATCGCTGTAGATATACTAAATCTAGCCTATGCGCTGTGGCTAACCTAACCTACAGCTACTCCGCGATGTTCTGTGAATTAAGAGGCAAAGTCGATTTGAACTACGGGCTGGATTTTAAAAAACGCAACGACTGGCTTTGGAACGAAGCAAGAAACGAAATTACATCGAGAATCGTGTTACGAAGTCTGCAGTTCCAAGATAACATTCAGTCTATACTACAGCGATACTGCACGAGGGATTACTTCTGCTTGAATAAATGAGAAAATAAAATCGGTTGTGTTATCTGTGACACAAGGCTAGATCTATCTGCTGTTAGGCCCGCGTGAGGACTTAGTTTAGTTTCGGTCAGTTATGGCTAAAAATATAAAGCCATAGAATTGAAAGAGGGAGTACCTTCTTTATCACATCACTGTACGTTCTTCATACGCATAATTTGACATATGATTATCACAACTGCTGTGAAAAAGTCCCGGTCTTTTTGGAGCTTTATTGTGGCAATTCCTTCTGTGACTTAGCCTGTCAGTGACCTCTCAATGAGCGGCACTTACATTTCCCTGTTCCCTGTCCCTCGTGTATCAGTGATAAGCATGAGAACCGAAGCTATAAAATCTGAAATTGGAGGGGGCTGCTCACTCATTCTGGGATTATGATGTTTTAACGACAGGCATACATTGTTGATCATCCTCATTAATAGTTTCAGATAGTTTTAGCAGGTGGAAATTTACGATGAGTAGAGAAAATTCAGGACTTTACAGCTAAATCACGTCCTTTCACTAATATATTTCACTGTTATTTGAATTTTTTTATGATCAGTCTTTTATGTTCCTTTAAAAGTGCGAGTCGCTTTAAATAATCATGGAGGCAGCTGAGGTCAGTTGAACCCAGACATGCCTTTAAGTATGAAGCAAACGGACACGACAGTGGCTGTCAAACAAGCACGGGTTTACCTGAACCACAACAGGGATGACAAAAAGGATTCAGAGAGATGCAAACAAGAGCTCACACAGTGGCCAAACAGCAAACACTCTCTCCCTTTAATCAACTGCAGTTCATTAATTCAGGCAACAGGAAGCCGCCTTGATTGGGATTAAGCCCCAGCTGTCAGCCTGGCTGTAAGTGGGGCGGTGCTGTCTGTGGTTCTGTCTGTGGTTCTGACTGTAAGTGGGGCGGTGCTGTCTGTGGTGCTGTCTGTAAGTGGGGTGGTGCTGTCTGTGGTGCTGTCTGTAAGTGGGGCGGTGCTGTCTGTGGTGCTGACTGTAAGTGGAGCGGTGCTGTCTGTGGTTCTGACTGTAAGTGGGGCGGTGCTGTCTGTGGTTCTGACTGTAACTGGGGCGGTGCTGTCTGTGGTTCTGACTGTAAGTGGGGCGGTGCTGTCTCTGGTGCTGTCTGTGGTTCTGACTGTAAGTGAGGCGGTGCTGTCTGTGGTTCTGACTGTAAGCGGGGCGGTGCTGTCTGTGGTTCTGACTGTAAGTGGGGCGGTGCTGTCTGTGGTTCTGACTGTAAGCAGGGCGGTGCTGTCTGTGGTTCTGACTGTAAGCGGAGCGTTGCTGTCTGTGGTTCTGACTGTAAGCGGAGCGTTGCTGTCTGTGGTTCTGACTGTAAGCGGGGCGGTGCTGTCTGTGGTTCTGACTGTAAGATTACGGAGAGCTGGTAGCACACAATGAAGTAGCCTACATGCAACATCTTTTTATAATATTACATGCAACCATGGTACAACAATTAGTTTTTTAAGTGTAGACATAATGAAAAGCTATGTTCAATTAGCTATTTATCTACACTAGTTTAGTTGGCATTCAATTTGCTATTTAGGTACGCTAGTTTAGTTAGCATCCAATTTCCTATTTATCTACGCTAGTTTAGTTAGCATCCAATTTGCTATTTATCTACGCTAGTTTAGTTAGCATCCAATTTGCTATTTATCTACGCTAGTTTAGTTAGCATCCAATTTGCTATTTATCTACGCTAGTTTAGTTAGCATCCAATGTGCTATTTATCTATGCTAGTTTAGTTAGCATCCAATGTGCTATTTATCTATGCTAGCTTAGTTAGCAAGCCACTAGCCATGATGAGAAGATGGCGGTGCTTACTGTGAACTTGGCGATATTACAGTAGGTGAACTGGCCCAGTGTCTGCAGTTCAGCGCTGCACATGTTTGCAGGGGCTGTTGCCACGGACACTTGACAGGCCATAATTTACACATAATGAGAGCTTTTAGCGACGGGAGGCTTCCAGCTCATCGCCGTCTCCACATTCTCCCCGCGGCCAACAAATGCGCGCGCGGGTAGCCCTCCGAAAGGTCGCCGTGGCGACGTGGCTCTCACCCCGCCGCTCCTGCCGGTTTCTGCTCCAGCCCCGGGGCGAGAGGGGCGGGGGGCGGTATACTGACCTTTACCCTAGTGCCTCAGGGCGAACATGAATCGCCCCCCATGATCCCCTTGTAGGTCAGAGGATGGGGTCCAGAGCAGAACCGACCCCCCCGACCCCCCCTGCCCCCCCCTCGTGCACTGAGCCCTGGCCACTTCAGATGGAATAAAATCACACCTGCTCTTTCGCCCGTATGGCTGCATTACAGTTCCCATCAGACCTCGTTCCGCGGGCCCATTCCAAACCGCGCTTTTCGTTTAGCGCTTCGGACAAGATGCGTTCGTCTGCATTTCGTCCATCTGCCGCTCCCCTAATGAGACTTTTTTTATTTCCTCGCTTTTTTTCATCGCCCCTGCGAGAGTGGAGAGGAGAACCGCATTTTGTGCTTCTAAAACGTCAGGATCGTTTAGGGGTTGATTCCACGTATGTAATGCTCACCAATATTTATTTTTATTTTTTTACGAAATAAAAGAGAGCAAACGCACACAGAAATGTCATCAATTTTAGATGGTTACAAATGATAACCAAGCATTGTGCGCACGGAGATAATGAGCCGAGCAGAGATGCCCACTCTAATGGGATTTTTAATAACTGCGAGGAGTCAGAGTCTGGACTCATCTAAAGAGCGCGATCACCTGCTGAACAATAACCTCCGCCGCGCTCAAGTGTTTTTAGCGCTTGTCGCGGCGGAAAGAGAGAGCCTTTAAAATGTGGCACACACGGCTCATTCCCAAAAGAAAATATGTTTGAAATTAGAAGCTGTCGAGTGGCTGACCCTGCAGGGCAAGGCATAATGGGCGGTGGTGGGGAGGGCCAGGGCTGGGGAGAGGAGGGGAGGGTTCAGTTGGCTGGGCTCTGCGTCTCATCGCACTCTAGCGACCCCTGCCGGCTGAAGGAGCGCGCGCGGTCTGCGTGCTAAAGCTGCTGCGCGGGACGCGTCCTCCTCCGCCTCGCGTCCGTGCGGCTGGGCTTTGCCGGCCGCGGTGCGAAAAGAGGCCGGTCCGCGCCGCGGAGAAAAGCGTAAACAACATTTCGAAAACGAAAGCGTGCGCTGAATACCGGGCCGTTGAGTTCTGAAATATGGAAAGCAGGGCACTCGGGGAAGAGGAACAAGCCTTAAATAATGCACGGTCACACCTCAGCACTCCTCCTCGGGCTAGAAAAGCCCATTCCAGCGCCCGCGAGCTTTCCCGCCCGCGTGTGCTATACGGACTCGCACGCTCGAGCGCTCTGTCAACGAGGAGATAGCTCCGCACGGACGCCAGCCAGATGGCTATGCTGCAGGTACTCGGACTCAAAAACGTGTCATATTTGGAGCTCTGTCGCTCAGACCTCCGAGCGGGAGACCGCAGCACGGGAAGCACTTCGCTACGCTGCCCCCCGGTGGGCGCCGCCTGCCTCGCAACAGGAACGCCAGGGTTCCGCCGCTGGTGCGAAGACCCAGCTGGCGATTTTAATGTAGCCGACTACATTCAGACAGATGGTGGGCTGCTGTTATTGTTGCTGTAATTATACAACACGCAGTTACGCACACATCCTGAGCTTAACAATCATTTCTCAATGCAAGAAAAACAATCTGAGCCCCATCGCCCCAGACAATAGAAACTCCAAAAGAGAACGGAAGGAATTACGCGCACAGCCAAATAAACACTGCAGGAGCGAGACAGAGGTAACGGGAAATACGGCGATGGCGTCCGGACCACTGATCATCGCTCCCGGAAAAAAACTTTATTTAGCACACGAAAGTGAAACGTTTCCAGGGTAACTCCGGACCTGCGTAAACGGACCTTAGGGGGTCACCTGACGTGATGACATCAGACAGAGAAAGGTGCGCGAGCCTCACACTCCTGACACGATGTTCTATTTACGGGGGCAGACGAAACGCACTTCTGTGCTTGGGTCTTTGCGCCAAGCGTCTTCACCGCTGCGGGGCCCACAGCGACCGGCAGCAAACAGGAACAAAGCCAGCGGCCCTCAGCAGGTTTCGCCGTGACATTAAGAACTTTTAATGCCGCAATCAAATTAAAAACTCCCTGCGCAAACCTGGCTGCTCGGTCTGTCGGCAGAATTAAGAGTCGGTTCACCCACCGAAATTTCACCCAAGCGAACCGACATATGGCACATAAAGAGTTATGTACCGTGCAGACCCAAGGGTGGAAAACCACGGACGGCGGCGGCATCGACAGTCAACTGTCGCATAATAATGAAAATCCAGAGAGGAAGAGAGGAATTCGAATTTTGGAGTGAACGGAAAACCTTCATAACTACCGTCAGTTCTACGTCCTCCAACTAAGGCATTGGGACATAAATCCTTGTGAAATATCAGTAAAAATTCAAATGAAACCAGGCCTCCATGCAGAAGATTTATGATATTTATTGTTCTGGACTGACTTTCTGAATGATTTCTCTTCTTTATCTTTCTTACAGTCAAAGAAACAATGCAGGCAAAAAGACATTTACAGAGGACGAACAACAAATAGAAAAACAAAACAGAAAAACAGAACCAAATTTACACTGCATTAGTCACTGCTTATGAAATACAGCTCCCAATAGTACACTACATGGCCAAAGGTATGTTGACACCTGACATCCAACATCTTATCCAAAATTATGGGCATTAATACAGAGTTGGTCCACTCATTGCAACCTCCACTCTTCTTTATACTAGATGTTGGAGCATTGCTGTAGGGATTTGCTTCCATTCAGCCAGAACAGCATTAGTGAGGTGGGGCAATGATTCAGTGATTAGGCCCAGCTTGCAGTTCCAATTGATCCCAAAAGTGTTGGATGTACCTCAGCACCGACACGGTCCAGATACCACACCAGCAGGTCTGTACCTCAGCACCGACACGGTCCAGATACCACACCAGCAGGTCTGTACCTCAGCACCGACACGGTCCAGATACCACACCAGCAGGTCTGTACCTCAGCACAGACACGGTCCAGATACCACACCAGCAGGTCTGTACATCAGCACCGACACGGTCCAGATACCACACCAGCAGGTCTGTACCTCAGCACCGACACGGTCCAGATACCACACCAGCAGGTCTGTACCTCAGCACCGACACGGTCCAGATACCACACCAGCAGGTCTGTACCTCAGCACCGACACGGTCCAGATACCACACCAGCAGGTCTGTACATCAGCACCGACACGGTCCAGATACCACACCAGCAGGTCTGTACCTCAGCACCGACACGGTCCAGATACCACACCAGCAGGTCTGTACATCAGCACCGACACGATCCAGATACCACACCAGCAGGTCTGTACATCAGCACTGACATGGTCCAGATACCACACCTGCAGCAGGTCTGTACATCAGCACTGACATGGTCCAGATACCACACCAGCAGGTCTGTACATCAGCACTGACACGGACCGGATACCACACCAGCAGGTCTGTACATCAGCACTGACACAGACCGGATACCACACCAGCAGGTCTGTACATCAGCACCGACACGGTCCAGATACCACACCAGCAGGTCTGTACATCAGCACTGACACGGACCGGATACCACACCAGCAGAAGGTCTGCAGGTTAAAAGGAGAAGAGCTTCAGCTCAGCTCTTTTTTATTTCTGATGGGTTTAAATAAATTCAGCAGGGCATTTGACAGGAAATTGGAGTCACATCAGAGATGTAATCGCTCCTGCTGTCGTCTAGCATAACGTATTATCCAGGTCGGATTCCAGACCATGGGGCCCATCCATGCACTACAACAGACCCTTAACAGATACCAGACCATGGGGCCCATCCATGCACTAGGACAGACCCTTAACAGATACCAGACCATGGGGCCCATCCATGCACTAGAACAAAGCCTTAACAGATACCAGACCATAGAGCGTATCCATGCACTAGAACAGTGCTCTAACAGGATGTGCCACCCGGCACTACAGCATGTATTTTAAGTACAAAAGGAGTACGACAGTGACAGACAGCACTTTCATGACGAGCCTGGTAATAATCATTCATCTACATCGCACTTTTGGCCACTGCTCGCAAAACCAGCTCCCCAGAGTCCTGAACAGCCCACAAATAGCTTGGGGCAATATTTACAGAACTCGAGCAACCAAAGCGCAAAACCAAACACGGCCTTTCGGAGAGAGAACAGAAGCGGCTCAGAGTCGAGTGCGTTTCAAAAGGACGGCGTGTAGCGCTCGGCACGCGGTGCCCCGTGCGGTTCCAGACGAACGGAGTTCCTCAAAACGAACAAGCCGGTTCGTAACATTTCCGAAAATGAAACCGCGAACCGTAGAGGAGGAATAACGGTCTCCTCGGCCCTCTCACGATCAACATTTCAAATGTCTCGTTAAAAAAAAGGGACTTTACAGAAATGCTGCCGCTACATCTGAGCTTCTTGGGGGGGGGGGGGGAAGAAAACGCGGTGACACAGAAGTAATTAGATTTATCCGCGACCCGTCGTTCGTCTGGAAAACACTCCAGCGGATTGCGACCGTCACGCTCCTGACGCGGACTCACCGGAGCTGGCTTAGGCATCATTTTTTAGCAGGTTTCCCCGTTTAATTTATTTGCCTTATTTTTTGAGCCTGCTGCAACATTTAATCCGCGCTCTCACCAATCCAAAATATCTGTGCGCACGCATGAGAGCAGTGTGTCGCTTTGAATTTCAACTGACATGATCACTGAGCGCTTTTCATTACATTTACATTTACATTACACTACATTTATTTACCAGACGCTTTTATTCAAAGCGACGTACAAAAGTGCATTTCATGGTCATGGACGACTACAAAACACAGGTTCAATAAGGTACGATACTCATTTTGTACAGCAATTCCTAGCCAAGAACACAGTTCAGTTCACACAGTGAACACTATTCTGACCTAACTTATGCCAAGCCAAACTAGGGAGAAGAAACTGCTACAATATTAGGACAAATACAAATTACCAGCAGGGTACCCACCTGTACCTGCTAACACTGCAGTTCTGATATTGACAGATTCGTGATGACACTCACAAATGTTTTTTTTTTTTCATACCCCCCCATTTTATCTGATGAACAGGATTAGCAGCTGTTTCTGATCATCATAATTAGAGTAACATTATTAGTGCCACTGTACCCACACTCCACGTGCTCATTAAAATTAATCACTTCATTCTATGAATATTCATACACCCGCATAAAAAGCATAACCAAACATGAATATCTCCACACACTCAATTCACCCTGAGCTCCAATCCAGAGAGAGAGATAAAAAGACAGAGAGAGAGAGAGAGAGAGAGAGAGCAAAGGACAAATTGGCTCCCTACCAAACCACCGCACAAGTGATCATGTTTCCACTTTCCACCCAATACACCCCAATTAATCAACACGTACGCCGGAAAAAGCAAAGGTAAAATATGTGCATGCCTTATTGGTTTTAAAAAGGTTTTTGATTCTATTTGGCACGAGGGATTGTAACATAAATTTCTTCAAATTGGTGCAGGGGATAAAGTCGGCGTAAAAGTCAGCAAAAGTGAAGGCGGTGCTGGAAGATGGCCAACAACTGCACTGTCACGACCACTGTGAGAAGTTTATCCCACCCGTGGGGGGGGGGGGGGGGGGGATTACAGACAGGCACTGTGACTGGGAGAGGTGATCACAAAGGGAGGGGAGGAGAGGTTTTAGGGTGGGGGTGGGGTGGGGCGTAGGCCGGGGTGTAGGGTTTAATTGGGGGCGTGGTGGTGGAGCTGTTCCATTCGCAGGTGAGCACCGAGGTCTCATCCTGCTGGGACCGGTAACAGGCAGCCAACGGGGGGGAGAGAGATCAGGAGCAAAGCAAGGCGAAGGTGCAGAACCGTCAGCAATGGCGTGCAGAGCTGTCCATCCAGATCTATCGATCTCTCCAGGGCAGCGCAGAACGAACGCGCGCGGGGCTCGAGTTTAACGGTCTTAGCGTACGGTCCAAAGTGCTCAAGTGCATTCAGCCCCTGGCCAGATCCACTTCCGCCAGTTTAACGGCGGGTTACCTGAGCGCAACGTAAAGCGCAAGGTTCAAAAGGGGTGAACTCATAGGCTTGATTTAATTAATAGGTGTGTTTTGAGCGTAACTGTGAAAAACCAATCACAGTGTCATCTTCCAATCCCTTTAAAGCCACTGGTTAAAAAACAAAAAACAAAATACAGTTAACCCCCTCCAGACCGTATTTGAACATAATTAGTAAAGATACAAGGTGATGTAAAATGTCCAAATAAATGCAGTATTCACTGGACAAAGCTTTGACTTTTTTGTTTTGATCAAATAAACCTATTCAGTCTGCTCGTCGGGCTGTAGACGAAGCAGCTCTTCCGCCAGCCGCTCCCTCCTCGCCCGCGCCGCTGGTGTAAGCCCGTCTCGGTTCGCTAATTGGCATCGGCGCAAGCAGCTCGCCCTCGCGCCTTCTGAAGCCCTCTAATGCGTCCTCTTTCATGTCCGAGACATCCACGACTTCTAGCAGCGTTACGCAACGCGCAAACACCCCGCAAAGACTATTCGGGCCTTCTGGGGGCTGTGTTATAATGCTCCACCTGACTTACGCAAACACCTGAAGCGCATCCTTAGAGAGAACGTTCATTTGTCTCTCCGCGTCCTCTCTTTTAGGCTAGCGTGCGTTTTCGTGAGCTTTCCAACTGAACGAAAATTCACGCGCCACAAACGTTTCGTCAGCCGCTTATTTAACAGATAGCCAAACGTCTCCTAACAGCCACCTCTCCAGGGGGGAAATCCCCTAGAACAGGGGTGGCCAACTCCGGTCCTGGGGAGCCGCAGGGTCTGCGGGTTTTTGTTTTGACCTTAAATACAACAACCACTTACACAAAATAAACCAGGTGAGATGAGTTAACTATGTAATCAACTGCTTTAATTGATCAATTAAGTGCCGAGTAAAAACAAAAGCCAGCAGACCCTGCGGTTCTCCAGGACCTGGGTTGGCCACCCCTGCCCTAGAAGACTGCAGGAATGACAGAGTTGGCCAGTATAAATGAGTCATGTCTTGAACCAGGATCATTCACGAGTACACGCGTAACCTTACACGTACTGTAGCATCGCAAAACACTGGGATGCTGACGGAGTGGGCTCCCATACAGTTCACCTATATTTTGGCCAATTTTATTCATCATTACTACTTGCCTAATTCAGATCAATATCAATCCATAATGACGGTGCATTTTTATAGCGTATGTTTCGATATGCACAATAATAATCTTTCACATTATAACATTGATATTTTTACACATGCTTATATATACTTTTATTGAACCCTGTGGGGTAATTTGTCCTCTGCATTTTGACCCATCCTAGTTACTTAGGAGCAGTGGGCAGCCGCAGTGCAGCGCCCGGGGACCAACTCCAGTTCTGAGGCCAGTGCCTTGGTCAAGGGAAACTGCAGGAGTGCGCCTGACATGCATGTCTTTGAGTGTGGGAGGACACTAGAGTACCCGGAGTAAACCCACATGGAGAACCTGGAAGAACATGCAAACTCCACGCAGAGAGGATCCGGTCGGACCCGGATTCGAACCCGGAACCTCCTTTTCGCGAAGCAACAGTGCCAACCACTATGCCACCGTGCCAAGCTTGTGCACATGCCTGTGTGTAACAGGCGGGAGAGTGCACTGCACGCTCACCTATGTACATGGACATTTCTATCTAAATACAGCACCCTGAAAATAACAATGCAACTGCCATGTGACTTAAGAACTAGGCTTTTATTGGTCCTAACGCAAACACTTTCAGCTGCATCAAAATAGCGATGCGCCCAGAATTACTAGGGACCACGCCTCACTTTAATACCAACCCGCCCACGTGGGCACGAGGCAATTTGCTGCTTAAATGACGTGGGCGTTGAGCAGGGAAATGAAAACTGCGCCAGTATGAAATAGGGACAGACTCTTGTCTTTGGGTTACTGCCGCGCGTGGCCAAAAGTGAGACAGAGCCCTGAGTCTTCTGTTTTTTTTTTTTAATTTAGCTTCTTCTGTTTTCGTACAAACGTCAAAATACAAATGAGGCGTAGAGGAGAACAGAAACTTAGCAGAATGCTGCAATCTGGTCTAAGGCTTGGCTGCATGTTTATGTATGTACGCTACAAGGCTAAAGATATGTGGACACATGACATCTAACCTCATCTCATCCAAAATTCTGGGCATTAATATGGAGTTGGTCTACCCTTTGCTGCTGTAATAACCTTCACTCTTCTGGGAGGGCTTTATACTAGATGTTGGAGCGCAGCGGCAGGGATTTGCTTCCATTCAGCCAGAAGAGCATTAGTGAGGTCGGGCACTGAATAGGTAATTAGGCCTGGCTCGCAGTTGGCTTTCAAATTGATCCCAAAGTTGCTGGACGGGGTTGAGGTCAGGGCTCAATGCAGGCCAGTCCATCTCTATATGAACCTCACCGTGTGCCTCGGGGCGTTACCATGCTAAAACAACAAAGGGCCTTCCCCAAACTGTTGGGGGAAGAATCATCTAGAGTAGTATATAATATGCTGTAGCATTAAGGTTTGCCTTCAGTGGAAGTGAATGTAAGGACGGAGTGTAGCACAGTGGGTAAGGAACTGGACTTATAACCGAAAGGTCGCAGGTTCGATTCCCGGGTAAGGACACTGCCGTTGTACCCTTGAGCAAGGTACTTAACCGAAATTGCTTCAGTATATATCCAGCTGTATAAATGGATACAATGTAAAAATGCTATGTAAAAAAGTTGTGTAAGTCGCTCTGGATAAGAGCGTCTGCTAAATGCCTGTAATGTAATGGAACCAATGGGCCAGAACAAGGGGTGTCCAGATACTTTTGGCCATGTAGCACAGACAGAGCAGACGCTTTAGCATTAGGAGCATTAAGGCTCTAAGGCTCTGCTCTTGACTTATTAGGGTCTGATTAATCCACAGGGTTCGGAATAATGGGACCGCAGAGAAAGGTTTCCCCACATGACCCCTGATTACTCCCTGCCCGACTGTTCGGACCGCACGCTCACAAGCACCCTCAAAAAATCAACAGCTGCGCTTGCGTGAACTCACATGCAAATCACGGTCCAGGTAGAGGCACCCAGGAGCACGTTTTGGAGGTGGAGTGGAGGTACGCTGATTAGCGGCCAAATTTGCTTAAAGAGCGGAACACCTTTTTCCCGAAGGGTCAGGAAGAGAGAGAGAGAGGCGCTCGCGGCATTAGCCCGCGGCGCGAAGCTAATTGCTCCGTGATGAATGGAGAGAGATTACGGGCGTGCGTTTCGCCTCCTGATTGGATCTTTTTGGGGCGAGGTCCTCTTGACCCTCCTCAGTACACCTATCGCATCGCCCCGCGTGAGTAAACACGCGCGACTCGGCGTGGCTTCGCCACCTGTTGTTTCGCGCGCGTCGTCAAGCGAGTTTTAATTCGCCAAACTTTCACCGCAAACAACCTCGAGGGCAAACCCTGAATCCATGGATATATCAGTGAGAAACCACGACATTTCACTGGGCTGAGGCACTTCTTGAAAAGGCGAAGCCCACAAACTCGGCTGAGGTCTGATTCCCCCACAGGAGGTGAAACCCACAAACTAAGCGGCAGAGTCATAGTGCTGTGACACGGAAATCATCATTCTTTAACTTGCCTGCCACCTTGTGCGCATTCCTGGTAGTGCAACACAAAAAAGAAAACAATATTCAGTATTTCTCCAGTATTTTTGAAAATATAAACATACATTTAGGGCTGGGCGATATGCTCATTCAATAATTATCTTCTTTCTTTAATTATACCTGACATGAATGATGGAAAGAAAGGCAGCACACCACATGGTGGCAATGATTGTTATTGCGCTCAGGAAGCTGCACAGCCCAAAACCAACTTACAAAAAAGTTCCAAATTCTATGGAATCATTTTATTTTTATTACATATTTCTAGCATATATCAGAATTATGCCCGCCATTTTGTCTCTATTACATAGCCCACTGGGAATTAACCTCTCTCCTGCTATCCTCCTGGGCTCCCTGTAGGCGCTCAAACGGCACAGTCAAGTTGCTAATTATACAACTGAGTGGCTAATTGTGACGGTTATAAATAGAAACAGGTGACTTAGGGAGAGTGGAAGGAACTAAAGTGAACGTGGGTGGGGAAAAAAATGTACAAAAAGTGCCTAAGGAGATACAACGCTTGCCACAGGCACCCCACAGATACATAAAATTGTACCCCTAGACATGGGTTTAATAACTAATTTGTACCTTTTTTGCTTGTAAAAGGTACAAATTAGTACTCAAAAGAAGTACTCGTCATTGTACCATCCAGGGTACATCTGGGAAATTAGTTCCTTGAAGAAACAAGTGTGCGTCCTCGGTACCATTATTTCTGAGTGTATGAGAAGCACATTACATTACATTACATTACAGGCATTTAGCAGACGCTCTTATCCAGAGCGACTTACACAACTTTTTACACAGCATTTTACATTGTATCCATTTATACAGCTGGATATATACTGAAGCAATTTCGGTTAAGTACCTTGCTCAAGGGTACAACGGAAGTGTCCTACCCGGGAATCGAACCTGCGACCTTTCGGTTACAAGCCCAGTTCCTTACCCACTGTGCTACACTGAATGACTGCATCAGTATCTGTGAGGTACACTGCACACAGACAAAGCTAACCTGCGATTCAACAAGCAAATCCCGCACAGGAGACTGACAAACATCAATTTTGACAAATCTTGCACAGGGGACTGATCCCGCTGGGGAGTGACTGCATAGGGCCAGGGGAAGAGGCTCCGCCTCTCTGGTTTATTTATGAGACGGGATCCCGCTGGGGTGTGGCTGCATAGGGCCATGGGGAAGAGGCTCCGCCTCTCTCTGCCTCACTCAGCCGGGCAGCCAATGCCGCCAACCTGGAGAGCCTGCACAACCACATTACCCTACCAATGTAAGAGTTAGCGGGTTTCGCTAATATCCTCCCGCGCGGGGAACAGTGAAGGAAGGAGATCTCTCGAGTGTAACACATCACTGGCCTGAAAGGCAAGGACACACGCTGTCAACTCCCAGACGAAGGACTTTCTCATTAAAGAATGATAGAAGTCTTTAATGGCGTCTTCATCGTTGAAGAACACGCAGCGACATCTGCGGAGCGGCGTTTCCAACCGAGATTCTTGGGATCCTTCCAACCCAAGACTGTAGACATCAAAGAGCATTTTTATTTTAGCAGAGATAAATGCTAGGGCCAATTAGGACTTTGTTCGGTGAACTGAGCAAATCCGTGTTCTAGACGAATGGTGAATTCATGCAAAAATTCTTTTGTTTTATTTTGCTCATTATTCTTCAGGCAAATGTTGCATTCTGAACCGAAAACCTTGTCAATGTTTATTTGCATACAATTAATTTTTTACCAGGGCCATGTTTAATTAATATAATAGTTTCCACAGCATATTAAGTGATGTTATGTAAACAACGTGACATTAAATGCTCATATTCATACACTATGTATATGCTGCAACAGTGGTCACATTGAAGTTTTTATACTAAAAAAAAAAGTCTAAAATTTGAAATTAACATTAGTTTGACTGATCAAGAGTAATGATAGCTGTTTTACCATAGCCATTTCTGTCTCCCATCTCTTGAACCTGATCAACAATTTGTTGTTTGAATTGAAAAGGGCAGTTCACAAGTGTAAACTCTAGGATCGCGAAATGTGTTCACCAATCAATCGCATACAGACCATGACTCAGTAGTGTTATCCTTGTGAACGTAAGGTACACGAAGTACTGAACACAAGGGTGTGGACATTTGTAACAAATCTTTTGGGGGGGGGTGACTTACTTGAGCATGCAGTACCTGTGCTGTTTATTTTACGCAGCTCAACTCGATCAAGAGTGCTAACAGCTTTGGAGAGCACTGTGAATCATTCCCTGGCTTCATCTGACTTTCTGGAGCGCATGTCATGTCTTAACTAACTGCGGTGTACTTGCACATACGCCAGTGCATTATAATTTAATTCATGCTCTAATTCTGGCCAGCTTCTAATAAATGCATTATGGCCGCCCTGAATAAAGAGCAGCCCAATCTATCAGCCGAAACGCACCGCACTGACAGCTCAGCCGCACAGCAGGTGGTGGGACAACTGGCGAATTTCAAACGCCACACAACTGTACATTATCGCGGTAACACCTATGGAGATCTTTCCAGAGAGTGGGCAGTAAGGGTTCGTGGCACAGCACTGTTGGGTTGGAAAGACACACTTTAAGTGTCATTTCAGGAACACAAAATAATTCAGTATATAGGCTACATGACAAACATCACAACAGGCCTTACATCAGTGCCGGTGCATTCATTTCCATAGCCAAAATTGGATGCGTTGGAAGTCCTTCAAGCCCGCCAGCATCTAAAAATAGCATTCTATTCAATTATTGCCTTTATCTGTCACTGATTCAAGGTCGAGCTTAGACTCTCTGCACTGAAGCAAAAAAAACGTGTCTCGACTGGTAAAATCACAAGAGATAACAAGAGAAATAACAAGGCGATCCTCTTCCCCAAAGGAGGGCTGAAACTGACACCCCAAGTTGATGAGGATGGTATTTTAAAATCCAATAACTGTCCGCAACATGTCAAGCAACTGCTAACACTACAGTGATGGTACTGAGCCGTCAGCTCTGAGCCATACGCAATCAATCCATTCTTTCTTCACATAGGCTAAGAAAAGTCAAAAACTTAAAAACGAGCATTTCTAAGTAAGTAAATAGAATTTCAAATGTGAAAAGTGTGGGTTTTCCAAAAAAGCAACTTCTTACCTTACAAAGAGTGAAAAAATGATCTCAATCAGACATTCCAGTGCATAATAAATTACCTGAAAGCAAGCTACTACCTGAAAAAATCGACCATCTCTATGATCTACCCATTGTGACTTTTGCCCCGCTTGGAAATCATGTTACAGTTACCAGTTACAGTTATCAAAAATGTATTTATCTCTGTTGACTAAACAACACTTTTGGTAAATTCATTTCTAGAGTTTCCTTTGAAACCGTGCGAGACAAATCTTTGTGCACGTTAGAATCCCCTCTTCATCACGTTTCACTGAACGACTCTAGGTGGCGGGTGGGTGACGATATGGGTAGAAACAGAATGGACACAGGCCAACACATTGGCACAGGAACGCAGTTCCGCATGTTCCCGCGTTTTGACCAGAAGGTGAAAACGGGCGCTTCTGCACTGCCCTACCTTGTAAGCACTCCAACAGACCTCCATCGCTGCTGACACGAGCAAGGACTGCTGCACATACTGATCACACACATGCACTGCAAGGGCCACACTCTCCCGCCATGCTAAAATGGAGAGAAACACTGGCCTAGGGAGCTTCACTGAATCTAGACAAAGATATGTGCAGCATGCCCTACAGTGGAGGTTCTACTGGACACATTTTGCAATCTGAAGAGCAGTATTTCACTGCACAAGTACACTAACCTGCTCACGTGCTAATCATGTCCTCTCTACAACTCACACAATTGCTCACAAAAAATGTCCAGTATTTAAATTATTTGTATTAAATAATTGCAGTTACACAATAGAATTTAGGCCAATATATCTTAATCTCATTAAAAACATACACAGCTCTACAGGAAAGCTACTCAAGATTTAAATTGTTCATGTAATACTAACCTGTGTTGTCTTGCTTAGTTATGTACAATTTGACAACAATCTTATGTTTAAAACTACGGAGTGTAAAATGCCCAACACCAAAAAGGCACCAAAAAACTGTTAAAGAAACTTTAAATCTTACTCTGCATAGTGTGTTTTAGGTTTGCCTGCTTGCAATTTCACTGTCACCTCATATTAATGAAAATAATAAATACTTTTTACCCCACACATAATTATACATAAAATATGTGCGGTTACAAGCAAGCAGCCATGCTATATACAACCAAGACACAAGAGGAATATACAAGAGGAACACAGTGTGCCAAGGTCTGAAACTGGAATAATTGTGTCCCAGTCCAATTATAATAAGATTTTTGCCACATGCTGTATAACAGGGATGAAGTATTAATTGCAAAACTAACCCTTTGATTGCATCAAAATCAGTTGTCGCAGATTCGCAACACTTTTGACACTTTATGGACACAAATTTTTAAAGACAAAACAGTGTGTTACCTTAAGAAAATGCGCTAATTGCATGCATTTACAAGAATGTTGTAAATGGTGATTTGTGGTCCAAAGTGTTGTCATTTTTTGTCACAAATGACTTTGTTTTGTACGTCTTATGATGCTGTAGCCTCAATACATAAAACATGTTTGGTAGTTAGCCTTCATGCAACAACGTCTTTGTCGACATTTTGTTGACATTCAAAACTAACAGGCAAAGTTAATCTAAAACACAACTATATCAAGTAGACAGACTGTCATATAACGTAGAGTTAGCGACTAGTTTAGGCTAAATTAAGCAATGCTACAAAGAAGCACTCCTTCAATTTTATTTGGCATAGAGCTAGTTCATATCAATAATCTTAACTTCACTTACCTGGCCAATCTGTCACCGTGTCCAAACTGACCTCTCGCCGTCTCCGTCTCAGACTCTCGGACTTCCTGACGCTTGTTCCTGGCACCCCGACACAGTGCCTTGCACATTACATTTACATTACATTTATTTGGCAGACGCTTTTATCCAAAGCGACGTACAAAAAGTGCATTTCATGGTCATGGACCATGCACTACCTCCAAAATCTCGCGCACAGCCATGTACGGCTCAGTAAGATATGCCTTAAATAAAATCTCTGATTTAATCACTTCTACACCAGTCTCCATGTGTAGGTATCCTCAGAAAAAAACACCACCACCAATCTCAAGTCCTACACTTACCACTCCCGGGGGTAGGCTATTTCACGAAGCCAGGGCCTGTTTTTCATAGACTACGTGGCTAACTCAGTTAACCCGATTAGTCTGTCGACATTTTGGTGTAAACTCAGGATTTTCAGTTTCATGAAGGGAGTTTGGTTTAGCCACACTAGTTTACCAGGGCAACAGAGACTCAAACCCAAACATGCTAAACCGCAGTCTGGCTATGCTTAAGTGGTGGTGAAATCAGATGCAGACTGTAGTAATGAGCACGTGGTTCTCGTCATGTAACAACAGCAAACAGGGAACATGTTTTTAGAGACTAACAAGATCGTTTCAAGGCTGACTGGTCGGTGCAATGTGGGCGTTAGGATGTCTAAGATCTGATTGGCTGAACTAGAGACTCCGTGAAAAAAATCTGTAGATTTTTTTTGCAAATCCTACTGCTAGGACTGTCTCAGAAATACGTAAATAAATTCAAGGTACAGACACTGCACAATGTGAACCAGCTGCATTTATGTGTGGATCGGCTACATTTATTAATTCATCAGCTACATTTATTTGTGGATCAGCTGCATCTATTGGTGATCATCTACAGTTGTTTGTGGATCTGTTACATTCATTTATTTATTCCTGTGCCATTGATACACACATAGTGAATAGGAGTAGCCTAAGCCCTAATTGAATTCGTTGAGATAATTTCATAAAAACTTTTACACAGCAACAGCACCTCCAACCATCGTATTACAGTTACATTCAGCAGACGCGAGAAGAGTCTTATTCACAGCGACATAATGTTCAAGCAGTGCCAACGAACGAGATGATACAAAGTTAGAGGGAATTACTATGAATATGACACTATTAGTCAACATAAAGGAACAATAACGTAAAGCTACTTAAAATCAAGGTTAACGTTAGCTAGCTATAGCTACCATATATAACAGGTTACTTTTGTCAGGAGAATTCTTCTAATAATATTATTTTCCCTCTGCTGACCAATTTGGATTTCTTCTTTTACTGTCCAAGTGTTTTCTGAATCCGTTAATGCGGTGCCTCAGGTGCAGAACGCCACAATCTCCATGGTTTATCGTGGGGGTTCCCGTGTTCAAAGCACTTAATACCCTTAACTTGGGAAAACCTTTGAGAAGTTTTGTGCAGCGTATGGTTCCCTGAAGTAAGGGCAAATAATCCCTAAAGTAAAAAAAATCTTAGGTAATTACCTTACGGTATGCAACCGCCATAGTTCCTCATAAATTGGTATTAGGTGTCGTTTTGCCTGTGACGGAACAGCGAAATGCCCGTATTTAAAAACACTGTTGACAACTTCGGCGTGACTCTAGTAGTCCTGAGTACAGTCTGCTGAGATTACGTGCTGCTGAGTGGGGAAATAACCGGGAAGAAATACTGGAAGGATAGATGTTAAAGTTGAAATGTTTATTATACACTTTGTTGTACGTCGCTCTGGATAAGAGCGTCTGCCAAATGCCTGTAATGTAATGTAATGTAATGTAATGTTTGTATTCTCTTGAGCACGCGAAAAAAAGACGGAACTGTGGTAACCAATCAAATAGGATATGCGAAAATATGCAAATATAAAGTGGTGCATTGTGGGATTTTGAAGCAAATTTCCCTTTCTAAACATGTTTTGCGGCTAAAAAGTCTATTAACAATGCTGTGTAAATTCGCTGTTACGTAAAATCGTTCACGAAGATGCTAAATGACCGAGAGGCTATGCTTTTGATGACATGAATGTCATCGTTCTCTATAGCCTGTGGCTACCGTTGCATCAGAGAATATCTCGCTTGCCTTGTCACATTGCGTGGTTTACTTGCTCATTTCATTAATCATGTGAAACATAAAAACATATTAAAACTTAGATAAAATATCTACTATTAGGTAGCATGTTTACTAAGTGTGGAGAGTTGCATGCTTAGCTGTTAAGTGGGCTAACACACGAATCCGAGCCATAGCACGAATCAAAATAGTGTGGCGCATCGCTGCATTTATACACAGTTTGGTGAGTCGGAATTCATCGGTCAGAACAACCACAGATGAAACCAATTGCTACTTTTAGGGCACCCCGACGAGTCCCAGTTGAATGTTAAGACTATACTTTCAGGGATCATTTCTATAGTTTCTAACTGAGAAATGCGTTTCGAAAGTGTTTGGTCTCGCTACCCACGATGACGAGGCAATGCATCCCTTTCTGAGCGCGAAGCGGATAGAGAGTATTGATTTTATCAACCGCTCTCTATCATTGATGACCGTTCCGCTTCTGCAAAGAATGCGGAGGAAGGGGATGCGTTCCGAGTGGTTAGCCCGTTTATGGTAATAATAACAGAACTATTAGTATTTATTAATAGTTGATATTATGACATAATACTATTCTTGTAAATCACACACGTTTCTAAATCCACGAAGTGTGAAATGGGGTTTACCAGGAAACCATTCTCACGTGCTCGCGTCCAGGATCTTTAGATACTACTACCTAAGACTCATTTTCTGGACTTCTGCTTTCGAAGCGCAGCGTAAAACTACTGAAGTTGTATCGAAAGTAATGCCTACTCCTCGGGTCATGACATTGACCTACTGGATATTAATTTCAAATTAATCACAAGATTATGAATAGACTCGTTTTTTCCACGATTATCCAAGATACTTTAAAATGTTGGTCGCCAATGTCGGCTTTAAATGTGTATTTACATTATGTACGTCGTGTGCAGTACAATGATATCAGCGTTGGGAAGATCATGTTATGAATTATTTTTATATCTTGAATAGTTTTACACATGCTACTCTGTGACAAAGGCCTGCCAAATCACACGCAGTTCCGCTCTTCTGCCACTGCGGTGCGTAAAAGGTACTGAGCCAATAATTCGCAACGGGAATATTTCTTAGATACATTCGCATTCATTCATAATTCGTTCGGTGTCGAAGTCGAAGTGCATCCTGCCGGACAACAATAGACCAAATCAATTCCTAGTTTATTGGGACGTCCAGAACAGCGACGTTACAATTACCTTAAGAGAAGCATATTTCTGTAGCATATACTTGAGAAAAAATGCGAGGATGAGACAGCGTTCTGGTGGACACCCACAGAAATGGGGAGTAGACCATAGGAAAGATCTGATCATTTAGCCCACCCCCTGAGAAGGACACTTTCAAATGTAAAATGGTTTCCTTTTAAAGATTATTTTGTCACTGTGGCTGTGTGTTCTATTTATATAGTGATTTTTATTTAAAAAATAGGATTTCTTGTTGCTTTTGGGATAACTTTTAGATATGTTGATAAGTTTGATAATTCGTTTTTTTTTTGTTGTTGTTGTACGTTATTCTGACCACACTCTCTTCAAATGGTAAGATGAAAAATCACAGGGCCAAGTTCTCGAAATAATTTAGGAAACATTGGGTACCTTTGCTCTGGAATACAGCCTGTTTAATTTGTGTGAGCTAAGATAGCCAACATTGTTTCTTGTAACTAGTTTTAATATCAATACGTTGAATGGCCAGGCTAGATTTAGCAAGTTTGAACAAATGACTTATGGATAGTGCTTTGTATGTGTGAGTAACTTTTTGTGTAAGGCATTTTTTTGTGCTTCTTTTGTATTTCTTTTTGTAAGGTGTTCGTCATGAGTAACATTTTCTTGATGTCTTGGGACCACAGGAACCTACCTTGGATCAATGTTACTCACCTGAAGACCCTCGCCCAAAAATCCCCCCCCTCCAGGAAAGGTGCACATAAAATGGAGCTCCTTCAAGCACAATGTCCTGACAGGACCATTAAAGGTTAGCAAATGATAACTTCAGGTATCATTGTTAAAAACTGTTCTCATACTACCAAGTAGTTCATTGTTGTTTTCCAGAAACAAATTATGTTTTATGGACAGCCATACTTATAGAGTTGATAGCTGATTTTTCTTTTCCAGCATCTGTACAATTTTCCCTCTTCTTCCTTTTCGCCGCCATCTTGGATAAACCCCCTGATATGAAAAACTCAGGCTGAAATGATAATGTTGCTGGCAAGCAAAAATGACGAGTGGGCAGAAATCTACACGTTTCAGTGTCCAGGTCGCAACTGCACTGGTAATGCCAGTGTAAACTGAAAGATTTTTTAGCCATGAACAGGGCATGTAATTTTCAACCATGCAGAGGGTTTCAGTACAACGTCTCATTTCTTTCTTGTGCTGCCTCTCTACATAATTGAAAGCAAGCTTTCCTTCCATTTCTGATCAAGACAGACCTTAGAAACCAATTAAAGAGAGAACATCTGGCCACTTGTCTTCGGTTGTCCATAAACAGACCTGACCCAGAGGAATTCTCCTTACAAACGGGCTGTGAAAGGTTTTTTTTGTTTTGTTTTGGGGTTTTTTTTGACGAACCAAGAAAAATCAAGTGCCCGAACAGCAAAATTGAATAACTTGTTGTTATTACTTGCAGTACAATTTAATAAACAGTACAAACAATCCTCAGAAGTCCATTTTTTGGTACAACCCCCCCCCCCCCCCAAAACACACACATGGAGTCGACCACCGGAAATAAATTCTCAACCTGAGGGGAAACACCAAATTTAGTGCATGTTTTTAAGTTCAGCAGTGACACTGTTGTGCCCATGTCCATCACCAATGGAGTCCTCTCCTCCCCAACATGCACACTTAAAGGGGGCGTGGCCAGTGGAGAGATTGGAGAGCCCTGGTGTCAGAGAAGAACGCGCTGCTTACCGGCGAAACGGTACCGGAGGGGAGCGACTCAGGAATCAAAACGTAGTAGCCATACCGAGCTTCTGGAACATTCTCCGCCTTTCCGTGCCCAAGCAGTGGCGAAGCACGTAGCCGAAACGTCTCCAGAATCCATAGTGTCAGTCTATGCATTAAAACTCTCCAACCATGTGGACCAAGGGACCGGGGGGGGTCACCAGGCAGGGCGAGGAACAGGGCAGACCGAATTCGGCCATCCCTGTCTGCACTGAATCAAACCAGGGGCTCGACCTTTTACTTTAGTGTACCGCACGCTCACAACTGACTCACTCTTAAAGGGCCAGTGTCCTCATACTGGATCATCCTCAATCAGTTTTTTGACCCGCAAAGTTCAATCAGTGTTCTCGTTGACCCGGCGCCATCTGTGCGCATGCACGCTATTCTGAGTCCAGCGCGTCAGTTTGAATGTCAGCAGACACAATCACAATTGTCACAAGTGCTTCTCACCAGGGCACCCACTTGTACCTGCTAACACCTCAGTATCCGATTCAGGACAGAACAGATTTAGTATCAAACTCAATTTTAAACCTCAAAAAGGCTTATAAAATACGGTCAGCGGATTTGGGTGGAGCTGTGTGATTATTAAAAGAATACACACCTGCGTTGAAGAGCTAGAAAAGACAGAAAAGTTGAGAAGGTCTCGCACCCGGCTGAGGTGGTCATTAAACAGGAAAGCACCGAGCCTTCAGTTCAACGACACGTTTCTACAGGGCTCCCAATCAGCTAAAATCACCATTACAGCCTCGCCATCACCATCGCAAGCAACACGTGACTCGGGTGCAAATGTGACCGTAACCTCAAAGACAGGACTAGCAGCCGTCTCTGACCAATCGCCATTAGCGTAACATTATCAGCGCGCCGTGGCGCTGTACCCACGCTCCACGCACTCATTAAAATCAATCACCCCAGTCCCGCGAATATTCACGCGCCCGCATTGAAAAGCGCGACCGAGCGCGACCGATCTCAGCTCTGCGCGCCGGCCCTGGTGTGAATGCGGAAGTGCTTCTTCAGCTTCCCCGACTCCAGGAAGCGCTTCCCGCAGAGGGTGCAGCAGTAGGGCCTCTCGCCCGTGTGCGTGCGGACGTGTGTCTGCAGGTTGCCCGCCTCGTTGAAGTGCTTGCCGCAGTGGGCGCAGCGGTAGGGCTTCTCGCCCGTGTGCACGCGCTGGTGCTTCTTGCAGGTGTAGGCGTCCTTGAAGCTCATGCCGCACTCGGCGCAGCTGTAGAGCCGCACCTGCGTGTGGACGCGCTGGTGGTTCTTCAGCGTGCCGTCGTTGTTGAAGCACTTGCCGCACAGGGGGCAGCCGAAGGGCTTCTCGCCCGTGTGGATGCGCAGGTGGATCTTGAGGCGGGACACGTGCCGGAAGGTCTTGCTGCAGTGGGGGCAGCTGTGGGACGTCTTCCGGCAGGCCCGGCCCGACCGACCCCCCCCGGGCTGCCTGTTTCGGGACGGCGGCGGAAGCGGGTGGGGATCGGCCCCCGCCTCGCCGACCGGAGCGTCGGCCTCGTCGGAGCCCGCGGGGTTCCCCGCCTCCGGGGGGGTGCGCAGGGGGGCGGGGAGCTGGGCCGAGGCGCAGTAGACCTCGCTGGGCTCCGTTTTGATGGAGTCCGGCGCAAGGCCGGGGGGGGAGTAGGCCCCCGCCGGGCCCACGATGTGGACCCTGAAGAGGTCCGGGGGCCCGCCGGGCCCGGCGTCCTCGTCGCTCTTCACGCGGGGCGCGGACGGGAGCGGGCCGGCGGCGGCGGCGGCGGCGTAGTCCGGCGCGGCGAGTCCCGGGTCACATGACCCCGCGTGCGGCGGCGGCTGCTCCTCCTCCTCGCTCAGGGCGAACTCCTCCCTCAGGCCGGAGCTCCACTCCTGCTCGCCGTGCTGCTCCTCCGCGGGGGACCTCCCCTCGGCCGCCGAGAGGGAGAGAGGGAGCGCCGCTCCTGGAGAGAGGGAGGGAGGGATGGAGAGAGAGAGAGGATGTCCTGTTCCTGTTGAGAGGGAGGGGGAGAGAGTGAGCAGGAGAGAGAGAGCAAGGGAGTGGGAGAGGGAGAGAGTGAGAGAGAAGGAGTGGGCAAGAGAGACAGAGAAATAACTTAATAGCCATTCTGAAACTGTGGACACAGCACTGATGGAGATCAGTTTAATACTATTCTTCCCATTTTCTCCCAGGTTAGAAAGTAATAGGCTATATTGAACATATCGGCTTAAGTCATGGAGCAGTCATGACACAGTTGTTGAAAACCATGGAAAACAAAAAAAAAAGGCTTAAGAAACAAGGGTTTTTTGTTTTTTTTAAAACCTTCATTTATTAAATTGATTAATGGACCTCATCTACATTCTGGACAGATGTGACAGCATGTGAATCCATCACTGTTTCCTTGGTAGCATTTTCGGTGCAAGCAATGCTGAAAGTGCTGTCCTAAAATTTCTCCTTATGGTGAAGAGTGGCAAGCGTAGTAATATGTTACCACAGTGGCCCAATTACATCAAGAAATATCATTGGAAAAAAAAGATTGTATGCCGTCACTGCATTTAGATTAAAATAAAAACATTTGTCAATCACACGCTCAATCTGTAGGCTACACATGAAGTTTAAATATAGACCCACTGGTCTGACTCAAAAGCAACTTAAACATCCAGTGCGCACAGAACTTCTTTGCATCACTTAGTAGCCTACATGAAGTATACTCATGTAGGTTACATAAAATGATACTAAAATACTTAACTAGTAGTATGTCACTAGTGCTCACTGGATGTTACGTTTGAGTGTTATTTTCCAATAAATTTGGGCAAACTTAATTGTCAAAGACAGACTAATGGGCCTATATTGAAACAATTTTATTTATGTATATTTATTTATTGTTTGTTTGTTCATAAGGAGATGCATTATCTATTACGGTTTTAAATGGCTTGCGCTATACTGGCAGTATAAACAGCGGGTGATTGGCAAACTTTTTTAGTTTTTATTTTATGTCTGGTTGGTTTCATCAAAATGCATTGACAGCATACAGCCTTTTCCCACAAAGATGGTATTTCTCAATACAATTGGGCTGCCGTGGTAACACATCTCTACGCTTGCGGGTCAGTCACTCTTCGCGGTAAGGAGAAATTTTAGGACAGCACTTCCGCCGTTGCTTGTGTCGAAAGTGCTGCCAGGGTAAGAGCCATAGATTCACTTGCAGTCACATCTGTCCAGAATGTAAACAAACATGAACTCAATCAGGGACTTTTCAGTGTAAGAAAATTTTTTACAACAACGGAATCGGGGAAGCACCGCTGCCCATCAGCACTGCTGACTGGGGCCATCAAACATCTGAAAGCATGAACTGAAAGGACAAAGTCCTGATTCCAGCGCATTTCAGAATCTGTATCTGCGATCAACGGTACATTGAGGGATCGGCGATCATCATATCATCTAATAATAGCATGTAGGCTAATACAAAAAACTAATTTGACTGACTAGGCTAGTCAATCAATCTTGACTGTTCAAAACTGCAAACTGCAAAACTGACCGGTTTATGATAAACCCAATGTCCCACAAATTCCTCCTTGTAATATTGGGGGGTAGCAAAACGCCTTCGCAGGGCGGCATGCCCCATACCTATACAGCACCGAGAGTTTGGCGCATTTCACGGTTCCCTACAGAAATAACTACAATGACCACAGACTCTCAGCCCTTAAAAACATTATTTTCTGTATTTCACAGTTTAAAAAGTTGACCACTGTGGCATTTCTACTGTTTAACTGCTTAAACGCCACATTTCTAAATTCATTCAGTCAGCAAGCCCTATTGACAAACGCTTTCATAACTAGAAGTAATTTACGTGAAAGAGGACCTTCATGCGCAAGCTCTTAATTACATTTGAGTCACTCGGTGAACATCGCAAAATACAGTAATTGGCAGGTGTCGTTTGTTTTATATATGCTTCAATAAGCAAACGTATCTCTGTCATGGTTAGTACACGTTCTTTGTAAACTAGTCTGAGATCATGTCAAACTAAACCTATATACCCATTCTTCAGAAAACATATTGTTTAGACTATTCAATTAAATACACGCCTGTGAAATAAACATTGAATTTTACAAACCTATCCAGACATGTTTGCCTCCAATAATGTACTATAGGCTTGCTATTCAAATGAAGTATAATTTCTTCTACAATGTAAAATAATAAAATATCTTATTTCTGAACAGAATTTTCTAAACAAAACTATTTCATTCATACATTTCATGCAAAATGTGCTTCTCATATACCCAAAGCACTGCATTGTTGTAGTCACACATATTTATGTAGTCATTTTAAAAATAACTTGTGTGAAACAGCTGAAATTATTCAGCAAGATATTCCCATTATTGCCATTTGACACTTTGATGGGACACATATGTTTTGAATGACAGGTCTAGATTTAGCTCATCTTAATTACTTATATTGCTTTGTATGTGTAACTAGGCATTTTTGTACGTTGGAAACGTGTTTTTCTTCAGATTACATTACACAACGCAAGTAGCCGAGTAACTTGCAAAGCCAAAAAACGCTTATGTAAAGGTTTTGGCCCCAGCCCCCCTCCATATAATTACGTTGATGTGCATTAAATGATTTAAAAAACGACTTGCCATATCCACACCGTTCGTTTTATTTGACAAATAAGACAATAACATTAACATCCCTTACCCGACCAATCTGCGACCGTGTCTAAACCGACTTCTTGCAGCCTCCGTCTCAGCTTCTCGTTTTCTCGGTGCGTTCGAGCCGCTTCTTCCTGGTACTCCGACACAGTGCCCTCCACCACCTCCAAAATCTCTCGCACAGCCACCATTAACCGTTCGGTAAGATAGGCGTTCAAAAGCCCTAATTTAGTCATTTCTACACCAACCTCCAGGTAACGGTACCCGAGCAAAACAAAGCCACGTCTCTCCTCTGACGCCCCTGTTTGGTACTTTTGATAACCTCCTCACGTGATGCCACAGGAATACTCTTCTTCTGCGGTGAATTGTTCTTTTTATTCTTTGGGTTTGGTTGGTGGAATGCGTAAACTTTGAAGTGCATACATCGCCACCTACTGTGTTGGAGTACGAGGACGGTCAAAGTCTACCAACATTAAACTAATTTCCCTGAACCTTCTACAAGTCTATGGCCTAAACCGGTTACTCTAAGAAAACTAAAAAGAGCGTTACCCACACTTACTTCCCCGTTCCTATCACAACATTCAACATATACCCCATCCACACCCAGTTTTCCTGACCTCTCAAACAGTCTCCCTGTTTACATCATGCAATTCACAAAACATCAGCACGTGGGACCGTTTTCTCTACCAAACGCTCATCACATAGCTCTGTTTCATGTCTCCCAATCAGTCTCAATGACACATTTAGCTCTATATGACGGAGTGTGGCACAGTGGGTAAGGAACTGCGCTTGTAACCGAAAGGTTGTATGTTCGAATCCCGGGTAAGGACACTGCCGTTGTACCCTTGAGCAAGGTACTTAACCTGCATTGCTTCAGTATATATCCAGCTGTATAAATGGATACAATGTAAAGTGCTAAGTAAAAGTTGTGTAAGTCGCTCTGGATAAAAGCGTCTGCTAAATGCCTGTAATGTAATGTACTCCATATAACTTCCTCTCTCATTCAATTCCATTTCCCAACCTCATCCTTAACTTATTGGTGCATATTGTAATAATTCCTCCCTTTACAACTATTGTCCCATTGATTTTGTCAGATCCCTGATGATCGAATCATCAACGTCCTACGGCCCAGTGTTACCTGTATATGGACTCTCTCTCCCCTTCCAGCAGTCTTAGCCACACCATTCATGTTTTCATAACCTTCCACGCCAACATGAACAGGTGCCCAGCAAAAACAAAACACCACTCATAACTCTCCGCAGCTATCCAACCCTCTCCATCCCAAACCATCCAACCCCACCCTGATCCCACTGATAACTCTCCACAGCTATCCAACCCTATCAATCCCAAACCACCTCCTCGTCCAACAGCCCTTATATCCATTACCGCATGGATCCCAAGCCTATTTCAAATGCTTAATTAACAAGTATGGAACAAATAAAGTACATATTTCAGGCTAATTCAGAAAAATATCATTTATTTACTTACTGCTTGGCAAAGACCCAGCTGGGTGAAACTTTGCAGTAGTAAATTTACCTATTTGGAGTCATATATTTCAGTGTGAGGACATCTTTCTGTCTTACTTTTAGTCGTCGCATGGCGTACACCGGAGCCCCAACTGGATGTGCACACTAGCCTATTTTGTCTCCTTTATTCTTGCTATGGACAATTCCATAGTCAGGCGATCTGGTAATCATTGGCACTACTGATGTATCGATAAAGATTTTGAAGGTAGCCATCTTACTGCCACCATGTTAGGCTGAGGAACAAACAGCTGCCACCACGGACTTAAATTTAGAATGAAACATATTGCAATAATTCAGCATAATTAACCGAAATAATCAGTCTAATTCTGTACCCATTAAATTTTGAGAGACTCCCCAGAAAGCATGAACTTTTGCGCTTTCCCAAACCATATGCATAAATGCATCAATCTGGATTAAATTACATAGTGTAGAAAATCAAGATTGGGATGTCTCCTCTTTGGTATCAAGTAAAATTGAAACATATAATTTGATCTTCCATATCCTCTCCCAGATTATTGAAGAATCCTCACAATTAACGTCTTTGTTCCATATTCATGTCATAGCCAGTGGTTCTATATAAAACATGTGATAATACGATTGAATCTATGTCAATACCTAAGAGGTGGAGAACGAGGTAACCAACAGAGAAAAGTTCATTCTTGGTGATATATTAGTTTTGATAATTGAGCTTCCACCCAGACAAGGAGAAAGGTAGTTTGAATCATATGTCCAAATCAGCTGTACATATTCCATAATGTAGACCGAATAAACCCCAGAACTTTAAGCACACTTCAGGGGGAAGGCCATCCACTCCTGGGGATCTTCTTTTATTGATTTTTTGGAGAGCTTGATACAGCAGCTCCTCGAGGATTATGGGAGTTCAGACTGGCTGCTTTTGCCACGAGACATGTCGGATTGACCTTTTCTGAGAAATCAGCAATAGCTCCTATTGAAGCTTTGTTGTTCATCGTATATAAATATATTTGAAGAAAATATGGTTAATATGCTCAGGGTCACTAGATGGAAATCGAGATTCTGTTATAACAGCGGCAATGTTTGGACAATTACAATTATTTTTAACTGGCTGGCCATAAGGCAACTTCTGTGAAAATGTTTATTCTGTCTAGTTTTATGAATAATAAATCCCCCCCTTTGGGTTAACAGAAGGTTTGATAGAATCCCAAAGGAACCGTGAGTCATCCACAGATGGTTAATTAATTCTAATAAATTCTGGAAGTTCCCTCTCGAAACGGTCTCAGAACTCCTGGCTTTGTAACAAACTGAAGTTAAACTGCCATCTAGTGGCTCATTTTGGGGCATCAGATATATTTAATTAGCAAATACAGCATCTGCATGATGATCTGTCAAGCTCTTAGTCAATATGTCTATATTTATGACAGAGAACATGAGTGATGAAGATATCAAAATAAAATCAATCCTTGAGTATGACTTGTACTGATTAGAAAAGGTGTATGTTCTTTGGCTGCAGCATCCTTCATATCAAATCAGAAGGTCAATTCTGAAGTGCTTTAGTTGCTTGTGTGTTTGGATCAATACTAAACAATTTTTCCAATTACAGATTAAATATGGAATTCACATCAAAGCCTATGACTATTTAAAAATCTGCACATAAGTGACTGAATTTCAAGCTGATCAGTATTCAGACAGGTCTCATTCTCCTCCTGTAGCCTCTCTATGGCTGTTTCCAGAAGGGACTGCTCTCCTGTGTTTGCCACAGACAGTGCAGCAGTACGGTCTCTCCCTGTGTTTGCCACAGAGGGTGCAGCAGTACGGTCTCTCCCGTGTTTGCCACAGAGGGTGCAGCAGTACGGTCTCTCCCGTGTTTGCCACAGAGGGTGCAGCAGTACGGTCTCTCCCCTGTGTTTGCCACAGAGGGTGCAGTGGTACGGTCTCTCCCCTGTGTTTGCCACAGAGGGTGCAGCAGTACAGTCTCTCCCTGTTTGCGCCACAGAGGGTGCAGCAGTACGGTCTCTCCCGTGTTTGCCACAGACAGTGCAGCAGTACGGTCTCTCTCTGTGTTTGCCACAGAGGGTGCAGCAGTACGGTCTCTCCCGTGTTTGCCACAGAGGGTGCAGCAGTACGGTCTCTCCCGTGTTTGCCACAGAGGGTGCAGCAGTACGGTCTCTCCCGTGTTTGCCACAGACGGTGCAGCAGTACGGTCTCTCCCTGTGTTTGCCACAGAGGGTGCAGCAGTACGGTCTCTCCCTGTGTTTGCCACAGAGGGTGCAGCAGTACGGTCTCTCCCGTGTTTGCCACAGAGGGTGCAGCAGTACGGTCTCTCCCGTGTGTTTGCCACAGAGGGTGCAGCAGTACGGTCTCTCCCGTGTTTGCCACAGAGGGTGCAGCAGTACGGTCTCTCCCGTGTTTGCCACAGAGGGTGCAGCAGTACGGTCTCTCCCGTGTTTGCCACAGAGGGTGGAGCACTACGGTCTCTCCCATGTTTGCCACAGAGGGTGGAGCACTACGTTCTGTCCCCTGTGTGCATCTGGATGAGAGTCTAGACCGTGAACATTATGGCAGTGGGTGAGTAGGGGCCTGCTATGTTGAAGATATGAATCTTGAGAGGAGATAACTGGAACGGACGTCCGGGTCAGTCTCTATAGACCGAGGGGTCGGCAGTGAAACATCATGTTCATAGCACCGCCACTTGCCTCAGAGAGGCAACATTCTTGTCAAATTTATCAGTTTGCAAAGAAAAAAAACCATCATGTTTGCTAATCACTATGTTTTTTTTTTGTTAGATTACATTGACAGGAAGATTGCTAGGTTTAAATGCCATAACTAACTTGGAGACAGAGCTGTCAAGTTTCTCCATCCACGTTCTCTACAATTTTCATGAAGGACAAAAATAATTACCGTTACTAAGTATTTGGTTCAGAATAAAACATCAGTACAAATCAGTGATACATGCCACGCCAAAGACAACTTTTTACTTACTGTAGAAAGGCTGTGATTAAATCCTTCAACGTGGCCAGTAATTTTCCTGGCAATAAAATAAAAACTCGTACAGCATGCTGTAGATCTAGAAGTAGCCGATTAGTCAAATAAATACAGCATTTAATATGACTTCCTTTGCCAGTCAACTCACGTATAACATACCAGGTGTGATGGGATCACGTTGGGCCAATGTTATCAACAAACCTCTTTCGAAATAAAAAAGCATACCATAGATACTCAACCATAAACCAGCTTGCTGTCCCAAGCACAAATGTCAAATAGGTAAATTTATATATATATATACGTGGACAGAAAGCCACACAAACGTCTCAATTAACTTTATTCACCTTTAAAAGAAAAAAGAATACGCACTCCTATTTCACTCAAATACATAAATGCTAACTTACCACCATTTTCATTCCAGCTGATGTTAATTAGGGAGTACATGTTGGGTAACACTGCAAACCCGTTTCATAAACAGAAGTAGCTCTGTGCTAAAAATCTAACCTCCAAGGGTCATGTCAGGATTAGTGTCGATTAAAAAATTCATAACTGTGTATTTAAACTTTGGACGTCTAGGCGATACATAATTTGAACTAAATGAGGAAGTCAAATGTTGCAAGTATTAAAACCCTAGAAACCCACAACCTCCTGTTCTTATCATTGCTGGCCATTTCTAATTTGGCAGAATATGCTATCAAGTCAACAATTAGTAAGGTACAGCAAGGTTAAATAATATGGACAGAGCAGATATCTGGTTAATACGGGCTGAGGATGAGAAACTCAACTGTAATTTCCTACCAGCAGAAACTGGGACTCTGAATATGGCGTTAATGAAAAGGGTGAGAACCACGTCTTACTGGCAGGAGCCATATTACCTTCAGTTTCCTCCCTTCTGATCGGTGAAACAGAGTGGTCCTGGCTTTGGTAACTTACAGGACAATAAACCTCCTCCAGAAATTTGGCTGCTGCAGGAGTGGTGCTGATGGGTCAGTATGGGGCATTCTTCCTCGGGGGCCAGGGGAACAACGTCCTTGTACCGTAGGGGACACTGTCCTCTGGATTAGCCATTAAAAAGAGTACCTGAGTCACCTCTGGACTAATGTCCCATGGAAATTAGCAGGGGAAAAAATTAATGTATAATTAGATAGGGGATCCCACGGTGACCATGTTAAAGTGTAAAAGCAGACATTGTATCATTTGGTTTGGATTCTGTCTGAGGGCCCACACTGCTTCAGAGAGCTGCAGTTACGATGGGGATACGCTGGGGATTTGAGGCACAGCTCTCAGCTGGTATGCTTCTTACCTTGACCGTCGCTCCTGCCAGGTTGCATGGGGGGGGGAGGTGCAGGAGCTCTTTACAGGCGTCCCCCAGGGCTCAGTCCTTGGCCCTCTCCTCTTTTCCCTCTATACCATGTCTCCTGGCTGTGTCATCTCCTCCCATAGCGCGACTTATGATTACTATGCTGATGATGCACAACCCTCTCTCTCTCTTCCCCTGCTCTGATACATTGGTCTTGATACGCATCTCAGCCTGCCTATCAGACATCTCAATTTGTATGACAAACCATCTGCCTGAGCTCAACTTGGCTAAAACTGGGAATCTCTACTTCCCTGCTAAATCACTGCTGGACCTACCTCACCACCCTCATATACCAGGACTCAAAGAGTGGTACCTAGCAACAAACCCTCCCTCTCTGAGAACATCATGGCAGTTTATCAAGCATGCAGATTCTTCCTTCCTTCCTTCAGAGACTCTGCACTTCCAGGTCACATCTCCTCTCTGTTCTAACTCCTCGGTGGTGAAAATGAGCTTCCTACTGCAGTCAGAACAGCAAAACCTCTGCCCATCTTCCACTGCAGTCAGAACAGCAGAAACCCTGCCCATCTTCCCACTGCAGTCAGGACAGCAGAAATCCTACCCATATTCTCACTGCAGACAGAGCAGCAGAAACCCTGTCCATCTTCCCACTGCAGTCAGAACAGCAGAAACCCTGCCCATCTTCCACTGCAGTCTGTAGACTCATCTCTTCAGATTGCACCATGGCTCCCCTGACCCCCTCTAGATTACCTTTCTTTTTCTTTGGATTCCCCTTTTAATAATGTTATAGTTATAGCTCTGTAAAGATATGTTATCAGTCTAATGGTACTTTTTAAAGTTACAATAATATTGTTGTTTGTTAGTTTAAGAGTACACTTATTTATTATAAATGGGCCCCTGTGCCTTCTGGGTGATACGCCATTTTTGCTTTCCTGAGAGAAACACTGATGTCCTCCACTTCAGTATATCGCAGTGGATAAGAGCATCTGCTAAGTGACCGTTATGTAAATGCATCTGCTAAATGACTAAATTGCTAAAAGTGCAGTCAGATTAAGTTCTCAGATTAGGCCAGGTCTGGGGAGGACTTGGCGAAACGAGGCCTGGAAGGGAGGAAGGTCAAAGGCAAATCAAAACTAAGAAAACCACTTTCAGCAGGAAATGTATTCTCTTTCCCCCCCCCCCCCCCCCACAATCATGATGAAAACAATGACCTCCACGGAATCAGTCACAAACGGGCACTGTTCTTCATCGACACCCGATTTCCACATTTGGCTCATCCGCGCCGTTCAGCTTCCCGGACACACTTCATAAAAATAACACGGTTACTTAAGCATCGCGTGCCCGAGAAGACGGTTCCCGGCGAGCCACAGTGTCCTAGCCTCAGCGCTAGCGCTAGCCTAGCGTCGGCCCTCTTTCAGGTGGTTCCTGAGGTGGTTCTGCAGGCTGCTGGCCACGGTGAAGGTCTTCGAGCAGTGCGCGCAGCGGAACGGCCGCTCCCCCGTGTGGACCCGCCGGTGCTTCTTGAGCGTGTCCCCGTCGTTGAAGCTCTTGCCGCACAGGGCGCAGCAGTACGGCCGCTCCCCCGTGTGGATGCGCAGGTGCCTCTTGAGGTTGCCGATCTGGGTGAAGCTCTTCTCGCACCAGGTGCAGCGGTGCGGCTTCTCGCCCGTGTGGATCCGCTGGTGCCGCCGCAGGTCGGCCGACTGGGTGAAGGACTTGCCGCACCAGGTGCAGGCGTACGGCCGCTCGCCCGTGTGGATCTGCAGGTGGGTCTTCAGGTTGCACACCTGGCTGAAGAACTTGCCGCACTGGAAACAGCGGTGCTGCTTCTCCCCCCTGTAGCCGATGAAGTAGCCGTCGTTCTGGGCGTCGTCGAGCCCGGCCCCCGCCTCCTGCGGTTCCGGGCCTTCCGTATGTCCCGCCCCAACGCCCCTGATCTCGGACACGTCCGTATGTCCCGTCCCAGAGCCCCTAATCTCGAAGTTGTCCGTATGTCCCATCCCAGAACCCCTAATCTCGGAGTCGTCCGTGTGTCCCACCCCAGCGCCCCTGATCTCGGACCCGTCCGTGTGTCCCAGCCCGGCCCCGCTGACCCCGGAAGCTTTGCCCGCGCTCGCCTCCGACAGCGACTCCGGCGCGTGCCGCTTGGCTTTGGCCCCGGGGCCCGGCTCGGAGGGCCATTCGGGCTTGAAGTCGAGCCCCTCCTCGGGCTCCGTTTTGACCTGGGCGGGCCTGAGGCGGGCGGGCGACCCGAGCCCCGCGTCGCCTAGCGACCGCGTCCTGGGGGCGGCGTCGGCGTCGGCCGCGCGCATGGCGCTCAGCTCCTGGCTCACGCTCAGGGCGGACGGCGAGACCACCGACAGGGCTATTTCCAGCGCCAGCTTCTTCAGTCCTGGCGTCACGCACTCGGACTGCGGCTCCAGCTCCGCCTCCGGCTCCGCCTCCATCGCGCAGGACAAGTCCATCCCGCCGGCGTCCTCCTCCTTCTGCCTGCTCCTCTGCCGCGCGTGCGGCGGCTGCTCCTCCTCCTCGCTCAGGGCGAGCTCCTCCCTCAGGCCGGAGCTCCACTCCTGCTCGCCGTGCTGCTCCTCCGCGGGGGACCTCCCCTCGGCCGCCGAGAGGGAGAGAGGGAGCGCCGCTCCCGGAGAGAGGGAGGGAGGGATGGAGAGAGAGAGAGCATGTCCTGTTCCTGGCGAGAGGGAGAGAAAAGAGAGAATGAGAAAGAGGTCTGCACTCAAGTAGCATGAAGAACACTTCTTCTGAAACTGAAGCATGCGACTGCTCCTTATAATGGCGTATCAGTAGGATGCTCGATCATCGAACAGCCCCTTCGAAGCCATTCGATCTTCTGGTGATCAGCCACTGCAGTGTACTATAAAATCACTGTCATGGCAGCACAAATCCATTAAGCTTTCAGTTCTTGCATCAGCCAGGACAGCCATCCAGCCCAGCTGCTCCCTGGCAAAAAGTGTTTACTTGCCTGAAGGAGTAGCGAAAAGCATTCATCCTCTCTATCTAGACAAAAAACTCCAAACAGCACATCTAGTGGACAAGCCAGGTGTTACAATACAATTCCATCTTTCAGTAGAATGAGACCCCAAAAGTTTGGAGATTTAATTCACTTAACTGAAAAAAGTAAATAACCATTACCACTTTCGAAGAATACAATCTACAATACGTGAATATGAGGAGTTGGTCCATCGTTTCAAACACAGAGAAATGCTATTACGCAGTGTCCAGTTAAATGTTAAAACTGTGTGGTTCAGAACTTTGAGGAACTTCTGATTGTTATTCTGAATCCTGGTGCCTTAACTGTCATTAGCGCCAAAGCAGGTCAAAATTGGGGTCTTAAAATTATAGAGTTAAAAGAATCGCCTGAAATCAAGATTGCTACCAATATTTATGCAACCAATAAACACTTTTACCAAAAAAGGTTACCAGGAAAACTTTGTGCATCAGTTTGTACCCTCTGATACAGCGTCAACCAGACCAGTGGTCTCTTCTTGAGTGACTAGACATGCAGTCACACGTTGCTTGTTTGTGAGTATGTGTGATTGCGCTTTGGGCCATATTAACAAACTAATTTGCAGTGTATTAATTATTAATAAAGCACACCTCCTGATCTTGGTGAGCAGTTTAAAGAAAATGCATTAATATATTTAATAGGCTATAAAATACCACATGCAATGTCAGCAAAATTGTAAATGTAACACAAAAATGTACAACAATCCACACAATTCACAGGGTGCAGTTATTGTGAGTTTATAGTCAAAGACCTCACATATGAAAAAAATATAAAGACTAAAAGCAATGCTTCCTAACTTCCTTAAGAGGCCGGCTCCGTGGTGCTCTGTACATGTTCAATCTATCCAGGTCAGCGCCTATGAACAACAGCTAGTGCACTGGGACTAAGAATAAGGCCAATCAACAATGTATACAAACAACAATCTGTAGGTATGATCATGTTTATAATTATCGGGTTGTTACTTGCACGATTTGATGACTAGTCTCTGAAGTTACGGAAACTTTAACCTCGCGAGATAAAGGTTAAATAGAAACACTAGACAAGTATTCAATTCCATAGGCTATGTGGCCGTAACAGCTCACACCATGGTGAAACCAAGCTAGCATCTATTATCCAACTATAAGGATTTTGTCGTGTTTGCTCCTGAGAATTTACATTACAGCGGATAGTTAGTGGAGCTAAATGTACTGGTGCAATATTAGTCGGCTACATGGACATGTACATTATATCAGCGTCTCTCCGTTTGCTAGTCGGACGAAACAGATTGACCCTGTGTGAGGCTATGGAGTGACGGTCAGGGTCATGGCGAGATTGACCAGAATACGCGGAGTAATGAATGCATGCATAGACTGGTTAGCTCTAATCACTAATTCGGACTTTTTTAATGATTATGTAGTTCTCTGTTCTTTAATTTTTGCCTTTGGTCATTGAATGTATCCAACATTAGTGTGGCTAACTAGCTAGCATTTAAGGTTTAGCAGTTAGCTGTTTTGCTAACCATTTGGCTAATTAACTATTTGTTGTGCAAGTCCCTTGTTCTTAAGTAACATAGCCGTTATTAAACTGGGCTACAGGAAAGCAATGTCGTGCAAGGTGGGGAACCCCATAAGAATGTGCACGACAGGTGGGAGTTCGGAACTCACCCGTCCAGCCCGTCTCTGCCTCGATCACGACTTCCCGCAGCTTCCTCCTCAGACTCTCGTTCTCCCGGTGTATTCGCGCTGTTTCCTCCTGATATTCCGACACCGTGTCACCCACCACCTCCAGTATCTCTCGCACAGCCACCATTAAGCGCTCCGTCAGATACGCGTTCAAAATTTGTAATTTTGTCATTTTTCAGCAATTAATGCCAACAAGAGTTTTAGACAATGAATCGCTCTGACCCTTCTCTGTGCGACTGATGACGTGAGCATTTCCCCGTGTCATGTGACCTGTGAATGACGACACAGGGTTTACCTTTTCCGAAGGCAGAATTACAGAATGACCTCTGCTTTGCGAGGTTCAGTACAAACCTTGTTCACCAGGTAATACCATTCAAAATGGCGATTTTGTACAACTGAAGGTCTGTCATTTTGGACCTCCAGACAGGTTGTATTATTATCTTCATGTATACAACCACCAAAATTTAATTGTTTTTAACGCTCACCCTGGTTTCATTTTGCCTTTTGTAGATTTGCTCTTCCCAGGCTCCTCAGTAACTTCATCAAAGCCTTTTCTCTCAACCAGTGATATTATAAAATAACATACTGTTCTCTGAAGCTGGTTTTGCTATGTTTATTCCTTCTGACAGTCATTTACATCTACGCTGTCAAACTACCCTTCTAAGCTTCTCTTCGTAAATTTGACAACCTAACAGGCATGACCCAGAAGAGCATGTTTGTTTTGCAGTTAAAGTACACAGTCACTATTGACATCAAATTGTACACTCACACATTCATTCGTTTACGTACAGTATATCCATTGTTAAACAGTACTTGACACTCATGACTCACCACAGACTACACAGCCACAATATTTGAATCCCTTAATCTAGAAATTGTTTTGCGCGGTGCTAGTGTGATAACACGTCAATAACAGTGCAGCAGAAATGGTTAGGTGCTGCAGCGCATCATTTCAAAACTGTGACAAATGTGCTGGCTGTGGATCAAGGGAAGTGACTCAAGAACGATGCATTCTAATTTGATGAATTTGCTGTGCAAAACAAATAGAAAAGGGAAAGTTGGGCCATACGTTCAGGATACATGCCACAAACCAGCCCCGTTACTCAAATCACAGCTCTCGAGGTCCAGGAACTGCTGGTTTCCCACCTCCCCTTTACTTGGGGTTCAGGTGTGAATTCAGTCTGGCCAATCAGTAGCACTAATTGTTCAGTTAATTACCCAGGTGCCAGATTTGGATTCGAGTTCCAGATGCGAGTATCCATGACCTAGTCACAACAGTGGAAGGCTGATGGCAAAGTTTTTGGCCTATATTCACGGGCAGCATAACTGAAAAACATTGCGGGAACATATTATTGGTAATTAGTAGTGGTTATTGCCCACAGTCTGTTATCACCCTTTGTCTCTCTCTGTTGCATTTCTGCAGCAATGTTGCCCAGTGTATCAGCCAAATGTTTTAATGTTACATCGCCAATAATATTATCACATGTACAGTCTAAGAGCATTATCGCAAAAACCTGTGATTTTAATGTGCAATTAGGCTACTGACAAGGCTGTGTCTTCCTTATGGATGAGAAACGTAACCCACTTTAACACAATCTGTAGAAGGGAATAAACATCTGAGACAGACTCCAAATAAACAAATACCAGGATATGAACATGAATGAAAATAAATGCATTTAACCATCACAAGTAGCCACATTTCATACATAAAATGTAGGCTGACAAAAAAACAAACAAAAAATTATGCACATTCAGTTGGTACAGAAAAGGGCTAAATTATCCGGCTACATTATCACAATGACAGATTTATACATTGACACGCCTGCCAACAATATAAGTAAAACCAGTTTGTTTTTCTCCGGATATTTAGGCCAAATAATCAACCATTTTCAGTTATGTAGTCTACAGATTTTCTTTGTGCGGTGAAACAAGCTTTTGGCGGGAAAACATAGCCCAAAGTGCTCCTCAGTGGCATGAGCCTGTCTAGATTAACAGTGATCAATCATGCTCATCTCTTTTAAGCCTCAGCCTTCTGTAGGCATGCTAACTAGGCTACCAAAGCTCAGCCATAAAGACCCTATATTTATTTAGCCTATTTATTACTCTGTCAGGCATCAGCCTAAATCATGTTTTAGCAATTCAATTTGCTATCATTGGATAAAGTCTACCGGTTAAAGCCTAATGCATTTCTCATTACGCTTGTCAATCTCCTTTCATGCAGTGATTGTGAACGCAGCTGATGTGAAACTCCCCTATTTCACACAGGCCTATCAATCCAGTAATGGTCACGTAATTAAGTGTAATATTTTCAAGAATGCCCTCGGGCGGACACAAAACTGCACAATGTGAAACACCTTCAAGATAACTCCCACTAAATAGTGCTTTGATTGGCATTAAAACTGACCAATAAATTGAGTGCCTTGTAGAAGGTGCGTCTTGTAGTGAAAGCGGTTCGTAGTCTTGCAGGCTGCAGATGGATACTCTTGGCAGAGTAAGGAGAACCACTGACTTAAAGGAATACCATGCAGGATTTTTTTTTATCTTTGTAGTGATCCTGTGTTTACAATCAAATCTCTGTTTTCAACACCGCCCACTCACCCTGAGTACCCGACTTCAGCCATCTAGCTAACTAAGGTGGCTAGCTGGATAGCTAGAGGTAACATGACTTCCAGGTCCAACAGAAAACAGGTCAATTCCATATTGCTTCTCATTGTGAACTTGAGCTGCCGCCGTTGAGGAAAAGCAATTTCAAGGTTGACTTGGTTTTTATAACAAGTCCTGTCCGCTTGTCACTTTATGTTTTTGTACTTGTGCTTACTCAACTCCACCATTACAGTAGCCAGCGAGCTACGAACGCTCTGCTGAGACCTGATCCCACGCAGGCTCTTTAGCCACACCCACCCCTTCCCACACAGAAAAGAGCATCACACCCAGAAATGTCCCAAAGACATTTTAGAACGGAACGGCTAATACAGACCTTAACAGATCTACTATGACAGAAAAGGCTTGGAGATGAAGGTGCCAACAGGTGTGTACTCACATGAATGTGCAGACCAGACATGACATTGTCATGCCATTCACCCTGGTATATAGTTGCCGGAGAAAACAGCACCTACAGACATGTAAGAAAGCCCTTGAATTCAGTCTTAAATAATCTACATATGCACACACCCTCATATGAAAACAGGAGAATCATTTTGTGTTGTACATCTTGCCACGTGCTCCGAAACACTTCCGTCTGCAATCGGCATCCGGTATACAGAATATACAGCACATCCACACCAAGCAGGACCAAAATCATGCAAATCATGAATTGTGCACCTGGACCTACACTTCTCCTCACCCATCTCCACCGAAACACAGGTGTGCTTCGATCTAGAACTGGAACGTGCACAATATAAGAAATTAGAAAGAAAAAAATGAACAAAATGTGTTTATACACATATTTTTCTGTGCACTGTATCCACAGTTATATCACTGTCAAGCACAAAAAACAGCTTTTGAAACATACCTTTAAATATAACTGGCCAGCATCAGCACAATCTTTAAAGACTGTGCAATCAAAATCCTATTTTCTAAAATATATTTTTAAAATACATATATACATTGAGAACCAAAAAATAAAATAAAATCTATGACATTAAGCCCATTTTATTCCGTCGAAATTTCTTTATTATCCTAGTCTTCACCCTCCCGAGCCAGCTGCAAATACAGGAACGTCAGATGCCAAATGTAAAAAATAAATAAATAAATTAAAGTTTAAATAAGATTTTAGAAGTTCAAATGGCACATAACAAAGAGCCCCAGGAAAACCCACGTTTTCACAATTTTATGTGATTGTGTAGGTGATTTTTAAGCTGCGAGATTTTAGCATAAAGATTCCCACATACTTTACACCTGTAGCCTACGTAGCCTCTCCTGAGTGAATTCTAAGGTGCACATTCAAGTTTCCTCTCTGTATGAAATTTTTCCCACACTGCGTGCAAGAGAACGGTCGCTCTCCGGTGTGGATCCGCTCGTGCTGATTTAAGTGCCCACACAGCCTAAAGCACTTTCCGCAAAACGAGCATTTGTACGGTCTCTCTCCGGTGTGGATGCGCTCGTGCTCTTTCAAGTGCCCACGGTAGAAAAAAGTCTTCTCACAATGGGTGCAACTGTGGGGTTTCCTTCCCGAATGAAACTGCAGGTGGACTCTGAGGCCAGACGCCTGACTGAAGGCCTTCCCACACTGGGAGCAGAGATGCTTCATTTTCCCTTTCAACACTCTCGGCGTTCCTTCACACTTCTCAACCGCAGTTGCTGACACTGGACTCTCCATACAAATTCCGTGACTGCTCCCGGTTCCGGTCGGGTTTAGCGATTCCAATGATTCAGCTGACAGTTCTGCTGTACACTGCATTGCCTCGGGCTCGTCTTTAACACGATCAGACGTAGGAGGGGGTGGCAAGTCCGTTTCTGCCTTGCCGACGGCTTGTAAATTAAGGTGAGCTGTGGGCTGGACCGAGTTCTGATCAAGGTCCTGTTTGACACTGTGACGTTTGAACGGGGATCCGGCCACTCCGCAGGCTAACGCGTGGACGCCCAGCTGAACGCACTCCGGCTTACGGCAGGTCGCCTGATCAAACGGTTGCCCACCAAGCTCTTCGTTCTTGTGTTCGCACCTCTGCTTCTCACCGCCCGACCGCCCCTCTTCATTCCCCGCGAGCTCATCCATCAGTCCGGAGCTCCACTCCTGCTCAGTGTGTGGAGAGGGAGGGTGCGCTGCTCCTAGAGAGAGACAGCGCGGGAGAATCAACTGAAACTGGTTTAAGTTGCCTGTAGTTAATGTATTCACGGCTTGTGATGACTCTGGTGCAATACATTGCTTTACACAAACAAAAAAGTTTCCGTATTCTGTACTGACCAGACATCGGTCCACTGCCTCCGACACCATCCTCCCGAAGCCTCTGTCTCAGATGCTCGTTTTCTCTGCTTGTCCGGGCGGTTTCCTCCTTGAATTCTAACACAGTCTCTCCCACAGCAGTTATTATCTCGCGCACAGCCACCATTAAACGCTCCCTCAGGTATGCGTTTAAAACGTCTAGTTTACTCATTTTCGGCGACGATTAAATTAGTCCAGTTTAATCTTTAATTTCTTAAAATGCACCCCTTCTTTTTCTTTTTCTTTTTCTGTGGGATTTGTTAGCGGATTTAAACCAGCTTTAAAGGTGCATATCGCCAACTACCGTGCCGGAGTGTGCAGCGTCACATCAGAAAACCCTGTGTCTTAAATCCTATCAGTCACCACTGTTATTTTAGAAAACCAAAAAGTGCCTTTCTAACGTCCCTTACCCCTTCCCCCCCCGTGCCCAATTCCATCCCCGTCCAGCCTCTCTTACCCTATTACGCAATCTTTCCCTCTCTACCTCAAACTTGGTGCAGTGCAATAAAATATGTTCAACATTTTCTCATTGGAGATAGATAGATAGATAGATAGATAGATTGATAGTTAAAAAAAAATATTTTTATTCATAATGTAAACAGAATAAGAAGTGTTTAATAGACCTTATTATTTACTTTCTTTGGTTCTTTATTATATATATTTTAAAAATATATAATTTTGACGGCGTAAGGTTGTAAACAGATGTATTCTCTGGGGTTTTTATGCTATTTAAATTTTAGAGAATCTTTGCAATTGGCCCAGTTTTAAGTGGAATTTAGGATATTTTTGATATATACAGAAGTTACTGACACCTGCTGGTTTTTTGATGGCTAGCATTGGAGCATTCACAGGTTTGTAGTTTAAAGCAAGAAAATATCTAACTAACTTCAAAGTAGTTTGTACAGCTATGCTATGCTCCAGAGGTTGTACATGTGTATATCAGACCTGGGTCAAATATGTATTTGTTTTGGATTCAAACGCTTTTCTGTGCTCTATTGATCTTGCCTGGTGTAATTGAGCCTGCCAATATGACCAGAAGGTGGGGTTTGCACTTTTTGAAAGTATTTCATTGGTTCCAACACACCAGACAAGATCAGTAAAGCGTAGAACAGTATTTGAATCCGAAACAAATACATATTTGACCCAGGTCTGGTGTATATTACATACGTACATGATAATTCATGAAAACATTACATTACAAGTTATTCAGTCGTAAGTACTTCCCACGGCACATGTAATGTAACATCTCTCGGGGGAAAGAAGTACTGACAGGTCTGTAAAACTAATATTTATTTAGGTTTATAATTGTGAATAAATTCTCTCTGTTCTCTCTCAATGACTAAAGGGACCAGACAACGAAGAGCTGCAATTGACCCCTGGTCTGCTAGTTGAACAGCCCAGCTCTTGCGTAGTTCTTCTTCTTCGGTGGTGTTTAATGGTGCTCTTAAAGCAACTTAAATGTGTATTGCCGCCACCTACTGTGGTGGAGAGGAGATTGTGGGCTATGCCAAATCTGCTATTTTTTACAGTCTCTGTGCCAAATACACACTGCAGTAGAATTACAGTTAAGACTGGGCATCATATATTACATTACATTACATTACATTACAGGCATTTGGCAGACGCTCTTATCCAGAGCGACGTACAACAAAGTGTATAACCATAACCAGGAACAAGTATGACGAAACCCCTAGAGAGAAGTACCGGTCCAAGTGCAGGGAACATATATTATAAGTGCAAATAAAACAGTTGTGACCATTTTGTGTGGCTAAGCCTTGTTGACTGAAGTCCAGACAGTTGACAGTTGATTGCACTCCTGCTGCACTGACCTAACAATTTCACCAAAACCTTTCCGCCAGAATAATTTGCCCATCTGTCCCATCAATAGAGCTCATTTAAAGCTTGATAGGCAAGAGAGAACAGACGGAAGGGAAGAGGAGAAGACAAGAATAGTATTAAATGAAAACGACCCTTCCTGCCCAACCCACATCCTCTCTAACATTCTCTTTAATAGCCTGTTTTTTTTTTTTTTTTTTTTAAATCCAAGAGCAGCTACATTACATTACATTACAGGCATTTAGCAGATGCTCTTATCCCGAGCGCTTTACACAACTTTTACATAGCATTTTACATTGCATCCATTTATACAGCTGGATCTATACTGAAGCAACGCAGGTTAAGCACCTTGCTTAAGGGTACATCGGCAGTGTCCCATGACCTTGCGGTTACGAGCCCGGTTCCTTACCCACTGCGCTACACTTCCGCCTGCAGCTGCATCGTTGGGACGCTCAATCGGATTAGCAGGCCGATAAGACGGTTGTTCTGGAGGCCGGCCAGTCTTGGGAGAGGCCGGCTGTCAGCTTGGTTATGCTGTGGCCCCCACAGAGGCTTCCAGGCCTGGGGAAAAGAGGCAGTGAGGCGGGAGTTACGGGCAGCATGAGATTACCCCCCAGATACAGCCAGCGCACAGCCACTGATACCGTCTCTTGAAGCCTTTTACTGAAATTGAATCGAAGCACCACACTCCAACACAAGCCATTACTTTAACTTTGGCAGAAAATCGAGTCCCAAAATCAGGTCTGTTCTTTGGGCCTTCCGTGCCCTGACGCCCATCGACGTAAAGCAAGCCGAGTGGATTATAACCCTTTGATCGTAATCCTGCTGTGCGATTTTGAGCACTTGCGGCTGAGGATGTTAGATTTGAAGCCAAATATATCTGAGGGTATCTGGTACAGTCAGTGACATTGTTTTTAAAAAATTCTGAATATACAGCATGCGCTAGTTTGAGTATATACCATATGCTATTACATCATTCCCAGAACAATGAGCACTTATTTTCATGCAAGCAGTCAACCGGTCCAGGAAAGGAATCTGCAGCTACGGTCATTTCACTTGATGTGTGTCATTTCATACTCTGGGGAAATTAATACATGGACTCATCTGCGTTTATTTTGCAATGCTCAGATCACGATCACATTGGAAAGGCCATCCTTGACAACCCTGATTCAATTAAACGGTTTGATTAGAACAGAGAGTTCCGCTTCTTCCCTGAGTAAATTACACTGGATGCTTATAATTCTGCGTCGCCCCTTCTTTGGGTTCAGACGGGTCTGAATAATGCATTTTATGAGTTGGGATAATTAGGAGAGGTCCAGGCAAGCGGAGCCTGACTCCTTTTGTGGGAAAGCGGGGCAGAACTATAAACACACTATAAAGACGGCGGCCATTTTGTTGGGCAGGGTGACTGAATTGAGACGGCGCATTAGCTGAAGTGAAGAAAGAATGCCATGGGGCGCGACCGATACACCACCAACTCTAAAATACTTGCAGGATACCAAGTTTAGAAAAACGAGAGGCTTTTACTAGAAGATTTACTAGTGAAGAGTGAACAGGTTTAGCTTTCTTTCTTTCTTTTTTTTAGTGTAAAACGACAAGAAACTAGTACTTTGGTGTGCATCTGTACCACAAGGAGAAAGAAATGGTCCGTTTCTTGTCAAACAGCTCTGTGGGGCGAGAACAAATCACTTATCTGTTGTGGCTCCGGACAGATTTACTGACTTATCGATACAACCAGCCAGGCCCTGATTTATATATAAATACATAAGAAAGATGTATGAGTCCCATTGACAAGGTCAAGCACATTCAAGATATTACATTACAGGCATTTAGCAGACGCTCTTATCCAGAGCGACTTACACAACTTTTACACAGCATTTTACATTGTATCCATTTATACAGCTGGATATGTACTGAAGCAATTCAGGTTAAGTACCTTGCCCAAGGGTACAACGGCAGTGTCCTACCCAGGAAACGAACCTATGACCTTTTGGTTACAAGCCCAGTTCCTTACTCACTGTGCTACACTGCCGCCCAAAACAGTGGACCACTTGGAAAGAAGTCACAGTCACACTAGGGCTCGTCCGGGATTTGAACCCGGGACCTCTCGCACCCAAAGCGAGAATCATACCCCTAGACCAACGAGCCACAATAAACAGGGAAAGGCCTAGACAGAGGAATACGCCATCACACATGGTCTTCAGAGTTTGTCAGAGCCAGCCATTTCTGAGAATGTGTCTGAGTAACACCTTCGCCAGCCAGCGCTACATTTTGGCTGTTACAATAAGCGTGGGTGTTGAGACCCCCCTCCGCGCGAGGTCTCTGTTGCCATAGCACGTTTCTCAGCTGAGACTCTCGCCGTTTCCTCAGCCCTGAGAGTGGCAGTGTCAGCCTGTCACATCTCCGCCTCGTCAGACTGGCCTTGGGCTTTGCCACAGATAATGCTCATACATCAAATACTGCGCTTCTGTTCGGTATGACAGCAATAACAACAGCTCTGCCAGTGGCTTCAGGAGCTCTACTCTTTTATTTCCCCCCTGTGTTCTCCCCAGGTTGAGTTGGGGTGGTTGTTTCTCAATCCTAGATGGACTTCCTGTCATATGGAAGTCCATCTGGGTCCATCTATCACATTCACAGGAGCTCAGCAGCATTTCCGGATGGCCCATCCCGTTCCCAGAGTGAGCAGGCTAGCACTAGTCTGTACTGTACGGATCAGTGCTGTACTGCAGGGGTCAGTGCCGTACTGCAGGGGTCAGTGCTGTACTGGTGGGGTCAGTGCTGTACTGCAGGGGTCAGTGCTGTACTGCAGGGGTCGGTCTGTACTGCAGGGGTCAGTGCCATACTGCAGGGGTCAGTCTGTACTGCAGGGGTCAGTGCTGTACTGCAGGGGTCAGTGCTGTACAGCAGGGGTCGGTCTGTACTGCAGGGGTCAGTCTGTACTGTAGGTGTTAGTGCTGTATTGCAGGGGTCAGTCTGTGCTGTACTGTGGGGTTTGGTCTGTACTGTAGGAGTTAGTGCTGTACTGTAGGGGTGAGTGCTGTACTGCAGGGGTCAGTCTGTACTGTAGGTGTTAGTGTTGTCCTGCAGGGGTCAGTCTGTGCTGTACTGTAGGGTTTGGTCTGTACTGTAGGAGTTGGTGCTGTACTGTAGGGGTCAGTGCTGTACTGCAGGGGTCAGTCTGTGCTGTACTGTAGGGTTTGGTCTGTACTGTAGGAGTTAGTGCTGTACTGTAGGGGTCAGTGCTGTACTGCAGGGGTCAGTGCTGTACTGTAGGGTTTGGTCTGTACTTTAGGAGTTAGTGCTGTACTGCAGGGGTCAGTGCTGTACTGTAGGGTTTGGTCTGTACTGTAGGAGTTAGTGCTGTACTGCAGGGGTCAGTCTGTACTGTAGGGTTTGGTCTGTACTGTAGGAGTTAGTGCTGTACTGCAGGGGTCAGTCTGTACTGTAGGGGTCAGTGATGTACTGTAGGGTTTGGTCTGTACTGTAGGAGTTAGTGCTGTACTGTAGGGATCAGTGCTGTACTGTAGGGGTTGGTCTGTACCGTAGGAGTTAGTGCTGTACTGCAGGGGTCGGTCTGTACTGCAGGGGTCAATACTGTACTGTAGGGGTCAGTCTGTACTGTAGGATTCACAGCCAATAGGGCGCAGGCTGGAGGAATATCTTACCATTATTATTATTATTATTATTTATTATAATAATCATGATCATCATGATCATCATGAGTGCACCAGTTCTCTCGCTCTTGTACTAAATTAGAACCATGAGCCCCACCCCCCACCTGCTCTGTCTCTTCTGTACTCAATTAGAACCGCAATTGCCCCCCCCCACCTGCTCTCTCACTTCTGTACTCAATTAGAACCGCAATTGCCCCCCCCTCACCTGCCATCTCACTTCTGTACTCAATTAGAACCGCAATTGCCCCCCCCCCCACCTGCCATCTCACTTCTGTACTCAATTAGAACCGCAATTGCCCCCCCCCACTTGCCATCTCACTTCTGTACTCAATTAGAACCGCAATTGCCCCCCCCCACAGCCAGTTCTCTAAATCCCATACTCAATTAGAACCACAGCCCACCCGCCCCCCCCCCCCACCCCCCACCACCACCGCAGACGCCCAGACCCTTTCCCCCCGCAGCAGTGTAATGCATCTCCGAGCCCATTAGAACAACCCAGCAGAGGAAATGAACTCCCCTCCGCTCAGCTCAGCTCAGCCGAATCCATCTCCTATTATTAATTAAACTCTGATGAGCTCTGTCAGTCTCAGCTGCGGCCAGCCGTGCCCCAGATACCACTCAGCTCTTAAAAACAACAACAACAACAACAACAGCAGCTGCAAAAAAATAAAAGCCCGGGTAGCCCTTCATACACAATGACTTGTAGGATGGAGAGAGATCAAAATGTCGTTCTGCTGGGTATGAGGCGTATACTGTCCAGCGCAGGCCGAGCAACAGCAAAAGAAATAATCAGGAACCATTTCAGCCGCTCTTGGAGTGCATACGGTTCCTCCGACAGCACTTACATTTCCATCTTCCTTCCTTTAACTCGCTAACCACTTCAATCCATTATCACGACACAAGATATTCCCCCCCCCCCCAACTCCCCACTCTTGCTCTCACACCCTCTCTATCTCCCTTGCATTCTATTCTAGTTCCCTCCCCACCCTCTATCGCTCCTTTCCGATTTTCAAACGCACGCACGCACACACGCACGCACGCACACACACAGAGGCTCTATTTCTGCTTCTCTGCAGTCTCTCTCTTGCTCTTTCTCTCCCACTCTCTCTCTATCTCTCTCTCTCTCTGGTAGCAGAATGTTTCAATTATTCATGTGGTTGAAAAATTCTAATAAAATGGATTTTTTCACTACACAGCGAAGGCAGCCCTCAGCTCAGGGTCCTAAGTTTCCCTCTCATTTCTTGTCTACTGTTTCCCTGGCAACAGAGACATTTTAAGCTGGAAACATACGTGATGTTAATCACGCAAACACGTATGCAAGATCGCCCTCACGCGTATCCCGTGGTCGTTATGAGCGTTCTCTTTTCGCGCGGCCTCAAAAATTAACCCCGTAACCGGTCCGTAACCTGCAATACCCGCGTAGAACACGGGGGCAGTATACATTCATGCCTAGTGACATGACTGACGCCAGGAAGCCAGGAAGGATGCTGGAACCGCTTGAAGAGAAGCCCTGATCTGCCCCCTAGTGGATATACCGTTTAAACCTCCAGTCAGACAAGAAGTAAGCAGACCAGCATGAGAACAATGTCGCCCGGGACGCAACCACGTCACGTGCACGTAGCGCAAGATTATTCAAGTATGTTACCAGCTTTATAACCCAAGTGCAAATCAGCATACGAGACTCCCCCCCCCCCCCCCCCCCCCCCCTACACATGTGCACATGTGCAGACACGCAACAAAACATCAATATTAGCCACTCCAGAACCCATTATATAAGTATTTATTGGCAATTCTTGAAAATGTTCACAATTTATAGGCAGACGTCAGAATATTTTTAGCTTTAGATAGATTTAGTTTTGTTTACTGAAACAATCTATCAAGTCATGCACAGGCACGTACATAGTCAGTAAAGATACCCAAAATAAATGCAACAATTATGCCTGAAAAGCATCACCTCTTTTTGGGAAGATAGCAGGTATTTCTTCGAAATTCAGCGTTTAAAAGGCCTTCTTTTCTCCATTATAGCAGAACCATAGCGCTGCCACAGTAACACCTGTCAATCATAATTTGAAATATGATGGAGGAAATAACCGAAACAGAATTTAAATACAGACGACAATATTAAATGGGTGCAGGGAATCAAAACATCAATTTCCATTAGTGAGCTACTAATGCAGTATAAGGGATTTAACAAATCAATAGAGAAAAATAAAAATAGATTTAAAGAAACATAAGAATTAAAAGAACTTTGCAGCTGGCAATGGAAGGTCATGCCACAGAACGGTATTGCATTCTATAATATATTTCAACATCAAATTCCTCACAATCATATGCAACATAAGATAGCTACAGTATAGAGGATATACACATATTAACATTAATTGAGTGTAAACATGCCACTGGTATCATACACGTTCTATGAATAATTACAACAAGAAAATAATAATGAATTCCATCTATGAGATAATAAACGTGTGCTACATTTGTTTATGTGTACAGCATTATTCCACTGTTAAAATCATCAAAAAACGAGAAACGTTTGAGCAAATTATAGCTGATTAAGCAGGTCCGTAAATTGCTTCAATTGGATACTATTTCCATATATGTGCAGAGGGGCTAACAGTAATAATAATAATAATAATAATAATAATAATGCGATAATGCACGTGTATATATGTACGTACATTTCTGTGATATAACAGATAATGCAAGCAGGTTACATAGTTATATACTATAGTATGAAAAAGTCTTAGCAAGCGGTCATTCATTCACGGGAATATAGTTTAGCAGATGTTCATAAAGAGAAGGCATGCGGCAGTCCGTTTCCCCTCAAGCCGAGCCGGAGCGGCGTTTCGGCACGGCACGGCGCTCCGCCCTCTCTGCTCTGCCCACCCAACATCCAGCCGCGGTTCACCTATCCTCACGGGCGAACCACGCGACCGTTAAGCGCACGAAAGTCCCGCTGTAATGGACGCTGTCGGGAGAGGCAGGCTTCCGAAGTCGTTTCTGAAAAATGCTGGTAAGGGGCTCAGCCTACAAGGACTAGCAGAGTTACCAGCGAGAGGGGGAGGGTGGGTTGGGGGGCAAGATTTAGACAGGCTCTGCCGATCGTTAAACCATCCATACAAGCTGGTGCTCCAAATTTGGCACAAAGTCCGGTACTTCGAAAGCTCTTTGTTTTTATAAAAACGGACATAGGTCACTGCGAAAAGAATAAACAGCTAAGCATCCTAAAGTGTGGTGAAAATAAAACAACAGCTGCCGGTGCTGATATTTGCTGTTATTTAGTCCTCCAAACACCATTTACCAGACCTTTCGTCGATGGGATTTTGAGGACATTGTGGAATCTTTAAAGTATGATTATGATCCCCATATACCCACTCAGTTCCCACAGAACTACCCAATCAGCTCAGCGCTCTGCGCTGCGTGCAAAGAATCGATCCCTGCGTAGGCTACACGTTCACCAACATGTCGGTGAACACTTAGCCTGCTTCATAAAAACTTCCCAAAACACCACAGCCTGTGCAAAAGGCTTTACGAAAATACAGCTCTCATAAAGGACAATACAACTCGTAACTGAACTCACTGACCATTGCATCTTCAAATACAGTAGTGGACTATGAAACACTGAAGCAATCTGAAACAGTTCTTGTTAACTATAGAGCCCTGGCTTCAGAACGTAGGATAAGTGCTGTAATAAGTTGCAAATTTTCGTTTTGGTTTCTTTTGTTCACTCGAAGATGCCGACACTAACATCATACAGTGGTGTGCATATTTCTAAAGGCTTTTACAATCATACACTACATTAAAGTGTGCACATTTGATACGTCATTGATAAATCTGTATTCCTTAGTTAATAATACATTCCACACGATTAACTCTGGATACAGGTGTGCGAGATTCTGACATGTGAATAATAAATCGGACACAATCTGTCTCTGGGCTCCAACGAGAGCACCCCCATCTGCCTCTCCTTCCCTCCCTCCCTCTCGCTCCCCTCTCTCACTCTCCCTCCCTCTCTCTCTGTCACCCGCTACCTCTCCCTCTCTCTCACCATTCCTCAATCTCTCTTCCCTCTCTCACTCTCCCTCCCTCTCTCTCACCCACCCCCTCCCTCCCTCCCTCACTCCCTCTCTCTCACCCACTTCCTTCCTCTCTCCCTCTCTCACCCACTCCCTTCCACCCTCTCTCTCACCCACTCTTTCCTCCCACCCTCTCTCTATCTCCCCTTCCTCACTCTTCCTTTGCCCCCTCTCTCCCACTCTTTTTCTCTGCCCCCTCTTCCATTCTCTCTCCCTCTCTCTTCCATTCTCTCTCACCCACTTCCTCTCTCTCTCTCACCCACTCTGCCTCTCCCTCTCTCTCTCAGGACCTTTCCCCCCCCCCGGTCTTGTAAGAGTACCCGCTACCGCAGAAAGATAACCCACAGACCCACGTCTTCGTCAGCAGAATCTTGGGAGCACCTCCCAACACAGTCTCTGTAGACAGCCTCTGACTCTATTCCAAAAATACCCCCCCCCCCCCCTCCCCTGGAGAGTGCAAGGTTCCAGGCTCCCCAGCGGGGTCGGATTGCACTCAAACACCCGCTGAGTCCAGCACCCCACATCAGGCTTAATCCCGCGTGCCCTTAACAAAGTCATCCCCCCCCCCTCCCCCTCCCTCCCTCCCTCCCCCCCTTCCTCCTTTTCTCAGCTCACACTCGCAGGTGTGTGTGATGCGTGCGTCCCGCTCTCTCTCTCTCTCTCTCTCTCTCTCTGTCCACACCTCTAAATGTGTTCCACGCAAATTTTGGCACGAGAAGGACGTTCAGGAGTAGTTTTTTTGTTACGTTTTTGTGCTAAGCCATGCATTTGGAGTGTGAAAATGGATGAGTCTTGCAGGCCTTGGGTCGGGTGATGACAGGAAAGCCAGTAGCTGTGCTGAGAAGATCGTGCTGTTCCGTAATTGACATGCACTGTCTGAATGGCGGGGTCCGGAATGGCGGGGTCCTGAATTATGGGGTCCTGAATTTTGGGGTCCTGAATTATGGGGTCCTGCATTATGGGGTCCTGAATTTTGGGGTCCGGAATGGCGGGGTCCTGAATTATGGGGTCCGGAATGGCGGGGTCCTGAATTATGGGGTCCGGAATGGCGGGGTCCTGAATTTTGGGGTCCTGCATTATGGGGTCCTGAATGGAATATCTTGTATTAGTCTGATCTTCAGGCAGTCAAAGGTCCTCTTGTGGTGCTCGTCTTATGGACCAGTAGACCATCCACACTTGGATTTGCAGGTTTTCTTATTTGAAGAGTAGAACAGCATAGCATGGGAACAGTATGGAAATCTCAAGGGAAAATGGTGGAAATGGTGTGATTGGCGGTTTCTCCATAAGTCCAGGTCAAGACTTCAATATAACTGTAAAAAAAGAACAAGAACTTGCCTTTAACTGTGAAACAGAAGTATAGCAGAACACAGACCACTTATAACCAAACCTACTGTCTAATGGGAATTAAGTCAAGACACAAAGGAAATGGGTGGGTCTACAACCAGTTGTCCAACATTGTCTTACGTCAACCAATCAAAAGGTTGTGCTCTTCAGACCAAATCTGTGAGTTACTGGTTGGTAGCGGCACCTCTTTCTGGTGCCATAGCTGACTGCAGGCACTGGAACGGTACCCAGAGAGCCAAACAGGTAGTGGTCATGCAAGGTCCAGAATCAAACCAGACAGGTAAAGGTGTGGCCACACAGGGTCCAGTACCAACCCAGACAGGTACAGGGATGGCCATTTATGGTCCAGAACCAACCCAAACAGGTAAAGGTGTGGTCATGCAGGGTCCAGAACCAACTGAAACAGGTCTGAAAGACACTCACGCCCCCAGTTGACGACGAGGAGGGTGATGATGATGATGACCCCGCCCACCAGCGAGAAGATGGACAGCACCTTGGCCACTCGGCCCAGACGGCGAGCCCCGTCCACATTGCCCAGCTGCAGGCTGTTACGGGACTGCAGGAGAGAGGGGAGAGAGGGAGGGAGGAGGGAGAGAGAGAGGAGGGGGAGAGAGAGAGGAGGAGGAGAGGAGGGAGGGAGGAGGGAGAGAGAGGAGGGGGAGAGAGGAGGGAGGGAGGAGGGAGAGAGAGGAGGGAGGAGGGAGAGGAGGGAGGGAGGAGGGAGAGAGAGGAGGGAGGGAGGGGGAGGGAAGAGGGGGAGAGGAGGGAGAAGGGCAAGAGAGGAGGGAGGGAGGAGGGGGAGAGGAGGGGGGAGGGAGGGAGGGAGAGAGGAGGAGAAGAAGAGGGAGGGAGGAAAGGGAGAGGAGGGAGGGAGGAGGAGGAGAGGAGGGAGAGAAGGAGGGGAGGGAGGGGGAGGGAGGAGAGGAGGGAGGAGGAGGAGAGGAGGGAGAGAAGGAGGGGAGGGAGGGGGAGGGAGGAGAGGAGGGAGGAGGGGGAGAGAGGGGGAGGAAGGGAGAGCAGAGGAGAAGAGAAGGGAGAAAGGAGGAGGAGAGGAGGGAGGGAGGAGGAGGAGAGAGGGGGAGGGCGGGAGAGATAGAAAGATGGGAGAAGAGAGGGAGAAGATAACAGAACTGGCTATGTTGCTCACCATAACAGAGTAAGCCAAGGCTACAAACACACACACACACTCACTCACCATAACAGAGTAAGCCAAGGCTACAAACACACACACACACACTCACTCACCATAACAGAGTAAGCCAAGGCTACAAACACACGCACTCACACCATAACAGAGTAAGCCAAGGCTACAAACACACACACTCACTCACCATAACGGAGTAAGCCAAGGCTACAAACACACGCACTCACTCACCATAACAGAGTAAGCCAAGGCTACGAACACACACTCACTCACCATAACAGAGTAAGCCAAGGCTACAAACACACGCACTCACTCACCATAACAGAGTAAGCCAAGGCTACAAACACACGCACACACACTCACTCACCATAACAGAGTAAGCCAAGGCTACGAACACACACACTCACACTCACTCACCATAACAGAGTAAGCCAAGGCTACAAACACACGCACTCACTCACCATAACAGAGTAAGCCAAGGCTACGAACACACACACTCACACTCACTCACCATAACAGAGTAAGCCAAGGCTACAAACACACGCACTCACTCACCATAACGGAATAAGCCAAGGCTACAAACACACGCACTCACTCACCATAACGGAGTAAGCCAAGGCTACAAACACACACACTCACACTCACTCACCATAACGGAGTAAGCCAAGGCTACAAACACACACACTCACTCACCATAACAGAGTAAGCCAAGGCTACGATGTTGAAGGGCCACATGGGGCAGAAGCAGGACAGGATGGCCAGGAACAGGTAGTCGTGCGCCTTGCTGCCGTCGCCCATCCCCTCGGTGATGGTGCTGGGCTGCCGCGACAGGGAGGGGCGGGGCGAGGCCATCATGGAGGCCAGCGACCCGGACCGGCTGCTCCCCCGGATCCTGCCGTTGGGGTAGGCGTGGGATTTGGGCTGCTGCTGCTGCTGCCGCGGAGGCGAGGAGCGGGACGAGGGCGGGGGCGAATCCGCGGGTCCCGGGTACACGCCGTTACCTAGGGAACGGAAACGAGAAGACAAACGACGCCGTGTCATCCGCGGGCGCCAGGCTGAAGCGGACGCCCCACCAAACCGAGACAGGCAGACACGTCTAAATCACAGTGAAATACACTCCGCACTAACCAGCCTAGTGCACACAAAAAAAAACAAGCTAACATATATTCTCACTTTCAAATGTTAATAAAGAATATAGGACAGCAGATCCAGAAGATATACAGGTCGCAGTGCACAATGGGCAAGGAGCTGGTCTTGTAACCCAGAAGTCACACGTTCGATTCGCAAGTGGAATCAATGTAAATGCTATGTGACAGTTGCGTAAGTTGCTCTGGATTAGAGCGTCTGCTAAATGCCTGTGATGTCATTTACTGAACCGAAGTTCAAAGGTCGAGTTTCAGAGATGAACTCCTTTTTCATAGCGGTGCGTTCTTACTTTTGTTCGCCTCCTCGTTCACCATGATCATCAGGTCCTCCTGAGCCTGGACATGCTCCTGGGAGGGTGTGCCAGGCGCGGGGCTTTGCTCCTCCCTCACGGGCTGCAGGGTGACAGGGGCGGGGCCGGGCTCCAGGCTCGCCGACTGAGCCCGCAGTTCCTCCTCCAGGACAGCAGGGACAGCGCTGGGGGACAGAGGGGGCTGTGCGGTATTGGTGTTCACAGCCATGGCGGTCAGTCTGTGCTTCTTCTTCTTCTTCTTCTTCTTCTTAATTTGACACCTGGAGGAGGAAGAGCGCGGTCACTGAAATCTGAGAGGAAAGGTGCTTTTTGTGCTTCATATCCAATACATGAACATGAATTATTAAGCAAGGGGGCGTTTGTCGTGTACCGTGAATTTCCCATTTTAGTGAATTGTCCCGTTTCAGCTTACAGGAGCAGAGAGCAGTGTTCCCACTCATTTTAGGAAATTATTTTCCAGGACTTTTCCAGGACAATTTCCATGACTTAGAGACATGAAACATGGACAATGGTAGCCCAAAGGACCGGGGGGGGGGGGGGGGGGGGGGGGGGCAGGGGCAATGTGCAAGTACCATAACCATTCAAAACTTTGTGCTGCCGTGTAATCTCAGCAGCTAATTAAAATGAGAAAAGCAGAGAAAAATACAGAAAAATATGCAGTCTCAGCTCTAAATATACCGTGTAATAGCTTGACTTATAGCCTAGCCTACAATTTTCCAGGACCTCACAAATATTTCCAGGACATTTTGTACATTTTCTCATTTTCCTGGTGTTTTCCATGACTGGAAAACTAGTCAATAAATTTCCAGGTTTTCAAGGTTTTCCAGGACGAGTGGGAACCCTGTTAAATCCGTGAGCTTCAAGTTAAAGCTTCCAATGAAGCTTGCAATTCTAAATCACTGTGAGAGACAGAGCGAGAGAGAGAGAGAGAGAGAGAGAGAGAGAGAGAGAGAGAGAGATCAAAGCTAATTGATGCCAGCTGATGCTTCAGCGAATTAAACCAAATGACCCGAGATGTCGCCCCTAAACAGAAGGAAAGAAATCTTAAAATAATCTTAAGATTACGCTTTGTGTAATGTAGCATAGAGCACAGTGTCTGTGTGTGTAACACAAAGCATAGTGTTTGTGCGTGTAATGTAACACAAAATGCAGTGTCTGTGTCATGTAACAACACAAAGTGGGGTGTGTGTGTGTGTAATATAACACAAAGCCCTGTGTGTGTGTAATATAACAACACAATGCTTGGTGTGTGTGTGTGTGTGTGTGTGTGTGTGAATAACAGAACACAAAGCTCAGTGTGTGTGTGTGTGTTTACATGTGTGTAATATAACAACACAGAGCTCAGTGTGTGTGTATGGGTGTGTGTGAGTATGTGTGTGTGTGTGCGTGTGTGAATAATAGAACACAAAGCTCAGAGCTCAGTGTGTGTTTACACGTGTAATATAACAGAGCTCAGTGTGTGTGTGTGTGTGTATGGGTGTGTGTGTGTGGGGGGGGGGGTTGTCAAGAGAGAAATATAGAGAAACGGAGACAAGTGAAAAGGGAGGAGGGTGGTGTACATCCATCAATGTCTTAACTTAATAACGCCTTGTGGCCAAAGTGTATGGTCATAAAGCGTGTAGATGTCATTTTAATAGCTGCGAAACTGGCGTTTGAATTCGAAAATTAATCTAACGCTTCCTTTCAAAAAAGAATTACACTGAGGATCAGTAAACCACAAAGACACACCTCTGTTAACAAATACGTACAGATTCACAGGTTATTCTGACAGTCCAGTCATGCTTACGCACAAAAGCATACACACACACACACACACACTCACACACCCACATTTCAAACATGCGTGTTTTAACAAAAAATATTCACATTCCATTAAAATGCACACAGGAATAATTACCTACCTTATACTGAGTTAAATATCACCAGAATCTGGATTGCCATACCATTTATTTTCACCATATATATATATATATATTTAAAACAAGTAATTTCTTTTCCAGGAAAAATGTTCCTCTGATAGATTATTTGCTGATCGATTTTTTTTTAAATACAAAAAAACGTTACGCTGAGTGACCGAGAAACCGTCGGTTTTTTTGGTTTTATGGATTTAAATTCTGTAAACCTTGATGAAAAACATTCGACCAGGACACAGTCGCAGGGAAGCGCATTCCAGTCAGCTACCTTGGCTCTGGCATCTTCTAGCGCGCTGCGCGAAGGGTGTGATTCTAACTGGACCCGGGTGGAGATGGGAGATGGGAGAGAGAGGGAGGAAGGGAGGAAGGGAGGGAGGGAGAGGCGGTGGAGGGGTGGCCGGAGGGAGGGGGTGTAGTGTACATGTAAGAAATAAACTAGCCTAAAGCGGAGCCTGAGAGGATAGGCGACGTAGCTGCGGAGGGATGTTTTTTTGGGGAGGGTTCCCTTTAGTTTCCCGATTACTACCGAGCGACTTGTGCTGATGCAGCTTATTACGTGCACGGGCACACGACTCTTATTAATTAATTTTATTTCCATTAATCAGCAGTCCCGCATAATCAGTTCGAAGCTCGCATATCTATATTCCTGGTAAAATTATCTATTCGACAGCAGATAAGTACATACAAATAACTCCCTTATCAGTGTTCATTCTCGAACCTCCAGGCTGCAGGGCGTGCCAACTCAGTGGACCGTCTTATAATGAAGTACAGGAGTACCACACTGTAAGGTACACACACATAAATGGGACAATACCGAGCAGACACAATCTGAGCAGAAAATGCACCAAAGGACCACCGACACGCCGTACAGGAGCTTCCCTGTCTGTCCGTGAGCAATGCGGTCTACCGACAGCCCGGGTTGACAAAGGGAATTCGCGCCGTGCAGCGCGATGTTCTGGCGCCGTTTGGTGGACAGTGGGAGCAGCACATACGTGTCCTGCATAGCGGTCCTTCTCGTACGTCGTGTCGATGGGATTTAACTAGAACATTCTTGGTAATTTACATTTTGTCTCAAGCAGAAAAAATGGTACATTTTCAACAAAAGCCATACACCCACACGAAAATTAGAACAAGAAATTCAAGAGGACAATTAAAACCAGTTAATGTGGAAAATGTCTGGAATTTTTGTTTTTTTAAACAAAACCTGTCTAGCTACAATTATCCCAAACTGGCAGTCTTACAGATTCAACATCTGACAATTTTGTTCAGTACATTTCCACAACAAACGCGTGGGCACACCGTGTACAGTCCTCACATTTACAAAATCTTGCCATTTTCCAGAGCAGACAACAGTGCACACGCACACGCATACTGTACCTACACACACACGCACGCACACATACTGTACATACACACACGCACGCACACATACTGTACATACACACACGCACACATACTGTACATACACACACGCACGCACACACTGTACATACACACACACGCACGCACACATACTGTACATACACACGCACGCACGCATACTGTACCTACACACACACACGCACACATGCTGTACACACACACACACGCACGCACACATACTGTACATACACACACACGTACATACACACAAGTGCACACACACACACGCGCACACACAGATACTGTACACACACACACACACACATACATACACACACACACACACACACACACACACAGACCTCTCAAAGAAACACAAAAGGTATCAGTTTTTAATAACACAAAGTTTTTAATAACTGGTGAACTATTTTATAATAAAAAGCAGAAATGACAGCAACAGAGAACAATTCTGCACACACCGGAACAGGGAAGAGCTGGAAAAGCAGACACACTGACAAAGTCCTACATGAGGCTCGAGTGCTGCCCTGGCTCAAACAGCCCCACACTCGGTCACACACACACACACACGCGCGTGCAGACACACACACGCGCGCGCGCGTGCAGACACACACACACACACACACACACTTGGTAATCCATTTCACTGCGCTGAGAATTAACCTGTGAATGAAAAACAGGAGGAAGTTAGTCATCATTCAGAAATCATCACATTGTGGGGTGTTAACTTTACACCTCCTCCCCCCCTTCATACATTCTCCCTGTGTAAACCATTCCAGCCCGACCCGGTCTCACCTGTATAAAGGAGAACAACTTGGCTGTGAACTCCACCTTCTGCAGGTCACATGACCACCTGAACAGATCTGGGTCAGACAGGCCCTTTATTGATCGGCAGTCAGAGGAGGCGATTCTGGATCAGTGCCCTACTGTCCATGTCCTGACCTAACCCACTACGAGCTGAAAGGCAAAACTGATCCTAGATCAGCGGTCCAGTCCTGGGCCCTTGGGCTGGCAGTGCAAGTCTGCTGCAGGGTTTGGATGGTACATCTGTCCTATGCTAATGCTAATGCTAACACAGAGGCAGTAGCTGCAGTCCAGCCCAGGATCGGCTTGGCCTCTCTGCTGATGAGCTGCAGTGTTTGATGATGCTTTCTGACACATCGCCTCTCAAAATGGCCCTGTACCGTACGGGAGTTCATTTCAGACTAACTGCACTCAGAACTGGACAGCTCAGTGGGGTGGGCTTCCAAAGAGACTGTAAACAAAAGCGTGATATTCACACAGGAGGGGTTTAGTGCAATTTTCACAAAAGCAGGGTTTAGTGCAACAGGGTTTAGTGCGATGTTCACACAGACAGGGTTTAGTGCGATGTTCACACAGACAGGGTTTAGTGCGATGCTCACACAGACAGGGTTTAGTGCTATGTGCACACAGACAGGGTTTAGTGCTATGTGCACACAGACTGGGTTTAGTGCGATGCTCACACAGACAGGGTTTAGTGCTATGTGCACACAGACTGGGTTTAGTGCGATGTTCACACAGACAGGGTTTAGTGCTATGTGCACACAGACAGGGTTCAGTGCTATGCTCACACAGACAGGGTTTAGTGCTATGTGCACACAGACTGGGTTTAGTGCGATGTTCACACAGACAGGGTTCAGTGCGATGTTCACACAGACAGGGTTTAGTGCGATGCTCACACAGACAGGGTTCAGTGCGATGCTCACACAGACAGGGTTTAGTGCTATGCTCACACAGACAGGGTTTAGTACGATGCTCACACAGACAGGGTTTAGTGCGATGCTCACACAGACAGGGTTTAGTGCTATGTGCACACAGACTGGGTTTAGTGCGATGCTCACACAGACAGGGTTTAGTGCGATGCTCACACAGACAGGGTTTAGTGCTATGTGCACACAGACTGGGTTTAGTGCGATGCTCACACAGACAGGGTTTAGTACGATGCTCACACAGACAGGGTTTAGTGCGATGCTCACACAGACAGGGTTTAGTGCTATGTGCACACAGACTGGGTTTAGTGCGATGCTCACACAGACAGGGTTTAGTGCGATGCTCACACAGACAGGGTTTAGTGCGATGCTCACACAGACAGGGTTTAGTGCGATGCTCACACAGACAGGGTTTAGTGCTATGTGCACACAGACTGGGTTTAGTGCGATGCTCACACAGACAGGGTTTAGTGCGATGCTCACAGACAGGGTTTAGTGCGATGCTCACACAGACAGGGTTTAGTGCTATGTTCACACAGACAGGGTTTAGTGCGATGTTCACACAGACAGGGTTTAGTGCGATGTGCACACAGACAGGGTTTAGTGCGATGCTCACACAGACAGGGTTTAGTGCGATGCTCACACAGACAGGGTTTAGTGCGATGCTCACACAGACAGGGTTTAGTGCTATGTGCACACAGACTGGGTTTAGTGCGAAGTTCACACAGACAGGGTTTAGTGCGATGTTCACACAGACTGGGTTTAGTGCGAAGTTCACACAGACAGGGTTTAGTGCTATGTGCACACAGACAGGGTTTAGTGCAATGCTCACACAGACAGGGTTTAGTGCGATGTTCACACAAACAGGGTTTAGTGTGATGTTCACACAGGGTTTAGAGAGGAATACGGATGAGGACTAGCTTTACCTCTCCTTTGTTCTTGGAACAGACAGATGGCTACAGCGCACTGCACCTGAGAGAGAGAGAGAGAGAGAGAGAGAGAGACGTACTGACTTACACATTCGGAGTGGGAGGCGAGTGAGTTGTAGCTGTCAGGGAAAGGTCAGTGAGCGCACATTAAGCACAGACTGACGGAGTCGAGTGCAGGTTAGAGATGGACAGCTGGTTGCAGCGGGGGGGAAGGGGGGGGCACAGACCCGCAGCGCCGCGGGGGAACGGGGCCCAGTGCCAGCGCGGGGTCTGAAGCTCACGGAAACATCAATGGAGGGAAAAGCAGCGCGCGCAGCTCAATCTTGCTCTTCCCCCATCCCCCCCAAATAAAGCGGGAGAAATCAGACACCCCCAGGGCTGCTTGACACACAGGCCCCCCGCAGTACACCCCACACTGCTGCTGCAGGTAGATCAGCCCTGTACCCCGCTACTGTAACTGATGAATGGCGTTCTGAGGAGAGATGGGATTCTGATCAATATAACTATATATCTCCGTTAAAAAATAACACTAACAGTTATTTAATCATCATGAATATATCAGTCATTACCATAATAGCCCTCAGTGCTGGTCAACTGCCTATAAATCCTAAGGACATGAGAAATAACTGGCTACAAATATTTTTTGTTTCATTTTACTTATGAATAAGCTGTACGTTTTTAAAAAAATAAGTAGCTGTTGTTTTGTTAAAAAGCAGGCAAAAATGTTTACATTTACTTTGATAAGAGGTATGCTATTTTGTTGAAAAAATGTTAATTTTACATCGGAATTTCATTATTTTGTTAAAACTAGTTATAGCCATGGCCAAAATGTTAACACTTTCACATGGGTTTAACAATAAAACATGTTCTAGAAACAGATGTTTTCTGATTTAAGTCTTCGAAGTATGTTTTAATACCATTTTAAGAACTTATTTCAATAATAATTAGAGATAATATCATATACATTGTGAACAACTTGGTCAAGAAAATAGACAAATTTGAATATAGGAGATTAACACAGTGCAGAGGGGATTAACACAGTGCAGAGGGGGATTAATACCGTGCAGAGGGGGATTAACACAGTGCAGAGGGGGATTAATACCGTGCAGAGGGGGATTAATACCGTGCAGAGGGGGATTAACACAGAGCAGAGGGGGATTAACACAGAGCAGAGGGGATTAATACCGTGCAGAGGGGGATTAGCACAGAGCAGAGGGGGATTAACACAGAGCAGAGGGGGATTAACACAGAGCAGAGGGGGATTAACACAGAGCAGAGGGGGATTAGCACAGAGCAGAGGGGGATTAGCACAGAGCAGAGGGGGATTAGCACAGAGCAGAGGGGGATTAGCACAGAGCAGAGGGGGATTAGCACAGAGTAGAGGGGGGATTAACACAGAGCAGAGGGGGATTAATACCGTGCAGAGGGGGATTAGCACAGAGCAGAGGGGGATTAACACAGAGCAGAGGGGATTAATACCGTGCAGAGGGGGATTAACACAGAGCAGAGGGGGATTAGCACAGAGCAGAGGGGGATTAACACAGAGCAGAGGGGGATTAACACAGGGCAGAGGGGATTAATACCGTGCAGAGGGGGATTAACACAGAGCAGAGGGGGGTTAGCACAGGGCAGAGGGGGATTAACACAGAGCAGAGGGGGATTAGCACAGGGCAGAGGGGGATTAACACAGAGCAGAGGGGGATTAACACAGGGCAGAGGGGGATTAGCACAGAGCAGAGGGGGATTAACACAGAGCAGAGGGGATTAATACCGTGCAGAGGGGGATTAACACAGAGCAGAGGGGGATTAACACAGAGCAGAGGGGATTAATACCGTGCAGAGGGGGATTAACACAGAGCAGAGGGGGATTAGCACAGAGCAGAGGGGGATTAACACAGAGCAGAGGGGGATTAACACAGGGCAGAGGGGATTAATACCGTGCAGAGGGGGATTAACACAGAGCAGAGGGGGGTTAGCACAGGGCAGAGGGGGATTAACACAGAGCAGAGGGGGATTAGCACAGGGCAGAGGGGGATTAGCACAGAGCAGAGGGGGATTAGCACAGGGCAGAGGGGGATTAACACAGAGCAGAGGGGGATTAACACAGAGCAGAGGGGGATTAACACAGAGCAGAGGGGATTAATACCGTGCAGAGGGGGATTAACACAGAGCAGAGGGGGGTTAACACAGAGCAGAGGGGGATTAGCACAGGGCAGAGGGGGATTAACACAGAGCAGAGGGGGATTAACACAGAGCAGAGGGGGATTAACACAGAGCAGAGGGGATTAATACCGTGCAGAGGGGGATTAACACAGAGCAGAGGGGGATTAGCACAGAGCAGAGGGGGATTAACACAGTGCAGAGGGGGATTAACACAGAGCAGAGGGGGATTAACACAGAGCAGAGGGGATTAATACCGTGCAGAGGGGGATTAACACAGAGCAGAGGGGGGTTAGCACAGGGCAGAGGGGGATTAACACAGAGCAGAGGGGGATTAACACAGAGCAGAGGGGGATTAGCACAGAGCAGAAGGGGATTAACACAGAGCAGAGGGGGATTAACACAGAAGGGATTAACACAGTGCAGAGGGGGATTAACACAGAAGGGATTAACACAGAGCAGAGGGGGATTAACACAGTGCAGAGGGGGATTAACACAGAAGGGATTAACACAGAGCAGAGGGGGATTAACACAGTGCAAAGGGGGATTAACACAGAGCAGAGGGGGATTAGCACAGAGCAGAGGGGGGTTAGCACAGGGCAGAGGGGGATTAACACAGAGCAGAGGGGGGTTAGCACAGGGCAGAGGGGGATTAACACAGAGCAGAGGGGGGTTAGCACAGGGCAGAGGGGGATTAACACAGAGCAGAGGGGGATTAACACAGTGCAGAGGGGATTAACACAGAGCAGAGGGGGGATTAACACAGAAGGGATTAACACAGAGCAGAGGGGGGTTAGCACAGGGCAGAGGGGGATTAACACAGTGCAAAGGGGGATTAACACAGAGCAGAGGGGGATTAACACAGAGCAGAGGGGGGATTAACACAAAAGGGATTAACACAGTGCAGAGGGGGATTAACACAGAAGGGATTAATGATCTGGTAGTGCTGGTCTGTTTCCATTCAGAGTGCTGCACTGCGCCACCCATACTGGCCACTAGAGGGGGCTGATCAGGTCTGAAGAGACCTGCAGTCATTAAATCTCTTTAAAACCCACTCCACTGCTGTTGCACTCCAGGCCATTTCAACAGCAACAAGCACACAAACAAAGAGCCTTCCTCGGCTTCCCCACCAACATGGAGTCTTCCCTGTCCAGAGCGGTCTGATTTTTTTTCAAATGCATTTTAATGTATTTATTCACATGTCTTTTTCCATGTAATTCAGACTGGCAGAGCAGGGAGGGACCCATACAGCGAGGGGACCACAGCACAGAATGCACCATGGAGGGGCCTCAAACCCCCAGCTGCACAGGGTGATTTATATACAGGCTGAGTCAGACTCCCCACTCAAATTCTCCCTAAGGTGCTTTTAAGGGAGGGGGGGGGGGGGATAAACTTGGAAGTGCAGAAAATGTTAGATTTATTTAGACTTCAGCCAGCAATCCTAGAGTGCAGAGCTCCATTTTATTAATAAACAAAGGATTCAAGCGTTTTTTACTTGCAAACAACAAACAAGTACATTTTGAAACAGGGAAGAGATGTCATTCATATAATATTCACACTGCTGTAGGGGCTGGGGAAACGCAGCGTGTGTGTGTATGCGCATGTGCGTGTACGTGTATATATGTGTGTACTTGTGTACGTGTGTGTGTGTACACATGTGCGTGTATGCGTGCATATATGTGTGTATGTGTGTGTACGTGCGTGTACATATGCGCACTGCGTGTATGTGTGCGTGTGTGAATTTTTGTGTGTGTGAGTGTATTTGTGTGCGCGCGTGTGCGCATGTGTGTGTGTATGCGTGAGTGTATTTATTTGTGTGTGTGTGTGTGTGTGTGTGCATGCGTGAGTGTATTTGTGTGTGTGTATGTGTGTGAGTGTATGCGTGTGTGTGTGTGTGTGTGCATGCGTGAGTGTATGTGTGTGTGTGTGTGTGTGTGTGTGTGTGTGTGTGCATGCGTGAGTGTATGTGTGTGTGTGTGTGTGCACACATGAGTGTGTGTGTGTGCATGCGTGACTGTATTTGTGTGTGTGTGAGAAACCGCAGAGGGAACGCGGGGCATGGGTTGGCTCATCGTACCTGGCCCTCCCTGCAGGGCTGTCCTCAGCCGGCCTCCCTGACTCTGGACCTCTCCCGTGCCAGGAGATTGTGGGGCTGACGGGGGCGGGGCTCAGCACAGGGACCCAAAACTCCAGCCAATCAGCTGACACTGCAGTATGGGGTCAAAACCCACAGACCTGCCGCCTAGATGGATAAACAAGCACAGGATTCATGGCTGTGCGTGCGTGCGTGCGTGCGTGCGTGCGTGCGTGCGTGCGTGCGTGTGTGTGTGGTTGTTGTGTGTGTGTGCGTGCATGTGTGGTCTCTCTCCTGGGTCCCAGCAGGCACAGCATGGGTCTGTGGGAGTTTTGGGGAGAGACACTTTCCTGTCAGCACCAGCTACCAAATCCTCACCTACTGCACAGAGGCCAGGACCTGTTAAGATGCTTTTCAGAGTGAATGTGACACAGGCACGGAAAATGCCGGAACAATTCACCCACACAGTGAAAAAGGTCAGCAGGATAACCATCAAGCCCAGGACACTGTGTGAACACATTCCCATTAGAGCTCTGGATGCAGGCAACAGCATTGACTAGCTGTTAAATTAACTTTAGTCATTTTCAATTGTCAACTTTTCAGCTGTTGGACAGAAGGGCAGAATAATGTTTAAACTTTTCCTGCCGGTGGAGTTTACCTTTTAGGACATGCCCACTGAGGTCCCAGCCCTCCCCATCTCTCCTCCCCACGGTGACACCCTCCTCGTCTCCATGGCGGCGCCCTCCTCAACTCCATGGCTGGGCCCTCCTCGTTTCCACGGCGATGCCCTCCTCGTCGCCATGGTGTTCTCTCTCACCAGCGGGCACGGCTCGCGCCTTCCCAGCGACAAGGACAGGTCAAAGGTTAACAGGGCTAATCTTTAGCGCTACCGCACGTCAGCACACCAGCAGAGCAAAGGTACAAAGAGCCCTGACAGCGCTACTTAGCCTCAGCGCTGATTCAGAGAGACTATGGCAGACTGCACGGTGCCAAAATATTTTACAGGCGCCTCAATATTTCACAAGTGCCAGGGGTATGAAGTAGACTGTAGAGGGGAACAGATGTATGTGCACTGTATTGGACCCAGAAAGCCAAAACGTTGGCCAGACAAACCCTCTAACCATCATTGTTTTAGCTGGTTCATAATTTAATTCTGATTTGTAATCAGACGATTTCAGAAAATGGCTCAGCTCTTAGCAAGAAGAGCTAACACTAACTTAGCTTGCTCACTTTGGTCCAGTTGCAGACATATATGAAGCCTAGCCCCAGACTAAATTCAATTTTGAATGGATATTCCACATAAAAAAACCTCATGTAACTCCAGGACTTAATCGGTCAGAGAAGCCTGCACAAAAAGTTTTCGCCAAGGACTAAACTAGCATCGCTAAGGCTAATTAGATAACATTTGCTAACTTCGGGTAGTCTAATCCAGTGGTACCCAAACTTCTCAGACCCAAGGCACTGCTGTAAATAACTTCCATTTCCAAGGCACCCCAAAATGACATGCGCAGTTTGTAACACCTTACAGTCAACATGTTTTTAATTGATAAAAACTGCGCTATGAATTGGTTGTAAATTTTGTGATATGAACATGTAAAATATCCAAATACATTTTTCACTCAACAAATTACACTTTTACAAATCAAACATTTAGGCAATTCTCACTTCTTAAATTTACAATTAGTTTGAGCCTAGCCATATCCCATATTTTTCCATTATTTATATAATAATGCATATAAGTCGAACACGTAGATGGCCGAGTTCCGACAAGTTGCAGTACTTCCAGTATGAGCTTAAAATGCCCCGTTATGAATTGAAATCAGTTAAACTAACAAATGCTTCATTATAAATTTAAATCCGTTTTTATTCACAGTATGATTTATTAATTTATTAACTTTTTCATTTTTTAACATAACTTTAAATTTCGACGCACCCTAGGAGGGATCTCGTCCACGTTGAAAAACTCTGTTCTAGTCTCTAGGCTACTACGCTGTTTGTTAACTAACGTCTGTTCCCAAAAATAAATCCAATCAGAAAAATATGTAATCTGACGTCCACATACCTTGAGTTTCTTTTTTTTGCAGCCATTGATCCGTTAAAAATAGTTTCATAATTATTTCAGATTTCTGATACCGAAAGTAGGCCTACAACAAGCTTAGCATGCTCATCTGCATGAGCAGCAAACCCATCGTCATAGTGGACGTGGCTCCGAATCATTTTCTATTTATGGAGTGTTAGGCCGCTCTGTGCAAGAGCTAGCCAATAAGCAGATGTTATTTGTAATTTTAAAAATAACTTCTATTTGAGTTTTCTCCAAAAAAATAAATAAATAAAAGTATAATAATAATAAACATGAAGCAGTGGGCTCCCTCGTCCACAACTTAACTCTCAAACTATATCCCCATGCCTTTACACCGTGTTTCGTAACATTGGATAACTACAAAGCTAACGGTAACGTTAGCTACTATTGTTAGCCAAGTAAGAAAAACCTTAATACTAGTGATAAGTAGGTTAACGCTACTATGAATTTATGTTCACTAACCACGAAACACAAACAATACGCGCAGTTTCTCCCCGCGATTAAAACCCCGCATTACTTATAGTATACAGCTAAAAACTGTAGACGAAGACGAAACTGAATCTTTTGATTTACGTCTTCCTGTGCGTCCGGACCCGTGCGCTTCAGCCTCGAATCCAATCCGGATTGACGTAACGTTAGTCTGTCATATTGGGATATTGCATTGCTTTTGCGAGCAAGTAATTTCTGTAATTGCTTATTATGCATTTACCTAAATACACCGCGTGTTGTCGTAGTTTTTAATAACCGTTTAATTTGGTTCATACGGGAATGCATCATAGTGGTAGTTCATTTTAAAGTTTTTTGCCTATATTTTGTGCCACCTAGAGTCAGGATTCATGATTGTTTCATTGTGGTCGATGATTTCAACGTAACCGCTTTTAAATGAAGTTCCACTTAAAACCTAAAATCGCCATGGAAAAGAAATGTTGACCGGCTCCAACTCTTCTCAAACAGGAATGCCTAAATCTGAGTTTTAAGTCAGCCCCAGCGCCGCTAAAAGGCTTACAGGTGGGGATCGCATATTTTGCCGTGTCAGTCAGGTATGATGCAGATCAGCTGCTGTAAAGGACCACCAAGGAGAAAATCTAGTAGACACCATCCATTACGTCATTATGTCACCATGCATTACGGTAAGATGAGATATGGCAATGGACTCTCATACTGCAGTTTGTTAAAGAGATTCTAAGTTTCTAAGTTGGATTTAACATTTGGAACGAACATAGCTAATGCAACAGCCAGATAAGCAATGTGCTTTTTTCAGGTGCCTTACTGCTAAGAGGCACCAGATGGAATAAAGAGGTCTAAGATAAAAGCACATGGGTAAGTGGGGTACAGTATTTATCGCATCAAATTAATGTGATCGAAAGGACGACAAATCCCCTTTAAAATAAAGACAATCCAAAGAATCTTCATGAATGAAAATGAATCAGTAAGTAGTTTAATTCTGTTGTAGCTTCAGTGTTGAAAATAAACATTAGATCAAATCTACGCACTACATCTGTAGTCCAATGCTTATTAACTCAAGCTGATCACTGGACTTTGCGCTCTGTGAATGCTTTATACATTGTGTTTTGTCGTATAACACGGTTAGAGAGATCACAGAAGACCGGACCCTGCCACCCTCAGGATGTCGCAGGCTGAACGAGATTCCGGCTCATTCCGAGAACGATGGGATCAATGGGCTTGTTATCCCAGCCAATCAGAAAGAGGCGAGAGGTTTCTGAGGGGAGGGGCTAAGAGAGTGGCAGCATGTGCCATTCCATACTGACAGGCATCAGGTCATCAGTCTTTCGGCAGTCAAACAGCCCCTCATCCTTCCCTTTGACACGGAGGTGAGGGCTGAGATCCAGGAGCAGGTGGAAGCTGAGGGAACAGGGAAACGAATGCAAACATGACGCGCGACCGTTTGAATACGGCTTTGCATTTTAAATGTGCGTGAGGCCGACAGACGAGCCCTTCTCCTGCTGTTTGCACTGGGAGTTTACATAGAGGAGAAAGGGGAGTAGTCAGGGCATTACACAAAATTGCAACCAAATAGAATCCTCGCGAACATCCCGCTCAGTTCACCACGGGAGGTGCATGTCACTCTCCAACCACCTTCCAGATAAGTTCAGGTTTAACCCCAGGAAAGTGACTGCCCCCGGTTACATCACTGCTCTTATGTAGCATGCCAAAACCGATGCACGTTTTCCTCATCCCAGTTCGCAATAGTATTTTAGACCTGGATTTAAATTCATAACCTTCCAGCCTAATTGAGCACTGAAACCACTACTTTTCTTATAATATACTGTATGCATACATAGTACATAATGTATACATAAGAACTATAAAGGTAATATACACTGTTCACGCACTCAATCATAAGTACAACAGCATTTTGAGATGCATATTTGAGACTGAGGAAGATAGCATGTGGAGGGATTAGGGTGGAGTCAGTAATCTCTCTGGGTCTAGTGCTGGCTGGAGTCTCGGGGCTCCATTCTGGCCCCGCCCTGCTTTGCCACGCCCTAAAATAACTGCCCCAGTCATTGCAGGGACCCTGGTACCCCGCACCTGTTCCTACCAAACTACAGTTTGTGCTCTACTTAACCACACCGGGTTAACCTTTGTAATTGGCTGCCGACTCGTAACTGTTCACTTTTGAATGTTCTTCTTTAGTCAGCGCCCTCTGTATCTATTAAACACACCAACTTTAGGTTTACATAACGCAGATCCAGGATCAGCGTAACTGCCACTGCACTTTTTATCAAACCCTGCTGACTCCCCTGTTAGCTCAGTAAACAGTCTGTTATCCCTTGGGGGTCTGATAAGTGGCACACTTCTGCAAAACCACCCTACATGACGTATAAATATGACTGGACTGATTGATTTAATGTTCTCATTTGTTCATGAATTAAAGCTTTCAGATTTACTCACAAAGAAGACACAAACCGCATTTCCCTTAAAAGTAAGTTTATTGGATGCATAGTTTCAGATGCGACAGTTAGTATTTAGGAGTAAATACTTGTAAAGCACAATTGCACCCCTGTTCTAACCCTTTACATTCATCTCGTGTCCAAATCTCACCAAAGAAACCTTGTAATGTATTTAAGGTGCAAACACTGTCTTCAAGTGATATAATTTCATATTTTAGGAAAATATACTTCGTACTTATGTGACTGGGTACAGGTGAATCTGACTTCAAAGAGGCAACTCGATGGCAACAGACATTTCCCACATTCAAGGATGGAGTGTTAACATGAGTATAAACTGCACAAAAAAACAAAAACAAAAAGTTCTGGAAGGCACCAGATCAGCTGCTTTTGTCCAAAAACAGCATGTAAGCATGGAAAACATGTTGGAAGACATGGTACGTCAATTGTGAGACTGACTATCCGTGTAAACATTTTCAGTGCAAAAAACAAGGATACACGCCACAATACGCAGGTTGAATTTGTCCCCTTGATCTGCCCCCCCCCCCCCCCCAAACAAAAAAAAAGTTTATTACTGAAAACTGTTCTTTTGTTGCAGTGAGGATTATGTGTGTCTCAAACATACCAGAATCTTTTTTATTTTATTGTACTTTTTAAGCAGCAAAGTGAATATGTCAGTTATTCCTCTATACAGTAAGTCTACTTTGGGGGGACCATTTGCACATTCTGCTGCATGTTCCTGGCCTCTTAAAGGTTAACAACAGTGATAATAGTTCTGTTCAACTCTCAATCAATTTATCCTACTAAAAAGTATTGTCCATCTATCTAGCAGATGTGGATATACCACAAGTTATAGAACTCCTTTGTTGTAGTATTAAAGTATTAAAAGAAGTCAGAGAGACATACAGTTGCTTTTGTCAGCATAATTCACCATTGCGAAGAACCTGGCCTTTGTACTTTTTACTGTAATAACTTTACAACAATTGCGTTTTTCCGATAAGTGTAAAGTAGTTTGGCGCAAGCACTAAAATATTGAAAATAGGCCCCATCAAAATGAACCATTTTCTCTGTTTTGAAGTAAATTTAATAAGAATTACACTGGCCATGTTTTTCATGATAATAGGTTGCATTTTCTGAAAATGAAAATATGGCTTTCTGAGCTGTATTTAATAAGTTCAGCGCGCAGCTGAAATGAATGGATGCTAAATGGAAATGGTAGGAAAATGTCAAGAAGTACTGAGAGTTGGACAGAAATGTCTCCAGTTTCAGTATTTTGAGAGGACATTTGACAATACTGAAACCATGAAAATGACCGTTATTACCTTTTACCCTTTAACCTTGGGTGAGAGTGCACCTGTCTTTAAGAAAGCCCTACTTCAAAGTATTTAAAGCATAATAATTCCTTTCATTTTCTCTCACCACTTTACCCTCCACCGTTGCTCCTTTTTAAACTGTCACCTCGCTCTCCACCTCTACCCTTTTCCGGGGTGCAAAGAATATCCTTCCCTCTCACTCCCCCTTGCCCTGCAGCGCCCCCAGTAGGCCGCTGGCAGTACTGAAGAGGTTGATGGGCGATGAGCCATCGGTGATCAGAGTGGACTTAAGCCCCAGGGCCTGAAGCAGCTTCACCTGAAAGCCAGAGAGAGATGTGGTCAGTACAGTACAGACAGAAACACAGCAATGGTCAGTACAGTACAGACAGAAACACAGCACTGGTCAGTATAGTACAGACAGAAACACAGCACTGGTCAGTATAGTACAGACAGAAACACAGCGCTGGTCAGTACAGTACAGACAAAAACACAGCGCTGGTCAGTACAGACAGAAACACAGCGCTGGTCAGTACAGTACAGACAGAAACACAGCTCTGGTCGGTACAGTACAGACAGAAACACAGCACTGGTCAGCACAGTACAGACAGAAACAGCGCTGGTCGGTACAATACAGACAGAAACACAGAACTGGTCAGTACAGTACAGACAGAAACACAGTGCTGGTCAGTTCAGTACAGACAGAAACACAGCAAAGGTTAGGACAAAGTGTTGACTGAATTTAGGTATGAGCATGTTTCAGCATTTCTGCGTGGTGTTCCAGTAGGGGGCACACTTTCCCCAGAAAAATAAAACTATGTCACAGTTCATAAAGCAGAATTTTGTCTTTCCGATGAGACTTTATACCGGACTCACTGTGGGAATCAAAGATCCTGGGGCACTTATCGCTAAACACAGAGGTTCCCAGTCGTTCTTATTAAATTCCTCATTGGTCTATCCAAACCAGCCAATCACACGGCAGTACTATTTCCCAAACTCCTTCAGGCCCTCTTCACACCAGCTGAGGTGTGCCGGGCGTCCTGGCACAAAATGGCTGCCGTGCGTCTCCCAGGAGAGGGTTTGGTGACGGTTGAGCTTATCGGCACCTGTTTAACAGTTAACGACCGAGATTCTTAAAAGGGATGACAGGCGCTACATCGATCAGTCGATACAAAATCTCCTCACACATCACTCAAAGATTTGAACCACCCGTCAACTTTTGCTGGCAACAGTACAATCAATATGTGTCAAAACACATTTTGATTGATCCAAAGCTGTCAGTTTTTGCTTTTTTTTTGTCAGAGCTTGTTGTAGCTCCACCCATCATGGGTTCATGGCAGCTCGCCCTCCAATCACAAGCTTGTGTCCTGCATTTTAACACCCAGCCAATGAAGTGCAGTACACTGACAGGAGGGGCGAGACAAGTAGACAGGTCAACAGGTCAGACAGGTCAACAGGTGAACAGGTCAGAGAGGTGCACCGGTGAACAAGCCAGATTGGTGAACAGGTCAGACAGGTGAACAGGTCAGATGGGTGAACAGGTGAGGAGGTCAGACAGGTGAACAGATCAGACAGGTGAGGGGGCCGCCATGCTGAGAGAGGGGTTACCTGTAGCTCAGGTCCTGCCCGGGCCATCTCCTTGAGAGTGTCACTTCCCAGACTGCCCACCAGCGCTTTAAAGCGCTGGTTCTCTATGTCCGCCAGCTTCTCCTGCTTCTCCACGTCCAGGTGGTTCATCTCCTTCTTATAGAAGAGCTCCTGCTCTCGCGCCTTTGACAGGCGGTCAAGCTCCGCCTCCTGGGGACACACACGGGTCAAAGGTCACGCCCTATACTCCCATTCATTTGATATAAGCAGGACTGAAATCTAAGCATTGAGGAGGGAAAAAGAGGCAGTTTTGGGATACTGCCTGTCTGTAGGACACTGCTGTCTACAGGGGCAGAGAGGATTTTGAGGTAAATGCTGTTATCGGTATTTTGCACATCTTCTTTTCTGGTCACTGTTTGATAATGAGAGTGGAAATGTACCAGAGAAAGAAAAACGAAAATGAGAGATTAATAGTGAGTGAGATACAGTAGCTATGTGTAACAGGGATTCAGGGGCATGCTGAACAGTGATTGGTGTAGGACAGGGGTCCAGGGGTGTGCAGAACAGTGATTGGTGTAGGATGGGGGTTCAGGAGTACGCTGAACAGTGACTGATGTGACTGGTGTAGGAAGGGGGTTCATGGATTCAGGGATTCAGGGGTTCATGGATTCAGGGGTTCAGGGATTCAGGGGTTCAGGGATTCAGGGGTTCATGGATTCAGGGGTTCAGGGATTCAGGGGTTCAGGGATTCAGGGGTTCATGGATTCAGGGGTTCAGGGATTCAGGAGTGCGCTGAACAGGGAAGGGTACGCACGGCCTCTATCTTCTGGGCCTCGGCCTTCAGCTTGGCCTCGTTCACGGCCGCCTCTCCCTGTATGCGAGCCGCCTCTGCCCTCGACTGGGCCTCCGCTTTCGCCGCACCTGTGCTCTCCACTGCCGCACTGAGAGGGGAGAGGGGAGGGGGGAGGGAGAGAGAGAGAAAGGGGGGGGGAGAGAGACAGAGAGAGAGAGAGAGAGAGAGAGAGAGACGGAGAGAGAAACATTAACACTGACACATGAGCACTGGCTGGCCCTGTTACAGCGGTAGCAGAAATGTTTACCCATGATGCCGCTCCCTTTAGCCCGTTGGGAACCTCTAATGAACCATTTGGCCAAACTTCAAAGGGATTATACATACCAAAATAGAGCAGAAGTCAGTGTCACTGCTGACTTTGAAACTTGGTTTAATTGTTGCTTGATCTAGTGTCTCTACGTAGTAGCTCACAATCATTCCTGTAAGGACCAAAGCTGTCCCTCCTAAAAATATCTTAAAATCCTAATATATAATGTCACCATAATGCTCTCAAGAAGAGAGGGTAAAAATGTACCTATAATTTTAAAAAGATGAGTTGTATTTTATTATTGACCTGAACCAGTAATAATATAACTAAAAGGGAAAAAAGCAGTACTCCTTGGATCCTCCCTGATCATTAATTAAGTTTGCACGGGCCAGGAGAACAGGGAGTGTACCCCCCTTCTCTTCAGGAGATAAAATGTGCGCCTTTCTTTTAGTGAGCAGTCAGTTTCTAACAGTCAGTTGGAAGTGGGCATCTGGGTCCTGTTTCTAGGTCTGGCGTTCTACATTTCCACTCTGGTAACTGACATCTTTGATAAATAATTACCAAATTAAATTAATATAAATATATGCTACATGTTGGATAAGTGAGGTGTTCTAACTATTGATGCACTTGTGTTCGGAATTCAGACATTAAACGAGATGTGTTAGCGGTTAAAACTGCTGGATTCGGAAAATGAAATGTAGTTAACTTAGGGCTCACTTGGCCAACGAGCCATTGGCATTAGCAAGCCATTAGCATTAGCGAGCCATTTGCATTAGCAAGCCGTTAGCATTAGCGAGCCATTTGCATTAGCAAGCCGCTGGCATTAGCGAGCTCTTAGCATTAGCGAGCCATTAGCATTAACAAGCCGCTGGAATTAACAAGCCGTTAGCATTAGCGAGCTGTTAGCATTAACAAGCCGCTGGCATTAGTGAGCCGTTAGCATTAGCGAGGCAGTGCGCTCACCTGAGCGCCTCCAGCTCCAGCAGCTCTTTCCGGGCTCGCTCGGCCTCCGCCTGGTCCGTGATCCTCTGCCTCTCCAGCCGGCCCTTGGCCTCCTGCTCCAGACGCTCCGCTTCGTGCCTGCGAGAGGGAGAGAGAGAGAAAGAGAGGGAGGGAGGCAGGGAGAGAGAGAGAGAGGTGGATTAGACCAGAGGGGTCAGACAGACTGCCACAGACACACTCACTGCAGTCAAACCAAAGGAAATAAACAGCACTAAACAACAAGTCATGTCCATTTTGGCTCAAATATGATGCATCGGTTTGGCTCAACCCCGTTTAATAGCCCTCACTACACCAGACGTATGTTCATTATGTGTAATTATCTTAATGGGGGATGCTTGTGCGCTCATCCAGTTAAAGCTGCAGCTGGTAACTGTTTTTTTTTTTTGTTTTGTTTTTCCATCAGGGAACAGTCAATTATTGAAAGAGCTGCTTTGATGGAAATCCAGCAAAATCCAGCACCATATCTGAACTATTTTTACCAGCCAATTGTACCTTCAATGAACTTAGCCACCTAAGTAGCTTGGTAGCTATTATTGATAAAGTTACTTCATTTGGCAGCTAGCTCTTGGAAGAGGGAAATGTTCGCTAACGTTGTGTGGTCGGTGAAGTTAGGTAGATTTCCTAGGCCTGCTAGGTAAGTTAACGCTACCTGTCAGATAGATCATGTTAGCCACAACTGCTTGCCAGCAGCATCCAGTATGAGTTGTTGTCTACACAACCAGAGGGTCCAGTATCGGAGCAAAGGCTGCCTCAACACACGCTCTGCCACATAATTGTTTGACTTAGGAGCCTATTATATAATTAGACTAGAGTGACAGGAAGGTAATTTGAAAAATGCAATAAGTAGCCACGGTAGATTGTGACCTAGAAAAATCCACGGTTTGCACGGTGTCAGAAAGCCTTGGGTGTACCATAGCCTCGATTTGGTACTCCGTGGACGTTTTACAACAGGACCTCTGGGACAACAGCCGTCTGCAGTGTTGGGGCTTGGTGTAACCGTCTGGGATAACGTTAGAGGGTAGCCTTGTTCAACAGTTTACATGTACAAAAATATTTAGCTAATAGCAGCTAACCAGGAACCATCATGGAAATTACCTAACTTTCAACAGGCTTGTGAACTTGGCAAAATCTTTACTTCATTAGCTACTGAACTGGGTGACGGAAAGATAAAATAAGCGAGAGATGTAGAGAAAGGAAGAGATGGAGCTAGAGAGAGAGACAGAGATAAAGAAAGAGCTAGAGAGAGATAGGCAGATAAAAGAAGTGATAGAGCTAGATAAAGGAAGAGATAGACAGCGAAAGAGAGATGAAGGAAGAGATGGAGCTAGAGAGAGAGATATAGAGATGAAGGAAGAGATAGAGTCCTAGAGAGAAAGAGAGGCAGACAAAGGAGCAGAGACGGAGGGCACTGACCGGGCGGTAGCCTCCTGGGAGTTGGTGGTGATCTCAATGGCGAGCTGGACGCTCTTCTGCAAGGCATCTCGGGTCCTCTGGTCCACCGGCTCCACGGACTGGATGTCCACGCTGCTGATGACCAGCCCGTTCTGGCCGAAGCGCATGCTGGACCGCACCGCCAGCTTCTCGTCGAACCCGAACACCGCCGAGCAGATGATCCGGTTGGAGTTCTGTGGGGGGGGGGGGGGGGGGTAATTTCACAGGGTTCTGGGTGGACAGCTCGGGTCCTGGAGCACCACCACGCTTCGGCGGACTTCGGCTCCCATCCAATGACAGATACCACCCCTGCACATTTGCACACTTGCACACTTGCACTTGGTATGGATTTCCATTTCCCTGCACTAGCTCAGTGTTTTAATTGTGTTGATGTTGTCGTGATGTTGCCCTTTTGTATTCTGTCTTTATGTGAACCCTGGCTGCAAAACAAATTTCCCCAAGTGGGACAATAAAGATAACCTTAACCTTAATCAGCTAGTCTGGCTTAATGTTCTAAATACCTGTACACAGCAACACTCGCTTGCTCCTGTATCAGAGCACAATTAAATAATTCCACAGAGGATGATGGGAAGTCTGCAGCTGTAGCTCATGACTACCAACATGTCAGATTACGTTAAGGAAAGGGCTTGTGAAATAATAATTGGAGGTATGGGGGCACAGACAGGGGGCATGTGAGGTATGGGGGGTGAACAGGGGGGTGTGTGAGGTATGGGGCACAGACAGGGGGTGTGTGAGGTATGGGGGGTGAACAGGGGGGTGTGTGAGGTATGGGGGCACAGACAGGGGGCATGTGAGGTATGGGGGGTGAACAGGGGGGTGTGTGAGGTATGGGGCACAGACAGGGGGTGTGTGAGGTATGGGGGGTGAACAGGGGGGTGTGTGAGGTATGGGGGCACAGACAGGGGGTGTGTGAGGTATGGGGGGTGAACAGGGGTGTGTGTGAGGTATGGGGCACAGACAGGGGGTATGTGAGGTATGGGGGGTGAACAGGGGGGTGTGTGAGGTATGGGGGCACAGACAGGGGGTGTGTGAGGTATGGGGGGTGAACAGGGGGGTGTGTGAGGTATGGGGGCACAGACAGGGGGTGTGTGAGGTATGGGGGGTGAACAGGGGGGTGTGTGAGGTATGGGGGGTGAACAGGGGGGTGTGTGAGGTATGGGTGGTGAACAGGGGGGTGTGCGGGGTATGGGGGGGGCAGACAGGGGGGTGTGCGAGGTATGGGGGGTGAACAGGGGGGTGTGCGGGGTACGGGGGGGCAGACAGGGGGGTGTGCGAGGTACGGGGGCGATGCGCACCTTGTGAAAGTCGTCAAACTGCACGGACGCCACGGCTCCGCGGATCTTGGAGGCAATGGCCTTGCAGGCGTCGCCCACGAAGTCGGGCACGGCAAAGAGGGTGGCCGCCTGCGTGGCGTCGGCCTGCGGCGTGATGTCAAAGTGCCTGAGACACAGACGGTTGCCCGTGATGTCACTCCCTGTTCATAACTGAACTTACAACTGTTTTCCGTCTAACCCAACAGGATCGTGCTCTTTTTGGGCGTGGATTAGCCATGCTACTTGTTAGGGTGGCAGAAGTGGACGGGCTTGCTTGAAAAATCACATGGGTGGAGCTTATGTATACATTCATTACAAACAGATTGGCGGTGTTTCACATGCACACAGTATGGCGTAGCCATGGAGATGAACTCTAATTACCCTCTGCAACAAGCCCGTGCTCAAACAAATGGTGAGTAAACTCACGCACAATTCTACCCTCTGAGGCAGCAGTGGATGCTATTCATAGAATACACAGTCAACTGGGAGGGTGCAGGGCAAACAGAGACAGAGAGGCAGACATCAGTAACTGCCACAGAGATAAGACCCAGTGACAGACAAAGAGTACCAGTTGTAAGAAAGCTGCAGCTGCAGCCGGGCATGGTCGGCCGTCTCTATGGTGATGATGTCAGTGCAGAAGTCGGGCCCCAGCAGAAGACAGATGGCCTTGATGACGTTGGCCCGTTTGGGCTTGTCTCCCGACAGCGAGAGGATGGTGAACTGCTCATCCGGGCCCAGCATCACCATCTCCGGCCCAAACACCACCCTGACAGAGCCAGAGAACCGAGAGAGCACCGTTACAGCCCCATCTCTCTACTGCACTATGACTACAACAGGAGAGACCGAAGATAGAATACTTATGACATCATGATAATGTTATTGTGCATGTAGTAACGAGGCACAGAAAATATACAACACTAGCTTTCATCCTGAAGATAAAAGACAGAATCTCCCAGACTTCCAGAATTTAAATCCAAGGTGTAAAAAGCAAGGAATGAATCTTCCCATTCCTTTTTGGCTGGGCCGCAACAGCGGGGACAGCCCTACAAATGTGAATGTCTGTGACTGAATGAGTGACTGAGTGAGTGATGAAGTTACACCATTGGTCGGCCGGATCACGTCCGTTAGGCCAGCCATATACTAGGTCTTGACCTGGTCTTGTTCAAAATACACCTATGAGGGGCTACATTTACATTACAGGCATTTAGCAGATGCACTTATCCAGAGCGACTTACACAACTGTTTACACAGCATTTACATTCACAAGACCAGTTTCTAGCCCAGTACACTACACAGCTACGGGCTAAGAAAAGGTACAAATGAATGAACATTTACAACTTCTGTGAGGATGTACAGTGAGAGACAGTGAGAGAGACCAGTCAGATCTGACGGGGAGAGGAGAGGGGCAGGCGGAGCTACCTGGCCTTCTTCTCGCGGTAGTCGTAGACCTGAACCGCGGCATTGTGGGGGACTCTGTAGGTCACCACTCTCGTTTTGTCTCGGGGCCTGGCGTCCGGCGGCAAGGCGCCCCTCTGCCCGCGGTCCGACAGCGCGTCCCGGGACGACGGCAACAGCAGCTCCACGTTCGGCGGCAGGTCCTTCTCCCACAGCTCCTCGTCCTGGGTCAGCATGTAGGTGTGGCCAATCACGGCTCGGACCTGGTCAAGGAAGTTACGAGGCAACCAATCAGGGAGACAGGAAGCAGGCTACACAAATTCAGGGCTAAACAGGGGCCTAATTCGTTGGTCATTAACGTCAAAAAAGGAGCGTGAGGGTGTATTATTTTAGAGCGAACCAACGTTCAGGCAGCAAGTGCCTTCGTCAGGGCCATCCACCTGAATGAGTTCGAACGCATTTTATGCTGCTGAACGGGTGCGTGCAATCATGTGGTGTGGGAAGCTCTCGCTACTGGACAGGTGCATGATAACATACCATCATCATTACACATACGCTATAAAAAACAACAACAACAACAACAACAAAAAGAGGGTGATGTATAAAATGAGCATGACTGAGAACACGCTGAAAAAAGGACTGAAATACAAAAACAAGAAAACATGGATTGACATAAATTTGAACTAAAGGCCTTGAGTCCAAATCGGCATTTAGACAGGGGTGAGGGTGCCGGAGGGTGTGACTATTAATTCCACTTGTTTTACATTATGTTTTATACATTTCGCAGACGCTCTTACTGAGAGCAACTAACACAGCGTACATTCTCACATTTTATCAATTTGTACAGATGAATATTTTCCTGAAGCAAGTGAACTTGGACCGAGGACACAAGAGCAGAGTACCAGCCGGGAATCGAACCCCCAGCCACAGCGCTGCAAGCCCAGTTTTCCAGCCATTGTGCTGCACTGCCTGCTTATTTTTTTTTCCCCCGCGAAAGTCCACCTCACCTTCCCGGTCTTGATGTCCCGCACGTAGATTCCCTCGTTCTCATCCAACGGGATGGCCTCTCGCCGTAGCAACACCTCCACGGTGGCCGGAGGGACGTACTCGATGGGCCCGCGCAGCATCCAGCGGTCGCCCGGGCGACGGGGGACACGCCCCCCTCCTGAACCCCCCTCCCCCTCCCCCTCCTCCTCTTCTTCGGGCTGACAGGGGGAGAGAGGGAGAGAGAGGGCGAGCGTGAACAGGAGGGACACAAGGGTTATGACGGCAGAGAGGCACTGGGGGGGGCGCGGCAGCGGGGCTGGGCGGGGCAGCGGGGGTGGGCGGGGCAGCGGGGCTGGGCGGGGCAGCTCGTTCATGTACTGAGCCAATGGGTGGAAGAGCAGCAGAGAGAGGAATAGAGGGAGAGCGAGGAAAGGAGAATGGATGGAAGGTTAAAAGGAGGAAAAGAAAAGACGGAAAGAGGAAAGTCGGTTAGTGAAAAGCTGCAGGAGGGGCTATACACAGGGCTTTGGAAGGATTTAATAAACAAGGTAATACTTTCCAAAAACATTTTGTTCAAAATAACCTCAATTCTATCGCTCATACACATTCTCCATTTCTAAAAACTGCCCCCACTGCCCTCTTTTTTCTACCCCGACAGAGTAAAACTGCACAAAAGGGGCATTTAGCCCTGCTGTTAGAACTACAGACATTGTCTGCTGGTTCCTGTCGTTACACTGCATCGGTCATTACTACAAGCGATTACGCAGTGAAGCTACGGGACCTGCTTTCTGGGGTCTAATGGGGTTGTGAAAGCAAAAGCAAACAGAAGCCAGCATCTGCCCCCCCCCCCCCTCGCCGCCCCGCCCATCTTACTCTCTTCTGCCCTCTTCCTCGACCACGCACCTTTCCACTTTTCACAGCAATTCCCTCCGCCCTGGTCTTCCTCTTCTTTTCCCTCACAACCTCACCCTCCCTTCCGCGTCCTGCTTTCCGTTTCTTGCTCACCCCGTCATTGTCCAGGAAGGCCTCGATGGCCCGCAGCACCAGCCCCTCCTCCTCCGACAGCACGTACACGTCCTGGATGCCCTGCTCCAGGGTCTCCCCGGGCTGCAGGAAGAACGACTTCTCCCCCTGAAAAACAGGCAAACACACGCAAACACGCAAGCACACATACACACACACACGCACATACGTACACACACATGCAAACACATGTACACACACATACACAGAGGTCCATTTTAGAAAATGATACATAGGTAAAATAAAAGTGCATCTTTAAAATTAAAAACAAAAGCTCATCAGTCAGGGATGTAACTGTAGTCTTCGGCTTTATTGAACATCTACACACACTAACTGATTACTGTTTTACACCTATCAGCAATCCATGATCTATAGCTCTGTGATATAGAAACTAAACTCTGCTTTGCGGAGCGCTGTCAGACCTGGGCCCTGGCAGTTAACGCTAACACAGGCACCCTGTCAGTTATTACTTCACACATCCTTCTCCAGATCTGTAACAGTCTTCAAACATTTCCTGTACCCAGCTAAGTCTTTCAGTTCCTGCTTTTGGAATTAGTTCCTCCGCTCTTTTTTGAAGAGCCTTTCTAGCTCGAAAATGTGCCCACAGCAAAGTCATGGTTGCAGACGTATGACTGGTTGAAGTGCTGATTGGCGGTGGCTGAGGGGAACTCCCCCCTTCGCCGGAGGCCGTGAGGGGAAACGCAGCCCTTACTGACCGCGACGCCGCGCGCCAGCCTCACCTTGACGACCCGTTTCTGGCCCAGCTGAGGCTTGCCGTTGGGCCCGACCGGGTCCAGGATCACGCAGTACTGGCGCGGGTTCAGCACCGTCACGTCCACCACGCCCACCACCTCCTCGGACACCGAGGGGATGTGCACCTCGCGGTCGTCCAGCGTCACCAGCCACTCCTCCCCGGTGCGCCGGTCCCGTCCGCCCTGGTCGCGGAACGGGCGCAGGGCGCGCATGTGCAGCGCTTTCTGGGAGGGCGCAGAGGCGGGAGTCAGCACGGGCACGGGCACGGGGAGAAAAACCACTCTGCCTGAGAAAGCTGAACCTGAACCGCGCTCGGCATCACCGAACACGAGGACGGACGAGCAGCATCACCGTAGCTGAGGTCAGATGCCCCGCATCACCGTAAACAAGGGCAGTCCTACACGAGCTGTGCTTAGACACCAGGCCATGCTGCTCAGACCACGTTTTGGGGCAACTATGCGCACAATTTTACAAACAGACAATTTGGACCCGTGTGTTGAGACCAGCTACGTCTTTCTTACTTGTCTCCCGGCAAAAGCGTGGAAGCCAACACCATATCCCATGGGGAGTAACGAAAAAAACACTTGAGAGAGGGGATAAAAAAATAATTTAAAGAATTGGTCGGATTGGGCGGTCGAACACAAGTCACATGGCCAGGTATCGGATACGTAGTAGATTTAAAACCAATTCCACCATGCTGATTGGCAGCGACAGTTTTGTTACATCCTTTCTTTGTGGAGCTTTGGTCACCCGGAGGAATGCTTTTGCAATGCAAAGGGAGAACGCAAAGGGGGGAGGGAGAAGCTAACCTTGTCGGTGAGGATGAAAGCGTTGACGATGTCCACCACCTCCTCATAGACGCCAGGCAGGTACGCTCCCACCTTGCTCACCTGCCACTCCTCTCCTGATGGGAGCAACAGAAAGGAGGAGAGACAGGGAGGGAGAAAACAGCATGAAGGAGGCAGAGGAGTGGGGGAGAAAGAGAGAGTTATGGATTACACACAGGGAGAGAGGAATTTTGGGGTACACACAGGGAGGGAGGGAGTTCTGGATTATATACACAGGGAGAGAGAATTTTGGGGTACACACAGGGAGAGAGTGAGTTTTGGGGTACACACAGGGAGAGAGGGAGTACTGGGGTATACACAGGGAGAGAGGGAGTTCTGGATTATATACACAGGGAGAGAGGGAGTTATGGAGTACACAGAGGGAGAGAGGGAATTTTGCAGTACACAAGGAGAGTTTTGGGGTTCAGACAGGTAAGAGGGGTACGGGGAAAAACACCTGTGACCCTGTGCACCCCGCTTCTGTCCACGCCCTCCTTGCGTGCTCTCAGGCGAATGGCCTGGTTTTCCTGGATAACGGTGGCCCTCACCGTCTCCAGCACCACCACCTCCTTCTTGGGGATGTAGGTCCCTGTGGACACAAACAACAGCAAAAAAATAAACAAAACAGTATTTGCAGTTTTCCTTCAGACCCTCTTGTTTTTCCATAAATTGTCAGAAACATCACCAAGTTGCATAAAGGGGAAAAGTCCCGTCCTCTTTCTGCATGTTTTGCATTTCTTGACATTATGCTCAATTTTCTGCACACCAAACCAGCACAGCACAGCACAGCACAGCACAGCACAGCACAGGGACAGCACAGCGCGTAACCGTGGCGACAGCCTGACACACCTGGTCCCTCAAACAGCCATTCGTCTCCGGCCACTCTTTTCTCCCCTCCCTCCTCCTCAAAGTCCAGGAGGGCCTGCAGCCGGAGCGCTGTGTCTGGGTACACAACCTGCAGGACTGTGATATCCTGAGAGAGAGAGAGAGAGAGAGAGAGAGAGAGGGATAGAATGATAGAGAGAGACAAAGTGAACATAGACTCACTGACCGTGTGGGCCATTTAAACCTACACCCTGAGCCAACCACAGGAGAATGGGCTCCCCCCTTGAGTCTGTTACCAGGGAGTTTTTCCTTGCCACAGGCAGGAAGAGCGGCTCAGACAGGGCCACAGACAGGTAGAGCGGCTCAAACAGGGCCACAGACAGGTAGAGCGGCTCAGACAGGGCCACAGACAGGTAGAGCGGGGGAGACAAGGCCACAGGCAGGTAGAGCGGCTCAGACAGGGCCACAGACAGGTAGAGCGGGGGAGACAAGGCCACAGGCAGGTAGAGCGGCTCGGACAAGGCCACAGACAGGTAGAGCAGGTGAGATAGGGCTACAGACAGGGCCACAGGCAGGTAGAGCGGGGGAGACAAGGCCACAGACAGGTAGAGCGGCTCAGACAGGGCCACAGGCAGGTAGAGCGGGGGAGACAAGGCCACAGACAGGTAGAGCGGGTCAAACAGGGCCACAGACAGGTAGAGTGGGTCAGACCAGGCCACAGACCTGCTCTATCTCCTCTCCTGGGTGGAGGGGGAAGGGGTCCTGCGCCAGACGGATCTCCAGGTCAGCATGCCGCAGCTTAGCCTGTCCCAGCTGGTCGAACTGGACTTGGCCTTCGTCGTCGCGGGCAACCGGGTTCTTGACTACGCAGTAGTGTCGGGGCGGAACCACTATCATGCGCACCGGTTCAAACAGCACCCTGGGGAAACAATTGAGGGAGACACCGCCCACAGTCACACTCGCGCAGCCAGAAGATTCCCAGAAAAATGCCCCTAATGGAGTGCGCTGCAGCTGGCCGGGCAGGGGCCTGCAGTCCGTCTGCGCAGTCCACCTGCGCAGCCCTCTGGACCAATAGCAGCGCAGCTTAGCTGGGGTAGGGGCAGGCGGCTGCATGCATATCATGCCATATTTCAACAACGAAACAGGCCTGCAAATAAGTTTTTATGTTTTTATGATGTAATATTTAAGAGCAAGTTCTACTATAAGAACACCTCCAAGATGCAAACGCATCAGGAATAGGGCCTATTCCAAACTCTGATGTTTGGACCTTCAACAAATTTGTTGTGAAAATATCCCAGTTTAAAGAATTGGATTCCTTTATTGTGTAGGGCAGTTTGCAGAAGTCCACCTCTTATCAGACGCCCAAAAGGAAGACAGACTGTTTACGGTGCCGACAGGGAGTCAGTGGGTGTGATAAAGAGACAGCGCTCAGTTGCAAAACATCCTTCTGAATCAGCAATAAGTGAACCTTACGCTCTCCATAATACAATGTAATCATGTTTTTGTATTGTTGGAAAGCCAATGTCATGCTGACTAAAGATCTTGATACCTATGGGGCCAGCGCCCAGCCAGATACAAAGGTTAACCCAGTGTGATGTGCTTACAGACATAGCGCAAGCAGGATAATTGATCTGCGCCATCTCGTCATGGTTGTGTCTTTCTTACAAACGATCACAATCATATACCTACATTACAGTAGCCTCATTTTTTTTGTAGCCATTATCCTAAGAGCCACAAAACAAACCAGCAGTAATCGGGAACGTGCGACACCTCTTCGTTTAATTTTTTTCACATTTTTGGACCCGTGACAATAATGGCTCTCAACAGGTATAACTGCATTTTCTATTTCCCATTGCACACACACACTGGGCAGACTGCTCGGCGCATAACGAATCGAGGATCTGTCTCTGAGCTCCTGCTGTGTTCTCAGCGAGCCGGTAGACCCCTGATGTGGCAGACGAGGTTAAACGGACCGCGCGCTACATTCGCTTTTTGGGTTGTGCCGCAATCGCGAGCGACTGCGCGCGCGGCTACGCGACCGCCGTGGCCGACCTCTCGTTGTCCTGGCGGATGTAGGTCCGGGGCCCGATCTCCACCCGGGCGATGTTGGTGTTCTGGTCCAGGACGTGGATGTAGTGGTGGGGGGGGATCCGAATTATCGACGCGCCCATCCCCTCGTCTCCTCCCTCCGGGCCCTTGCTTCCTCCCTTTCTTACAGACATCTGTGTGGAGAGAGAGAGAGAGAGAGAGAGAATGAGAAGGAGCATTACTCTAGAGCCTGCAGGGTCAAAGGCACAGGAGTTCTATGAATAAAGCTTTTTGTGTTTTTGAACAGAAGTGCCAGCACCATGTGGACATTGTGTGCCTGCTGGGCACTGGGACTCCTGACAGGAAATGCACCATTTAATTCACGGTTAGGGCAAGGGCGGCGTTGGTGTGATGACCAGCAGTCATGTGTCTGGATCTTGATTAGTCATCAGCTGCAGCCTTGTGCCTGGTAGGGGGAGGGGAGTGGCTTCGTTTCCAAGGATCACCTTTGGTCTTTCTCCATTGATTATTGAGTCTTACTGTGGAGTTTCTTTCTCCTATTCCACCACCATACTGCTGTGTTCAAACCTACCCTTCCTTTCCCATAAGCAGCGGGAGCACGGGGTTGCCAGGTCAGCCGGGGGCGACCGTGCCGACGGCCTCCACCCCACCGCTCCAGAGATGGAGCATGTTCACTTCCAGATACATCTGGGTGATTAATAGAGCGCCTGGACACCATTAATTACACAATTTTCACTGTAAAACTCATAATCTGTAGAGCGGTCTTCGCTTTGACTACCTTTTAACTGTATTCATACCTTCTAATGCTCCAAATTCCTACTAAGTTCCTACAAATATTTCCTACTAAGATGTGCTCCTTGGTTGCCACTAATTGTGGGGGAAGATCAGACTATTTTCTGGGGGCTAGGCTGCATTTTATTTTTGTCCTCAGTTGAGCGAATTGTTCCCGGACAGCCCTGCTTGGATGCAAGCCGTTCCATTACAGATCCTCTCCTTCGCAGGTCACAGCCTATCCCTGGAGTTGCTGCGTTCCTGTGGCGATTTCTGCCGTTAACGCATCACTTCCTCCGCAAGCTTCGCTCCCTTCGCTCCCTTCGAATGGAATGCTGCCTGTCGTGAGTGCTCCAGGCTGCTCGCTGGTTAATCGCGCGAGCGTTGGTCGACTGACCGGTTTGAGCGCACCGCAGAATCGTCCTTCGTTCGCCACGGAGCGTCTCTCGCTCATGAGAAACCCGCCAAGCGGCATTAATCAAGTAAAAGCTCATAATGCGCGTCTCCCTGGCGGCGCAGTCTGTAAGTATTCTCGCCTGAAGCGTTGACTGTGGAAACTTTCCAATCGCTTATTTTACCCCCTTGTGTCCTTTCCTTGCTTCCTTAGCTCTACCCAATGCAAGGAAAAACCATGTTTTTTTTTAAAACATATTTCATGTCATACTGAAATAGGTACAGATATTTTAGCTGGTTGAATAGACACAACCTAGTCTCTGCACATCTCTACTGCTGTCTTTGAAAAAACAAGTCTAGTTATTAAACCACACTTCAAGCACATTTTCTGCATGGCGCAAAGGTTTTTGGTCTTATATAGAGCAGTACACCCTGGTGAGGTATGTGTGGAAGGCACTGGGCCAGACACGTCCCTAAACGCAGAGACGTTCTGTGCTTTACCATCCACCTGTACGCACCTGTTCATATTCTCTCTGCATTGAGTCATTACATTACATTACAGGCATTTAGCAGACGCTCTTATCCAGAGCGACTTACATAGCATTTTTTTACATAGCATTTTACAATTGTATCCATTTATACAGCTGGATATATACTGAAGCAATTTCGGTTAAGTACCTTGCTCAAGGGTACAACGGCAGTGTCCTACCCGGGAATCGAACCTGCAACCTTTCGGTTACAAGCCCAGTTCCTTACCCACTGTGCTACACTCCGTCCCTCATCTGTACACACCTGTTAATATTCTCTGTGCACTGAGTCACTCACCTGTACACACCTGTTAATATTCTCTGCACTGAAGTCAGTGTCTCACCTGTGCACACCTGTTAATATTCTCTGCACTGAAGTCAGTGTCTCACCTGTGCACACCTGTTAATATTCTCTGTGCACTGAAGTGAGTCTCTCACGTGTACACACCTGTTCATATTCTCTGTGCACTGAAGTGACTGGAGTCATGTGACACAGTGATTGGAGTCATGTGACACAGTGAGAACACCAATGCCCTGCACCCACATCTCCTACATGGGCCTTACTTCCCTGCTGAGTGGGCGGCAGAACCCACTGCCGCCATTGGCCAGGGTTCCTCTGATTGTCCTCCAACCACTGCACAAACACCAGTAAAACACATAGAAAGATAACAGAGGCTTGTGCAATGCACTGTTAATTCCTTTGAACCCCACCCAGAGTTGGTTACGCAGCTCCAATACAATGCGAGCACTTCAACGCACTGCACACAAGCGGTCAGACCACAATCCTGACACACATGACAACCAAACCCCCGGACCAAACCCCTCAGAGCAAACAGAGGGTAGCAATTGATCAAAAACGACAGCATGAAATGCCCTATTGCACAAGCACCATACCGCTAAAACACAGCCTACACAAGACAAGCCAATCTCTGAATCAAAGATTCTGCATATAACTTGAAAAGCAGACACCAATATGGGAAAGAGAAAATGACAGCGTGCGATACAATGAGAATATATAAGTATAGCCGCAAGCAGCGATTGGGAGTCCCAAGCCTCGTCACTGTAAATTAAACATGAGGTTGGCCGCAGCATACACAGCATGGCATTCTGGGTGTTTATATAGCTGAATAAAGACTATGCTACTGTATATAGGCTGCCTGATGTGCAATGGTGAGGCTTTGAAATTAATGTCATATCCAAATCAAAAAGTATTTAGTAAAATCACTGTTAGCTCGGAACAGGATGAAAAATACTATGCACAGGATTTCAGAAGCAGTTGAAATCGGATGGTATGCAATGGCCGTTACGCAACAAAGGGAAACGCAGCTAATGGATGCTGTATAAGGAATGCTGTTGTGACATTCAACACCTTCGCTGTACACCGTGCAGAGCATTCATCATTAAAACTACAGTTTACTCCTTTAATCGTGTGTCCTCTCCCTCTTTCGTCCTTCCCTTCAGTTGGGTCGTGACACGAATTTCGATAAAGATTTGATGTAAATTCACTGAGATACAGCCTCTTTTGTTCGACGCCATGCCTAATCTCCACTTCATTAGTTCATGGCTGCCATACTTTCCTGCGGAAGGAGTAGGTTTGTAGTCACAAAGTGAATGTAGTGTAGCTGATGGCACCTGCTGCTGGCCAGCACCATTTTACGTCCAGAGAATTAATTAAGTCAGATAGGAGCTATCAGTAAGCAGTTCAGTTTCGGCCAGGAGGAGGGAACAGGTGAACAGTAAGACTGCTGTGTGTGTGTGTGTCTGTGTGCGTGTGTGAGTGTGTGTGTGCATGTGTGTCTGCGTGCGTGTGTATTGTTTGCTGTCTGCGTTGGTGTGTGTTGAACCCAGCATATCAGGTACATACTTTTAATAATATTAAACAAACTTTGGTCATTTTTATTGCCATTGAAAGTGATAGGGATGTACATTTTGAGGATATTAAAATTGTTTTATATTGGGCTTTTAACAAGGTGACCAATGAACGTTTGTTCAGGAAGCCCTGCCGATTCCCTCTGCCACTCTTACTGCATGCCGAGTTTGTCCCTTCATCGGAGTCATTAGTTGGGCTCGTCTTCTAGTCGGTCAGCCATATTGCCTGGCATTGGGGCAGCAGGACTGGGTGTTGCCTCTGTGGACAGACCAGTTGCTTTTCTTCTCTTTTTTTTCCTTTTGTCTGTTTGTACAGAGCTGTACATGGTGGACTCTGGGAGGGGAGAACCCTAAATCTGGTGGTAAGCAGAAAGGGTTGTAGCACATTTATGCTAATACCTTTTATTGCCCTAGTGATAGCTTGTAAGTGTCTGAGCCTCACAAGTTTGACCATTCACGGTGTGAATGTCCTCTACTTAAAGCTTGTAGTGACATCGCTGCGTAAAGTCATACATATTTTAAACAACACGGTGCGTGTTGTCCACTGCCATATTCCTCTCTGTTTTAAGCCAAGTCTGTTGTTCCCCAAGCCACAGGTCCAGCCTTCGGTAAGTCACAGGGGTCAGCAACCAAGCATACCGACGGCTGAATTTTACATTGCTCTTATATTCATTTCACATTTGTTCAATTGTAATAAACCTTGGAACTTTTGCATTTTAATCCTGTTTCTGTCATTCATTTAGTAACTGCTGGGGGACATCCCCAGAGTCTTTGCAACTTCCATTAGCTCCTAGAATAATGGGCGGCACAGTCCAGCTGCACCTAGCGGGGTGCTCCAGTACCCTGAACATATTCTGAAAGCACTGTTCAAATCGTCGCAGGAAAAAAAAAACGTTTCAAATTTACAATAAATCCAATATGGCAGACTTTAAGCTGACAGGTCCAGGGCTGGGTTAGGATGATTCCAAGGGCCCTGACAGACAGGGGCTCTCAGAAATACTAGAACATTGGGTTTGCTGGGGTTGAGGGGGCCCAATGTGAGATCTTTTCATGGGGCCCTAAATCCCTGGTGGCGCCCCTGGCTGGAAGTAAAGCCCGGCAATGGGATCCACCTGGACACACGGGATGATAACTGGCCTTTATTATATTACAAAAAATAATAAAAAATTAAAAAATATATAAATTACGACATTGCAAAGATCTAGTTTGGAATGGCATTTATAATTAGATCTGATCAAAAACCCAGTTAGTTCCTTTCCAACCACTATGGTGTATATGTTTAGTTTAATCTGAGGACTCAGCTAAATCAAAATCATACTGTCCTGTTTGAATTGCGACTCGTGAATAAGGCTGCTTTTTCGGTTTTAAATGCATTTTGCATTTTAAAATGTCTTTGTTTAGGCCTGTGGCTGATTTAAACGTTACATAATAACCATGTTAAGGAGTAGCACATTGATTTAATCACGTTTTTTGGCTGACTAAAGCTGTGATATTTTGTTTTTATATATTTAGAAAAAGAACAAGCTGGAAAAAAAGCATGCTCTCTCAGGCTCATATTTCTCATTATGTGCATGGACCTGTCTTTATTTCTGTCTTGTGTGTGTCTGCAAGTATATTTTCATTAAAATTCTAAATACGTATCTTTCTAAGCAAAATCATTTAGTTTCTATTTCATTTATTAATTTATTTGCGGAATGGGAACAGTCAAAATATCAATCGAAACCAGTGGATAACATAGAATGTCAGTGTTTTTTTTTTTTTTTTTTTTTTTTTTTTTAATTGCTGTATATCCGCAGCGGTGTAGCTAGTGGGATCCTTGCTGCTTGGCCCTCAAATAAACTCAGAGAAAAACAATAGGGACTGAATCAGCCCTTCGGTTTTGTACCAGTCATGCTGAGGAGGGACGATACACTGAAGCAAGTTTCTATAATAAGAGGATGCAATATGAGAACATAAACTATGGGACATGAAACGGAAGCAGCGGTATCGCGAGAGAAACCGATATATATAGAGAGAGATTCAGAGATAGGTTTGGTTCTTGCCTTTTGTTCCAGTGGGACAAGTCGCAGTCCATGCACTGTTCACGGTTGCTAAGCATTAAACTCGCAACCCCACCACCTTTTCAATATCAATCTATCATCACATAATAAACAATGACATGAGTTTTGACGTTTGTGAACAACCGTTGAGGGCGTGAAAACAAGTTCATACGTCGATCTGGAGACAGTCCTTTTCTCAGATGAAAATACAAAATTCATAAGATACACAACATTTAACAACAAAAACCTTACACAAAACGCCAGTGAAAACGGACATTTGAGCAATTTAGTTAGCTTTGTTAAAAACAGGAACCAGGAAGTGTTAACTGAATAATTGGTTTCGTGCAAAGTCTTCCTTTCAAAAACAGTCACCAACAAACTAGGTTTTTTATTTTCTTTTTTAACAAACTAGGGGTTATGTCGACATAACCTGTGTTTGTTAACGTCATTGCTAAACTGATTAGTCTGCCATCAAACAATCCCCGTTTTAACGGTTGGACTGATGTCCAAGATTGTACATTAAAAGAATACAAAGTGGCTGTCTTACCATTATTTTTTTTATTTGTTCCCCGAAGATCCTTCCGTGCGTAAATTTCTTTAAATACGAACTTCACTTTCTGTCTTTAAGGTATGGAAATACGTGGGCGTGATCCCGGAAGAGGTATCCGGAAAACACGCGTCATTTACCGACTGGCCATCTGATCCAGTAGCTAGATTGAATTCGCTTACTCTGCCCGAACCGTATAAATAAAAAGACTAGAATGAATCCGAGCACAAAATATCCGGAGTCGTGTCAACGTTTGTTTGTTCGTTGCTGCAATGCGGGGAATGTCTGGAAGTCGCGGACTACGCAGTTACCTGACAGTTGAATCTGATGACAGAATGGGTGCAAACGTTGGCGTCTAATTTTCCATCTATCTAGGCTAAATTGTGTGTGATTTTGGAAGTCAATACTAGCGTACATCCCGAAATTCAATGGCTGACTTGCTTTTCATTGTTTATTGGTAGCCATTCTGAATATGGACTGCCCAAAATCTGCGAGGAAAAATTAGCCTACTTTATGTGTCATTTAAAATGTGCAATATGCGACCTCTATTTTGATATTGGTACCACAAACCATTTAAATATTTAATAAAACTGTTAATATAAGAATGTAGGACTTGCATTCAAGGAGAAATAATCAAACCTGCTTTCACATTTTTTCTCAAAACAGCTATTTGTCAAATTCAAATTAAGTCATGCTGTCTAAAAAGAATTCTCTAAACTGGAATGTGAAGTTGCAAGATCGTATTTATAAGATCACGGTATTCACTTTAAAAACTTCGCCAGGTGCATTACTCCAGTAAAATATCCCAAAGATCATTTTATCTAAAATCATTTTGTCTCAGAATCAGTTCGGTTTTTACACGTATTCTTTCCCCACCCAAGCAAATAAATCTGGTGTTTGAATTTTGTATTCTAAATTGTTTTTGAACTATTACGTTCTAGTTTCCAATGTGGTCACTCTCTGGGGGCAATATTTTTCAGATTTCAGTATCTAGGGAAATAATGATACATCTCTGCGATTTTTTTTTCTGACAGAACCACACAATAACATATCAATCTATAGATCACTCTTACCCGGACCGTGTGACAAAGCATTTGTACTTTGTTCTTTAGTCTGAACTGATGACAGCGGTGTGAATCTGACCAATCAGCGTGCTAATCAATCCTTCCGTTGATACTGTGTTAGTCGACTCCTGTCCACTAACCCGTCCGTACCAGTCCGTATTTCAGCCTGCCCAGTCTCTACACAGAGAGGAGCTCACAACCCAAAAGAGAGAACATCAGAATGTAGGCCTATTACCGTCTGGGGAGAACTGGGGAGAACTGGTTACAGTGCAGCCTTCATGGGGAAAAGAACAGGAACAGAGGCAGATACAGTGAATATTGTATAGATATAATTTATATGTATAAATATGTACATTCAACACCTCCCAAATAAATAAGAAAAATCATAAATAAATAAAGATACAGATTCTCGAAGATACGTCAGATTAAATACTTTCAGTGAAAACCACATGTACTGTAGCAAACTGCAAGATTATTGGGGAATAGTACATTTTTTAGCTTTCAAGCTTTTTCCATCGCAATTCACAGTCCAAACAGTACTTATTGATACAAGGTTTGATATTACATTTACTTGATTTCAGAAGTGTAGCGGTCTCTTCCACCTTCAGATCAAAGCCGACGTAATCAGAATTTCCACCAGTTTAACGGATTACTGTATACATGAGTTGTAACGAGTGTTTACTATTTTCAGCCACTGGCTCTTTTGAGATCCATTGTGATAGCATTTGCAGTTAACAGCACTTTTGAAAGTTCAACAGAAATATGACTCTCGTGCTCTTCAGACACGCCGGACTTCAGAAGTTCAGAGCCAATCTAGCGGCTACCGCGTATGTAGTACAGGGTCCCACTCCATGAATCCCTTCTCGCAGCATATTACTAATGCTTCCGTCAACCATCTCGCAGGTGAATCTCTCTCAGTGCAGTGTCCACTTATCGTGGTGCCCATGTTAAAACACAAGTCTGTGCATTTACGCTACCTATATCCCGCGACCCTCTCTATGCTACATAATACTGTATTATTTTATAGCGCTCCCAAGGGGGGTCACGTCCATTGGTCCTGTACACCTTAGCGCCCAGCGGATCAGCAGCGTCCAGTCCTTCCGCGAGGCGCTGTTACCGTGGTTACGGCTGCAGCATTCCTGGGCAGAGAGTCAGTTGGAATGAAAAACACATCACCGCACCTCCTCCGAACCTTCAGCCTGCTTTCCCCTTTCTGTCCCAATCTGCTGCGTGTGTTCCCGAACGACACAGAAATGGAGCTCGATAAAGAACAGCATCCTTAAGTGGAATATAAATAAAATACCCGTACTAAAATCACAGTCCTTAAACAAATATAAATAAAAAAACTAAAAACACACAAATAACTATATTAATTTGTCAGTGCATACACTACACAGCCAAAAGTATGTGGACACCTGACATCCAACATCTCATCTAAAATTATGGGCATTAACATGGAGTTGGTCCACCTTTTGCAGCTATAACAACCTCCACTCTTCTGGGAATGCTTTAAGCTAGATGGTGGAGGATAGCTGCAGGGATCTGCTTCCAGTCAGCCAGAAGAGCATCAAGCCCGATTTATACTTTGTCGCAGGTTTTGCATTTATACTCCGGCAAGGTTCTGTGCAGGCCAGTCAAGTTCTTCCTCACAGCATATATACCCTATATGACCGTAAAGTATCTGGACATTCCTTGGTCTGGGGCTGTTTTTCATGGTTTGGGCTATGCCCCTTAGTTCCAGTGAAGGCAAATCTTAATGCTACAGCATACAATCACATTCTAGACGATTCTGTTCTCCCCCAACAGTTTGGGGAAGGCCCATTCCTGTTTCAGCTACACAATGCCCCCGGGCACACAGCGAGGTCCATATAGAAATGGTTTTGTCTAGAACGGTGTGGAACGACTTGCCTGGCCAGCACAGACCCCTGACCTCAACTCATCCAACACCTTCAGGGTCAATTGGAATGCTGACTGTGAGCCAGGCCTAATCGCCCAATCAGTCGCCAACCTCATTAACTCTATTCTGGCTGAATGGAAGCAAATCCCTGCAGCAATGCTCCAACATCTAGTATAAAGCCTTCCCAGAAGAGTAGAAGTTGTTATAGCAGCAAAGGGTGGACCAACTCCTTTTTAATGCCCATAATTTTGGATGAGATGTTGAATATCAGGTGCCCACATGCTTTTGGCCATGTAGTGTATGTATAAATATATATATATATATATAAATATACATACTGACAAAATTTAACATTCAATAAAATCCTAAAAAGGATAAAAACAAGTAACAGATGAGACCAAAAAGTTCAATTACTATGTACACTTGTCACATTAAAGAAAGTTCTCCTTCCTTGCAAATAAATAAAAATAAATAAATGATAAATATGTGGAATAAATAAAAAAATAGGCGCTGGGAAAAGCAGTGCGAGAGAGAAAGAGGACAGACGAGGCAGAATGTTCCGGAATCAGAGACCTCTCCTTCCCGAAGCACATGGCTGTCAGGGAGTCAACAGCGTTGTTTGGGTAACGGCGGGTAAACAGGAGATAATAAGCATGAATTACTGCAGCTGAAATGCTGGGGCTTTCATTCTTTGATAAGCTGAGCTGGTTATCTACAATTATTTACTAAGATATACAGTATGATACATTCCTGCACCTGAAAGATCAGAACGCTCAGATAGCATTTCATACACCACCCGCCTGCTGTGTGTTTGGCATCTCCCGCCAATGCCACCACTACTGCAGAGCCCCCACCTCTGGCGCCAGGCTAGACTCCTCCTTCCCTCTACCTCTCTCCCTCTTTCATTCTCCCTCTCTCTACCTCTCTCTCTCTCCCCTCTACCTCTCTCTCTCCCTCCCTCCCTCTCTCTCTCCCTCCCCTCTACCTCTCTCTCTCTCTCTCTCTCTCTCTGTCTGTCTCTCTCACCCTCCCTCTCACTCACTCTCTCCTTCCCTCTCTCTCCCTCCTTCACTCTGAAAGCCGGGTTCATCCTCGGGGCGAGCGAGTCCTCCGTGGCTCGTTGCGACCGCGCCGTTCCGTCCCCTTCCCGCCGGAAGCGCTCCTGCTATGGCGACTGAGGACTGGCAGTGACAGCGAGTGGCGTCCGTCTCTCCCACCCCCACCCCCCCCCAAACATCTCTCTTACCTGCTGTGTGGCTGCTTCTCTAAGCCCTACTCCATCCCTTTCTGTGCAGGCCCCAGTTTTTGTCTTTTTTATGTTAAAATACACTAAAGTACAAGCCCCAGAGTTTCAGTTGACGGCTTCCCAACCGACGCTCCTTGGTTTCAAGATCCCCGCCCCTGCTCCCCCCCCACCCCTCCCGGAGTTCCCCCCAGCCCTCCTCAGAGGCTGTTGGTCTCTCTCTTCGTTTCCGGGGCGCTGTAGCCGTTGGCCGGGGGGGGCAGGGGGTCCTTGCGGTCCGAGTCGGCGCAGGGGGTGGGGGGCGGGCGGCGGTAGCGGGAGGAGCCGGTGAACAGGCGGAAAGCCCCTCGGCAAATCAGGCAGAACCAGTAGAGCTGAGGGGCCATGAGCAGGGCGGCCCCCAGGTTACACTGCCAGGGAACGGACAGGGGAACCATGTAGAGCGGGATAGAGGCATACCTGGGACAGGGCAGAGAGACGGACCGCTAGATACCACCACGCACACTAAAACATGTACAGCTCTTACATCTACACTTAGCCATTTAGCGCTGGCTACATACTCAAACATGTACAGCTTTTACACCTACACTTAGCCAATTAGCGCTGGCTACATACTCAAACATGTACAGCTTTTACATCTACACTTAGCCATTTAGCGCTGGCTACATACTCAAACATGTACAGCATTTACATCTACACTTAGCCATTTAGCGCTGGTTACATATTCAAACATGTACAGCATTTACATCTACACTTAGCCATTTAGCGCTGGCTACATACTCAAACATGTACAACATTTACATCTACACTTAGCCATTTAGCGCTGGCTACATACTCAAACATGTACAGCATTTACATCTACACTTAGCCATTTAGCGCTGGCTACATACTCAAACATGTACAGCATTTACATCTACACTTAGCCATTTAGCGCTGGCTACATACTCAAACATGTACAGCATTTACACCTACACTTAGCCATTTAGCGCTGGCTACATACTCAAACATGTACAGCATTTACATCTACACTTAGCCATTTAGCACTGGCTACATACTCAAACATGTACAGCATTTACATCTACACTTAGCCATTTAGCGCTGGCTACATACTCTGACATGTACAGCATTAACATCTACACTTAGCCAACTTAACATCTACACTTTTCAAGTCAAGCCAACTGAAAATTCCAGTGACTGGAACTTCATAATCCCATATAACAGAATTAATTTTATTTGATGTTGGCTGTTTTCACCTGGTGTGTACAATATATATTGGAGGTGATCAGATGAGAATTAACCTATGAAGGGAAGTTTACTTGGCTACTGTTAAGGTTGCACTGTTGCAATTTTAACCGTCTCTGAACTTTAATCATTTGGAGTCGTAAAGATCAGAAGACTGTAAACACAGCTCAAAAGACAACGGTCTCACAGCCTGCAGACTGATGTCATCCCACCAACTTGTGGCCTGCAGGAACGAGGACACACAGATGGCCAGGACAGTGTCTATGTTCATGTTGTAAAAGCGCCCACAGGCACCTTTTGGGCCAGACGGGAACCTGGTTGACCATTACCCACATTATGGACTGAAAGAAAGCATTATATTATTTGGGCATACAAAGGGAAGTGTGCAATGGGGAAGGCTTGCTCAGGACTGCATTTAAGGGAAGTCCAAAGGAACATCAGGGAAGAATCTGTTTGACAGTTCTCCTGGCACCATTGCATGCGGTCCTGGGGTAACACCGTATTCGGGTTACCCCCTGGGCATATTAATAAGTTCACTACCCGGAAGTGCAGCTGCTCTGGGATAGCCGCCTGAGTCTGAGTGTCCAGATGGGCCCTAGTGTTATTTCAGATAAATAGTAGAGGGGTCAATGTCCGGGATATTTAGACTAACCAGATGGAGAACCTTAGTTAGGGTTCCCTGGGATAGGTTAGATTCGGTACCCGGACAAACACATTTTTCAGGCTAAAGAGGCTTCTTCACGGCTCAGAAACATTACTTGCAAGATTCTCGGATGAGTAGCACCTTTACATTCTTGGATAGAAGATCTTAACTGCAGTGAACAATTAGATGAATGCCTGGCAGCAGTAGATAGTCTTGCTCTCCGGGGTACCAGTCTTGCTACCCACTATTTCAGCACACCCCAGTCAATACACATATACGCAAAATTGTACTGATACACATTACAGGTTAATGGAGTCAGATAAACTTGTTTTCCTCCCTGTGACCATGGCTAAATTCTTACAGTGTTTTACCCTGTGGACTCTGCTCATATTAAACAGCACTACGTAAAAACAACTGTGAAAAGTCCATCTTGGCAGAAATTAAATTAAATTGGCAACCAACTATATCTAATTGGACTCAGGCCACCTAAAATAAACACTTTACTTAATTATAATAGATTACAAACTTTGATGATAAGGCCATTCAGGAATGCCCTTTTAATACACTTACAACTGTCAAACACAGTTGGGGTCAATACAGTCATTTCAGTAATTCAATTAAAATTCACTTAACTGAAAAATTGGTTGAGCGGAGCAATCGCATTATGAGGAAAAAAAACGGAGAAATGATAGCGGATATTCTGTTAGTTACTGCTCTCGTGATTTCAGACCTGCTTTTGATACTTTTGATCAGGTGCGCAGCGCAAAGTTATAGCACGACCGCTGGTCGCCTTTTTTCTAAGGGAATAGTGGCAGCCGTCTGCGCCATCTGGTGGACAAATTATATATATGTTCTTCGCTACTCCAGTGAATATTCTCATGACTCATGAGGACGTGGAATACAGTCATTCCACAGAATCTAGCTGCTGCCACACTTTTCCTGTGGGACTAATTAAAGAATCAGGGTGATCTGACACCCTGGTGGGGGACTACTACTACTACTAATCCACATTTCAAAAATGTTATTTTACAAGGGTTAACCTTCGAGGGAAAGGGGCATTAACCTTAGAGCAGGAAGAGCAAATATGGGCAAAGACCAGAGGAGTCATGAGGTCACGAGAGGGCTGTAACACTGCTGATTGATGATTGGCTGACAGCACTGAAATGTTAAACAGGGTTGGTTCAGGACAGCAAAGTAGTTTATAAATAAACAGACAGACAGGCCGGTATCAATGAGCACAAGTTAAGAGACAGGCAGGTCCAGGCTGGCAGACAGACAGAAGTGCGGACACACTGTACCTACTGTAGGCAGACAGACAGACAGACAGACAGACAGACAGTTGGACAGGCAGACAGATGGACACCCTGTACATACTGTAAACAGACAGACAGACAGACAGACAGTTGGACAGGCAGACAGATGGACACACTGCACCTACAGTAGACAGACAGACAGATAGATGTGCTATACCTGCTGTAGGCAGACAGACAGACAGATAGGTGTGCTATAAATGCTGTAGGCAGGCAGACAGACAGACAGACAGACAGACAGATAGATGTGCTATACCTGCTGTATGTAGGCAATCAGACAGACAGACAGACAGACAGACAGACAGATAGATGTGCTATACCTGCTGTAGGCAGACAGACAGACAGATAGATGTGCTATACCTGCTGTATGCAGGCAAACAGACAGACAGACAGACAGACAGTCAGATAGATGTGCTATACCTGCTGTAGGCAGGCAGACAGACAGACAGACCCTACCTGCTGTAGACAGACAGACAGATGCGCTGTACCTGCTGTGAACAGGCAGACAGGCAGACAGACCCTACCTGCTGTAGGCAGACAGACAGACAGACAGATGCACTGTACCCACTGTAAACAGACAGACAGACAGACCCTACCTGCTGTACGCGTAGTAGAGATAAGGGAAGAGCAGGACTCGAAAGATAAAAAAGGTGACCAGCATGAGACCGCCGTTCACCTTGTGTAGGAGAGTGTGCTGCTGTTTGTACTGGAGGAGAGAGAGAGAGAGAGAGAGGGGGGAAAAGAGAGCAGAGTATTACACCAGAGTCCTTAGCTCAGTTCTGCTGCTGCATGCAAACCCTTCCCACAAGCCCTTGCATGTCCGTCCCTGAGCCCCAGAGAGAGGAGAGAATGCCCTCATTTTCATAACTGGTCCCCAGCAGGTGGAACGAGTCGTCCCCAGTCCTGAGTCCCACTGGGGCCCTCTCTACTCCACCTCCGGGGAAGACCACCACTGCTGCTGCTGCTGTCGCCAAACTGATCCATTCACTGTTGCACTTAATAAAGTACCAGCGCTGTTCGTTAATCTCAATATAGCACCAGCGCTGTTCGTTAATCTCAATATAGCACCAGCGCTGTTCGTTAATCTCAATATAGCACCAGCGCTGTTCGTTAATCTGAATAAAGCACCAGCGCTGTTCGTTAATCTCAATATAGCACCAGCGCTGTTCGTTAATCTCAATATAGCACCAGCGCTGTTCGTTAATCTCAATATAGCACCAGCGCTGTTCGTTAATCTGAATAAAGCACCAGCGCTGTTCCTTAATCTGAATATAGCACCAGCGCTGTTCCTTAATCTCAATATAGCACCAGCGCTGTTCGTTAATATCAATAAAGCACCAGCGCTGTTCCTTAATCTCAATATAGCACCAGCGCTGTTCCTTAATCTCAATATAGCACCAGCGCTGTTCCTTAATCTCAATAAAGCACCAGTGCTGTTCCTTAATCTCAATAAAGCACCAGCGCTGTTCGCTAATGTCAATAAAGCACCAGCGCTGTTCCTTAATCTCAATAAAGCACCAGCGCTGTTCTTTAATCTCAATATAGCACCAGCGCTGTTCCTTAATCTCAATAAAGCACCAGCGCTGTTCCTTAATCTCAATAAAGCACCAGCTCTGTGTTCATCTTGATTCAACATGGCCTGAACAAGCTACCTACCCAATGACTCTCCTCACCAAGGCAACTGTGCACCCTGATGTTTTTACACAAAGTGAAAACATTAACGTTGTAATCATTAGATTATTAGCATCTTCTCTTATTGTTATCTTTATGTTTATACAGATGGGCTGTAAAATAGCACAATCTTTAAAACCACCTGAAGCGCTGATGACTCCTCTGTGACTGTCAGATTACTCAGTCCCAAAGTAGCAGACTACAGCACAGCAGTCAATTTATTCCCATCATTAAAAACAGCTCAGTTTCAGATATTCTGGTGCAGATTTGGCTACAAAAATGATTCCAACCATTTGCATTCAGCAATTTAGGAGCTAAATGTCACAGATTAAAACCCTACATCCACGCCATCGACAGCGATTACATATTGTGATGTAATCTCATAAAGGTCTGCAATCCTCGGCGAAACATTTTGTCAGAACTGTCCTGTAACTAGACCACTAAGCCCATCAAGCTCGTTCGATTTTCTAAAATTACATCAGCCTCTAGTGATCAATGGCCGTAAGGTGGAAGGAAAGCAAAGAGTGACTTTTCAACAGACACTTCAAAAATCAATGTCAAATATACTCTGCTGTCGTCTTTGTGTATATTGAATATTGCTGAATGTAGCTTAAGAGTTTGTCTGGCTGTCTAACAAAGCACTAAATCGCGGATGATGGCTGGTTATTGACACAACGAAGGCTGCTTCAGCATTAGATTAAGGCTGAGTTCCTGTTAACTGTTGCATAAAAAGGCACTGGTGCTCAGCCTGGCATTAAGACCAGAGCAGAGTGACAGAGGACATTACCTGAATGAGGATCTTTCCCAGACAGACGGACGGAGTGCTGAGCTCAGCCAGGAACATGACTCCCTGGAAATAATCCCCTTTTCCCTGCCGCCAAAACTGAGAGGAAACAGCGGTGTTAGGACAGCCCGTACACAGTGACTGCACACCCCCGCAGTGGTGTTAAGACAGCATATACACAGTGACTGCACACCCCACAGTGGTGTTAGGACAGCCCGTACACAGTGACTGCACACCCCCGCAGTGGTGTTAAGACAGCATATACACAGTGACTGCACACCCCACAGTGGTGTTAGGACAGCGCGTACACAGTGACTGCACACCCCACAGTGATGTTAGGACAACATACACATAGTGACTGCACACCCCACAGTGGTGTTAGGACAACATATACACAGTGACTGCACACCCCACAGTGGTGTTAGGACAGCATATACACAGTGACTGCACACCCCACAGTAGTGTTATGACAGCATATACACAGTGACTGCACACCCCACAGGTGTGTTAGGACAGCACATACACAGTGACTGCACACCCCACAGCATCATTAGGACAGCACATACACAGTGACTGCACACCCCGCAGCGGTGTTAGGACAGCACGTACACAGTGACTGCACACCCCACAGCATCGTTAGGACAGCGTGTACACAGTGACTACACACCCCACAGCATGGTTAGGACAGCACATACACAGTGACTGCACACCCCACAGTGGTGTTAGGACAGCGTGTACACAGTGACTGCACACCCCACAGTGGTGTTAGGACAGTGTGTACACAGTGACTGCACACCCCACAGTGGTGTTAGGACAGCATGTACACAGTGACTGCACACCCCACAGCAACGTAAGGACAGTGTGTACACAGTGACTGCACACCCCACAGCAACGTTAGGACAGCGTGTACACAGTGACTGCACACCCCACAGTGGTGTTAGGACAGTGTGTACACAGTGACTGCACACCCCACAGTGGTGTTAGGACAGCGTGTACACAGTGACCGCACACCCCACAGAGATGAACACTCTACACTTTTCACACAAGGAGGCTCGCTGACTTTCCCCCACATTAAACTCACATGCATACACGCACACACACTCACACAAGCACACACACACACACTCACACAAGCACACACACATACACATACACATACACACATACACACACACACACACACAAACATGCATGTGCATACAAACGCACACATACACACACACACACCTTACCTTTCTCCCCTTCCTCTCTTTCAAATCAATCCCCTGCCTCTCTAAAGAATATTAAACTCATGCTGATGCTTGTTTCCCAAATTGTCACGAACAGCGGCAGTTTCCATGGAGATGTGGAGGCAGATGGTGAAGGCCGTGACATGGCACAGTGGGCATGGACCAGTGAGGGCCCCCCCTCCACGGTCTCTGATGGAGAGTGTGATGGGGTGTGTGGAGGGGTGTGTGATGGAGTTTCTGATGGGGTGTGCGTGATGGAGAGTGTGATGGGGGTGTGTGATTGAGTGTGTGATGGCAATGGAGTGTGTGATAGACAGTATGATCAAAGGTTAAAGTTACCACGGAGACAGGGAAGCAGACGGTGACCATGACGACATGGTGCAGGACCATGAGGAACTCCCGGCGCAGGTAGCTGGAGAGCGCTGTACCCAGGGCCTTGGGGCTGACGTCGGCCTCGTGACCTTTGACCCACAGCTTGTACCAGTAGCACATGAACATGGCGTAGATGTCATATACAAAGTAGGGCACAGCAAAGAGGATGTAGGAGCTGGTCAGCCAGTGCCTGATGGAGAGACAGAGACAGGCTATGATGTCGCCCACACATAGGATATGATGTCATAAGCATCCACACACAGATCAACAGAACATTAACAGGGATGGATTCAATGCAGTCGTGAACCTGCGCAATTACTGTCCAAGTCCTAAAGTTTCTTTTCCTAGTGTATTGCATTACGACAAACTATAATTTCATAAACAATTTTAAAATCCCAACTTGTATGTCTTGTAAAGTTTATACAAAGAACTAAAACTCTAAAACATACCCTGTAAACGTGAGCTATACGGTCATAAGATGGGTACTGTAGGAAGTAAAAATTAAAACTGTGGCCCAAAAAGAACCCAGTTCCACCCGCTCAGTAAACAGATGCAAAGGACATCCAACGCTCCTCCCTAGTTCTCCCTGCTTTGCTTCGAAAGCCCAACATTCACACAAATCGAATGCCTTTGCAACTTGAGCCCTCTTCGTACCATCAGAACCAAATTCAACACAAATCAGAATTTTGTTTACAAAAGAATGTGTTACGTGCACAGCAGAATAAAGCTCCACAGGCACAAATAATCTGGTGTGCAGAAGATAAACAGCAGGAAAGTCAGGTAAAGACCCAGGACCTTCAGTTTCTCTGGCCAAGGGTTTTTGCTCTCTGTTCATAAGGCCAACGTCAACTTCAACCAGCTTAGTGCATGAGTTAGTAACCAGGACAACAGCCCCGCCCAGATAAAAGACCCCCAGTCTCTCAAAGGGCTAAACCGTGGCTGTAGCCATCCTCACGGACGACGGCGCATTTAAAACAAACTTATCAACAACTCTCCAAATCCACTGTGTTCATCTCTCCGTCCTCCCGGTTTGCAGGACACCAGAACGGGGTGTGTAGGACGCACACCGTCCTCCAGCATGCCCGGGCTCGCCCGCGACTCGATTTCCCCTCCTCCTGAGCGTCGACGGCGGCCACAAGGGGGGGGGGCACGAGTCACGTCAGCCTTCGCAGGAGTGCGCTTTTACTTACTGGTCCTCCACGATGTCGTCACATGACGTCGCGATGATGTAACCGGCTGAAGACGCCATCACGGCTTGGATGGAAGAGACCAGTCTGAAGGGGGGGACAGGCAAATGTTATTATTCAAATATAGCCAAGTCAACAAAAAAAACAGGACTAAAAGGATTTCACAGAGAGACCACGCGGACAGGAAACACACGTACAGAGCAGAGGAGCACGGGTGTGCGAATTTAGTTTGCAATTTGAGTGAATTTGCATACATCAGCCCCTGAGCTCACCTTCCTCCTCCTCACCGCAGCATGGCTGCACAAACTGCATTTGCATCTCCCTCCCTGGCCTGGGACTTCTCCGTCCCGACACGCCGGCGTCCCTGTTCGGCCTGTGTCAATGAACACCCCCCCCCCCCCACCCCACCCCTTACCTGGCAGAGACGATAACCGCGTCTCCTTCGCTCCACCGCAGGGCCGGGGTGTGCCTGAGGCAGTTCTTCGACAGCAGGAACAGGCCCGGGAAAAAGACGGACCCGGCGACAAGTAGGGCCCACATGGCCCCTCAAAGCGTCTCGATAACGACGTTGAAGCTCAGCTCCACAGACTCGAGGACCTAACCTCCTGTTCGCCCCCACTCAGCAACGGTAATATACTGACATCAATGTACAAACTACACTACACTGCATCACAGTGACTCTGTGACTAAAAAAAAATGCTATTTAAGACATGGGAGTCTTAATGCAAGAATTGACATTAAAAAACAAAATGGCTACATTATAAAACCCATTGGACTTTATAATGTTCTGACTCCAGCCAACAGTAAATGCGGTGGAAATTTCACTTCCTGTAAATGCTTGCCTTTTGAGTTCCACTGGAATGCTTGAGTCATGGGTTCATTCTATGGTCATATAAAAAATTTGTCAATGGTTTTGATGAATCGTTCTGAGAACATGCATTTTAGATGCTGGACTGAAACATTTTACTTTTTAAAAAGTATTTTAAACACTAGTCTCTTAAATGACGTCTTCCCCAGCAACTCCTCCCAACCTGTGCCCTGAGAACTAATCCTTATTAATCTCAGACGTTTCCTCTCAGTCTACAAAAAGAAAATGAAAAAGGCCCAACAAGTAGATATGGAGGGATGGAACATGTGGAAGAAAAAAAAAAAGAAAGACAAAAGTTAGACAAAATGTTCTGCGTGGCATTCTTCAACATACCTCTGCTAAAAACTGAAAATGCTTATCTTCAGAGAATAGCAATCTGAATAAATAACAGCCAGACGTGAAATATAAATCCAAAATAAATTTTCAACTGCGCTGGCGCAACAGGATATGCAGATACAACGCAGTGATGGAAGCGCGACTGGTGAGCTGAAAATTGGTGGGGCGCAAAACTTCCCTTGAAACTAATCATCGATCTCAAACCGTTTTAATTCATTTTCAGTGATTAACAAGCATGCAAACGATCTGACTAATCAATTGGAAAGTGACACACAGCTTCTTCGCATTGTGTTAGGGAGATGAAATGATAAATGCAATTTAGAAAAATCAGTTTTCATCACTAAGCAGTGGCGGAAACTGATTTTCCTTGAGTATCAATACAATTAATCCACAAAATAGGCTGCTCAATACTATCATATATAGCCAGCTCTCCCCAAATAGGCAGTTTTAGCGAGTAGCCTATAGCCTACGTTTATTTTCATTCATTCAGTACAAAATTGTGCACATTTTTAATCAACATTATTTGCGGATACATGCACTTCTTTCTCCACACTCGTATTCATGGCAAATATCTGCAATGCGTAGATATTACGGATTTTTCTAAATCACATTTATCATTTCACCTCCCTAACACAATGCGAAGAAGCTGTGTGTTACTTTCCAATTGATTAGTCAGATCGTTTGCATGCTTGTTAATCACTGAAAATTAATTAAAACGGTTTGAGATCAATGATTAGTTTAAAGGAAAGTTTTGCGCCCCACCAATTTTCGTGGCTACTGTAAGCTGTCAATCATGGACTTCGATCCGAGACTTTCTCTGTACTACACTGACAGCACATGGTAGGTAACTCCACCCATTGTGTGGTTTAGGAAGCCTTGCTCGTTCAAACATCGATCGTTAAAATAAAGCATTAAAAACAACAGAACGGACGTTGAAATAATATTTGTTGAAAAAAGCTTTTTCAAAGGGTTTTCCTGGGTAAATAATTGTAAAAAAAAAAAAAGAGAAAAGCAAGGTTCCATTTATAAGTTAAGGTTCCAAGCTCACCTTTTAATGCACAAAAATGTAAAAAGGATGGGGGGGGGGGGGGGGTCTAACCAAAATAGATCTGACATATTAGCAACAATGAGATTTACAGGGATTAAGGGGATAGCTGGAGGTGGGGGGCAGAGAGAACAACAGACAGGGTGGGGTGACAGAGTAACTGATATGGGAAAGACGGAGGATGAAGCGGACAGACAACAAAAGAATACATAAAATAGAGAGAGAAAAAATAGTTCCGTTTGCGCTGGTTGGAGATTAAATCATCATGTTTCCTCGTACTATATAGGCTGACATCACAACGACAGCCAAACAGGTCGATTGACAAGCACGTGTTATTTTTTATATATTTACCGGACCTGGTCCTGCTAACGCTGTCTCAGAAAGTGCGCGTGTGAGTATTACGGTTTACGCAACATGTACAGCATATTGCCGCTGTCCATCCCAACCCCACCGTATACATTTAGACAGCACGTGACTTACTTTTTTGCTTTATACAAGCAACAGCAAAAACAGGTTATCGATTCGATTTTAATGTAGCAAGCAATGGCTAGCTCAGCATATCTCCCTAATGTTACCCCCGCTAGGTAGCCCTGTAGCATTGCTCCTCGTCCAGTTCTGTAATTGACAGACGTATTGCTACCTATATAACAGATGTAGCATTACCTCCAATTCAGCACCGAGTTCGTGCTCCAACATAGAGACCCTGCTATGTCAAATGCGCAATGCGCTAGCTAACTAGCAAAGACACCGATGGAAATATCAGTGCATTATTGGTGTAACATTGCGAGCAAGCTACAATAATCTATCTAGCTACATTTTAACCCACAATGAGTGTCTATTGCTACAAGCAAGCAAATAACTATGTTACGAACACTGCCGCTATGTTGGCCCTCTTGAGAAAATGTTCCTGAAAATAGCAAGTCTATAAAAAAAATCTAAGCTCATTTACCCAAGGTTATCCATCTATTAAGCACGCGAAATTAGATATTTAAAATAGATGGCAAGTTCACTATCGTTCCCGTTTCAGCTGTTGCCAATTTAATATTCCTTAATTGTTCAACGTGAGCCTGTTGCGTAAATTATAACAAATATAACATTCTCATAACAAAAGCCACAGCAAACTGCAGTTAACGAGTGTACATCTTTGCACTTCACAAGTAGGCAATTCAGGAAATAAAAAACGATGCGCGGCAGACAGCTAACATTAGTGAACAGCCGGTCCAGCGCACGATTAGGCTATAGGATCAGGCCCGTCCGTCTCCGTTATGCCATTCTGTACCATAATGATGTTTCATAATGAAATCTTAAACAAGGTTAGCGATCATTAGTAAACAGGCCTACACCTCCAGAGTGGAAGAAATACCTGAATAATGAAAATGGTGGTGTGGTGGGAAGAGGAGGTTAATTTAGAAGATACGGAGATTAGATATGCGGCGAGCAGCACCGGTGAAGTCAGAATATAAATCTGGATTCTGCGGCGTCCGTTCCGCGGCGCATCACAGCTCGTATCAAGGCGAGGCGATTTGCAGCCAGGGAGATATCCGTGGGGTTGTCCACATGGTCATTGCCGTTGTTCGGGATTCCTGCAAAAGGGGGGGGGAAAGAATTGTCAGAAACGTTTTTGGAAAGAAACGGAGTGATGTTTTTTCCATTGGTCCACCGCATGTCTCTCACCGTCTGAGTCCTTCCGCCTTCTTTGCAAAATAGCTAGCTAGATATATTCCAAATGTTGTAGCCGCTCTTTTGGTGTTTAATTTTTAGCTGTAAATTTTGCATTGAGGCTGGTCCATCCTCGACCTTTTTCAGACTGTGTCTGTTGCATTCCGTTATCGATTATCTATCTGGGTTCAGTATTCTAGACGTAGCCTACTACAGTACTGCTGTAGCTCGCCAGCTGTATTTTAAATATTTGCAAATATTTGCATGATCCCTTGGTGGGTCTTTTGTTTATTTCCTTTTTTAAATGGCCGAATTGACACAACAACAAAATATAACCAGACCTACCACGTTAGCTAGCGCGCAATATTGACCAGCCTTTGTTTCTCCTCTCCGCTCTTTCGTCCACTGCCCCGGCTAGCTAGCGTGCTACCGTGCAAGTGGCTAAACGAGTAGGGGAGGTAGAACACTGAGGGGGTTCGCTACCTAAGTCATCACCTTTTCAACATGCAGAATAAAAAAACGAGTGATACATTGTGGAAGCCAATCGAATGATGTCGACATTTGACTTTCAAACTCTCGGCATTGTTTGCACACGTAGCCTATTACAATTGACATTAACTTTTAACTTAATCTTTTAAATCATTGTTGCCTACTGGACACAACTGTATGTTAGTTAGCAAGTGAACTTATTTTGAGTAGGCTAGTTGTTTTTGTGGGATGGGGGCATAACCACTTCTCTTGAGCAGCAGATTTTTTTATTCTCCTTGTGTCAGATGCATGCTTAGGGTAGCTATAAATAATCTAACAACGCCTCCTTGCTCGATCCAGGTGAATTTGCTAGCCACATGCATTTATTCATCCACTTAACTTGCTAGCTCAGTGGAAAAAAACTAGAAGGTTAGCTAGCTACAACTACTACATTTATGATAAAGAGTGGCAGTGCCCTTCTGATAACAGCAGGTAGTCAGAAAGCCAATTTAGATATTATTCCAATTTATAACAATGCATTAAAAAATATAACTAGTTGGCTGATAATTAAATGACGTTATCATTTAGACAAGGCTCAGAGGCAAGCAGGGAAAATCAATGAACGCGCCCTAATTGATCCTGTGAGACAAACATATGCGTGCATCACCGTCCGGTCTGGTTCGTTTCTGCTTGGAGCAAATAGGATTTATTTACCGTTTAAATGTGCACTGCCGCTCCTAGTAACCGACAGAGGATTGGCTGAACACGAAACTCATAACATCCCGTGTCCTTTTCGTTGGTCACTACGTTGACAGACAGCGATGCTAGCCAATGAAAATAATAAGAAAATGACCTGATGGGAGCCCGCAAATTTATAATTGGTCACAATACATATTAAAATTATTATCAAACAGGGGGTAGCTATCTGGCGGTACTACAAAGAGAACTATAACAGGCTCGCTGAAGGATGTGTAAATAGTACGAGTTTAATTGTCTGTATGTTGTCCACTCCACCAGAAACAAGCGATTTATAAAGACAGGGACTTCGCCAAATCTGCTTCCATCAAGGGGCTGTGTTCATACATTCGCTGACTTTGAACCAAAAGCTCATCAACATAAACAGAGCATTTGCAAAAACGAGCCTGATTAATAGAGCCAATAAAGGAACACAATCAGACCTTGTTTAAGTCCAGTGTCTAATCATTTATTTACCACTTCACTCCCATCTTTTTAAGAAATTCAAGTATTTGTTGGAAAAAACAAAAGCCAAAACTTATTTTTTGAATAGCAACACAAAATATCAAAGACAATTAAAACATTATTATTCATTATCGGAATCATGTTCATTATAACAACACAAATATTACATTTTTAATAAGAAAGAAATGCCCATCACATCTAAGATTTTCTACATTTTCGTCCACTCCGTGACTTCAGTTTGTACATCTCTCCCGATCCTCCTCGTAAAGTACCCTTTCACACTCACCCCAGCACGCGCACTAAGAGTAAATGACAAGCCTACAAAACCACACTCATCCGTCTCTCGAGCTCAGACTCTTACTTACAAACACAGAATATCAAAACGATACAACAAAAAAGAAAAATTGATCACGACCCACAGACACAAAATCTAAAAAATAAAAAATAAAAAACAGGAAACAAAATCAAAAATAATTCAAACTGGATCACTATTCACCCAAGGGTTCATAGGTCAGAACTTCCATTGCACTGCAGTTGAATAATGTGTTTGCTCCATAAATAAACATGCAGATACGTTTGCGAAACATTCTTGAGCTTGCCGCTCAAGCACTTGCAGCAACTACGTGTAAACGTTACCCATAGCACCCTCTGGTGGTGAACGCAGTGCATCGCTTCTGTCCATGGCGACCTGTCTCGCACCCATTTTCCCACCATCTAATTACAGTCTAGGCTTCAGCATATCTAGCCGATCACTTCAAGTCCTACATTGATAACTTTGTCTTCTTTATAAACAGATAAAACATTATTCAGGTACCCACAAGCCAAAGCCTAGTCCTAATTCTGAAATGGGCAACCTCAACTCTCAAATCCCAATGATAAATCAAAACAGCAGCATTTCCCAGAATACCCCACCAATCACTGTCCCTTTCATTCTCCCATTTCTCTCTCTCTCTCTGCAAAATGCAGAGATCGATGGGAGGGAAGAGTGAAGGCCGAGGGAAGAGTGAATACCAGTAAAAGAATGTAATAAAGGTTACAGTACAGTGTAGTTCAGTAGACTAGAATGGTGTCGTCACAGTACAGTACATAATCGTACGGCTTACACACAGGCCAGTCTTATTTTTTGATCCCTTGCGTTTTGAGGTAATGAAATAATTCACAGCGGTCGAGCACTGTACGTTCCCCCTCCCCGCCCCGGTACACAGCGTCTGCAAACACACGTGTGCGCGACTGCGCACACCTGGACAACCCCAGCTCAACACACGTTAGCTCGGTAAAACATCAAATGCAATGAAACACATCAGGTCTTGTATTACAGGACCTCTACTGAAGTGAAATTACGTTTCAAAATATTGAAAGTATGGTCGGAATCCAATTATAATTAAGTCCATTAACTAAAAATCAGCCGAACGCCATATCAGGACTATCCAGGACGATGGGACCTCACGATACACCCCAATTCAATGGAACCAACCGCCGCACAGAAGTGTCATTTCCCAAATCAGATTACTGTACTGAGATACAGTAAGGGGACCCAACTTATTGTACAGTAGACCGCGTTGTCCATGATTCAAGAAGCCTCCGCAGCCCTGTTCCCACTGACCCATTTGAGGTAGCCTACCGATTACCTGTGCTTTTTCTGGGAGCCAGAGGCGCTTTGTACAGTAAACAGAGCTGGGAAATGACAGTAAAATGTCCAGTCCCAGGTAAAAACTACTTTTTTGCCACGTGCCCAGCCTACTAGAGCAGAAGTGTTTATTGGGTGTTAAATTACGCTGGCAGAAACTGTCTTTCAGTACTACTGGCAAAACCCATTCGGTTAGCGTAACTGCGTTAACTTTCGAGCCAGCGTCAGGCACTCCCGCGACGAGCCGGTAGGTACCCACACATCCAGCGCGACTCGCCTTCTCTCCCCGTTTCGATATCGGCAAAAATAGGGAAACGCGATCGAAAGCGCGAGCTGGTGAGTAAAAGCGCGGTTCTGGCTCGCGACATCCTGGTCAACACTGAGGCAGTGTCGACGGAAGCCCGGCTCTTAAACGCTTCGTGGTCGGCGGTGGCGGACTAGTCAATACGCGGTCCTCTCCAGCGGCGTTAGAAACGGCCACACACGGGTCAGTGAAAACACTGCTGCTCTGGCTCTTTCCCTTCAAAACCCTATTGGACCCAAGGTTGGATTTCCCCCCCGTTAAATAGTTCTCTTCCTGGACACGGACAGAGCAGGTCTTCAGATAAGATCGGTGCCTGAATAAAGACCTGATGAGTTTGCAGCATTGGCTTAGCGCAGTGAGAACAGCGCGGACAGCTGAGCAGCGCGGGGCCGGTGGGGACCAATTGCAATGACCTCTCCTGTACTAAACTGCCACCGTGAGACTCTACAGCACAGTGCAATATACTTATATATGGTGCAATATACTGCTCTATATTATAGTGCAATGTATTATGTAGCTGAGTACACTGCTTAATACAATTTTGGAATAGTACACAGCGGTACTTAGGGCTGGTACTATACTGGTGTATAGTACGATCCGGAACAGTAAACTGCAGTGCCACACTCAGTACGGGTCAGTGAGGTTAAGTCCTATCCCAGCTGGCTTGAGTGAAATATTAGTATAAAAGACCATATTTATCAGTAGTTATTTTTTCTTTAAATTATTTAAGTTATTCTCCCTAACATTTGGAGCTTAAATTTCAGCAGCATGTTCAATATTTTTTTTTGTGCCCTTGTACCTCCCCCACTGATCGTGAGGTTAGCGTGTCATTTCCGTCGCATCATTTCCTGTTTTACAAGGTGATCCTCGTGTTGACTTTAATCCACTTCAAGGCTCGGCCTCTTCGGCACCTCCCGTTTTGAGCCTGGCGTTCCATTCCAACGCCCCCCCCCCCCCCCCCAAATTTCATCTCTCCTCTTTCCGAGACACTTTGGAGGAATGCCAAGCAGTGGACCTGAGAGAGAGCACAGCAGCCGGTTAACACAGGGTTAACAAGGTTTGAAAAAAAAAAAAAGTTTCTCCTTCATCAATACTCCGAACACAACTTGGCCCCGTCAAAAGACGGCCTTGCCCCCCCCCCCCCCCAAACGCAGCTCACCCCTCCAAATGCAGCCCCGGCCCTCCAAAATGCAGTCTCGCCACACCCGCCCTCCCCCCCGCCCCCCTCTGCCCAAGTGTGCAGCCTTGCCCCGCCCAAGCACCACCTTCTCCCCGCCCAAGCACAGCCCGGCCCCGCCCACACCCCCCAGCCCTCACCGGATGAAGGTCTTGAAGGCGGCACTCTGTGGGTTGATGCAGAGCGGCACACGCTTGCCCTGCTGGTGCTCTGTGATGAAGCGGTGAATGAGCTCTGAGAGAGAGGGGAGATCAGCATTACCGCCAGCAACAGCACAACCATACAGTACTAACACAGAGGGAGGGGAGATCGTCAGCATTACCGCCAGCAACAGCACAACCTTACAGTACTAACAGAGAGGGAGGGGAGATCAGCATTACCGCCAGCAACAGCACAACCTTACAGTACTAACAGAGTGGGAGGGGAGACTAGCATTACCACCAGCAACAGCACAACCTTACAGTACTAACAGAGAGGGAGGGGAGATCAGCATTACCACCAGCAACAGCACAACCGTACAGTACTAACAGAGAGGGAGGGGAGATCAGCATTACCGCCAGCAACAGCACAACCTTACAGCACTAACAGAGAGGGAGGGGAGATCAGCATTACCACCAGCAACAGCACAACTGTACAGTACTAACAGAGAGGGAGGGGAGATCAGCATTAACACCAGCAACAGCACAACCTTACAGTACTAACAGAGTGGGAGGGGAGACTAGCATTACCACCAGCAACAGCACAACCTTACAGTACTAACAGAGAGGGAGGGGAGATCAGCATTACCACCAGCAACAGCACAACTGTACAGTACTAACAGAGAGGGAGGGGAGATCAGCATTAACACCAGCAACAGCACAACCTTACAGTACTAACAGAGTGGGAGGGGAGACTAGCATTACCGCCAGCAACAGCACAACCTGGCACAGGCCTCTTAAAGTACTAATGGAGGGAGATTGGGGGGGGGGGCTGGGCTGGGCAATGTGATCAGAATATCAATGACAATGATTGACAGGTATCACAATGTGAGCTGGATATCGTGATTTACAGACGATGTCTGCTTCGCTAAGTTCAGGCCTTACAGGCTTCAGAAAAAACATTAAAATGGTAGAGCATTTATTGCAATACCTATAGCCTGCTGATAATAAACACACATCATAGACTTTGTAACATGACTCTGACATGACTCTTTGACAGAGCCGAGAAAAACATTAGGAGGTTCTGGTGTAATAAGCTATAAGCCATATATCATAACATGGGTTTGCCAATAAAAAATGATTTAAAATAATTTTTTCATTTAGAAAACAGGCCATTTATAAAAACTAATTAATGATGTGGGCTGTGTTGTAGTGTTGACGTGCATTTTTATTTTGAACACCGCTGGCTAATCTTAAAACTCACCTCAACATAAAAAAATAATGGCAACATAAAAAATAACAGCACCAGGAAAGGCTATTACACATTACATTTAAAAATAAATATAAACAAGGCAAAATTAATCAAACTAAAACAAGGCACAGAAATAATTAAATAGCCGAGACTAGGATGGGGCTGAATGACTAATGAAAGTGTTTTTATGTTCTAGTACTTGAAAACCATTTCCATCGTTAAATGAAAATTTAATTGGCACACAAAAGGAAATGGGTGTAGGGCAATTTAAATTACAGTAAATTACTGTAAAACCTCAACTGTCTGGAATTCTGCTTACAGGAATGTTCTACTTCTCAGAAATTGGGCTGAGTTATTATTTATTTAGTTGTGTGTGCATTTTCCCCATTTTTTTCCCCCAACCCACGGTGACCTACGCAATCGGTCCACTGCAAAATTCTCCTACACACTCAGAGGTGAGGGTGAGGGAATAATTCATATGTAATTAAAAAATAAATAAAAAAACCAACGTAAAATACGACAAGTGCAGAAGTTCCAACATCACGCTGATCAGAAGCTCAGTAATTAAATATGCAACGAACACTGCACCAAATGCATGATGTTGTACTTTCATCGTGTTGTATATTCGTGAAGGCTTTTCACAAAATGTCTATTTTTTCCTTTGACAATAAAAGGTGCTGACAAGTCACTTGGCCAGCAGGTGGGGCCCTAGGGCAATAATATAATAAATCAATATTTTAAGCGGCTTTAAACAACAAGAATACTGTACTAATATGGCCCCTGGGAAATGTTTGGGTGCGCTGTATGATCTGGAATTTCTGGACTTTTTGGCAACACCGATTCCCGAAGGATGCCGGATAGCGTTCTGGGGGGGCTGGGGGCGATAGTACTGCATATCATGACTTTTCAGTATCAAATAAATAATCATGATATTTCTATAGACATTGCCCAGCCCTAAAGAAAGAAGGGAGGGAGGGGGGAGGGGTAAGGGAGGTGAGAGAGACAAAGAAAGAGACCGAAAGAGAAACCAAGAGAAAGAGGAGGAGGCAGATGCAGAACGAGGGGAGAGAGAAAGAGGGGGGAGAGAAAGAGGGGGGAGAGATGGAGAAGGGCGAGAGATAAAGAGAGAGATACAGCAGTAGAGATATAGAGACAGATATAGAAATGTAGGAAGGGGGCTAGAAAAGAGAAAGCAAGACACGGAGACAAACAGAGAGACCGAGTCAAGGAGAAAGGAGGGAGCACGCACACACACACACACACACTCGCACACACACACACACACACACACACTCTCGCACGCACACACACACACACACTCTCGCACGCACGCACACACACACACTCGCTCACACACACACGCACGCACACACACACACTCGCTCGCACACACTCGCTCGCACACACGCACTCGCACGCACGCACACACACACACGCACGCGCACGCACTCACACACGCACACGCACACGCACACACACACCCACCTTTGCCCTGCCACACGGACAGCAGGCTCTGCTCGTAGCTGTGGCTGAAGGGCCGCTCAGCGGGCGGCTCGAAGTCTCGGGTGTACACCCTGCCGCTGGAGACCGAGTAGCAGCACTGGCACATGCAGGTGTGGTAGCGCAGCCTCCCCTCGTCCAGGTACGGGTGTGAGAGCGCGTCGCTCCCGGAGATCCGCTTCGCCTGACACAAACACCCACAGCGTTACTCACACAAACACCCACAGCGTTACTCACACAAACACGCACAGCGTTACTCACACAAACACCCACAGCGTTACTCACACCGTTACTCCAACACAAACACCCACAGCGTTACTCACACAAACACCCACAGCGTTACTCACACCGTTACTCCAACACAAACACTGTTACTCACACCAACACCCACACCGTTACTCACCCCGTTACTCACACAAACACCCACAGCGTTACTCACACTGCTACTCAAACACAAACACCCACAGCGTTACTCACACTGCTACTCAAACACAAACACCCACAGCGTTACTCACACCGTTACTCCCACACAAACACCCACAGCGTTACTCACACCAACACAAACACCCACAGCGTTACTCACACCAACACAAACACCCACACCGTTACTCACACCAACACAAACACCCACACCGTTACTCACACCGTTACTCCAACACAAACACGCACAGCGTTACTCACACCAACACAAACACCCACAGCGTTACTCACCCCGTTACTCTAACACAAACACCCACAGCATTACTCACACAAACACCCACACCGTTACTCACACCGTTACTCCAACACAAACACCCACAGCGTTACTCACACAAACACCCACACCGTTACTCACACCGTTACTCCAACACAAACACGCACAGCGTTACTCACACCAACACAAACACCCACACCGTTACTCACACCGTTACTCCAACACAAACACGCACAGCGTTACTCACACCAACACAAACACGCACAGCGTTACTCACCCCGTTACTCTAACACAAACACCCACACCGTTACTCCAACACAAACACCCACAGCGTTACTCACACTGTTACTCAAACACAAACACCCACAGCGTTACTCACACTGCTACTCAAACACAAACACCCACAACGTTACTCACACTGTTACTCAAACACAAACACCCACAGTGTTACTCACACTGTTACTCAAACACAAACACCCACACTGCTACTCAAACACAAACACACACATACTGTTACTCTGACTGCAGGCGTTGCCGCCGCCACATGCTGCCGTTCTCGGTTAAGAGGGTTCGGTAGCGTCCCGTTCTTCGTACTCACCGGATCGAAGACCAGCATGCGACACAGCAGGTGGACGGCCTCGTGCGTGGCCCCGTCCGACAGCATGTACAGAACAGACAGCGAGGGCTGGGGGGCACAGACAAGCGTCCTTAAATCAATAACTTTAATTAGGCGCAAACACTCGGCAGACACCGTCGAACCCGAGCCCCTCACACTCTCTCCACACACAGGCCGTTAATACAGCCGCACGTTCCCTCCTGCCGCTCCCGTCTAGCGCCTTCCCCCGGCGCACAACCGGCAGCGCCCCGCCTGGGATTTGAACCTGCAGCCTCCGAGTCACCCGCCCAGTTCCCTAACCGCGACATCACGCCGCGGGGCCCAGGCTAAACGAGCGGACAGACGGCAGGAGCAGAAGGGGGAGAAGCGGGGTGCGCGCTGCGTTACCGGTTTGTGGGGGCCCCTCAGGATGTGCGCTCGGGCTCCCTCACAGGCCGACGCCATGGCGGAGAGAGACGGGGTCCCCAGCAGGTCGGTGATCAGGTCCAGCTGCAGGACGGGGGGGGATAAAGGGGGACAGAGCACTCATTAACCCTCTCAAACGCCACCACAGTACCAGCTCAACCCAAAAACCACCAGCAACTGGCTGACGAATAGCATGGTGCTGACTGTACCGGCGAGACATCCAAAAGAAAAAGCTAACAGTGCACTAAAAAAACAGCTACAACCACAACACCCCCTCAGTTTCAGTGACTGTACGGCAGATGGTAAGAGTAAAAACTGGCATTAGAAACTCAAGTGTCACCGTGTGCCGTTTGAAGTGAAATAGAAACTCCTATCCCAAAACAGAAAGACATTCCCCAGCCTGGTCCAGCCCCTCCCAGCCCCACCACTCCCAGCCCAGCCCCGCCCCTCCCAGTCCAGCACCTCAGTCATAGTAGATTAATGTTCTGAGTTCAGCTTCCCCAGCTAAGACCTGCTTGATGCTCACACAGGGGCCTGCTGTCCTGTCTACGTTTCTCTGACCAGGTTACAATGATCCTGCTTTGGGAACACCATGCAGACCGGCCGGCTGGTGCAGGATGCCATGGAGGGGCGGCGATGGCAACGAGGGGGGAGGTGGGGGGGAGGGTACGTACCTGCTGGATGGGGCTTTGGGCCTGGAACAGAATCCTTCGGCCCAGCAGCTCGGCAAAGATGCAGCCCACGGACCAGACGTCGATGGCCGACCCGTAGTGCCGGCTCCCCATCAGGACCTCGGGGGCCCGGTAGTACTGCGTCACCACCTCCTGGGTCATGTGCCGGGACGGGTCCGGCTCCTCCACCCGCGCCAGCCCGAAATCGCAGATCTGAAAGAGACGGAGGAGCGCACAGCGTTACCCATAACCCTCCACCGCAGCGCTAACCATAACCCTCCACCGCAGTGTTACCCATAACCCTCCACTGCAGTGTTACCCATAACCCTCCACTGCAGTGTTACCCATAACCCTCCACTGCAGTGTTAACCATAACCCTCCACCGCAGTGTTAACCATAACCCTCCACTGCAGTGTTACCCATAACCCTCCACCGCAGTGTTACCCATAACCCTCCACCGCAGTGTTACCCATAACCCTCCACTGCAGTGTTAACCATAACCCTCCACCGCAGTGTTAACCATAACCCTCCACCGCAGTGTTACCCATAACCCTCCACCGCAGTGTTACCCATAACCCTCCACCGCGTTTACCAACAGGAGGCGCCCTTCAGTCTCACAGTGCACCGCCCCCAACACCAAACCAACCCAGACATAAAAGCTACAGGCGGTGAGATTAGTCCTGCATCCTGATTGGTTGTAGGAAGTTATACCCGGCATTATGTTGTAAGCTCATTGGTTGAGTTGGCTTGAATGGCCATCTCCAGTTGGAGCCTGACCTGCGCGAGATCAGGACCGGTCAGAAGCGGCTGCATTAGAGAAGTTCGGCCCCCGCGATAGGCCGGATCTCTCCCGTCAGCGCCGGCCTGGTCAGGCTCGTAGCATCGTACCTGACAAGGCGAGGCCGTGTATAGAAAGAGACGTCGAGGTGAGACGTCTAAAATTCTCCATGGCAACGGCGGAACGATGGAAAAAAAAAAAATCACAAAAACCACGGAGAGCCCAAATAATTAACCCTTCAAGGGGCACATCAAGGCAAAACCCCAAAGAAGGCCTATGCCGTTCGGCTGTGCGGAACGGGAGAGCGTTACCATGGAAACACCCATGGCGTTTAATACGTACGCACGAGCCCCGCTTTTACACTTGAGCCGACGCAGAATCTAGCACGGCGCGGTCATGCTACACCTTTTCCTGCCAGATATGGAATCCGCCCCACGCGCTTTCCTACGTAATTAGTAGGGGGGAGAAAAAAAAAAAAACTTCTCCACCTCTGCCATTTTAATTAATCTCTCCAGTATGACGCTGTCTCGACTCTGGGCCTCCACCAGCCATCGCTTTCCCGTCCCTGTTGACCTTTTTAAGGACCTGACCCAGTTTGTTTTAATTTTAGACAGTTTCTTTTCGACGGTGTCCCGTCAAGCGCAGTCTCTGCAGCGTTCCCGGGAGAAACCGTCCCCCGAGCGGGCTCTACGGGCGCCTCCCGGGTTCGGCACGCGCGGCTGCGGCCCGTCACCGCTAACTGAAGTCTGGCTCGGGGTGACCTTCGCCAGCGCGGCCTGCGTCGTTGAGCAATAACAGCGGGAGGGACGTCGGCCGTACGAGGGCCTGGAAGCCGTCTGTAAACCTCTGTCTGCAGACCTGGTCTTGCAATATGAGCTTCCTTCCACGTCCGTAAGTTTCTTCTGAAACGCGCAAAAGGAGAGGTAGCCGATGCAGCGGCGGGAAGACGCGCTCCGCGCTGAGAAACCGAATCCAGACCGGCCCGGGCGTGGCAGGGTGCGATTGGCCAGGGTAACGGCCTTGGGCGGAGCATGACGACCTGTGGCGTTTCCTGAGATATCGTCCAACAGCGCCCCCTCTGGTCGAGTGGGTGCCAGCAGCCTGCCTGCCTATCTTAGCTCTCCTGGGCCCGGGATCATAAAGCAGCTCAAAGAGGAGGCTGATAATGGATCAGGGTCAGCAAACAGAGGGAAACACTGATCCCACATACGAACACTGGTCCCGATTTGTCAGAAGAGCTTTCAGGGACAATACTGGCCTACATACACAGTTCGTCATCTCACACTGGGAAAGGAGTAAAATGGGGGATAAAAATAGCCATTCCCAAGCAATTCCTCTCTGCGCCCGAGGGCTCTGTAGCGTTTCCGTGGCACGGGCTGAATAAAAGCCACGCCTCCCAAGGTCTAGGCCACGCTACCAGGCCTTCAGACGCCACAGCAGAGAGCTCCACACGCTCAGGGTTTAGCTTCCTTCTTCTTAAAACGATGGGAAAACCTGAAACGGTCTCGCTTTTTCACCAACAAGACAATTCCAAAAGGTGCCTGACAAACAACCTCTCTTAAGAAGTATCTGAGAAACGCTTACACAATAGTCCAGTTAAAGAAGCACTGCTGGACCCTACACTACCATTCGCGATACATGGGACTAAATGAGGAAACTCAAACGCTGGGCCTGGGGGCCAGAGTGTCAGCAGCTCCCTTGCAAACAGCAGCCAGTTTTGACTGTGGGAAATAAGTGTGGGGACTTCTTAACCAATCAGGGACCAATTCAGTACTTCAGCTGACACACACTGAAAACAAGCAGACGCCGCAGTCCTACAGGACTGGGTTTAGAGATACATGGCTACAAGCATCAGAACATCAATGCTAGGATCAACTCAAAAAAATGATAATAAAGTAAAATAAATAAAGAATCTAATCCAAATCCACACTGAGCGCCATGTTGCAATCCCAAGTCTCAAAACAAGGGCAACAGATAGATACTTTTCTGCTTTGAATATTACCTTGTCAATTTTACCCTAGTCATACAGAACAAATATCATCTCACCAATAACTTGGCACATGCATTAAAACACCAAAGAAAAAACCAGCTGATGTGGCTCATCTCCAAACTAAACAATCCAAACAACACAACTGACTGATGGAGATGGGCGGGGCAGTAGGAGGGTACAGCACAGAGATGGGCGGGGCAGTGGGAGGGTACAGTATGAAGATGGGCGGGGCAGTGGGAGGGTACAGTATGGAGATGGGTGGGGCAGTGGGAGGGTACAGTATGGAGATGGGCGGGGCAGTGGGAGGGTGGGGCAATGGGAGGGTACAGTATGGAGATGGGTAGGGCAGTGGGAGGGTACAGTATGGAGATGGGCGGGGCAGTGGAAGGGGACAGTACGGAGATGGGCGGGGCAGTGGGAGGGTACAGTACGAAGATGGGCGGGGCAGTGGGAGGGGACAGTACGGAGATGGGCGGGGCAGTGGGAGGAGACAGTATGGAGATGGGTGGGGCAGTGGGAGGGGACAGTATGGAGATGGGCGGGGCAGTGGGAGGGGACAGTATGGAGATGGGCGGGGCAGTGGGAGGGGACAGTACCTTCAGCAGGCAGTTGCTGTTGACGAGGAGGTTTCCAGGTTTAATGTCTCTGTGCAGAATTCCAGCAGAATGCAGGTACTTCAGCCCTGTGAGTGATAATACACGTTACACATACTTGCTTTCACAGTGCACTTTATTATCTACGCTGGCCACCACATCAGCGAACCCTTAAACTGGACTCAAAACAACACAGCCCACGCAATTTTCTTCAGCTCCATATTTAGTGGCTTTTCAAATGTCCCGGGGCGGGGGGGGGGGGGGGGGAGGATTCTGCAATTCATCTTTCAATTCTTACTCACTCTGACATCTAATTTTTACAGCAGACCACGGTCTATTAAATTCACAGTGTAGCTATAAATCATGTTAAGCGTTTCCAAATTGATAATTAAAAGCCACTCACTGAAATATTAAGTTACCACACATTTGGTCCAGTTAGCACTTGCGACACAGTGAGTGGACTGTGTCATTCGGCATTAAACCAGCTGTTAGCATCTGGCACACAGCGATCCAGACTCGTTCCCTCTCTCTTACCTCTGAGTATCTGGTACAGGAAAACCTTGATGTGGTCGGTGGTGAGGGGCTGAGGAGACACGATCACTTTGTGGAGGTCGCTCTGCATCAGTTCGGTGATCACGTATCTGCGAGACCCGGGTTAAAGGAAACGGCGGAAACGAAATGGCGGCGGCTCAAGGCGGGACACAGCCCACAGCCATCAGCGCAACGAGCCGAAATGTCAGAAACCTGCCCCCCACGGCACCGCCCTTTCAACCAGCTGGTCTTCGGGCTCCGGGCGTCCATGGCAACAGGAGCGGCAGCCAGGAAGCAGGACAAGCAGGCAGACGGCTTCAGGAACGTAAGCTAAGCTAACGACGTGCATCACCTGTAGGAAACGGCACACAACGGGCCCAGCAAAAACACTCCATCACAGCAGACGCTAACATTGAGGAATATGTGTATATACCTAAAATAATGAACGCAGCATTCGAGAATACACTGCACATAAAGCAGGGCCAACACAGCCAGAATGGACCATCTTCAGAAGGACCTCTGTCAGTTTCAGGAGATGACAACAGAGCAGCACTTCCAAACGTGAGAACTTATCACATAGGTAGATCGTAAAGTAAGCGACTGCCCCCAGCCAAATACGCAAAACAAGGAATCTGGAACTCGAACGGGGAATCAAAGGAAACGTGGCACTGGAGATCCAGCACGTAACAGCGTATGACTTCCAGTACGGATTCAAAGTTAGAGGGAGGGGCACGTGCCAGCGAACGGGGACGCGGCTCGCTGAAGACGGGCTGCGGAAAGAGCGCGCCCGCGGGCGATGGCGGTAAGGATACATCTCCTCGAAGCAGTCGATCTGAGGTGGCTGCAGAATGTCCAGGGCCGAGAGCACCTACAGGGCCAAAACACAGGGGAGACCTCAGCGATGCGGAAGGGGGGGGGGGGTGGGGGCTGTACCCACAGAACTCACCCGCCCTCCTCCCCCGAGGGCCTGCAGGGCGTCCGTCACTCACCAATCACCTCTGAACCACAAGCGACGGAACAAGCAGGGCGCGTTTACACGCTCACCAGCTCGCTTCACCGATACAACGGTGTTCACCACTTCCTCTTCCTATTTTACCGCTTCTTTAAATTCCCAACCCCAAACCTCTCACCGCCAGCACCCTGAACTAGAACCCCGTTCATCAAAAGAGGCACACCAACACACCTCCGCCCAGCTGATCAAACAGACGGAAAACAGGTGATATCTAACGGAATTTTTTAAAATGCAGGATTTACCAGGAAAACTGGAAAGATATTAACTCTTCGTAAGACTAAGTGGCAACACTGTACATGCGTAAATATACAGCTTAAAGAAACAGGGTGAAAAATTGTAGACAACATTTGGATTTTACCATGTTTTCATTAGGTCAGTATCAGGGGGCATAAGGAACGGGTGCAAATACCCTTCAAAGAACGAACACTTTCTCTCACATTGTCATGTTTGAAGAAGCACAGCATCCGAAGTTCTCTGAAGACCCTTTTGCAGGAGACCAGGTTCTGGAAGACATTGGGCATCTTCTTCAGAGCGACCTTCCTTCCATCTCTGGGGTCCGTCACAGACCTGGCAAAGAAATCAGCGCATGTTCGCTAGGCTGCACATACACCGCCAAACTGTACGGACAGTCACATAACCGGACAAGCTACGTAGCCAGCAGATTCCTACCTTACGCACACACAGCACATGGTGAAGCTAACATTAGATGTTTGGCCTTCGTGACATTAAACGCGCGTGTCAGTGTCTGCAGAAACGCCGGGCTATTTCTTAGGAGGTTGAAAAGAGGTGTGTGCACATATCCAGCTGGCTAGAGACACGACATATCGCTGGCCAAGAACCAAAATACACAGGTTGTCGGAAAATTATAAGTTCAACGTTGGCCAACAATCCCTTAACTAAGGAAAAGAGTGCGCAGCATTAACTAGCAACAGTTAACGGCACACACCGGCATATGGCAAAGAAGATAGAGCTTCGTTGCCCTAGTTCAAATCCATTTAACACACTCAGACATAAAAGCGTCATTACAGCAAATAAAGACTCACCAAACCACACCAAAAGCTCCATAGCCAATTGGCCGATCAGGTTCCATTTCCGCGGGACTGGGTACCTCGCTGGCCGGGTTGCTATGGGGCTGTGGAACCGCAGCTCCCCCACCGGTGCTTCCGCCAAGGGCAGACGGGTGGCGGGGGGTTCCTGCCGGTGCTGTAGGACCACTCGAGTTCGGGGTGGCACCGAGGCCGGTGGAGGTAGCTCCAGCTGAAGTGTTAACACCGAAATACTTGTGGCCTATCTCAGCTCCGGGAAACACGTTACCGCACACAGACTGCCTGCTCGCACTGTGGAATGCCATTTCACAGGTATTACAAATGGTTGAGCGGTATAGCCAGCTAGCTATATAGCCAGCTAGCCAAGTTAACTAACGTTTTTGTACATTACCGAGCTAAATATTTAGCAGTTAATGCCCATCGCAACGCATGTAAACAATAGACAGTCCCAATATTACACCGCTAACGCTACGTTAACGTTAGGAATGCATCAATCTCACTTGTTGAGGTAGCTAAAATAACATGCCTATAAAATAAGACGTCCATAAAAACATAAATCACCACAAAAAGTAAAATAGTTCCATCTAGTCACCGTCTTCTATGAGACCCAGCTTGTTAGACCAATAACGTTACCTAAAATCTAGCTAGCTAGTAGCTAGCAGATTGGTCGGCTAGCTGTATACGAATATAGAAGCAAATACCGCAACTCATTTAAGTGTTTAAAGTATTAGCTATTTATCTAAATAAATACATTAAAATAAAAACGCTATTTAAAACTGTAATTAGTCAACTAAACACAACTAATCCAGTGAGCATCTGCAACTGGGCACGAAGCATTGCCGAGCGTATCCTCCGTGCTTAAACTGTCCATTGCATTGTTTTATTTTCCCGGCGTCTAGCTTGTGTTTGCCGCTAGCTATAGTCTACTAGCAAGGTTAACTGCTTCCAAAGCAATATACCAGCTTGAGCTACATACCGCACCAAACTATTTGTTACCGCAAATCTGTCTAGCCACCTAAGGCATAACTAACTTCGGGTAAATTAAACGTTGCAAGCTAGCCGAAAACTGCATAAAATACGAGTGATTGTTTTAGCTTGCTAACTGATAGGTTGTTACTGTTGCCATTTTCAGACCCAGCGAGCTCAGATGGCTAAGCTGCAACTGTTACCATTTCACCTGACCTATATTTTACAAGATCTCCTCGCTTAGACAAAGCAGCAAGCGAGCAGTGCCTCTAAAATGTAAAGATAAACAGAGTTACGCGGCCTCGGACGTGTTTACACCGCAATAAACTGAAGCAAGCGATGCAGATGGCTACGTCCGATAAAATGTTGAACAAAGATTATGTACAAGAACAGCTGGTTACCTAAACGAACATACTCCAGATAAAATGCACCTAGGTGAAATATTCCGTTGCTCGACGCATCTTTTTAATTCCAGTTGCTTTATCTGATGGCGTCTTTCTCGCCCTCGCAAATCAGCTGTTTGGAAAAAGGAAGAGATAGTATGAGAAAGGATGTGAGAGGAGGAGTTGGGGGATGGAGAGAAAAAGAGAGAATAGAGAGAGAGTGGGGGAGGGGTGGACCACCGGTGTAAACAATGGGGGTAGAAACACGGTTCACAGTGTATTGTTCGCCGGGTCCGAGCGTTCCTATGAAGCACTGCATTTCCTGAGGTCCGATTCGGACATACTTCAAATAATTCCACTTACAAAGAATATGACACATCGAATATCAAATTCTGTTGCAAATGTGATCTTCTGTTAAAGAACAAATACATTCGTCACTCTCCATATCCCCCACACACAAGTTGGGCGAAACATTTTTATAGTCCAGATGCACGGAAGGTCTTAAATCAATTCTCTACACCCACTACAAGGTAGACTCTTTATATTTAATACCACGAGAACAGACTTGCACACACGTCCCGGTGTAAGTAAATGAAATTATTATTGATGAACTGTTCGTATGTACAGGAAATAACACAGCATATTACAGCAACACAAGCACATGTCATTAAACGAGGTGGTAACACATAGTCAAGATAGTACACCTATTCACAAATATTACATGGTTTACTTTTTCAGCTCAATTAAACTTAGTCAAAATGACAAATTAACATCAATAATCATAGGAAGCATCAAACAATACAGTTTTCAATCTATATATTCACAGATAGGACTGAGAAATGTACAAATATAAATATATATATATTCCATTATTGTTCTCAATTAACCCACACCATAGTTCAGGGGGAATAGTACAATGTAACAGATCAGTAAGGCATTAAGATGTGTTGCTGCCCAAATCAACAGGTTCCTGATGGAGAGGTGTTTTAAATAGTTCAATATGGTGATAAAGTTCTTATCAGAACTTGTATGTAGTCTTAGACGAATTCGCGGAAATCATTTCCCCTAATTCCAGTACATCTACTGGATGCATTTTGTGTAAGAAGGATTCTGTTGAAACTGCCGATTTTCACAGGTGTGATAAGAAATTTTATTCGAAGGGACAGCAGGTAGATTCATTTGGCATCCAAACACTCAAACGACAGGTGGCATATTTGTGATATTTGAAACTGATTATTATAAAATACAAAAATACCAAAATACTTGCTCGGTGGGCTGCTCGCTAAGCAAACAACAGAGGTATCTCTCCACAAGGAACCTGTCCCTTTCAAGAAGACATCCTAATACTATGGTCATGTGTTATTTCACGAGAGTTCCACGTCCACGCATTCAACCAGGGTTTCCTTTTGTTGACTGGACGCATTCACATAAATTCCACCCTTCCCCATTTCAGCATCCTTTCCACTCTTTAGTTTTCTTTAATTAAAAAAAAAAAAAAGTTGGCCCGGGGAGGCGGGGTCAGCACTGTGCCAATTATCCAATCACGGAGCCCCACGCCCTGCAGATGACGGAGTAGACAGACCGCTGGACAACAGCTGAAAAGAGAGAGAGTGAGCTCGTCAGCATGGTTTATGTACAATGACTGCGCCTAATGTTCACCACACCGCAGAAACGAGAAGATTCATTCACAGAAACACACTGCAGGCCCACAGACAATTGGAATATGCTTAAATTAAAATTTATTTAAGTAAACTGAAAATTAACTGAAATAAAATATCAAGCTATTGCAATATTTCATGATATATGCCACTTTCAGATATTGCTATGTATTTAGCAAGATACACTACTGTTGAATATGTTGTTTTAAATTCAAATAAATCCATGCAAAGTCCATTGTATTACAGTACATTTCATTTCGGAAAGGAAAAACTGCAGAAATAGGTTACTCACTTTCCCCTGATCAGATTCCCTGCTCACCCCTCCCTCCACTTCTCCCCTGTCCCTCCTTTTCCCTCTGCTAGCTGTGAGACTGGGGGGCTATCCCGGAGCAGTCCGAAACCAGCAGCCCCTCCCCGGGGCTCCCGCACACGCTGGCACTGGACGCCATGTTGGCAAGGGAGACGGCGCTGGACGCCATGTTGGTGAGGGACACGGCGCTGGACGCCATGTTGGTGAGGGTGACGGCACTGGACACCATGTTGGTGAGGGACACGGAGCTGGCGCTGGAGGCCGAGGTGGCGGTGGTGGTGCTGCTGATGGGGCTGGGGGTGCTCTGGGGGGTCGTGTGCGTGCCCATGTGTCCTTGCAGCTGGGTGGGAGTTTTGCAGTGCACCCCGCACAGCTGGCACAGCAGGACCCCTCCGGCCCCCGTCCCTCCAAAACCCCCTCTCTGGCCCCCGCTGTCCTTCCATTCCTGGCTGTGGTGCTTCTGAGCATGGACGCGCAGGTAGGTGAGCGTGGTAAAGCCTGCAGAGACAGGCAGGGAGACGCTAATGGACACACTGTGGAAAAAGGTACATTTCATTACTTATGGAAACAAATGAAGCTACATATTGGTTGGATGACAGGACACAAAGGTAGATGGGATAGCAGTGTTCCTTGCTGGAGAGATGCCTGTTAGCCACTCTCTGAGCTTGGGTATGATTGGGTCTCCTCTGCCCCCACTCTCCATGGCTCGCGGCTGTGGTGTGAAAAGAAGCAGCTAGCTGACACCGCGTGTTTCCGCGGAGAACCGCGAGTCGTCTTCGCTCTCCTCAGCCAGCAGCAGGGGCCGTACATGAGCGCGCTCATACCTACTTCACAAATTGGTGATCCAAATTCGGGTGGGACTGGAGATGCCAAATTTTTCAAAAAGAAGCATCCAAGCGTAAATAACTAAGAGAGCCACTCACTAAGCACTGTTATGACTTCACCATGGATTCCACCATACTCCATGCTCAACTGATCTGTGACCCAATGGAAGAAACACAAGCTCAATTGCGCATTTAAAATAACCGAAGAAACCTGAACAGACTCCAGTAAGTGTACTCACTGCGATTGCACAGGTGGCAGGCGTGGTGCTGCGATTGGTTGTGAACCCTCATGTGATCGGTGATGTAGGCGGCGGACAGCAGCTTGCCGCAGATGTGGCAGGGCACCTTCTCCTCGTGCCGGATCATGTGGGCGCGCAGACGATCCCGTGTGGCGAACGCCGACTCGCAAGTCTGCACGGGGTTCGAGAGTCAGCACGGCATAGACCAGAAAACTATTAAAAATGATGCTTTTCAGAATAGATGTGAAAGGCAATGCATTTTGATGGTGTATTCACACCAATGATATCATTCAGATCTAATAAAACTCAAAACAAAAAATGGCTTCAAACAGCACAGGGAACAGACATTTCACCATTAAGATATCGTCAGTTTGGATGGAAATGGAGAATTTGCTCTATGTTTGGGGATGGAGAAGGTTGACAATATTAACCTCCTTCCAGTAACAGAGAAATGCATGCAAACATTGTGAGAGTGAAGGAGAGATGAATAGAAAGAGAGGGAGAGACGGATGGACAAAGGGACAGTGGGACAGAGAAATGGGTGAATATGCAAGTAGAGGATGGTCAGGGATACAGAGGAACAGGTGCAGAGACTCGAACCAATGCATTACCTCGCACTTGAAGGGTCTCTCCGTGGAGTGGACCTGCCGGACGTGGCTGTTGAGATGATCGGGCCTGAAAGAGAGGTTGTTTGAACAGCGAGTTCGTTGAATGTATGTGAATGTGAACGCTCTTGGGTAACTGTGACCCTGTTGGGTAAATGCGACCCCCGTTGGGTAAATGTGACCCCCGTTGAGTAACTGTGACCCCCGTTGATTAAATATGACCCCCGTTGGGTAACTGTGACCCTTGTTGGGTAAATGTGACCCCCGTTGGGTAAATGTGACCCCCGTTGGGTAAATGTGACCCCCGTTGAGTAACTGTGACCCCCGTTGGGTAACTGTGACCCCCGTTGGGTAAATGTGACCCCCGTTGGGTAAATGTGACCCCCGTTGGGTAAATGTGACCCCCCGTTGGGTAACTGTGACCCCCGTTGGGTAACTGTGACTCCCGTTGGGTAAATGTGACCCCCGTTGGGTAAATGTGACCCCCCGTTGGGTAACTGTGACCCCCGTTGGGTAACTGACCCTCGTTGGGTAACTGTGACCCCCGTTGGGTAAATGTGACCCCCGTTGGGTAACTGTGACCCTTGTTGGGTAAACGTGACCCCCGTTGGGTAAACGCGACCCCCGTTGGGTAAATGTGACACCCGTTGGGTAAATGCGACACCCGTTGGGTAAATGCGACCCCCGTTGCGTAAATGTGAGCCCCGTTGGGTAAATGTGAGACCCGTTGGTTAAATGTGACCCCCGTTGGGTAACTGTGACCCCCGTTGGGTAACTGTGACCCCCGTTGGGTAAACATGACCCCCGTTGGGTAAATGTGACCCCCGTTGAGTAACTGTGACCCCCGTTGGGTAAATGTGACACCCGTTGGGTAAATGTGAGACCTGTTGGGTAAATGCGACCCCCGTTGCGTAAATGTGAGCCCCGTTGGGTAAATGCGACCCCCGTTGCGTAAATGTGACTCCCGTTGGGTAAATGCGACCCCCGTTGCGTAAATGCAACCCCCGTTGCGTAAATGTGAGCCCCGTTGGGTAAATGCGACCCCCGTTGCGTAAATATGACCCCCATTGGGTAAACGCGACCCCCGTTGGGTGAATGTGAGACCCGTTGGGTAAATGTGACTCCCGTTGGGTAAATGTGACCCCCGTGGAGTTACTCTGCTACTGAAATCCCAACCTCCTGACCGGGGCTCCTCTCACCTGGAGAAGCCCTTAGCGCAGTGCGGGCAGACGTAGGGCTTCTCCACCCCGCCCTGGTGCGAGCGCACGTGGTAGCTCATCCTGTCCTTCCTCTTGAAGCGCTGCTGACAGATGGGGCAGGAGTAGGGCTTCTCGTCCGAATGGGACAGGCGGTGCCGGTTCAGGTGGTACACGTCCCGGAAGGCCTTCCCACAGGCTTCGCAGGCGTGGTTCTTGCGCACCGGGTTTGGGTTCGGGTTAAGGTTTGCAGGCCTCTGAGATACAGAGAGGCATCACTGATGACTCCACATGCAGACCGCTGCCTCTAAACCACCATGCGCACCATCACTGAGCTGCTCAGCTAAAAATCCTTAATTTTTGTATGTGAGGTGTGAGCACGCATTTAGCCATTTTAGTAGATGCTCTTATCCAGAGTCACTTACATTGCCATATGTTGTTTGCATGCACTCCATGTGTACAGCTGGACGTTCAATGCCCCAGGTCAGAATCAAACCCTCAGTCTTTGAGTACCAAGCCCAGCTCGTTAACCACTTCACTGTCCCAGAAGCATATACCAACCTGGACCATCGCCCCAGCAACCACGACAGCGGTTGGGAGAGGAGGGGGAATAGCCATGGTGACGGTAGCGGTGGCGATGGACACGGCGACCGACTGACTCTCCTGGCCGCCAAGCGAGGGTGGGTGAGGAACGGATTCCTGTGGAGGGGGAAGCGGGGGAGGGACAGACAGATGGAGCAAGGAGAGAGGAACGGTCTGTCTCTCCGCCCTTCCTTCCTTCACGCCCTCCTCCCTCTCCCGTGCCGCCCGGTCCTTCATGCGGATGCCCGTGTGCACCGACTGGTGTCGCCGCAGGTTGTAGCTGTTCTTGAACTGCTTGTTGCAGAGAGGGCAGATGTGGGCAGCGCGGGCCGGCCGAGAGACGGGTTTCACTGAGAGAGAGAGAGAGGGAGAGAGGGAGAGAGAGGGAGAGAGGGAGAGAGAGAGAAAAGGAGAGAGAGGGCAAGGGAGAGGCAGAGAGAGAGAGAGAGATCAGCTAACAGAGTGCACGGATGCGTGTACAGCTCAGTAACACTGCCCCTTTCACCCTGCCCTGCCCCCTTACCCGGTACAGGTTCTTCATTCAGAGCAGCTGTATCTACAGTAGAGGGGGGCGGGGCTATGTGTTCTGTGGGTGGGTTCTCAGCAGAACCTGTAAGCTCTGGGAGGAGATCTGATTGGAGGGCCGTCTCTGCTTGATTTTGAGTAGGCGGAGTCTGGAAAACAATGAGGGGAAAAAAGAAAAATACCTTCAGTTAAAAGTTAAAATATACATTTTCTGCTGTGAACAGTTTATTTGATATTGGACATAGATCGCTTGAGACTCTAAGCTAATTATGGAAACCAAGAGGCCAGAATCAGGCATCAAACCACAATCTGACATCGAACCACATATTTTGGGTTAGCCTGATATTAGCAACCTAATCTGCTTGTTAGCAATTTCATGTTTCTTGGTGATGTTAGTAGGATGAAAAATTCAACAAAACAGACTAATTGTTAATTATAGTCAGATGTGTGCACGTTTGTAAAATGATGTAGTCCAGACTGGCATCCACGAGGGTGCCCATCTTTAACATTTGTAAGAGTAACGGGCATAGATCACGTGGCATTACTTCTTTTACCCACTTGAACACAAATCACAAGAATGGTGGCGATGAAGAAAGTTGCTCTGGATACAAAAAACCGTCCGCTAAATGAATGTAATGCAATGAGACTTAGACTCATCTTCCAAGGCTAACATCCTGACCTTCTGAAAGGTCAAGATGTTAGTGTAACATGCACTGTAACCACGTCACTGAATTGCGTGAAAATACAATTAGCCCAACTAGCAGCCATTTTTTACCTGCTGTGATTTTTACTTTTCGATTTTGACAAGGCTCTGGGCTATATGATGTGATAAATATTTGCCAGTACTACCTATGTGATGCTCTTTACTGTCTGAGTCATAGTATATCACTTGTTCAAATTAATCAAAGGAAGTTAAGAAATTTGAGCTCACAATGCCTATAATGTTTCCATATTAGAAAAAAATGTTTGCAAATCATCCGAGGGAGGGAAGTGGGGGGTCATTGCTTGTAGGTCTCTGCAAACTTGGGACTGAGAAAACCTATCCATTCATTACACAGACCAAAAAATTTGGAACACAAGCAGTGCACACAGACAAGTGGCAAAACATGACAGTTCAGCTTACCTGAAACAGAAAATTACTCCAAGCAGCATCCATTTTGAAATTCAAAGACAATATTTGTTATAACAACAAAAATTAAACACTATTAGAAAACAAGTTAATCCTTGAGACAACAATTTGGGTAGTTCCCTTAATGTCAATGTCTTGAGTATTCTCTTGCGCCTCAGGCTGTATGAGTTTATCTAAAATTAACCTCACTGAAATGGCATATGTAACTATTGATGCAAATAGCAATTAATTGTGTAAAATGTGAATGCTTAAAATTTCGATGTTTTCTTGAAACGAGCAGTATTCACGTTTACGCAGGGAGTACAAGATCATCCCTACAGCTTTCTGGTTCATATTTCCCGAACTATCTAGCGAGCAATATTGCTGCCAAACTATTTAATTAACAAACCTGCAATTACACCCTGATCACAGCTTAAATAAAACTTTTAACAACTGCTTAATAAAAACGCAAAAAATCTGCAGATATATTTATGCTTTCTTTATTTAGCCATCTAGCCACCAGGCAGCTTGGTGAGCTAAATCATATCTTGCAGTCTGTTTAACTAGACAGCTAGCAAATAACAATTAGGTAGCTAGGTTAACTAGGTAGTCATTGATACGGTCTGGCAGTGTATAATGCATCGTTGTTTACTTTTTTGTTAAAACCCATGGAATCCTGTCAACGGTAGCTTACGAGCCTTTTATATCAAAGATGCATTTACTAATTAATTAAAATCTCCATGAATTAGCTAATGCTATCTTGTTAGCAATTACGAAAACAATTGATGTTACAGCTAATCTCAAACGACCAAATGCGATTAATCTTAACAGTATAAATTATTTTTAGAAGCAATAACATAAATTAGTTAACATTCTTTAAAATATCCATTCAAATGCGCTGTCTAATTTTAATTATTTTCCCGTCAGGCCGATGTGGGTGTTTGTTGAAGCCTCGGAGTAGCGTTCAGTCCTCAGACCCAGTTAGAGCGCTCCCATTCGGCCGCGACCCGTCGCTCCGCCTCGGGTGTTCAATTGAAAATATGTCATCTTTCTTTTTTTCTATATCTCTCGCCCTCCCTCCCTCTCGGTCTTCCTTCCTTTTCTTTTTTATATTTTATTTTCTCCCCCCTCTATTCTCCTCTCCGCTATGTCCCCTTGTTTTAAAGGGAAGGTATTTTGGCATGAAAACCCCCTCCCGTCTCTCCGCTGGGCTCCCCGTGTAAAGGTTCTGCCAGTGTCGTGCTCTCGGACTGCCCCCCTCCCCCTCACGTTTGAGCCGACGGAAATTATCTAAATGAAACGCCGTCTTACACCAAGCGGGGAAAACAATATGATGCAGGTATTGGCATCCACTCAAACTGCGGTAGGCTACATTCGCATAGATAGAATATTTCACATGTATAAACGAACCCGTATTAAAGAAGATGCTTATCTGAATATTAATATTATTGTCTGCTCGTCGTTCATGATGAAATAACATGACACCTGCTGTACTAGGACGCAGTATTAACCGCACTGCTGTTTCAAAGTGCTCTTGGCTGTGGTTCCACCAGTCACACAATGAAATATTGTCCACACGATAAAAATGCAAACTGTAGGTCCTACATTTCGGATATTCAAAGAACCATTTCTTTGAAATGGTCTGGTTGGTTTTAAACAGGGCAGCCTAACCCTGTTCCTGGAGATCCACTGTCATGTAGGTTTTCATTTAAACAACCCAAATATGACACAAATTTGGCAAATCTGACCCTAATAATTAGCAGCTAAATGATATCTCTCACTGTTGAATGAGGTGTGCTTTTTTACAGCTGGGCAGCCCTGATCTAACCTATCAACATGACACAACAGCAGTAGCCTATGGAATGCAATGAATGTAGTTTAATTCACAGTGAAGATAGCAGATCATTATCAACAAGAATGCTCAGGAGTATATTTTGGTGAATCTGTTATTTGGTGCCATTTGTTCCAACATAATTCCAGGCACTTCCAGTTGTACACAAACCTTCCATTCTAGCTGTCGAGAATAAATTCCAAATCAGTTTAATGTCTAATCAAGAGTTGTTTTCCACTAAACCTGTAAACATTTTCAGTCATTTGGTGTGTGACTGACTCTAAGGCAAGCGAATGTGTATGAACATGTTTTGTATTCAATTTCTATAATCGTTAAATACATGCAACAGTCAAGACCATGAGTGATTTTAGTACCTGATTAAAATTTGTTACTGAAATGATCATTTAAATTATTAGTTATAGATGTAATGTAGAAAAAGTTCCATAACATAACATCATGTTGAAGGAAAGCATCAGCAAAGCTGTATTCCATTTTTAAAATTACACTGTGTCATTTATGGGATGAAAATGGTTGTTTGATTCCTGAAAAGTATGCTTCCAAATGTACTCAGCGAAACCCCCGGAAATGAGCATATTGTCCTGGGATTTTAAGTACACTACATTTAGAGAACATTTTGCCAACGTAACGTAACTATCCCATCCAGTATAATCGACTTGTATACTCAATATTAGGCAAGTGCGCTGATTTGGAAGCGGCCTTGTGCTGACCTGTAAGAGGGCCCAGGGTAGGAGAGCGGAGCAAAGGGACCTACCCCAGCTGGCACAGCCAATCAAATTACACCAAAATTTTGAACCTGTGATGTTTTCTCCCTTAAGTCTGGCAACCAGCCAGTAATCAAAATAAACCACTAGGAGACACCATGGAGCAGTAATACCAGCCTATGATTGTGTATTTCCACTGGAAATGGTAGTGTCAGCTAGGCAATAGCCCATATATCATGCAGAAGGATGAATGAACATATTTAACTAGCTGGTTGTAGCACAAACTACTCTCTGACATATTTTGCCAACTGAACACATTCACGAGTAAAATGTATCACAAAGAGAAAAATAATAAATTGAGGCGTAGCGGTAGACTGTAAGCTCCTTGTCAGTAAATCGCTTTAGTTGTTTCAGCTATGGGTTTACTGTCCTGTGGCTCTGCACGAATTTCTCTGTGCCCGTCAATCGCGAGGTGAACTACAGCGACATCCGGTGCGGTCAAACACGCAAGCGAACGAAACCTCCCCTTTAAATAGCACTTATAAAACCAGTGGGAGTTTATTCGGAAGTTATTGCACAGCGCGGATTCAGTGACTTCTATTGCAGGGTTTATTTATTGTGCGTGTTATGAATAAACTCCGTCGCGGCAACGTCCCAATTGTTTCACCCACGGCGGTTTTCGGTGTAGGCAAGCAGAAACATTTGGGTTCACGGCAATTAAATGAGAGATACCAAGTTGTCTGATACATTGTTCCAGCAAGAAATCATTTTTAAAAAGACCCCGGTCAAAAATGTCAGCTTTTAGCTGTGTCTACCGTATAGGCGACAGGAGATTTTTTTAAATTATTTTTTTATTTAATTTCCTGCTAGGATAAATGAAAACGCCAGTGGTGTTCAGCGGTACCATCTAACAAACTAAAAGAACAAGGATACACAAATATGGCTATTTGTACTTGCTATTTTGATTTTCAAAATGCACATTTTTTTCTGTTACCATGGCTTTTGGAGGAAAGAAAAATACCAGTTCACGTTTCAACTTCAGAACCCAATGAAAGAACAAACAATTCAGCCATATTGTTAAAAAAGGGGGAAAAAAAACATGGTTACACAGACTCTTCCCAAAGGCTGGGTTGTACTTCCAGAGACGCCAGTCTCAATAGCACAGGTGTCTGCTTCCCTGGACCTGGAGAGCCACTGTGTTGGCTGCTTTTCGATGTTGCTCAGCACGTAACTGACCAGTGAGAGCAGCTGATTACACAGTCAACTAACCTGACCTGGTTTCCCCGAGTCTGGATTGGTTGCCGATATTAAGGTGAAAAGAGTAACCAGGCACCACGTGAAGTATAGCCCTGCTAGCCCACAGTAGGCGATGCCTTTATAATCAGTGCTGGTAAAGACACAGTTAGACTGAGAGTCACTGCTTGCCTGCAGGTGGGCTGCCACTGTCCAAGGTGCTGAATGCTGCCGGGTCAGCAGAAAACAGCTGAATGGTATGGCAGTGGTCACATGCTTTGTTTAACAGGGTGTCTGAAGTGTTTGTAGTGTTTTTTTCCACATTTAAAAGTGTTCATTAAGCCACAAGAGAAAATGTGTTTACTTCCAGTCTTTTTCAGATATTATAACTATAAAATTAAAGCTACAATTTGCAGTGTGTCAGACAAGGTGAATTTGTTTTGCCTATATAACTATGGTCAGTTATATGCTTTACTGCATATAACTGATCATAGTTATATGCAGTAAAGGCAGTGCAAAAACCTAAAGTATTTGTTTTTTTTACTTATAATAACTCTTAAAAATAAAGAATCAAGCAAAAAAAAAAGCATAGTTAGTATAGTTAATTATCATTTTCAGTGTGTTCAAATAATATAACCCCATCCACATAAACTTATATTCCTGAATCATTCACATCTTTTGAGGTTCTACCATAACACCGTATTAGAAATACAACCAAAATACTGAACACAAAAATTTGGCAATAGGCTGACATGTTGACCAAGAATTTAATGCCTTTCTGGCATCACATTACCAAGCTCTTATTTTGTAAGATAGTTTTGGCTGCCGCAGCAGAAGATGGCCCTATGAGTGTAAGAGGTATCCTGGGCTGACCCAGTCGGTGAGGTTCGGGGGGCTGAGCCTCGGGCCCAGTCGGTGAGGTTCGGGGGGCTGAGCCACGGGTCCAGTCGGTGAGGTTCGGGGAGCTCACAGAGTGAGCTCTTTGATGGTGGAGAGCTCGGCGGTGGGGCTCCCCGGGCTGCGGGGGGCGGCGTACTCGGCGACGTTGGCCAGGTCGGCGACGGTGCAGCAGCTGAGCGCGCTCCGGAAGACCCCCATGTCCTGGATGCTGCCCCACTCGTTGGTCTTCTGGTCGAAGTACTCGGCGTAGAAGGTGGTGCTGAAGCCATTGAAGCCGCCCACCACGAAGAGCCGGTCGTCCATCACCTCGATGCCGAAGTTGCTGCGGGCGATGATCATGTCAGGCATCTGGCGCCAGCTGTCGGCCAGCGGGTCGTAGGCCTCCACGCTCCGGAGCCGGCTGACCCCGTCGAAACCGCCCACCTGGGAGGAGTCAGAGGTCAAAGGTCACAGGTCACATGAGCAGTAGAAGGACAGAGAGGGAGGTAATTTTATTACTCTCGCACTATCGTTTCTCCAGACACCGATAAAACCCGCAAATCGTATGGTTCCGTCCAACAAGGAGGAGAGACACTGTTCCATCCAACAAGGAGGAGTGACACTGTTCCATCCAACAAGGAGGAGTGACACTGTTCCATCCAACAAGGAGGAGTGACACTGTTCCATCCAACAAGGAGGAGAGACACTGTTCCATTTAAGAAGGAGGAGTGATCCTGTTCCATCCAACAAGGAGGAGTGACACTGATCCATCCAACAAGGAGGAGTGATACTGTTCCATCCAACAAGGAGGAGACACTGTTCCATCCAACAAGGAGGAGACACTGTTCCATCCAACAAGGAGGAGTGACACTATTCAGCATTTTAACCTTCAAACGGCCAACAGGAAGTGTTCGTGGCCAAGCCTGAGGGCTGGTGTGGTGTTAGCCGTATGTGAGGCGTGAGGGGGGACACTCGCCACGTAAATCTCCTCCTTGTACGCCACCACGCCCAGCCCGCTGTGCCGACTCTTCATCGGGGTGATCAGGGTCCACTGGTTGGTGTGGGGACTGTAGTACTCCGCCGTGCACAGGCAGTTCTCCCCGTTGAAGCCCCCACAGATGTACACCTGCACGAGGAAGAAAGCAGAGCCTATTACAGGATTGTCCGCTGAAAGTATAGGTGCCTGGCATATACAGGTACTGCAGGCCAAATCAAATCTTGGTGGCTACCAAGCACTAGCTGTGGTTTTCAGGTTCTTTGCGGGCAATGCACAATTAGCTGTAGCACTTCCCTGGAGTGTACTGATACTTGATACTGTCAGTGCTAGTGTCAGAGGTAGTTTTAGTGTCAGTGTTTGTGCCAGTGTGTCAGTGTTAGTGTTAGGGTCAGTGTCAAGAGTCAGTGCTAGTTTTAGTGTCAGTGTCAGTGCTGGTGTCAGTGTCAGTGCTAGTTTTAGTGTCAGTGTCATTGTTAATGTCAGTGTCGGTGTCAGTATTAGTTTTAGTGACAGTGTCAGTGTTAGTGTCAGTGCTGGTTTTAGTGACAGTGACAGTGTCAAATGTCAGTGTTAGTGGCAGTGTTAATGTTAGTATCAGTGTTGTCAGTGCTAGTTTTACTGTCAGTGTTAGTGACAGTGTCAATGTTACTGTGTCAGAGTCAATTTTAGTGCTAGTGTCAGTGTTAGTGCTAGTTTTAGTGTCAGTGTTAGTATTAGTGTCAGTGTCAAGTGTCAGTGTTAGTGGCAGTGTTAATGTTAGTGTCAGTGTTGTCAGTGCTAGTTTTACTGTCAGCGTTAGTGACAGTGTCGGTGTCAATGTTACTGTGTCAGAGTCAGTATTAGTGTCAGTGTCAGTGCTAGTATCATGGTAGTTTTAGTGTCAGCATGTCAGTGTCAGTCAGTGTCAGTGCTAGTGTCAGTGCTAGTTTTAGTTTAGTGTCAGTGTTAGTGTCAGTGCTAGTTGTAGTGTCAGTGCTAATGTTAGTGTCAGTGTTAGTGTGTCAGTGCTAATGCTAGTGTCAGTGCTAGTATCGTGGTAGTTTTAGTGTCAGTGTGTCAGTGTTAGTGTGTCAGTGCTAGTGTCAGTGTGCCTGTGTCAGTGCTAGTGTTAGTGTTAATGTGTCAGTGCTAGTGTAAGTGTCAGTGTGTCAGTCTCAGAGTCAGCATTAGTGTCAGTCAGTGTCAGTGCTAGTGTCAGTGCTAGTAGTTTTAGTGTTAGTGTGTCAGTGCTAGTGTCAGTGTGCCTGTGTCTGTGTCAGTGCTAGTGTTAGTGTCAGTGTGCCAGTGTCAGTGTTCAGCGAGGCCGGTCCGTGGGGCTCAGGGGTCGCTGACCTTCCCGTCCAGCGTGGCGGCGCTGGCGTCGCTCCTCTGCTCGTTCATGGGCGGGATCAGGCTCCACTGGTTGGTGGCGGGTTCGTAGCGCTCGGCGGAGCTGAGGCGGGTGTAGCCGTCGAAGCCGCCCATGGCATAGATGCAGCCGCGCAGGACGGTCACGCTCACGTAGCAGCGGCGCGAGTGCATGGGCGCCACCTTGTGCCAGCCGCGCGCCACGGGGTCGAACTTGCACACGGCGCTGAAGAACTCCACGGCGTCGTAGCCGCCCACGCAGTAGACGAAGCCGTCCAGGTAGACGGTGCCGTGGTAGGCCCGGGGGCTCTCCGTCTGCGCCACCGTCACCCAGCAGTTGGCCTGCGTGTCGTAGGACTCCACCACGCTGGTGGGCCTGTTCCCGCTCCAGCCCCCGATGGCCAGCAGGACCGCGTAGGGCAGGCGCGGGCGGCACAGGTTGCTATAGCAGCTGGTGCCCACAAAGTTTGTCTTTCGAAGGCTGCACATTGCCCTCAGGGTGTTTATGATGATGGGCTTGCACTCCTCATTGTCCTTCACCAACGCGTTGGTCTTCATGTTGTTCATGAAGTAGTCCGCGTTCATCAGGGCCATCCGGACCTGGTCAGTGAAACACAAGCCAGGACAGCAGACCTCTGCGTGAGCTGCAAGCGGGTCTTAGCTGGGGAAGCAGAACACTGAACACGAATCTGTTTTGACTCTGTTTTGAGATGCTACTGAGGTGCTGGAATTTTATATCCACGAACGTAACGTGAAAAATAAATAAGAAGACATTTATGTGTATCTAAAGCCATTCACTTTGGAGATCCGCATGCTGTGCTGGTGTCATTGATACTCAGAACTAACTGTCTAGTGAAAGGAGCGGCACAGTTTAACTCATCACACCTGGAGTCTTGGGTCTGAGCTGGCTACTGATTTGCAGCTCTCCAAGGTGCACAGGTTATATTCAAAAACTACATTTTGGCGAATTTGCCTGCTTGTCCCCCGCTGGGGTACGAACAGGCTACCTTCGGGAGCAACCGAGGGAGGTGGGATTTGCGCTTGGTGGGCAGGTGCGCCGTCCAGCGCAGGACGGCGTCGAACACTCTGTCCTCCTGCTTGACGGTGAGGTCGTCCTTCTCGACGATGTCGCAGAGCTCGGGCAGCGTGAGCTCCAGGAACTCCGGGGAGGTCTGCCCGACCTCCTCGAAGTTCTGCAGGATGAAGCGGTACGCCGTGCGCCGAAGCTCGGGGCAGAAGTATATGTTGGTGAACCTCCAGATGCCGATGCAGTTGTGCGTGCACAGCTGGGCCTCCAGGAAGTCCGCGCAGGCCTGCACGACGCCCAGGACGCACAGCTGGTCCGCCGCCGGCAGCAGGCGCTCCACGTTGTCCTTGGTAACCACCACAGAGTGCGTGTAGGCGTACTCCACGATGATCTTCATCATCTCCGGCAGCACCCCGGGGATGCTGTACACCCTCTTTTGCGAGTTGTTGAAGTTGCCTGTGAACAGGGCACTATAGGGGTGTCACTTGCAGACAACTGAGTTCAAAGTGACTTTCTGCAAATACAACAAATGCAATGTAGAATGCACCCCATTCACCATAGCTGCAGATTTTAACTGGTCTTCTTTCAATGTCCTTCATGGTGGGTATGATAGGCTTCCTCCATCAAAAGAGACTAAAACAAGACCTGCAGCAGATGGCACCCTGATAGTCACTATTGAACAGTCATTGTCAAATCGTTGTGATATATTTCATGACCACCTCACGTTCAGATCGAAACCATGCATTACAAAAATGCCAGTTGTCCAAGATTTTATGCTTACGTTAATTGCAGCAAGGGTTCTAACACACCAAGAACAATTTTTACAAATCTCATGAAAAGGGTCGTATGAATCAAAAACCAAACACAGCAGATAACAACAGATTTTTCGAGAAAAAAATCCAAAATATAAGCGTGTTTATCCATGAGAGTAAAGCGACCAGTGGGTTATGCATAACAGCTTTTCAGGCCTTTTACCTGAATTGCAAACCTTACGAGATGGGCTTTGAAAGACTAAAATGCGACTCCTCACACATGCAAAGAAAATACTGCGTCTGTTTTCAGAAATGAAATATTTTGTTTCATGTTCTCACCAAATATGACCCCATATATATACAACAACAAAAGCGCATAATATTACAGCGCATAATCATCCGTGCCGTCAATCGTTACTCACCGGAAGTAGGAACTACAAGCGCACAGGACAATCTTGTGGGCTTTCATAGTAAAGCCCTCCACGCGGATGACCACATCACAGAACCTGCCATCCAGTCGAAGTTTGTTGAGTATAGCGTAGTCCACGTGGGATTCATCATCCACTCCGTACTCCATCTTCGCTGAAGAGGACACGTCTCTCAACTCCACTCAGAAACCATGCCAGTTTTGCATTTCCGAGTATTTAGACGTGTGCAATCTGCCCTGTTCGTGGTTATATAGATATGGAGGTTCCCCACTTCTCTGACGTCCTTTCCTTTTGCTTTATGACGTCAGAACTCTCCGCCAGGAACTAAAATGATAGCTGAAGAATGAGGTAACTTTTAAAATTCCGCGTTGCTGATTCAAAACCACTTTAGGAAAAGGACATTGACCTATCGCAAAGTTTCGACCCACTGTTACTACTGCTAATTCAGCCTAAACTAACGCAACAGGTTTCAATATTTTTTTGGTGTTCAGCTCAACCATAGCGTCTAGAGGCCGTAAGTTTGTAATATGCAATGTTACAAAAATGTGCAAAACTAGCCTAACGCATGTAATGTAAAAGTGAGAAACCTCGCCAGCTGTCAATCAACATTGATGCAACTAATAATAATAGTTCCCGCACTGCATGACAAGTTCAACGCTATCGATGCATGAAATAAAAAAGTAAATATTGCCTACAATAATATTAAAATATTATTGCCTATATTATGCATTTCTTCATGTCAGATTTAGCTAGCCATGCATTATAAGCTACATTTTCATTGGTGTGGGACCAAATGAGTAGGGTAGACAATTTGTTACTATCGGTTTGTGTTACTATAACATTGGACAATTGTGCCATTTGTCAGAATTAAAAATAAAGAGGGTGAAACAAAGTTCTGCCAGAATGTATCTGCTTTAAAGGGTGATATCTATACACAAGTTATTAGCAGATTTTGATATTGTTATGAATTTATACAAAAGTTACATGCAAACACCAACAGGCTTGGAACAATGATTTGTTTTGCTAACATTAGCTTTGCCATTGGCAAGTTATAAATAAATTTGGGTGCACATGTCCAAATTCAAATTAAAGCGTTGCTGATATTTATGCCCCCATTGCTGCTTAAACTTTTACGTCACATGACCATTATGACCAGCTCACGTATCACATTACATGTCCGTTATGACCATTAGCTCACTTTGAAAAGCATAGAAAATTGTTCGTTTTGCAGAATTGAGCGAGTTATTTGCTAGCTCGATTTTGAATTAAATTAAGTATTCAGTTGACCGGAATGACCGTAGCAGGTTAAGCACTGTTTGTATAGCGTGGGTGCATAAATCTCCAGCACTGGATGAAATACAGAGCGTAGACATATGATACAAGCGTCTGCTGAATTAATGTAACGTACTGGAACGTAGCCCATCATGGCTCACTAGCGACCCCCCTGGTCAATCGGGCGCACACATTCTGCATGTTAAAAGCTGCACAGCCGGCTCCAGGGACCGCGCTGTGAAAACAAGTTGCGGCGTGACGTCACATCATTTACGTATAGAGCAAGGTGACCGTCTAAGCTCTCCAGAATTGACAATGGGGATTGCACCTGCTTAATTTCCTTTTTTTTCTTTTGAAGCAAAATATATTTTACATATATTTTACATCTTACATTTGTATGCTGTCATCAACAGGTGCAGAGGGTAGGAAACAGTGGGAGATTGTTCCAGTTCATTTGAATGATGGAATCTCAGAAACTTGAAGTCCAGATGCTACAACTGAAATAGTCTAATTGGGGGTAAAGGCAGAATAGTAAAGAAAGTCGAGGACAATTTCGTTTAAAAACATTTTTTTTAAAAATACGAATGTACCATGAAATAATGACAATTGAAATTCTTAAGCAATATTTTTTCTTGAAATGTTAAACACTAGATTTTCTAAAGAACTTGAAAACGAGACACATTGGCAAGTTAACTATTCGCGCTGACAACTCATTAGACCAATCTGAAGGCAGATATAGCAGTCTGCTGAGTAAAAACTACCAGCTTGTTAGAATTATGTAATGTATATAGATTGTATGTGTGTTGTTGCTTACAGTCGCACAGTACATATACCCTTTTAGTCCAGCTCCAATATCGGTCTTGTCGTGTGAGTACTGGGTTCTGTGTTTCTGAACGGTCACGTCACTTGCGTGTCTGTAGGCACAATTGATTATGGTCACTGTAGTTGTAGCATCCTTTTATAAACAACTTTGAAAAAACTAGCACACGCTGCTTGGAGAAAAACACCTTTACCCACCGAATTCAAATAAACCTCGGCATGTTGGTTAATCGCTCAGCACTATCCAGTTCAAAGCCTTTAACTTCCACTTCACCCAAATTCCAGTACTGAAAAATCAAGCGAAAAGCATGTAAATAACTTGTATAAAATGGTCGATGAGCTAAATTTGAATAATGAGAAAACAATCCAAACTTTTAACATTTATTTTTATTTTTTTAAAATTACTTTGTTAATTATGTTTTTTTTGTACAGTTATTTTCTGTAACAACCCCTCCCCTCCTTTTACGCACCGAAACAGTTGAAACTATCTGTACAACAGGTTTGTAAAAAAAAAAAAAAAAAAAGAAAAAAAAAGAAACAAAAAAACCATTCCACTTTCAGCAAAACCCTCGCGACTATCAATCTCTCCTCATCCGCACAGACAGCATTATTCATGTGACAGGATGGAAACGGGCGTCGCCTGAGGCCGTCCCCATTTCTGTGTCCCCACTCCAGTAGCAATCCAGCATGTTTCACTGTAAACACACATCTACCATTCATATGATACTCCCAACAACCATCCAAGGACACATACGTGTGTGTGTGTGTGTGTGTTCCTGTGGAGTAACACATCAAGGCAGTTTGGTCCTTTATAAACAGCTGAACCCTGGTGCACTTGAAAAGCTTAACAGATTTTAGGCTTGATTTTGCTTTCCGATCACATTCGACAGTCCTTTATAGATGAAATGGACGTTTGGCAAGTTGTACTGGAAAACGCAATACTTTAACCATTGAAGCAGTTATGAAAAACACAAACGTTGACATGGTCATGGGAAATATAAAATTAACCATAATTCCCACATTTTGACATTTCTTTGTTTTTTTTTTTTTTTTTTTTGCTTTTTTTATTATTTAGTTTTCACAACTATGCCATTACAGGAATGACTAGGGTCGGATATGGCACAAAACGTGCTGGATTGGAGTGCGTGTTGCGAGACACACTGTACTGTACTCTATAAATATATTCATTTATATATACAGCTAAAATTTAAACTGTCCTGTACACAATTAATACTGGCTCTAAGATTCTACAACCCTGACAATGCACTGCCCATTATAATACCTATCCTGAGACTTGACAGGGAATGCTGGGCTTTGTAGTCCTAATAAACCCATTTTACAACACTCTGTCACAGTAATACCGCGCACACTCCCCATTTAGTGGTCAATATTGGCAATAACTTTAAAAAAGGAAAAAAAGAAAAAAAAAAGAAAATGTAAAAACAATTAGTGTACAACATAAATATTACAACAACAATTGCAGTAGTAGTAATAATAGTAGTAGTAGTAATAATAATAATAATAATATCCAAAAAAAAAGCTTCCTTTTTTAAAATCTGTTTGGGTTTCAATTATAATTAACATCAAAATTATTATTATTATTACTATATAAAATAGCGTTTAGTTAGTGTTTTTATATACACATATATAATAGTGATCATAAGTGTGAAATGGCGACTGACCCTTACTGTTACTTTTTCGGGTTTGTATGGATGTGTGTGTGTGTGTGTTCCTGCTGCGCGCATATCTGTGTGTGTGTGTACATGTGCGTACGCACGCATGTGTGTGTGTGTGTGTGTGCGCGTGTACTGTTATGTACACAGATGCTGGCTGTACATTAACTTCATGCACTGAAATGCGACTCCCGTACGTACACACTTTAAATATACACACTCGGTCTGCTCGCAGCGGGGTGCGGGAAGGGGAGCTGGCCCCCCGCACCCAGGCCCCGCTCAGAGGGGGCGAACGGGTGCGGCTGGTAACGGACCACTTCGCTCCCCCAGCTGTGTGTACACACCGCCCCCCCCCCCCCACCCCCCCCCAGCACACATTCACTGTTGGGCCAACAACACTTCAAAGGCTGCGGATGGAGCTGTAGTATGTGGGCTCGACCACTAGATGGCAGTGTAGTGTTTGACAAGTTTTTTTCTTCACCATTATTTCACATTCCGCAAGAAAATGTCGCTTTTATTCTGTCACTTACATCTTGCCTCTTTTTTTTCTTTCCTCACACATTTTCTCAATACATGAATTAACCATTATTATCATTAATAATGATACATTATTTTAGGCGTTTCATTTTTTTTTGTTGCATTATTTACATTATTACATTTCACTTTCATGGTTGCTCCCGCTTTCTCCTTCTGTTCGCCCCTTCTTCACATCCTGCTCTCTTCAGTCTCTCTTTCCCCTGCGAGGACTAATCCCTCCATCCAGAGAGCTTCCTAAAAAGACAACTCTCTCCCTCTCTCTGCGCTTTTAGCCTTCCGTACATCTCTAACTCTAACACCTGTCCGTCCTCATCTCTGTCAACTCCCGTCCTCATATCAAACGCATCCGTGCCCCCCTCCCCTATCAAGAGTAGGGGAGATGCAAACCCCGCCCCCATTAAGAGTAGGGGAGATGCAAGCCCCGCCCCTGGTCCCACCCCCATAAAGAGTAGGAGAGGTGCATGCCTCACCCTCATTAAGAGTAGGAGAGGTGTAAGCCCCGCCCCCAGCCCCGCCCTCATTAAGAGTAGGAGAGGTGCAAGCCCCACCCTCATTAAGAGTAGGAGAGGTGTAAGCCCTGCCCCTGGTCCAGCCCTCATTAAGAGTAGGAGAGGTGCAAGCCCCACCCTCATTAAGAGTAGGAGAGGTGTAAGCCCCGCCCCCAGCCCCGCCCTCATTAAGAGTAGGAGAGGTGCAAGCCCCGCCCCCAGCCCCGCCCTCATTAAGAGTAGGAGAGGTGTAAGCCCCGCCCCCAGCCCCACCCTCATTAAGAGTAGGAGAGGTGCAAGCCCCGCCCTCATTAAGAGTAGGAGAGGTGTAAGCCCCGCCCCCAGCCCCACCCTCATTAAGAGTAGGAGAGGTGCAAGCCCCGCCCCTGGTCCAGCCCTCATTAAGAGTAGGAGATACAAGCCCCGCCCTCATTAAGAGTAGGAGAGGTGTGAGCCCAGCCCCCAGCCCCGCCCTCATTAAAAGCATGAGAGATGCAAGCCCCATCCCTGGCCCCGCCCCTATTACGAGTAGGAGAGGTGCAAGCCCTGCCCCCGGCCCCGCCCTCATTACGAGTAGGAGAGGTGAGAGCCCCGCCCCCGGCCCCGCCCTCATTACGAGTAGGAGAGGTGAGAGCCATTGGAAATGTGGGAGGTGACGGAGGTGCTCCTGCTGAGGCCGCCGTCGCCGCCCCCCGCCCCGCCCGGCCCGCCCCCGGACGCGGTCCTCCGGAGGGGCTGGGGGCTGTTCCTGAGCGCCATCAGGCTGGGGCCCCTCACCACCAGCCCGGGGCCCCCGCTGTAGCCCCCCTGGGAGGAGGACGAGGAGGAGGAGGAGGGCGGGGACGAGGACAGGGTGATGGGGGGCGGAGGCGGGGGCGGGGGCAGCAGCGCCAGCGACTGGGAGGAGCTGTGGGCGGAGAGGTGGTGGGCGTGGCCCGGGTGGGCCCCGCCCCAGTCGCGGTCCCGCTCGCGCTCGCGGTCCCGCTCGCGGTACAGCTGCGGCGTGCTCTGGTGGTGGTGGTGCTGGGGCAGGTAGTGGTGGTGGTGGTGGTGGTGAGGGTGGTGGGCGGCGGCGGCGGACGACGCGGAGGAGGAGGCGGAGGAGGAGGAGGAAGAGTGGGAGTGCATGCCGCTCTCGCGGCCCAGGCCGTGGGCGGAGCTGATCGACTCGGCCCGGCCGAAGGCCCCGCCCCCGCCCCCGCTGCCGCCGGCGCAGCTGTTCTGGCTCCGCCAGGAGGGCGGCGCCCCCGAGTTGTGCGGGTGCACGCCGTGGGTCCAGTGGCTGCCCGAGCGGGGCACGGGGCGCGAGGGCCAGCCCCCGACGACGGCGGCCGGCGGGTTGGGGTAGCCCTGGTTGAAGGCCTCCGCGGGGATGCCCGTCAGCGCCATGTTGCTGAAGCCCAGCCGCATGCTCTCCGAGTCGAAGGCCTCGATCTCCCGCGCCTGGCGCTCCAGCAGCGTGCGGATCCGCTCCGAGCGCTCGTTCTGCAGGGAGAGCATCTCCTCCTCGATCTGAGGGGGGGGGGGGAGAGGGGGAGAGAGGGAGGGGGGGGGAGAGAGAGGGGGGGTGAGAGAGGGAGAGGGAAACAGAGAGAGGGGGAGGGAGAGAGAGGGGGGGTGAGAGAGGGGGAGGGAGAGAGGAAAACAGAGAGGGGGGGAGGGAGGGGAGAGGGAGCGGGAGAGAGGGGGGTGAGAGAGGGAGAGGGAAACAGAGAGAGGGGGAGGGAGAGAGAGGGGGGGGTGAGAGAGGGGTGAGAGAGGCAGAGAGGGGGAGGGAGAGAGAGGGAAACAGAGAGAGGGGGGTGAGAGAGGGAGAAAGGGGGAGGGAGAGAGAGGGAAACAGAGAGGGGGAGGGAGAGAGAGGGGAGTGAGAGAGGGAAACAGAGAGGGGGAGGGAGAGAGAGGGGGGTGAGAGAGGGAGAAAGGGGGAGGGAGAGAGAGGGAAACAGAGAGGGGGAGGGAGAGAGAGGGGGGGTGAGAGAGGGAGAAAGGGGGAGGGAGAGAGAGGGAAACAGAGGGGGAGGGAGAGAGAGGGAAAAAGAGAGAAGGGAGGAGAGAGAGGGAGGGATGGAGGGAGAGAGAGAGAGCGGCCACATGCGCGTTAGCTACGGGACACGCACATCGGGGCAGATGAGAAAGGGCCGAGGCAGTTATGACGTCACCTTACTTCTAAAACTCTGAGAGCTGCTCTGCCAATCACAGAGCCTGTGGCTCACAAGCACCAGAACAACAGCAGTGGTGATTGGTGGACCCTTTCTGTCTGCACTTCCTGGCTGCCCGTGGGCATGAATGAGCATCACAGCTCTACCAGGAAGGCGACATCACAGCTGTCCAGAGCCTGTTTTATTATTACTGCCCCAAATTCTGTATTCCACTTCTCTGGAAACGACACCCCATCTGTGCCTCTGTGCGCCACCCCAGTTCTTCTGCCCTGCCCACTGCCCCCTGTGCCCCAGCCACTACCCCCGTGTCCCTACCACTGCTCCCCTGTGCCCTACCCACTACCCATGTGCCCCGCCCACTACCCCCTGTGTCCCACCCACTGCCCACCCCCGCTGCACCCGCCCCCTCTGACCCTCTGCTCCAGCAGTGCCCCGCCCGCCGCCCTAGCCCCCTCTGAACCCCATGTCCAGCCCACTGCCCCCCCCGTGTCCCGCCCCCCATGCCCCGCCCCCTCTGACCCTCTGCTCCAGCAGGGCCCGGCGGATGGACACCCTCTGCTCCAGGTCCTTGGCCTCGCGCTCGTGCTGCGAGTCGGTGTGGATCTTGATCTTGCTCTGATAGGCGTTCAGCAGCTCCAGCTCCTGCTGCAGCTGCATGCGCAGCACCTGGTACTCCGCCTCCTGCGTCTCGTCCAATCGCAGCTGGAGGGGGGCGGGGACAGAGGGGAGATCAGTACAGGTGCAGAGGATTGGGGTGGGTGTTAAAGGGGGTGATCTGCAGAACTATGCTCCCATCTCTCTCTTTGTATCAGACTACATGCTAATAGGTGCCAGTTAATCTGGGCACTAACACTGTAGTGTGGACTGAGAGAGTGGGCACTAACACTGTAGTGTGGACTGAGAGAGTGGGCACTAACACTGTAGTGTGGACTGAGAGAGTGGGCACTAACAGTGTAGTGTGGACTGAGAGAGTGAGCACTAACACTGTAGTGTGGACTGAGAGAGTGAACACTAACACTGTAGTGTGGACTGAGAGAGTGAGCACTAACACTGTAGTGTGGACTGAGAGAGTGAACACTAACACTGTAGTGTGGACTGAGAGAGTGAACACTAACACTGTAGTGTGGACTGAGAGAGTGAGCACTAACACTGTAGTGTGGACTGAGAGAGTGAGCACTAACACTGTAGTGTGGACTGAGAGAGTGGGCACTAACACTGTAGTGTGGACTGAGAGAGTGAGCACTAACACTGTAGTGTGGACTGAGAGAGTGGGCACTAGCGATATGAAGGAAATCCTTTTAAAAATAGTGAATTGGACCCAAGTCAGATGATATAAGTCAGTTACAGAGCTTTCACAGCATTTAAAGAGGCCAGTCCACGAAGCAACCGTGGATTATGGGTCCATGCGTCGGCCATTTTGTGCCGCTCTCGACGCATCCCGAGAGCGGCCCCAACTGACATCCGAGTGGCGACTCGAAAGCAAGGGCTCGGGGCCCCCCTCTGGGCCCCCCTCTGGTCCCCCCCCGCCCCCCCACGGTGCGTGAGAAAGCAGACAGAGGGTCTCTCCTTGCCTTACTCACAGCCTGTGTGGACAGCATGTCGTTGATGGAGTGGTCGTACTGCTCGGCCAGCGTGGCCAGCTTGCGCGTCTGCTCCTCCTTCAGCCGCTTGAGCACGGCCTTGTGGTCCGCCTTGGGCGTGGTCTCCAGCAGGTGGTTCCGCAGGGCCTTGTACTGCCGCGTCTGGATCTTGCACGTGTCCTGGAACTGCCGCTTGATCTGCAGCTCTTTGGACTGAAGCCACAGCAAAACACAGCGGCGTCCCTTAGCAACGGGGGGATGGGGTTCAACTGTGGGCGTGTGTGTGTGTGTGTGTGTGTGAGAGTGTGTGTGTGTGTGTGTGTCTGTGAGTTTGCGTGTGAGTTTTCGTGTGTGTGTGAGTTTGCGTGCGTGTGTATGTGTGTGTGAGTGAGTGTGTAAGTGTGTGTGAGTGAGTGTGTGTGTGTGTATGTGCATGTGAGTGAGTGAGTGTGTGTGTGTGTGACTGTTTAAGTGTGTATGAGAGGGTGTGTGTGTGTGTAAGTGTGTGTGAGTGTCTGTGTGAGTGAATGTGTGTGGGTGTGTATGTGCGTGTGAGTGAGTGTGTGTGTGTGTGTTTGTGAGTGTGTGTGTGTGAATGAGTGAGTGAGTGTGTGTGTGTGTGTGTGTGAATGCGAGTGAGTGAGTGTGTGTGTGTGTGTATGTGCGTGTGAATGCGAGTGAGTGAGTGTGTGTGAGAGTATGTGTGAGTGAGTGTGTGTGGGTGTGTATGTGCATGTGAGTGAGTGAGTGTGAGTGAGTGTGTGTGTGAGTGTGAGTGAGTGTGTGTGTGTGAATGCGAGTGAGTGTGTGTGTGTGTGTGTGTGTGTTTGTGTGTGTGAATGCGAGTGAGTGAGTGTGTGTGAGAGTATGTGTGAGTGAGTGTGTGTGGGTGTGTATGTGCATGTGAGTGAGTGAGTGTGAGTGAGTGTGTGTGTGAGTGTGAGTGAGTGTGTGTGTGTGAATGCGAGTGAGTGTGTGTGTGTGTGTGTGTGTGTTTGTGTGTGTGAATGCGAGTGAGTGAGTGTGTGTGTGTGTGTGTGAGAGTGAGTGTGTGTGTGTGTATGTGTATGTGTATGAGTGAGTGGGTGAGTGTGTGTGTGTGTGTGTGAGAGTGTGTGTGTGTGTGTGTGTGTATGTGTATGTGTATGTGAGTGAGTGAGTGAGTGGGTGAGTGAGTGTGTGTGTGTATGTGTATGTGAGTGAGTGAGTGGGTGAGTGAGTGAGTGTGTGTGTGTGTGTATGTGTATGTGTATGTGAGTGAGTGAGTGAGTGAGTGTGTGTGTGACTGTGTGCGTGCGCGCGTGCAGAGAACGGCCAGGCAGTGTGGTACTAACTTCACTGTTCTGTACAAGCAAACCCAAACATTGCACATGAATAGGAGAGCCTTCTACATTACAAATAATCCGCATATAAAGAGCAGGTTTCAACCGCATTGTTTTCCGTTGCCCATGTATATGGATAACGGGATTCTTTTCTTTCTTTTTCAAAGCGCAATTCCGTAAGGGCCCAGAGTGCCCCCTAGTGGTAAACACTGTCACTGCTGACGAGAGTGAATCACGCCATCATTCCTAGATGCAAAAACCGCGTTACTCTTTGTTTTATAAGGGAGTGTAGCTGGGCGCAGTGCGATACTATCAATTTTTTTTTAACGGACATTCACGTGGCTTCGTCTTCTGTGGACCAATCACAGCCTCCATGCAATTGTCTCAGCCAATCACCTTGTTACTGATGAACACAAACACACTGTTCCACCAGACAGGAAATACCTGTCTCATAACAGGTGTCAAATAAAGAATACACAGTATTATTTTCCTAGAACTGAATTGGATTACAAGTACTTCACATTGCCAAAAGTATGTGGGTACCATTTCTAAGTAGTGGTTTCAGCTATTTCAGCCACGCCCGTTGCTAACAGGCGCATTAAATCGAGCATACAGCCAAGCAATCTCCATAGAGAAACACTGGCAGTAGAATAGGTCGTACTGAAGAGCTTAGTGACTTTCAACGTGGTACAACGTCGCAGGATGCCACCTTTCCAGCAAGTTACTTTGTCAGATTACTGCCCTGCTAGAGCTGCCCCAGTCAACTGTAAGCGCTGTTATTGTGGAAGTGGAAATGTATAGGAGCAACAACAGCTCAGCCGCGAAGCGGTGGGCCGCACAAGCTCACAGAGCGGGACCGGCCGAGTGCTGAAGCGCGTAGCGCGTCAAAATCATCTGCCCTCGTTTTGCAACGCTCACTACGGGGTTCCAAACTGCCTCCGGAAACTACGTCAGCACAAAGAACAGCTCGTCAAAAAGAGCTTCATGAAACAGGTCTCCACCCCCGAGCAGCAGCTCACAAGCCCAAGATCACCGTGCGCAATGGCAAGCGTCCGAGGAGGGCGGTGCAAAGCACGCCGCCATTGGACTCCGGAGCAGCGGAAACGCGTTCTCTGGAACGATGAGCAACGCTTCAATATCCGGCAGGAATGCATATTACCAACTGCTACTGGCCTGAACTGTGTCAAATGTAAAGTCTGACGGAAGAGGAATAACTGCCTTGGGCTGGTTTTTCATGGTTAGGGCTAGGCCCCTTTGTTCCAGTCAAGGGAAGTCTTAATGCTACGGCACACAGTGACATTCTAGAGAATTAGTGGCAGCTTTGTGTCAGCAGCTTGTGGACGGCCCCTCTCTGTTTCAGCATGACAGTGCCGCCATGCGCAAAGCGAGGTCCACAAAGCAATGGTTCGCCGAGTTCGGCGGGGAAGAACTTGGGCAGGCCTGACCTCAAACCCATCAAACGCCGAGCCAGGCCTTGCGCCCAACGTCAGCGCCCGACCTCACTAACGCCCTCTTGTGGCTGAATGGAAGCGAATCCCGACGGCCATGTTCCAAAATCTACTGAAAAGCCTTCCAAGAAGAGCAGAGGGTGATATACCAGCGGGGGGGGGACTAACTCCACATTAACGGCCATGGTTTTGGAATGAGACGTTCAACAAGCACGTACGGGCGTGATGTTCAGGTGTCCCCACACTCTTTGGGAAGACGGTGTGTTTTCACAGTACTTGGACATGACGAGAACTGGCGTGGCAGAAATCTCGCTTACGTGGTCAGTCATCGTGAAAAGCTGTACGAATATACCGTACGCAACAAGAAACTGATGAATGCATCAGAGCTGTGGCCTTCAGACTGGTGTTGGTGAGGAACGTGTCTGGAGTTCACTACGTACAGAGTTCACAGACTAGCCGGGAGAGAGAGAGATTACTGCTGGCGCTGTCACGCCAATTTTGATCCGGGCTTAAAAAATGATCCGGCTGAGGTATTGACATTCTAAAACCATTGTGACGTACTCAAAGTTTCGTCGCAGCGTCCGTTGCTATGCCGACGCTGCCAGCCTTGCTACATTCTGTGGCGATAAAGATTCTAAGACAGCTCAGCAGTTTCTCTGGTTTAATGGGTTACTTTCCAGCCTGAAATGCGATCGTATTATAAACGGATACGCGTGTCATCTGACTTGCAAGTAGTTGGCTGTCTCCCTGGACATTAATTAAATGTTTTTAACAGAAAATAATAATTATAAATGTGATATTATCCACGGAAATAGCTATACAAAAAGGCAAAATAAACGTGATCGCTGTTGTAGACGTCAGAAGGAAATGTCACTGACAAAAATTGTTTTTTAAAGTTTGCTCTCTTTGCAGTGGTTTGGGCTGGAAACGAGCTGTAAGAGTGGAATAAGCCCCTGAAGCGAAGCACGGTGGCTAGCTATAAGTGCATATCGGCGTATGAGTGCAGTGGGCGTTGTGTTGATCTTCCGGCCCCACCCCGAGGACCCTCCCCTCCACCGAGGCCCCTCCCCCCTTTCTGGAAGCCCCGCCTAGCCCTGACACCCCACTCCTCCACCAAAGCCCCTCCTCCCTTCCCGGAAGCCCCGCCCAGCCCCGACGCCCCTCCCCACCCCACCTCCAAGGCCCCTCCCCCTCCACGAGGCCCCTCCCCCATCCCCCATCAGCCCCGCCCCCTCCCCGCCCCCTCACCTTCAGGCTCTTGGGCTGCTGCCGCACCTCCACAGCGTGCTTCTGCCGCAGCTCCTGCTCGCGGCGCTTGTTGTACTCCAGCTGGTTGGTGAGCTCGGTCTGGTGCTGCGTGCGGATCAGGTCGGCCCGCGTGCGCTGCACCGACGCCAGCTGCCGGAACTCCAGCTCCTGGGTGGACTCATGGTGCCGCAGCAGCATGGCGCACTCCAGGTCCTTCTGCGTCTGCTTCTTATTCAGGTCCTGGGAGAGGGGAGGGGGGGGGGGAGAGAGAGAGGGGGGGGGGGGGGGCAGAGGCGAGCAGTTAGTGAGGGAGAGATGAAGGGAGAGAGAGGAGAGAGAGAGGGATGGGGAGAGAAAGGTACAAGGGAAGAAAAGGACAGGAAGAAAAACAGAGATGAGAGGGAGGGATGGAGGTAGAAAAGGAGACGAGGTAGAGAGGGAGAGATGGAGGTAGAGATGGAGGTAGAAAGGAAGAGAGGGAGGTAGAAAGGGAGACAGGGAGATAGAGAGGGAGAGATGGAGGTAGAGATGGAGGTAGAAAGGAAGAGATGGAGGTAGAGAAGGACAGATGGAGGTAGAGAGGCAGAGAGAGGGCGAGAGATGGAGGAAGAGATGAAGATAGAGAGGCTGAAAGAGGGAGAAATGGAGGTAGAGGCAGATAGAGGCAGAGATGGAGGTAAAGAGGCAGATAGAGAGGCAGAGAGGCAGAGATGGAGGTAAAGAGGCAGATAGAGGCAGAGATGGAGGTAAAGAGGCAGACAGAGAGGCAGAGATGGAGGTAAAGAGGCAGATAGAGAGGCAGAGATGGAGGTAAAGAGGCAGATAGAGAGGCAGAGAGGCAGAGATGGAGGTAAAGAGGCAGATACAGAGGCAGAGATGGAGGTAAAGAGGCAGATAGAAAGGCAGAGAGGCAGAGATGGAGGTAAAGAGGCAGACAGAGAGGCTGAGATGGAGGTAAAGAGGCAGATAGAGAGGCAGAGAGGCAGAGATGGAGGTAAACAGGCAGATAGAGAGGCAGGGATGGAGGTAAAGAGGCAGATAGAGAGGCAGAGATGGAGGTAAAGAGGCAGATAGAGAGGCAGAGAGGCAGAGATGGAGGTAAAGAGGCAGACAGAGAGGCTGAGAGGGAGAGGATCAGACGGACAGCAGGCACCTCTCTCAGCAGGTCCTGCTCCAGGTTGTGCCGCGCCAGCAGCATCTTCCTCTTGTACTGCCTGCACTGCAGCTCGTAGTACTGCCTCTGCCTGCGCAGGAGCCCCGCCTCCTCCTCCGCCTGCAGCTGCTGCAGACACTCCTTCTGCCGCACCAGCCACTCCTGCTTCTCCCGCTTCGGCGTGGACTGGTTCTCATTCAGCTCCTGCACAGGGGGAGGGGTCAGGGGCGGGGTTACTGCGTGGTTCTCATTCAGCTCCTGCACAGGGGGAGGGGTCAGGGGCGGGGTTACTGAGCTCCTGCACAGGGGGAGGGGTCAGGGGCGGGGCTACTGAGCAGTTCTCATTCAACTCCTGGAAAGGGGGAGGGGTCAGGGGCGGGGTTACTGAGCTCCTGCACAGGGGGAGGAGTCAGGGGCGGGGTTAGTGAGCGGTTATTCCGCTTCTGCTACAGTGGGAGGGGTCAGGGGCGGGGTTACTGAGCGTTTCTCATTCAGCTCCTGCGTAGGGGGAGGGGTCAGGGGCAGGGTTACTGAGCTCCTGCACGGGGGAGGAGTCAGGGGCGGGGTTACTGAGCTCCTGCACCGGGGGAGGGGTCAGGGGCGGCGTTACTGAGTGGTTCTCATTCAACTCCTGGAAAGGGGGAGGGGTCAGGGGCGGGGTTACTGCATGGTTCTCATTCAGCTCCTGGAAAGGGGGAGGGGTCAGGGGCGGGGTTACTGAGCTTCTGCTATAGGCCGTGGTCAGCTGCAGAGCATGCTCAGTTGATGAGCGTGCTCAGCTGCAGGTCGTGCTCAGTAGCAGGCCGTGCTCAGTTGCAGGGCGTGCTCAGTAGCAGGCCGCGCTCAGATGCAAAACGTGCTCAGTGCTCGCTCACTCTCACCTCCTTGAGCTGCTCTTTGCGCTGGCGGTACTGGCGCTTCTGTGACTCCAGCAGGCTGGACAGCTCCTTCTTCTGCTGGCCCAGGATGTGCTGCTGGAACTTCTTCTCCTCGGCCAGCGCCGCCTTCGTCTGTGAGCACGGAGACACCATCACCTCAGCTCCCAATAACCCAGCACAAACTCACACTAACCCAGCACAGACTCACACTCACCCAGCACAAACTCACACTAACCCAGCACAAACTCACACTAACCCAGCACAGACTCACACTAACCCAGCACTACCAGCAGACTCACACTAACCCAACACTCCCAGCACAGCCTCACTCACCCAGCACTCCCAGCACAGACTCACACTAACCCAGCACAGACTCACACTAACCCAGCAGACTATCACTCACCCAGCACAAACTCACACCAACCCAGCACAGACTGACACTAACACAGCACTACCAGCACAGACTCACACTAACCCAGCACTACCAGCACAGACTCACACTAACCCAGCAGACTATCACTCACCCAGCACAAACTCACACTAACCCAACACAGACTCACACTAACCCAGCACAGACTCACACTAACCCAGCACTACCAGCAGACTCACACTAACCCAACACTCCCAGCACAGACTGACACTAACCCAGCAGACTATCACTCAACCAGCACAAACTCACACTAACCCAGCACAGACTCACACTCACCCAGCACAGACTGACACTAACCCAGCACAGACTGACACTAACCCAGCAGACTATCACTCAACCAGCACAAACTCACACTCACCCAGCACAAACTCACACTAACCCAACACAGACTCACACTAACCCAGCACTACCAGCACAGACTCACACTAACCCAGCACTACCAGCACAGACTCACACTAACCCAGCACAGCCTCACAATAACCCAGCAGTACCAGCAGACTCACACAAACCCAGCACTCCCAGCTGGGACCACTCACCTCCTTCTCCAGGATGGCCTGGTGTTTCTTGCCCAGTTTGTCTCCCTCGCCGGTGAAGCTGGTCCTCTGGGCCTCCAGCTCCTTGTCCAGACGCAGCTGGTGCTCCTCCATCTCGGCCTTCAGCTTGTTCTCCAGCGCCACCAGCTGCTTCTGGTGCTGCCTGCGCATGCGCTTGTAGCCCGACATCTGCTCCCGGAGCGCAGAGCCCTGCTCGTGCTCCTGGATCTGCCGCGTCACCTGGGGGGCGGGGGACAGGAATGGCGTGACCGGGGTACCCCACACAGCGAGAACAAGGGTACCACACAGCCAGAATCACGGGTACCCCACACAGCCAAGATCACAGGTGCACACCACACAGCCAGGATCAGGGGTACCCCACACAGCTAGGATCAGGGTTACCCCACACAGCTATGATCAGGGGTACCCCACAAGGCAGGACCAGGGGTACCCCACACAGCCAGTATCAAGGGTGCCCCACACAGCCAGGATCAGGGGTACTCCACACAACCAGTGTCAGGGGTGCCCCACACAGCCAGGATCAGTGGTAACCCACAGCCAATATCAGGGGTGCCCCACACAGCCAGTATCAGGGGTGCCCCACACAGCCAGGATCAGGGGTGCCCCACACAGCCAGTATCAGGGGTACCCCACACAGCTAGGATCAGGGGTACCCCACACAGCCAGTATCAGGGGTGCCCCACACAGCCAGTATCAGGGTTGCCCCACACAGCCAGGACCAGGGGTGCCCCACACAGCTAGGATCAGGGGTACCCCACACAGTGGGACCAGTGTGCTGTGTGCGGTGAGGCCGGCGGCGGGGCGGTTACCAGGGAGGCGGTGCGGATGGTGGCGAAGTGGTCGCGGTTGCGGTAGTAGGCCCTGCGGCGGGCGGCGGACGAGGCCTGCTGCTGAGCGTCGATCTCCGGCTGGTACGGGTCATCGTAGATGTTATCATGGCCCTGAAACAGAGGCACGCCCATTACAGCTGCAGCACCACCTTCAGCAGTACTGACACATTTACTGACCGGGGGTCTGTGGATGATGTGGAGCTGTTGGTGGTGACGGTGTGTGTACTGACCGGGGGTCTGTGAATGATGGAGCTGTTGGAGGTGACGGTGTGAGTACTGACCGGGGGTCTGTGGATGATGGAGCTGTTGGAGGTGACGGTGCATGCACTGACTGGGGGTCTGTGGATGATGGAGCTGTTGGAGGTGACGGTGCATGCACTGACTGGGGGTCTGTGGATGATGGAGCTGTTGGAAGTGACGGTGTGTGTACTGACCGGGGGTCTGTGGATGATGGAGCTGTTGGAGGTGACGGTGTGTGTACTGACCGGGGGTCTGTGGATGATGGAGCTGTTGGAGGTGACGGTGCATGTACTGACCGGGGGTCTGTGGATGATGGAGCTGTTGGGGGTGACGGTGTAGGTACTGACCGGGGGTCTGTGGATGATGGAGCTGTTGGAGGTGACGGTGTAGGTACTGACCGGGGGTCTGTGGATGATGGAGCTGTTGGAGGTGACTGTGTGAGTACTGACTGGGGGTCTGTGGATGATGGAGCTGTTGGAGGTGACGGTGCATGTACTGACCGGAGGTCTGTGGATGATGGAGCTGTTGGAGGTGACGGTGCATGTACTGACCGGGGGTCTGTGGATGATGGAGCTGTTGGAGGTGACGGTGCAGGTACTGACCGGGGGTCTGTGGATGATGGAGCTGTTGGAGGTGACGGTGTGCTCGCCCTCCTGCATCATGGCCATCTCGCCGCTGTCATCGGAGCCGTCGGCCAGGCTGTTGACGGAGCTGCTCTGGGAGCTGGCGCTGATGGACATGGAGGGGACCGAGTGGGAGCTCTCCATGCTGTTCACCGTGCCCGTCCGCAGCATGTACTGCTCCGCCTCCTGCACACACGTGCACGTACACACACACGTACACACGCACACGAACACACACACACACACACACGCACACGAACACACACACACACACACGTACACACGCACACGAACACACACACACAAACACACACAAACACACGTACACACATAAACATGGAGTTGAGGTCCCCCTAGGTCCTATACAACACAACACAACACTGACCCAGTGCTAAATGGTTATCACCAAACTCTGACCAACTCAATGCTATGGCAACGGGAAAGCAGCACACGGGGACAGAATCCCAAAAAAGGGAGAGGAACCAATGAGAGAGCAGCACCTCCTCCTCCTCCCCGCCCTCGGGGGCGGGGCCGTTGTGCGTCTCCTGGAACAGGATCTTCTTCATCTTGCGGTACTGCAGGTTGTCCAGCTCCCTGACCGCGTCCTTGGTGCGCGCGATCAGGTCCAGCACCACAGACAGGGGGCGCTCTCTGCACAAGAAGCGGTGCTGAGGGGGGGAGAGACACGCGCGTGTTAATTACCGCCAAAGGGCCAAACCCAGCCGACCCACGTTTCGGCGGGGCGGTCGCGGATTTTTACCTTGAGCAGCACGTCGGACGTGGGCCTGTCCTGCGGGATCTTCTGCAGGCAGGAGTCCACGAAGTTCCTGAAGTAATCCGACCTGGGGGAGGAAGAAGAGGGTTATGGGCGTATGGAGGAGGAAGAAGAGGGTTCGGGCGTGTGGGGGAGGGGAGACAGGAAGAAGAGGAGGGTTACGGGTGTGTGGTGTAGACCAGAGGAAGAAGAGGGTTCGGGCGTGTGGGGGAGACGGGAGGAAGAGGAGGGTTATGGGCGTATGGAGGAGGAAGAAGAGGGTTCGGGGCGTGTGGTGTAGACAGGAGGAAGAGGAGGGTAATGGGCATATGGAGCAGGATGAGGAGGGTGATATGGGTGAGTGGAGGAGGAAGAGGAGAGTGATATGGGAGTGTGGACGAGGAAGAGGAGGGTGATATGGGCGTATTGAGGAGGAAGAGGAGGGTGTTATGGGCGTGTGGAGGAAGAAGAAGAGGGCTCGGGCGTATGGGGGAGGGGAGACAGGAAGAAGAGGAGGGAGATATGGGGTGTGTGGAGGAGGAAGAGGAGGGAGATATGGGGTGTGTGGAGGAGGAAGAGGAGGGTGATATGGGCGTGTTGAGGAGGAAGAGGAGGGTGATATGGGCGTGTTGAGGAGGAAGAGGAGGGTGAGATGGGTGACGCAGGGCTCTCACCAGTGGCTGGACTGCAGGATGGGGCTCTCATTCTGGGCGATGTGGTATAAGGCACTCATAGCATTCATGTTGAACAGAGGAGGCTTCCTCTCCGCTGGGGGGACAGATAACAGTCTACATGAGCTTAAAGTCCTCCATCCTTCCCATCAGGCCTTGCACAGTCTACATGAGCTTAAAGTCCTCCATCCTTCCCATCAGGCCTTGCACAGTCTACATGAGCTTAAAGTCCTCCATCCTTCCCATCAGGCCTTGCACAGTCTACATGAGCATAAAGTTCTCCATCCTTCCCATCAGGCCTTGCACAGTCTACATGAGCTTAAATCGTCCCCTAGTTCTACTAATAGTATTCGACCTGAAGAATCTCTTGTAGTTCACTTAGTCAATCCCCCGTTAAAAATTGAACAGCCTCAATCAAATCAAGCCTATGTCTCTTTTTACTAAGCTTGAAGAGATTAAGCATCTTAAGTCTTTCCTCATAACTTTAATCTTCCATAAGAGGAATCAATTTGGTTGCCCTTCTTTGAACCTTTTTTACAGAGCCTCTATATCCTTCTTGTAGTACGGTCCCCAGAACTGTACACAATACTCAAAGTGTGGTCTAATAAATGTATTGTATAAGACAAGTATAACTTGGATGTACACTTAATACTTTTGGCTATATATCCCAGCCAACCCTCCATCCTTCCCATCAGACCTTGCACGGTCTACACGAGCTTAAAGTCCTCCATCCTTCCCATCAATCCTTGTACAGTCTAAATGAGCGTGTGCGAACCACACCACACTCCCACAGGTTAACCCAGTGTCATCACACGGCCCATACCCACCCAGCTCTATGCAGGTAATACCGAGGGACCAGACGTCCACCTTGCCATCATACTGGCCCTCGTCCATGGCAAGAATCACTTCCGGGGCCATCCTGCAAAGGGTCAAAGGTCGAGGGTCAGGGCCAAGGCCAATTACATTTTAACTCGGTTCAGTGAATGGACTGCAATTCAGCGCTCACCAGTAGGGCGTGCCCACGAAGGAGTTGGCGGGGGCGACGATGGAGGCGGAGCCAAAGTCCCCCAGCTTCACCTGTCCGGGCTCGGTCAGCAGGATGTTCCCCGCCTTGACGTCCCTGAGGCGGACAGAGAGAGAAAGGTAACGCCGCCATTTTGGCTCTGGAGCAGCGGCGGGCGGGGGCGGGTCGCGCGACGCTCACCTGTGGATCATGTTGTGCGAGTGGAGGTACGCCAGCCCCTGCAGCGCGCCGTGGGTGATGGCGGCTATTTCCACTTCCTGCAGCGGCTTCTTGTGAACTGGGCGGAGTTAAAATTCTGTGTCACGATTTGCAAACCTTAAACCCGTTGATACAAATGAAAAACGTTTAAACTCGTTTGTTTTGTTTTTTAAAAAGCCGCCTGTAAACACCCCCTAATGCAGTGTTACAGCTTGTAGTCCTAATACCTGGAAGTAAGTTCACATTTTTGAGCCATGGGTTCCCTCGTTCAGATTTCCAATGCTTTTTTCCCCCATAGGCATTTAGTTTTCTGCCGGAAATAAGGTCTGTGGTCAACGCGAGCCTAAGAGTTTCACGGTTTGTTTAACAAGATAAATTACACCCATTGATACCTTATTTTAGGCAGAAAACTAAGTCCCTGTGGGGAAAAAAGCTCTGGAAATCTACAAGGGAACCCATGGCTGAAGAAATGTCCTGGTTGGCCTACAAAAAGGCGTCATCACTGCAAAATTCTATTTACTCACCTTCTAAGAGGTCTGATGCAGAACCCAAGCAATACTCCATCACCAACTGGGAGAAAAAGAGAGGGAGAGAGAGAGAGAAAGGGTGGGTGGGAAGAAATTGAGGGAGAAACAGAAATCGAAGGAGAGAGGCAGAGTGAGAAAGAGAGAGATTAGTAAAACCCTCAGTTTTGCTCACACCTGAACTGAATCTCATACACCTGTACTGAGCCCCTCACACACCTATACTGAGCCTCACACACCTGTACTGAGCCCCTCACACACCTATACTGAGCCCCTCACACACCTGTACTGAGCCCCTCACACACCTGTACTGAGCCCCTCACACACCTGTACTGAGCCTCACACACCTGTAGTCAGCCTGTTTAAGAGATTGGTTAGGTAGTTATACTATGCAGCCACCAATCATAAAAATCAAATGATTATTTTTCAAAAAGACCAGTTGCCTTGGCAACGATAAACATTAGCTGTGTAGAATCAGCTTTCGGACGACACCAACAAACACAATTTACCGACAAACACCAGCGTTAGCCTAGCTTGACGGAATAATGAAGGCAACACACAGCAATGTTGTCGTTGAGAAATAAACAACAAGATATCCAACATGGGGAAATCCCATGTGCCATATATAGCAAAGCACAACATGTACAGTACTAGTCTAAGACTGTTTCAGGAAGAGGAACAAATCCAAAACAACTATATCATATCACGTGGAGCAAAGAACAGAGGCATCTACCATAGAAGAAGAAAAAAAAGACTAATTTCAGACAATAGAAGAAAGTACAGCTGTTTCTATCAATAAACAAGGGTATTTTATAACACTACAATATCAGTATTACATTACACAGAGACCAATAAAGTATGATCTCCATCTTAAAAACCATATCAATGACCAACATATTTGAACACTCAAACCTTTTGTTTGCGTTTTGTCTGAGTCAACATTTACGAAGAGTCAAAGATATTTCTTTCATTTGTCAGACTGTGGAATACCAACTAGTCCCAATATTTAACAAAATTTCACATACACGCAACAATTAGAATTTTGAAATTTAGGTGAATGGTAGATTTGATCTTCAGGAATGCGATTCTGGCAACTCAATTTAGATGAGATAATGATTTTGTATGCGTGTGAGATCATGCATCTCAAGCTTGTTTTGGGTCACATATACACACACATATATATGTACCCCTACATGCATGCGTGCACACACAACCGCGCGTACCCTGAAGGCAGGATCGGGCACACCTGAAAACGCGCGCCTTCTCGCTCGCACACACACACACCCCCGTGCCAGCACACGCACGCTCGCACGCACGCACACACCCCCGTGCCAGCACACGTACCTGAACATGTGCGCATACACTGACAGACACACACCCGCACACCTGTGCCAGCACACAAACCTGAACACGCACACACAGACACCTGTGCCAGTACACATACCTGAACACGCGCACACACACACACACCTGTGCCAGTACACATACCTGAACACGCACACACGCACGCACACACCCCCGTGCCAGGACACATACCTGAACACGCACACACACCTGTGCCAGTACACATACCTAAACACGCACACACGCACGCACACACCCCCGTGCCAGTACACATACCTGAACATGTGCGCGCACACACACACACCTGCGCACACGCACACATACCTGGACACACACACACACGCACGCACGCACGCACGCACGCACGCACGCACGCACGCACGCACGCACGCCCCCCCGTGCCAGCACACATACCCAGGCGGTGTGCTCCCTCAGGTAGCATCCTCGGTACTCCACGGTGTTGGGGTGACGCAGCTTCTGCAGGAACTTCACCTCTTTGATGATGTCCTGCCACTTCTGCAGGGAGACGGAGAGAGGGTCAGAGCGGGAGGCGCCGAGCGCCACAGCGCCACACGGTGGCTCCGCCGGGCACGGCCCGGGCCGAGGGCTGCGCGCTGTAACGGGACACTCACTTCGTTCGACTGCTTGCCGCTGTAGGACATCTTCTTAATGGCCACCACCTCGTTGGAGCGGACATCTCGGGCCTGGGGGAGGGGGGGGCAGACACAGAGCGGGGGGGGGGGGGGTGGGTCAAAGGAAGCCTGCTGAACCCCTGGACAACCACCACCTCCCCTACATCAAACCCTATATGAACTTTAAAGCGCTAACTGCTAACTTGCTTAAAATGGCAAAACAAATGACCAAAGATTGTTAAAAAACAACCAGCTGCTCGATTACGTTTGTAGGCACGGTAACCTCTAATGACAGCTGAATTGAAAATAATGTAACAAGAGCATAAAAACCTAAAAAGTGTACACATGACCACACATACAGACTTAAGGACACTTAAAAGGCTCGTATAGTTTGCGCAAACATTCAGACAACAGTACCTGAGCTAAACAAGAGGCCTACCTAACTTGGACCTGAGAGCTGGTCTCGCGTGGACAGCGAGCCAGTTAATAGCACGTTATCATGGACTCAATGACACGCTTTCGCATGCACGACCGGCCTAGCGAGAGAAACGCGGGAGACTGTCTGCGGGCGTTTCTCTGCCTAGGAGGCCGAGCATCTCCGCCCATTCTCTCTCTCTATTCGTCCCTCATTCCGTCTTCGTCCTCAGTTTCTTGCTCTCGTGAGTGCGGGGAAGTGGGGGGGGGGGGGCGGCGGCGGGTTTCTTACGAAGTAGACGGCTCCGAAGCTGCCATGGCCGATCTCACGCAGGTCGGCGAACAGCTTCTCGGGGTCGTCCCGGTAGAAGAGCTCCGCCACCTCAGGGTCCTTCAGGCTCCCCGCCCGCGCGGTCGATGGCATGGCCAGCGCCTGCGGGGGGGGGGGGTCGCGCAGGGGTCAAAGGTCAAACAGGTCCACGCGCACAGACACGGGGGGGAGGGGGGTCAGGGATCAACTCATGCATATACAGGGGGGTTGAAGGACATGAACGCAGTTCAGCTGAAGAAAAAAATGTTAACATGAAAATTTGAAATGGCTTTTTATATCCATGTACAGTGCACTTTCATAATCAGGTGTTGACTTAGGCGTTAGGAGAGAATGCATGCACGGCAAACGGATTAAAATGCGTGCCAATTTCACGTCCTAACGAAAGGCGTACCTAAAAATAGATACGTACCTAAAATGGACGCAATAGAATTTTCGCGCATTTCGAACTTTTTGCCGTAGGCTATTTGCGTACCACTCGTGTCAACTCGTTCATAATGCCTTTGTTTAAATAAGGCTCACAAAAAAAGAGATCTTTTCAAATAGCCCCAAGGGTGAAGTGGCAGTGCCCTGTCCGGTCAAACAGCATTGCAACGACTTCACCGAGCCAGATTAAATAAATGCGAGATTTATCTTTGGTCAAACACAACCCATGTAGAAAGGAAGACGGCTGCAATAAAGACACAATGTATTATTTTTTATTTCAAAAATAAACGTTAATATTCACGCTCAAATGTCTTATTTTATCCCCAAAAGAATCAAACTCAATGGAACTCAATGGCTTCCCTACTGCTTGCTCTTCATCTACCGTACAGACTAGGGTTAACATACCCAGCTCATACGTGAGGGCGCCTCCCTAGTGGTAGGGAGTACACATTGCAATCCAAAAAAACACCACACAACAAATAACAACATTGTTTGAGTGTAAAACCCACAGTAACATAGCCGTCGCTTCATTTCTTTATTAATAATAATAAAGTTAAGTTATACGGTGTTTCTTGCATTTATATTACACAGAAGGACTTCTTACGTTGGATTTTTCCGAACTGCATTCCCAATCTCCTGGCATCTACATTCACATCTACATTCAAATTTACATTCACATCTACATTCACACCTACATGCAAATTTACATTCACACCTACATTCAGGCGTCTATCGCACCGCATCTATAAACCTCATTCCTGGAAATAGCCAGCATCGCGCAGTTTCGGGTGAGGCCCATCCCGTGCGGAACTGCTTTGCAAACAGAAACGGACACCGCACCTTCACTCACTGGGACTGTATTTTGTTGCTGCTGGTCGCAACACAACATCCCTGCACTGGCCTCTTGTTCTGAAGTGCATTTGGACCTGGACTCGCGCCCCCCCCCCCCCCCCCCCCCCACCCACCCCCCATTTTGTATTATATCTTAAGCCTCGACCTGGTCACACAACATCTGCCAAGTTTTCCGAAAGAATCTGTAAAGGCAGTTTTGGGAAGTTGCATACTAAAAAAAGACAACAACAGACAAACCACACCCTGTAATTAGAATGACTGAATAAATTTTTAGCTTCAGAAAAAAAGATTTATGATTGGGTTGCTAGATTTATGGCCTCTGAGATTAGATACCGGGAAAGTTTGAGAACGCCTCAAACTGCAAGCACTTCCCTGCGATTCAGGGTCCTGCACGCTAATTCGCACGAGCCCGCTGGACCCAGCTATGTGCAGAGCTCCTCAGCAGAAGTTCCACTAACAGCAGAAAACCAATAGGCTGGATTCTGAAAATTTCTGCTTTGTCGTCCATATTTGTCCAGCTGGAGGGCACATCTCCCACTTTCCTCCAAGTCCCTGCAGTACTAACGAGTGGCCTGAGATGGCTTTGATGTGCCGTGACCAATCGGATTTGGAATCCGTAATCCGACCGTCTGTAAGCCAGGCCAGCCCGTAGGCATCGCAGCTATATATAGCAAACTGTAACCGCCAATCAAACCGAAGAACATGAATAAGATGAAGTGTACAGCTTTGTGAGCGCTGAGGAAGACTCAGCTATGCATAGGCAGGGACAGAGGACAACAGCAGACTTAAAAAAAAAAAAAAAAAAGTTAATTCATGTTTGTCATATTCCACCATTGTTCCATCTGTGCACTCATCACGAGATGATGTCGTCAGAGTTTGGATGACTGTGCAGTCTGAGGAACACTGAGGGGGGTGGGGGTGACTGTGCAGTCTGAGGCTCAGAGACTGGGGGGGTGTGACTGTGCTGTCTGAGACACAGAGACTGGGGGGGTGACTGTGCTGTCTGAGACACAGAGACTGGGGGATGACTGTGCTGTCTGAGGCACAGAGACTGGGGGGGGTGACTGTGCTGTCTGAGGCACAGAGACTGGGGGGGTGACTGTGCTGTCTGAGGCACAGAGACTGGGGGATGACTGTGCTGTCTGAGGCACACAGACTGGGGGGGTGACTGTGCTGTCTGAGGCACACAGACTGGGGGATGACTGTGCTGTCTGAGGCACAGAAACTGGGGGGGTGACTGTGCTGTCTGAGGCACACAGACTGGGGGGGTGACTGTGCTGTCTGAGACACAGAGACTGGGGGGGTGACTGTGCTGTCTGAGGCACACAGACTGGGGGGGTGACTGTGCTGTCTGAGGCACAGAGACTGGGGGGATGACTGTGCTGTCTCAGACACAGAGACTGGGGGGGTGACTGTGCTGTCTGAGGCACAGAGACTGGGGGGGGTGACTGTGCTGTCTGAGGCACAGAGACTGGGGGGGTGACTGTGCTGTCTGAGGCACAGAGACTGGGGGGGGTGACTGTGCTGTCTGAGGCACAGAGACTGGGGGGGTGACTGTGCTGTCTGAGACACAGAGACTGGGGGGGGTGACTGTGCTGTCTGAGACACAGAGACTGGGGGGTGACTGTGCTGTATGCGGCACAGAGACTGGGGGGGTGACTGTGCTGTCACAGGATACTGAACAAGAATTTCAGATATGGAAAACGTATAAAAACAAGTTACACGGTTACAGATGTTTATAAAAGTATGTACTAGATGTACATGCAGTAGATGTTCATTAAATTAATTATTAAAAACTGAGTTACAAAATAATATAGCAGCCAAAAGGTCTTATTTGGTCCTACTTCAGTCATTCACTTAAGATACAAAATGTGTGAGTTAATTAAATTATGGACATTAATAACCAGGATGCACTGATGTCACTGGTGCATTTTGGACCTGTAGTTCAATGGACAGCAAAAGGAAATGATGTAATGCTTGTTCGCAAAGCTGTTTCGGCCTAGTCCATGAGGGAGTGCCTAAAACCAGTAAAGTATGTAAGACCGTCACAATTACACGAAGCTTCGGCATCCCTACTGAATGCGGCGGCGTCTGGGACGTGAAAAATGCACCCCTTTGTGAAAAGCATGAGTGTGATAACAACCGCAGGCTGCTTGTCCTATAGGGTGCCCTGAAAGCTCTTCAGTGTAAAACTGTGGGGGGGGGGGGGGGGAGCCTAGCACACATGCGGGACATAGCATATTAGCAGAGGCATAACCAGCCACATAAAACCCGTACACACAAAACCCACAACTCCTGTGTGAGATGTACAAGTTTGAGAACCTTTTCAGATACAGGACATTAGATGCGCAAAGTTCAAAGCACTACTGTCCCAGTATTGAGTGGCTGTCGGTTGGGAATCACCAGTGAAGAAAAACACGCACTGTGTCGCATATTTCACAAAAGTTTCAACGCTGCGAAACTCTGAATTTTGTAAAAGAAAGCAAGTCGAAGATTAAATATGGCCCAGCACAAGCACAACTAAACCATCTGTATGTATACAGTTCACTGACACTCTTAACAATGCTGGCCATTCCTCATACGCAGGTGTGGTTTATAATTGCATTGAAAGCGTCACCCCAATAGACAGTGTTTCTCCTGCGTAGAGAATGCCACGGTAGCCATTAGGGCTGTCAAAAAATATTCGAAGTTCGAAAACTATTCAAAAATCTTTTTTTTTTTTTAAACCTAAAGTTGAGCATTCGAATATTAGTTTTGGATCCCGTGTTTTGTAATTAACATGAATATACAGGCTAAATGTCATGCAGCGAATCACGTTCATGCACGCAACGTTCATTTCCTGTGCTAACGTTACTTTCTCTGTCAACAAAAAACATTCTGCTCTGGATCCAGAGCAAGTGGATCGTCTGGTTTTCCTTGCCAATAACCTCCGTGATACTTTCAGCTGACACCTAACGTTACTGATCAGCTAGCCTCGCGAGCCACTATTTTTTCACTTCGTTCAACAGATCTGGTCAGCTAACAGTTTAGGCTAAATAATGTTCCCATGGCAGGCTATGTTTCCTTTCTGTTCTGAAGATTTTGATAAAATTGGATGATGAAAGAAGTTAAACAAACTAAACAGAGTAAGTCATTTATGTTGTTTTAGGCTACAGTTAGCCATTTGAATAGTTTTTGTGTTAAGAAATAAACAGGGATTTCCTATAAACAATCATTTCCCTATTATTGTGATTAATAAATGCTGAGTTGAGGCAAATTACATCCACGAAAAAGTGCTTTATTCATTTGCGCATGAGGCTATAGAAACTGCAGGGGGCTCATTTACAAAACGAACTTGCGTGCATACACAAAGTGAAGACCTGACGTAGAGCCACAACCGTTTCCACGGTCAAATCGAGTCATGTTGAAATTTTATAAATCACTACTTTGACGTGATTTTCTACGTACGCGCCACACAGTTGATCTAAAACCCGTTTTATAAATGAGGCCCCAGATGTAGTAACCTAGTAGGAAATTTCACCGATGTCCTCTATTCTACTGCCCGCTTGTGGAAAATAACGTGCAGGCCAGTTTAGAGGAAGCGTCAGGTGCATATTGCGCCCGACAACAAGCAGCTTATTTTTGTGAATTATAGGCAAATGATATTCGAACTCTAACTAATTACGAAAGCTAATACTCAAACTCAATTTCATGGCACTTTTGACAGCTTTAGTAGCCATGACGACATTCAAAAATGTTGCCGCGCCGGCTGGGCGTGATTTCGTCACTCCGGCATCAAAGCAACGCGGCGTTTCGGGACAAGACCCTGGCGCGACAGGCGAATGCTTTTCATGACTCACAGGTCAAGCATGCCGTGCATGCGCGCGTGACAATCGGTTCTTCCCAATTTGGGTGCCTGCGCTGCTTTTTGGCACCAGAAGGGCCCTACGGCCGTAGGGCGACACTCCTCCCCTGTTATTATTTACCTGCGCGCCCTTCTTCCGGGACCTCTCTTATCGAGCGAGACAGAAAAAAACTGGAATGTAGTCTCACAACACACAGCCTACATTCTGCTTTGCTTGATGAATACACAGCGGCACTCTTTAGTATGGATGGTCAGCTTCATTTAAATGAAAAATAGCTTAAAAATAATGGGGGGGGGGGGGAGAACTTGGGTGATCTGGCCGACCAACTGTCAGACTACAAGCCAGTACCCACTCCCCAGGGAACGGGAATCCTGCACTTAGCTTGACTACGAATGTTCGAAGTGTCGCCCGGGTACTAGTGCATGGTATTATCGTTATACAGGCCACAGTCGTGTCTGATAATAAAGCCGATTTCAAAAAGCGTTGCACATCGCGGATCATTTCACCATGTAAAGGTGCCACTGCTCCAGTGCCACAGCGGTGCGAAAAGTGCTAACATCCTCTGAGACAAGGCAAAGGCCACGAAGAGGAGAGCTACTCCGCCTGTGCTTCATTTAACCTGCTGTTATGGTAAATGGACTGCATTTATATTGCGCTTTTATCCAAAGCGCTTTACAATTGATGCCTCTCATTCACCAGGGCAGTTAGGGGTTAGGTGTCTTGCGCAGGGACACTTCGACACGCCCAGGGTAGGGATAGAACCGGCAACCCTCTGACTGCCAGACAACCGCTCTTACCTCCTGAGCTATGTCACCCCTATGGGGTAATAAAGGTGTAAGCCCCGAAAGACTACAGTTAGCTAGCTGGCTAATTAGCTGGCTAGCGAGCTGAATGCAGTTTTTAAATACAGAACTTCCTCAGGTACTGTATGCAGAGCTTACCCTCGGACAGTGGCTCCCAAACTTTTTTGGTCAGCCACCCGTAGGGTAAAAAAAATTTTGAAGGCCCCCCCTGACAAATTTGGTTCTGCTTGTATATAATTTTCCTTTTGGTTTGGACTTTTTTTCCCCCCTTCAACCCACCCTGTTATCTCTGTGCGCCTGCGCTGTCAGGTAGCTCACTGTAAGACACAGCCAGACCTTCTGTTTTTGAGTGACTGGACTGTAGCTCCCAATATGATGAAATGGGTAGCTTCTAGAAGGCTAGCAGGAAAACGCGGACTTGAACATCCATTCAGTTGCCGAGACAGCCTTGCATTGGGCCGCTGGGTACTCGGGTAAAAGTGCTGCTTTTGTGCGAGCGCTGCGTCTCAGATCGAATCCGTCCCGTGCCAGCGGCCGGCGGCCCCACAGGGGCGACCCATAATTGGCTAGGCGTCGCTCAGGGATGCGGGAGGGACACGGTCGGTAGGGGGGTGTGTAGCATTGTTCATTGGTCGGGGGACTCCTGCTGGCTGTCCGGGGGCCCGTGGCTAGCACTCTCTGAGCTCGCGTATGAATAGGACCCCTCCGACCCGGCTACGCTCTGTGCGCGAGCGTGGCCGCGGTGTGAAAAGAAGCAGCTGGCTGGAGAGCCGCGGTTGGTCTTCATTCTCCAAAGCTGGCGGCAGGGGACGTCTATGAGCTTGCTTGTACATAGTTCATGATTTGGACAATCCAAATTCAGGTGAGATTGGAAATTCCACATTTTTTTTCAAAAAATGATAGTTTTGTTGTGATATATTAACAGTGAGTAGCACCATAAAACAACAAACCAAGGTGAAGGGTAGACACGGCTAACATAGCTAGCAAGCTCTGTTAACAATGCATAACGTCATGAGATGACTGATAGACAAGAACACTGAATCAAGAACAAGAAACCGCTTCACTTTGCAAAGACAAGGGATGCTGCATCTTACCCACGTGCAATATTTTCCTGAATCAATGACCTCAAACATCTGCATCAGATTGAAACTTTTAGGATTGAGTGAAGAGTGAAAAATGTTTATCTGACCAGAAATTCAGCAACTTGCTCTGATGCGATCCATTTAAAAAGTTGACCGCGCTGCAAATTGAACTGGTCGCAAAATGTGACCAACTGACCACACTCTGGAGCCCTGTCTATCAAATGACAGGCATTCCTTACTCAATTACTGTAGCATCACAGTAAATGATATTATGAGGATATGGCATAAAAAATGTAAAAATAAATTGATACCCACATCACAATACATTTCTACCTGTACTAAATGTATTCACTGATATACTGTGGACTTACATAAGTCTGCCAAACTGCTGTGCCTCTTGTTATGTTCAAATAGAGATAGATGTGGTGCGTGGGCAAGAAGGTAGAGCACACAGTGATTTTGATTAAGGCATCAGCTTTGTTCGATTGTGTTATTGTCTGATACTGAACCAGGAGAAACCCTGCATAGGGTATGCAAAACCAAACTTAAATGCCCAGTATCGACTGCAGCGTGCACTGAAAATCCATTAGGAACGTTACCCGCAAAGTAAACTGAAATGTTGTCTTTTCTGCATAAGATGCCTACTCAGAAAGAAGTCAGGCGGAAATACCCAGAGTCCGTTCTGTAGGACCGTCGGCCGGAAAAACAGATTCAACAGCTCCGCAATGGGAGTTTCTCTCATTACTACATATCTTCCTGTTAGCCACGGGAAAATTATTTAGATGCAAAAAATGAACGGCAGACGTTCAACAAGACACAGAACACCGCCTTTATTATGTAAGGTTCAAAGGCAGACGTACAGCTGATGGACGCCAGCCAACGGTCTCCACCAACAATAAAACACAGACTGAAAAATAAAACGTCAGACGGATATACAGTAACAGCAAGATCTGTAAGATATGTTGGTTTTATTATGAAGAGAGATCAATTACAAAACGTAAATAAAGATCGACCATTGTCTTGTGTTACAGAGAAAATTGTTGTCATGATACGCCTAAACAACATGGATCCAAATACATATTAGCCATAGGAAACTATATTAATAAGCACAGGGAGCTGGTCAGATATCGCAGATGCTGGAAATAACGGCTGGACGAATATGTAAAATAGCGACGGTTGAAAGGTAACGTTAAAGACGCTAGCTAACGTTATCTAGCTGCAAACAATGGTGTTGAATGCGGCTGCCCAGCCCACGTTGACTGGAATATGGCCTTACACAGACTTAAGCCGGTATAAGCAATACGATTTCCACAAGATATTCAGACTGAACTACGTGTACAGACTTAGACTAGCCGTTTCAGTTCAGGACAAAGCTAGCTAACAAAGCTCAATTCGCGAGTGCCTCGGTCATAAAACCAGAACACAGCGCGCTGCCGTTAGCCAGCTATCGCAGCACTACCAGCCCTCAAAACGTTAGATTAGCTAACTAATTAAACGCTACACCATACAGCAAAATAAACTAAATCCATTTAACTTATGTAGACAGAATGACAGACAAATTAATAAACGCCCCCGGGGAAAAACATTTAATGCAACAGTACCGCAAACGCCGCTTAGTCTTGGTTCGTTAGCAATTAAATTGAGAGGGGGTGAAACGTTGGCTAAATTTAGCTAGTCTAAAGAAAATCTGGTCAATCCACTCTGCAAATGTGGGACGATGTGTAACTGACGATGACAAGCTCGCCAGATATCTCGTATATGCGTCTAGCTGCAAATGCCTGGTGTCTGCCGTTACATAATAGTGGTATAGCTCGCTAGCCATTTAGCCTGTAAACTAAATTGTCTAACAGTAACAGTAAATTAACATTAGATGGCTACATATTCAAGAACCACAACCTAAACTAGCCGTCATAGACCAGCAGACTTCGTTAGCCAACCAGCAGCTGCTCTAGCGAACTGCCAACACTAGCTAACTGTCTCTTCATCTCAGCTAACTGCGTTAGTTTAAATAACAAAGTTAGCAGTCAGAAACAAGCTAGTCTAGCTAAAACAATTGAATTGGTGGTTGAAACGGTAAACAGTTAAATGATTTTCTAGCTAGCAACCTAAAACATGTGGCTAGCTAACTGAACGTTACACTGGGCAAACTATTAATTTGCAGCTAGTGAATTAGTTTAGCCGCCTGGCTAGCTGTATTTATTCAGTATCGGCTGTTAGCTAGCGGCTTAATCGGCTGTATAAGTATTTAGCTTGCTAGCTGAATATGCTATGCCGTTTGCCACAATCGGCTAGCAAGCTAGCTACCCTGAAAAGATTGCCACCGACTTACCGCGGCTCACAGCGATCCCGCTCGCTACGATTCCAATAAATCGTTTTCCCCGTCTCTCTTTACGATCCTCCGTCTCCTGTCCTTTTTCGGTACGACTATACTCAATCTATACGATCCATTTCCACGGCTTTTCTTCTTCTCGCCCCCTTCTACAAATGAATTCTTCTAGTCACTGTAGCCTTCTGGCTAAAGCTAACTAGCTATCTCTCCCTATCTGCAGCTAGCTGACAAGCTAGCAGTTCTCAGTCTTAAAGCGAGGCGCGGCCGATGTGCTCCCTCGCTCGCTTCACGTTGTTTCATATTTTTTCCTTACATCCGTCTTTTTTCATCACGCTTATGTTATACAATATACAGAGAATTTCTCTGTTTTTATCTGTCTCTTTCTGTCTCACCCTGTTTTTTTGTTCAGAAATTCAAGATGGCTACACGGGGCGGGAGCCGGCCGGAAACCGGAAAGAAGGTCAAGGCCGTCAAAGGAGTGTTTCCTGAAAAGTAAATACAACTAAAATAATACGCCATGTTGAGAAGGTCGACTCCTAATTTTACCAGATAAGGTGACAATTGTATAAGACTTTTTGTAGAGCTTGCTATAGACCTGCTAAATACACACATTCCACACCAAGAAGTGTTTAAAAAGTTGCATTATAATCAACGGTCTGTTTAACACCTCACATCAGAAACATCTTCCTGACTAAATGCATTTCATCATTTATTTCCTACCCAGTTTAATTTAGGGACCATCCCTCATCAAAGAAAACAAGGGACTGTAAGACAATTGGTGGTTCAAATCCAACTCTGACTTGTACTGTATGATCTTATGTGCTCTATGGGGGACATGGTTTCCGTGAGCAGCGCCGATCACTCAGTAATCAATAGCAACTTCTGTTTGGTTCCTGTTCAGCTCGGCTGGTTGTCCACCCTCCCTTTCCTTGGGGGTCAGTTGTGAATACAGCCTGGTCAATCAGCAGCACTAATTGTCCAGTTGGTTACCTGGGGGAAAATAAAACCAGGTCCCGATTTGAATATCCATGAACCAGTCCCATTTGTTGCTATTTTGATGTGGGGCATGACGTGTTTGTGGGGTCAGAGGGGGCTTTACTATTTTGGTTAGGTTGCAACATTTCTTAAGGAGGTAACAAAAGAAAACCTACCTTAATGTATAGTATTTGGATAAGTAAGTATTGTCCCTTCTTCCATTCCTTCTTTTTCATGGTATTTGGTTGTATTTCTACGTAACTCCACACAAGCACTGTGTTGTGAATTATCTTTTTTTAATGTATGATTATTAAACACCGTCTGTCTGATATGCTAAAGAAATAGTGTCATGTTTACTGTCATATTTTGGCAATGTGTTTCAGATTTATGCTCATTATGTATGTCGCTTGCTGTTTGTCTGACACTGTATACTGTATGTCTCACTGAGCATTGTCCTGAATATTGAAGTAGGTTAGTGCTGCCCCAATATAATTATTGTGGGGTCGTCTGATATTTTGACTCCCCTCACATGGTGCCAGTGGTACCAGCAGCATAGTAATCAGAGGTGGAAAATCCAGGTTCAGGGAGTAAAAGTCCTCCCCAGTATTTCATTCCAGTCACCTGCCAGGAGGTGGAACTAATTAGTGGAATCAGCTGGCTGTGCTCATGGGTGGAAGAAACACATGGCAGGACTTTTACTTTCTGACCCCTGGACTTTCCACCTGTGGTAGTAATCTTACTAAGTAGTCATAGTGGTAGTATTAATAGTAGAAGTATTATACTTTGAAGAAAGATATTTACAGTCCCTCCTACCACATACATACTTCTTATAAGTGTATGGGCCATGTGTAGAGAATTGTGGTTGATATTTGAGCAATATGATATTTACAGCGTAAACATAATTGTTTAGTCCAGGGAAGCTGAGTTAATTCAAATTCAGAACAATGTCTTTTGTGAGATACCAGATTTTGCACACTATCCAAATGCCCACCTGATCAAACATTGACTCATGTTACAGCCATAAGCTTTTTATTCCAGAGAGGTGGAACGTATCCTTTAGGTCAACAGCATAGCTGTAAGGCCAACTTCAGTTGACATTACCTTTGCAGACACTCCTTTAACCAAAACATTCTCTATCGTTGAGATAAAGTCATGGAAACTATTTCAGACCATATTCAAATCGACGTGAGATAAAGCCTCTCTCTCTCTCTCTCTCTCTCTCTCTCTCTCTCTCTCTCTCTCTCTCTCTTTCTCTCTCAATTGAATTCAACGTGATTTGTTGTATGGTAACATTTTATTCTCATTCTCATTCTCTCTCCCCCCCACCCCACCCACCATGCTACTCATCCCGAACAGGTAGGGTGAGTATGCTAGCTTACAGGCTTTCAGAGAACCTCCTTCTCTCATGTGACACAATCATTTTCTATGTTTCAACATACAAGGGAGGAGCAAAGGATGGGGAGGTGGAAATGAAATGAATTACCCAATTAGTTTCACTGGAGAGTGTTTTTCTAAACGACACCATCAGGAGAGGACACACAGGAACTGCTGAGAGAAGGGAGGCAGTTAGAATATATGACAGGTGATTTATTTGCCTGAAGATATTTAAGGAACTACAAAGGGCAAAACTACCATTTGATCACAATGGCTTCATGGAAATATGTCTGTGTTCTGGCAGTGGTAGTTCTCACGGCAACAGGTATGTACAACCTTGTTGGCTGTGTTTTCCTGAAAATGTCATTTTGAAGGATTTCAACAAGCAGAACACAGTTGACAGATGCCGGTCAGAAATACAGTAGCACGTACTGTGTGCGGTTATTTAATCTAGAATTAGGAACAACAAAACTGCTCTGTTATTACATGTGTATTTCTTTCATCAAAGTTTAAAATAAAATTTTGAAGAAAGGGTGAAATCATGTGAAATTTGTCCGCCAGTCAAACTCTCTGACCTGAAGAGATCTCAGCAAATGCTGTAGAAAGCCATCCAAAGCTATGTACAATTTAAAACAGCAGTGGAGTGTATTGGAAAAAAAATGTCTTTACAGATGTCAAGAAAAAGGGCTGTAATGCTCATATTTGAATTTTCTTACTTTTTCGGTTTTGTCTAGCTCTACGCTCTCACAATAAAGGGTGCTTTGGCTTGTCTTCAAATAGGAATCAATCCTTTTGAGTTCTTTATGGAACCCTCTATGGTACAGTAGGTGTTAAAAATGTGAAGGCTTCTTGATTGAAGCATTTTAAAGCCTAACAAAGAACCCCCTGAACTTGATAGGGTTCCTCTATGGAGACACAGAGGAGCCTTTTCGGGAGCCTTTCCTCTGAGGGTGTACTGGAACTGGGAGAAATTAAACGGAGTTGAGTAGTGTGTCAGCGAAGGAGTTGTACTTTCTTCTGGCTAGTGAAAGGTAGAACGGAATGCTGGTAGTATTGCTGATGTACATGCTGTAAAGGCAGCACTTCCATGAACCTGCATACGAAGAACTGCTCACAGGAGGGAAACAAGGTGTTAAGAATGGAATGTACCTTGTCAACATTTTCTTCACCTTCACCTTGCTTCTGCTAGAAGAACTAGTTCAACCGGGACACCATTACCCTATTTCCATGACCAAAAGTGTATCTTCCATCAGTGTTTTCATGGAGGTTGCAACAAAGTACAAATAACTTAACCTTGTGTTCTCTTTACCTATTAGTACCTGTAAAACTGTTAGTCAGATATACCCAGGAAATTATTGGGATTTTAAGGCAACACAGGAATGAAATTCATGCAAAATATATGTTATTTTTTATCTGGATTCCAAACATTATAAACAGTATATGGTTGCCATTAACTTCTGCACCTTGATCACATTTAATCATCTTTATCTGTGAAATATTAAAATGAAACAAGGTTTTCGTGCAGTATATTATTGATATTTATTGTTTTTTAAACTCACAATCTCAATTATTTTTAATCTTTAACTTATTCAAAGAATCCATACAGACAAAAAGACATAAAACAAATACAGATGATGAACAATGCACAGAAGCACAAACCAACAACCAAATGTACACTGGCTTAGTCACTGGTTGTGAAATGCAACTCTCAAAAGTGTCATTCCTCTTTTACTACAATTTTCATAGGGTTTATTGGTGGCATTAAGCAGTCCTCTCTGGTGGACAAATTAATTCTCTTTTCAACCAGCTCGGTCATACCGATCAGACTACATACAGTAAGGGCCGGTCCAGCAGTATTAACTTTACATTACGTGATTGCAGGGTGACACGAGTTTGAGACAAGCACGGGCTTAGCGCCTGCTCATCAATCCGTCATTGATTGCAGATGCAGTGTCCTTTTAGTGCCGCCTATAGGACAGTAGTGTGACGCTATTTCGGATAGTAGAGTCGAGGCTTACCTAAATCTGCTCCCGACCAGGATTTAGCAGAGGGGTTTGAGCTGTCAATGCAGGAAAATATTCCCAGCATCTTGTGCTTCATCTACATCCTTAGCTCTCTTTTGTTTCTATCATTTTTTCAAAAAAGAACTCATTTATGAAAATGCATGCGAACACATTGTATGACATAACTGTCCGTGTTTCCAAAAATGTTCACCTTGGTAAAATCACAACCGGATGCATATTTAAGAGAATATTTGATTTCTTATTTAAAAAATGAATATGATAATATATTCAATATTAGTCCAAACAGCTGGCTATGGTTTAGACACTGTGGTATTACACTGGTCTCTAGACTTCTATTGATGTAAGGATTCAGAAGCTGGTGACAGCATTTCTGTTCAAATGAATCATGTTCTATAAATGAAACTACAATTTATTTGTATGTGAATACATTTATTTTATTTTATTTATTTTAGAAGTTTATTTAACATGGACCATGTATAATAAAACATTGACTTCAAGCTTGAAATCTGATGCACTATACAGAGATATAGCTGTACAGCTAATTTTCATCTCCGGTCCCTGGGCAGGTGAAAAAAATTACCCCTACAAACAACATTACAAACACCTACATTACAAACAACATTACAAATACCTAGATTACAAACAACATTACAAACACCTACATTACAAACAACATTACAAACACCTACATTACAAACAACATTACAAACACCTACATTACAAACAACATTACAAACGCCTACATTACAAACAATAAAATACTTCCTAGAGATACAGTACACTGCATACATAATCACAGCATGGATATTACATTAAAAACAGTTTACAGCTATTATATGACAAAAACTATTCATATTATGAGTTTAAAATGAATGATTACATGTTTGATTGTCCTTTATCCATCATTTTAAACATTGTGGAAAATGAAATTTGACTTCCCGTAATTCCAGCTCAGGTTTAAATTCTGCACATTGGCATAGTTTTATTTAATTAATTTTTTTTCCCAATCTGGTGGTAATAGAGAAGCAATAATTAATTGTGGTTATAATGACATTTAGGCAACATTCAAGACATGAGTCATGGAAGGTTACTGAGTGTAATACAAAGTTTAAAATGATTTAGAAGAAAGTACAGTAAACTGAACTTAGCTAAACTTGTTAGCTGCCAAGCAGCCAGTCCAGTCGGTTTCGTAGCAGTAGGCGGTACACTGTAAACTGACAGGTAGCCTTTGAATGCCATTTTAAAACTGCATGAAAGCAAACTGACGGAAAGTTCGAGCAGGGGCCACAGAGTTGGAAGGAGGGAGGGCAGACTCTTGTTCCCGTTGGTTACCGCAGAAGATAATGAGGCGGGACAACTGCATTAAAGCAATACAAAGCAGGCTGATCCTCACAGGTGAATACACAGTAGAAACAACGCTCTTCACCTGACACCAACATTCCAGTGTGTACATGGCAACATACCAGACTGAAATTTTTTTTTAAAATAAAAAACTTTCTGACCTCTGAAAAGACTGGAAAGACCTGATCCTCCACCTGTGCCAGAACTGATAAACTGATAATGAATGAGCAGTGATACGCCTTAGTTACAGTAGATACAGCACTGATAATCTGATAATGAATGACAGTGATACTTATTTACAGCAGATACTCGATAGTTACAGTAGATAAAGCACTGATAAACTGATAATGAATGGGCAGTGATAATTCTTAGTTGCAGTAGATACTCATTAGTTACATTAGATACAGCACTGATACACTGATAATGAATGACAGTGATACTTATTTACAGCAGATACTCGATAGTTACAGTAGATAAAGCACTGATAAACCGATAATGAATGAGCAGTGATACTCGTTAGTTACAGTAGATACAGCACTGATAAACTAATAATGAATGAGCAGTGATACTCATTAGTTACAGTAGATACTCGTTAGTTACAGTAGATAAAGCACTGATAAACTGATAATGAATGAGCAGTGATAATCCTTAGTTACAGCAGATACTCGTTAGTTGCAGTAGATACAGCACTGATAAACTGATAATGAATGAGCAGTGATAATCCTTAGTTACAGTAGATACTCGTTAGTTACAGTAGATACAGCACTGATAAACTGATAATGAATGAGCAGTGATACTCCTTAGTTACAGCAGATACTCATTAGTTACGGTAGATACAGCACTGATAAACTGATAATGAATGAGCAGTGATATGCCTTAGTTACAGCAGATACTCATTAGTTACGGTAGATACAGCACTGATAAACTGATAATGAATGACAGTGATACTTATTTACAGCAGATACTTGATAGTTACAGTAGATAAAGCACTGATAAACTAATAATGAATGACAGTGATACTCCTTAGTTACAGTAGATACAGAACTGATAAACTGATAATGAATGAGCAGTGATTCCTGTTAGTTACAGTAGATACAGCACTGATAAACTGATAATGAATGAGCAGTGATTCCTATTAGTTACACTAGGTGCAGTAGCTAGAAAAGAGCACCACAGACCATGGGAATGGACGTATTATTTTCAATAAATGAAATACCATTGAATTGATTCAGTCTAAAAACTGTAAACCAAAAATGCAGAAAGGTTCCTACTTCCACCATTAAAAGCAAAGATTAATTTTCCTTCTCTCCTCTCTTTCAGGATCACACTCACAGAGTGGTAAGTCTGTCAGCAATTAATCATGTATTGTTTACTTTTTTATTATTATTTGGAAGCTAATTTCCTGTTTCACTCTGTCTGCATTTCATCAATAAGATCACAGCAGATCATAAGATCATTTGCAGCTCTGTGTAATCAGCCTGCTCAGCGTACACTATATGACCAAAAGTATCTGGACACCCCATGGTCTGGGGCTGTCATCCACGGTTTGGGCTATGCCCCTTAGTTCCATTGAAGGCAAATCTTAATGCTACAGCATGCAACGACATTCTAGATGATTCTGTGCTTCCCCAACAGTTTAGGGAAGGCCCTTTCCTGTTTCAGCATGACAATGCCGCTGGGCACACAGCGAGGTCCATATAAAAATGGTTTCATCAGGAACAGTGTGGAAGAACTTGACTGGCCTGCACTGAGCCCTGACCACAATGCCATCTAACACATTTGGTATCAGCCCAACCTCACTGATGCTCTTCTGGCTGAACGGAGGCAAATCCCTGGAGCAGTGCTCCAACATCTAGTATAAAGCATTCCCAGAAGAGTGGAGGTTATTATAGCAGCAGAGGGTGGACCAACTCCATATTAATGCCACATACCTTTGGCCATGTAGTGCATTATGCTCACAAACATTATTCAAATCCTTATTTAATAGAATAGTAAAATGCCTTTGTTATCTGATTTGACATATGCATTTTACCAGTGCTCGATGTCGCCTTCTTCCAAATTAGATTTTCTGTTAATATCAAGGACCATTTGCAAATTCGTTAACAAATAAAAGCACATCTCATGACGTGTATCAACAATGCCAGTGTTCAGCAGTCTGTTTGCATTTCCAGTGTGTGGAAATGCGACCCTGAACACCAGGATTGTGGGGGGTGAGAACGCCCCACCGGGAAGCTGGCCTTGGCAGGCCAGTCTGCATCTGCAGGCGAGTCATGCGTGTGGAGGGTCTCTCATCAACAACCAATGGGTGCTGTCTGCTGCTCACTGCTTCAATGAGTAAGGAATTATGGCTAATTTCAGTGGTATGATGTCATGTCAGTCATGGCTTTCTGGGGGAAAAAAAATTACCGGTCAGTATTTGGGGAGGGGTGGGCATAGCTGCAGGGCCTGTGGTTTGGGATCAGATTCCAGCTAAGTGTTTGTTGCTAGTTGGCTGCTGCAATGGAAGACACTAAGAGGCCTAGATACAGCAAAGCGAAAAGACGAGCCAACAGGGCTCGTCCAAAAACTAGAGGGGATGAAAAGGGACATGGAGCTAGCTGGCCTGTTTTCCATTGGACCTGTAAGTAATGTAACTTTTACAGAGTTACAATCATTAGGCAGCTAGATGCCTGGGGTTGAGTAGCTTGTATCGAGTTCTGTTCTCCCATCAAAATGTCCTTCCCCCTATGGGAACCGCTGTTACTGTTTATAGTTGCAACTCAGCTAGCTTGGTAATTCACTTGCATTTATTTCAATCAGGGGAACTGAGAAATAGCTTGTAGCCAACTTCACTAACAGAGGTAACAAAGTTTGCAATCAATGGCTTACCAAACATTCTATTTATAAGTTGTAGTACTTCCATTTAATTATAGAAAATGACGCTAAATGAATATTTGCTAAACTTTCCATGTATTATTTATAACTCTATACCTCAGACATATAACAATGTAATATTAGATTAAATTGAATTTTATTAGGCAGAACCTTTTTTCCAAATTGACGCACAATAACCTCATTATGAAGGTTGTTGGAACAACTATAAAATGCAGGTCAGATAAGGTAGCTACAATTCACATAAATTATCCAGTTATCCATAGCCATGAACATATACATATTGTGTTGCATTTGAGAAAATAAAGCAATGATTTAAATTGGCTACGGATAACTACAAGTGTATTAGCTAGCTATGATAGACTTGATGACCTGCTAATGTTACTTAATGCACACAAGATTCTGTGTTTACATCCAAATTCTAACAAAATGTCCGGAAAATAGCTAAATACTGAATGAGCAAAAACACAAAATAGTTGCAACAGTACTACAGAGTAGCTACCGTACGATTAAGAGGTGCACTCAGTGTAAAGATTGTTAGAGCGCTGCCTAATTGCTGTTACCATCTATATGGAATCATTCATCTTGCTAAAAATGCTATTTTCAATATCTCCGACCACCTCTTTGCTTCACATTTTGCTTGTAGTGCTCGAGGGTGTGTCCTCAACAGAGGTGAGGGCGGGTTTGAGGACTAAGGAGGTGTGAGTGGGGTTTACAAACAAAGAGTCTACATGGGCCGCAAAATCCTTCATAGTATACCTTTATTAGTCAAAGAAACTCGGTGTGGTTTTTAGTGTTTAAGTGAGGGTTATCAGTTATCCCATCAGCTGTGTACACTTTCCCTCCGTCTCAGTATCTCTTTCTTTCATCTCCGTCTCCTCAGCCACTCAAATCCTGCTGCCTGGGGTGTTTATCTGGGTCGGCAGTTCCAGAATGGAGATAACCCAAACGAAGTGTTCAGATCTGTCGTAAGCATCACCACTCATCCCAGCTACAACCAAGCGACCAATGACAACGACATCGCCCTGCTGGAGCTCAGTTCCGCCGTCAGCTTCACTGACTACATCCAGCCTGTCTGTCTGGCAGCAGACAGCAGCATCGTCGGTGCTGGCGTTGACACCTGGGTCACTGGGTTTGGCACATTATCCGAAGGCGGTAAGCACGTTCACCGGCGTAGGCTCGTTAGTGATTGGCTAAAGCCATCACAGACAGAACTAGTTCATCCAGTAAACCCTGTAAGTAATTATCCTGTAGAGTCAGTAACTATCCTGTAGGATCTGTAACTAACTACCTGTAGGCTGCTGTGTCTCTGGATTTGGAGTATTAGCCTCTTATTCAGTTCAAGCCCCATCAATCAAAACCTATTTGGCATTGCACACCAATTGAAGTAAGCTGTTATGTGCGGCATTGTGGTGCAGTGGACAGCACTGTCACCTCACAGCAAGAAGCTCCGGCCGGGGCCTTTCTGTGTGGAGTTCACACGCTCTCCCCGTGTCCGCGTGGGGTACTCCGGGTACTCCGGTTTCCTCCCACATCCAAAGATACGTGGGTTAGGCTACCTGGGGGCATTGTCAGGGCGCTGCTGTAAAACAACATGCATGCTCAGTCAACCTATCCTGCATAAATAAATATTAACAATGGCTAAAATTTAAAAATACATTCCAGTGAAAGGGACTACAATTGTGTCACCAATAAAGCACGCTGAATTGAATTCAGAGAGGGAGATGTATTAGTATCGTAATATATGAGCAAGCAAAAACTTTGAGCCAAACACTTCTAATGGCAAGAGACTTTTGTACACTCCAAATGTACTACAAGAGCATGCTCTAACTTAAGTGCTCTAAAATGTGCCCATTAAAACTCTTTGGTTTAGCTGGGTGTTTCCCTGAGATCTGGCACTAAGGTTTAATTTCCACACTATCAATCAGAGAGCAGTAGTCTGGGAAAGAATTTATATCTGATGTGAAGAAACTGGCCATCCTTTCTGAACACAATATCGTGTATGACAGACAAACAGGATTTTAACCAGTTCATTGCACCTCTGCTCCTTTACATCCTACACACAAATTAACAAATGTCCAGCAAAGGTGAAGTTCCATTAAAAAGCCCTCCATTCAATTTACATTTTATGACATAGTGTAGGGATTCTCTTTGTCATCAGAAAACCAGAGTTTCATTAAAACTCAATGACAGCAGCCAGAGAGCGTGTAACATCAGCCAGAGAGCGTAACAGCAGCCAGAGAGTGTAACATCAGCCAGAGAGTGTAACAGCATCCAGAGAGTGTAACATCAGCCAGAGAGCGTAACAGCATCCAGAGAGTGTAACATCAGCCAGAGAGCGTAACAGCATCCAGAGAGTGTAACATCAGCCAGAGAGCGTAACAGCAGCCAGAGAGTGTAACATCAGCCAGAGAGTGTAACATCAGCCAGAGAGCGTAACAGTCAGAGAGCGTAACAGCAGCCAGAGAGTGTAACAGCAGCCAGAGAGTGTAACAGCAGTCAGAGAGCGTAACAGCCTGAACAGGGACAGGGACAGACTAGAGCAGCATAAAAGAGGTGAGCTCAGAATGTTCCAGAATATTCTGGCCCACATACATCCCCTGAGTTCCTGAGGAGAAGGACAGCAGTTAAGAGATGAGGTGTGGAGGCTTGCTTTTTATTTTTAACTGAGTTGCTAAATGCTGCTAAATTCTGTGTTCTTTTGAGTCTGGTGTGTGCTTAAGAGCACAGGAATGCGCTATAAAATCACCAATGAACCTTTTACAGTTGCAGAACATTTTGGTGATTGATTTCTGAGCATGAACTGTACTGCGCTCAGCCCCATTAGCAAGGTTGTAAACGGAACAGCGCCCTCTAGGGGACACATACAGTAACTTCTGCTGGTTCTTTATCGCCTCATTGTGAGGTCTATTTTTCTCATGTAGCCTCAACTCAGGGTGACCTCATTCTCTCTCACAGCACTTCCTGCAATGTGACCTCACAGCCAGTGAGCAACTTCAGTGACTAACAGGATCTAACCAAACCAAGGTTTAAGTAGCATGAAAAGCTTCTTTAGGATTTTGCCATAAAACAATGATGACTTTTGTTATTAACGACCACATTCTCTTCCTTCCAAAAGCAGAATCTACCCAGCAAACAAAGTTTGGTTCTCAGAGCATTCCTGAAACATTATGAAATCTGGAGTAAAATTTTCCCAGCACGTTTATGCAGTATGTAACCATGCATGTTATAATTTAATTAGTACTCGTACAAGAAGCAATTCCTTCAGGTGTTTGCTGTGAAAAGGGGGTCCCACAATCTCCTCAATAATGGGGTGCCCTCATTCCCACCAGGAATCTGCACATTGGCTGAATAAGGACAAAGCTATATTTATTATGCGTTATATGTCAAAAAGTTAGATTTATCAAATGGCACAGAGTACACAGCAGGACATGACTAACCCTCGTCTAGTCCTCACCATTTTGTAATATGCTTAACCATAGAGCTGAAAGGAGTTCTTTCTTTTCACTTGGCTGTATGCCTTCGAAATGTTTGGGGAAACATTGTCACCACAGCGTAACCTCACAACCGAACGACAACGTAACCAGAACGTTCCCCGATGTCCTGGAAACGTGCTGTGTCATCAGGGAAGAGCTCTCTCTCACACACGGCACTAAGGGTTGATCCTGTTTCTCCTCAGGGAGTCTGGCCAATACTCTTCAGGAGGTGGACGTGCTGGTGGTGTCGAACAGCCAGTGCGCCGCAGATTATGGAGACATTTCCATCACAAACAACATGATCTGCGCAGGCGTGGCGCAGGGAGGAAAAGACTCCTGCCAGGTAAAACGTCAATAATCCCCTCTCCGGAATTCCGCCAAACAAGCCCTGACCAGAGTCAGCCTGTTCGGAAATGAGCCCTGTGGTTCAGCTCTCTTTCTCCGCTTACGTTGCGGAGTGTGTAAATTTATGCATACCCGCATTAACTCAACGTCAATTGAATCTATTTGTACACAACGTGTAAGGATGTTACTTTACGGAACTGTAAGGATGTTACTTTACGGAACTGTAAGGGTTTTGGTTTAAGGAACTGTAAGGGTTTTGGTTTAAGGAACTGTAAGGATGTTGGTTTAAGGAACTGTAAGGGTTTTGGTTTAAGGAACTGTAAGGGTTTTGGTTTAAGGAACTGCAAGGATGTTGGTTTAAGGAACTGTAAGGATGTTGGTTTAAGGAACTGTAAGGATGTTGGTTTAAGGAACTGTAAGAATGTTGTTCTAAGGAACTGTAAGGATGTTGGTTTAAGGAACTGTAAAGATGTTGGTTTAAGGAACTGTAAGGGTTTCGGTTTAAGGAACTGTAAGGATGTTGGTTTAAGGAACTGTAAGAATGTTGTTTTAAGGAACTGTAAGGATGTTGGTTTAAGGAACTGTAAAGATGTTGGTTTAAGGAACTGTAAGGATGTTGGTTTAAGGAACTGTAAGGATGTTGTTTTAAGGAACTGTAAGGGTGTTGGTTTTAAGGAACTGTAAGGATGTTGGTTTAAGGAACTGTAAGGATGTTGTTTTGAGGAACTGTAAGGATGTTGCTTTAAGGAACTGTAAGGATGTTGCTCTCTTAAAACTGTGCCTGAAGCAGCTCTGTTGAAAGTCTGTCTTTTTTCATAGGGAGACTCCGGTGGCCCAATGGTGAACAAGCAGGTCTCTGTGTGGGTTCAGTCTGGCATTGTGAGCTTTGGAAATGGCTGTGCCCGTCCCAACATCCCCGGGGTTTACGCCAGGGTCTCCCAGTACGAGTCCTGGATCACCTCACAGGTCAATGGTCCCACGCCTGGCTTCGTCTCGCTGTTCCTCCCGGGGAGCAGCGCCGCCCGCCCCCTCTTACACTTCCTGCTGTCCCTACTTCCCGTCTTCCTGTCCGTCTTTGTCCTCTCTGGCTGGGGACAGTGAAACTGCAGCGGATTCGTCAGTTTCAAAACAGTACAGTACTAAAACTGCAGTCGATTGGTTAGTTTTAAAACTGTACGGTACTGAAACTGCAGCGGATCGTCTCTTTTTAAAACAGTACAGAGTTCTTGTAAAAACAGAATTGTACTTCTGAATCGTTTCAAGACTTTCCCTAATATTCTTTCCAAGCTGTTACACAAATAGTGCACCCCTGAAGTTTTAATGAAAATGAGATTCTAAATAAAAGAGGTATAGATTTTTATGTAACATCATATATATATATATATATATATATATATATAAATAATTCCATGTATGTGAATGTATGCATATAATGTACATAACATTAAGTGAATACTGAACATGTATATATGTGTACTTTTCAGATGATTGGTGTAGCATTGTGTGCCTGCTGTTCCTTTCCAATAGGTTGATTTTATCAGTACAATAATTACAGTAAATACAGTGTAGCCTTGTGGGACCTGAACACAGAACTTGCATCCTCATACTCAACAATCTTAGGGCATGCCGGGTTGTTCTAAATAAATTAGTGAATAAAATTTTGAAAACATAACCCTTGAATTGAATTTTCACTTGAAGCCACCCTCTAAAGTGCCTCTTGTCACAGCCTTTACTTCCTAATCTAATACTGTGATTCATAGAAGGGAATTAGAATATTTCTGATGGAAGACACATCCAGCAGATTTATATTGTGGTAATTCATCATTATGTAAGCATCAATTTAAAGGTTATTTTTATATCTGTATTGCCTCTTCTTGCTCTTGTTAATGTTGTCATAATGGGAATTTATCACTTAAAGTGGGTCCCAACCGGATGTATGGATGCAGTTGTATAAATTCTTTAAGAGGATTACAATAAATTTGTAGAGATGAAAGTGTGTGTGGTCATAATGATTTGTGTAAGTAATTTATGTAAGTTTACTCAAACATAGCACACCATGTCACTCAAGCAACCAGCAGGAGGCGATGGACTGAACTTCTGCTCGAGTCTCACATAGCCGTTAAGCAATCGCTGTCCTGCAGAATTCAAATTACCGTGTGCCGTCAAACTTTAGAGCCACAGGCCACCAATATCTGGGCCACACAGCGAGATTATGTATATCACTCAGGCCCACTTAAATAAAAAACAAGACCACAGAATCCACAGAATGTTAAAGAACCCACTGGAAGAACAGACGAATTTGAGGCAAATTTAAATCCAGTGACGTCGACACCTATGTGGGCTTTGCCCATTTGTAAATGGGCTGCATTTTTTAAATAAAGATTTTACAAATTCTCAAACTGGCTTAACGCAGGAGGATTGTTACTCCAGCGCGGGGGGGGGGGGGGATCCAAACATCAGGCCCCGCCCAGAGTTAACGTTGCAGGTAAACCGCAGGAGCAACCCGCAGCAGCAGCCTACAGGCCTCGATCTTTCAAATGAAGACAACGGAGATGGTCTAAGAATGCTTTAAGAACAGTGACGCCAAATACAATACTCATGCACAAATCAGTTCTTTATTAAATGAATCAACAGTGTGGCTGCTTAAGAGCCAGTCATAAAACAGTATAAAAACGGTTGCAAATACTGAACATTTGAATATTAACATGTAAAAACGGTCAACGTGCCATCATAGATCCGTTCAGTCGCTGTGACTGTGCTCAGACTGCTCTGCGGCTGAGTCGCTGTGACTGTGCTCAGACTGTGCAGCGGCTCAGTCACTGCGACTGCGCTCAGACTGTGCTGCAGCTCAGTCGCTGTCTGCGTCGTCGCTAATGATGCCCTTCAGCTTGCTCCAGTCAGGCCTTGTCCCGCCACTCCCGTTCCGCGAATCGTCTTCGTCGCTGTCCGATTCGGACGACACTTTGTGCTTGTATGAAGAGGGAGGGGGGGAGACCGGTCTAGGGGGCGGCCACGCTGACGCTCCTCTTCGCTTAGGACGTCCTGAAGTGAGATCCAAAGAAATAAATTTAAAACAGATATGTATATATTTTAAAAAACATATCTTGTATCAGTCAGTAAACACCATTTTACACAGATGGTTTCAAGTCTCCACACTCTGAGCTAATAGGATCCAACTGATCTCACTTGTCAGTTTGTAACTGAATAAATTTAAAATGGAACCAGTTTCTACTGGAATTATTTGCCATATAGTACATACAGCACACTGAATGACACCATAAGTTAGTCTGACCATCTGACATTGCTGGGATGTGAATTTGGGACATTTATTTTTAGGGCAATAGTAGCTATTTCTGGCATAATGTGTCCTTAAGATCAACTTTATTCATAAAGCGCATTTAAAAGGCAACTGATGTTGTCCAAAGTGCTGTACATCTCCAATAAATAAACACAAAAGACACAAAAGATAAGATTTGTGTAAATAGACACAAAAGATAACAAAAAGACAGTACACTCGCATGAAGAGGATCTCAACTGGGTTTAAAAGTCAAGGAGAAACAAAGGCCTTTCAGCCGAGATTTTAAAAGTGTCAATAGAGAGGGCCTAAACCGAACCCTAAACCTAAAATAATGTAAAGAGGCAGGACTATTCCATAGCTTTGGAGCAGCAACAGTTAGCTTTAACCGAAACCCATGGGACTGTCAAAAGCATCTGTTCAGAAGATCTAAGTGACCTGGAAGCAGAACAGGGGCAAAGGTCAGAGATGTAAAGAGGTGCCAACCCATTTAGTGCTTTAAAAACAAACAATGAAACCTTAAAATCAGCTATAAACCCAACTGCGAGCCAGCGAAGGGAGGACAAAATGGCGGAAAAATGTGGTCCTGCTTTCGAGTGCCAGTAAATCGTCCTTCAGTGTATGTACGAAGGCTAATTAAGAACAATTAGTGTCTAACTGAGAGCAGTCAGCAGGCAGTTACAACAGAGCTTGTCATAATGGTAGGAACCAAAGCCAGCATGCAGAGTGGGAATGGTTTGGGAAGCCCTGATCTAAAATACTGACAGAGCAGCCCTGCTAATGGACAGAGCTGGTCTGCACCAGTCTACACCAGTCTGGAGCCCGTCTGGAGCCCGTCTGGAGCCCGTCTGGAGCCCGTCTGGAGCCCGTCTGGAGCCCGTCTGGAGCCCGTCTGGAGCCCGTCTGGCACCCTATGGGCCAGTGCGTGCTCTCTCGGCTTTATGGAAAAAGCTGCAGCAATGGGAGGGGCTTCCTCTTATGACTGGCCAATCAAGCCTACACATGTAGATGTGGGAGGAGCCCACCCCGTACTGCACCCATTAAGGACTGACTGGCTTTAGCGGGATAAGCTTGTTCAGTGGGGTAGACTCGTTTAGGGGCCGTAGGGGGATAGACTCGTTTAGGGGAAGTAGGGGGATAGACTCGTTTAGGGGCCGTAGGGGGGTAGACTCGTTTAGGGGCCGTAGGGGGATAGACTCGTTTAGGGGCCGTAGGGGGATAGACTCGTTTAGGGGCCGTAGGGGGACAGACTCGTTTAGTGGGATAGACTTGTTTAGTGGGATAGACTCATTTAGTGGGACAGACTTGTTTAGGGGCCGCAGTAGGGGCCATATTCAGTAGGGGCCAGTACCTTGTGTGCTGATGATGTTGGACACATCCAGCCCTGCCAGCTCCTGAGCCTCCTCCCTCTTCAGCCTGGCCTTCTTACACTTCTCTATGGAGGGCTGACCTGGGGAGAGAGACAGCAGCTTACCAACACACACACTCGCGCGCACGTGTACACACACCAGGCTCCTCTGTCAAACCCCCCCCCAGCCCCCCCCACACAGACCTGTGACTCCCAGGTCCTCCAGCTCCTTCTTCAGCACCGCGACCTTGGACTTCACGGAGCGACAGCCTTCCAGCAGCTTCTTGTAGTTCCGCCTCACGCCACAGAGGGCGATGTAATGCTTCAACCGGGACACCGCCTTATTCTCTTCCTCCTACAGCCCAAAAGTGAAGCGCGGCTGTCGCTGCAGTTTAAGCTGCACACACTCGTGCCTGCTGGCTGAGCCATAACCAGTCTGACCCAAGGTCAAGCACTAAGGCAGCGACCTTTCAGTAATCACACCCGGATATTGACGATTGCATCGGTGCGGTTTTTTTGGTTGTAAGTCGCGGCTTAATTTAAAAATCTTAGGTTGCCAGCATCAGTGTTTTGCGGCGAACTAAAAATCAGAGAACGGCAGGTCTCTCTTACCAGGAGAAATCAGACTTAGAAATCAGTAACCAGTCAGACTGCAGCCCTGGTATAAATACGTTTCGTTGCCCTCCTACGTTCAGTGTTTGTTACCACAAGATGAAGACAAATACTTTACAAACAAAAAGAGACAAACTTCCCTCTGATGTCAAGCATGTCTGTTCTAAACACGACAGCTAGAGGTCTTCCGAACTACCATACTGAAACGGCTATTAACTGAAAGGACACACCCTGATTGCCCACTCACCGAAGTACCACACTGCTGACTGGTTAGAATGCAGACTGCCATTTCTTATGTAAGCAAAATGGTCTCCAAAAGACTGATACCAAATCTTCCTAGAGTGGGCAGAATAATAACTTCATTGCTTCCAGCATACAAACTGACCCAATTTAAAATCTCACCAAGTAAAATAACTCAATGGCACAGATTTTCATTATGTATCATAAAACTATTAAAGACATATAGCTGCAAGCAGCAATGCAGTGGGTCGAGCACTATGACGGACAAAATGTCTGATTCAGCTCACAGGATACAGTGGCACCTTCCATACACTTTTGCCTTCCAGGCTCTTACACCCACATAATTTCAAGATCCACTGATTAGAAGAAAATGATCCAAAGACGTAATGCCAGAAATTGAAGCTAGATTGAGGAAAATCTCAATGAGGAGAGATTTAAATATGTTTTCAAAATAGTCCAAGATGGCTGAATAACAAAATGGGCAACAAAATAGGTATGTTTTGACGGGTTCCTTAGCCGCAATGGTCCACAGCAAGCTCGGATGCAAAGTCTGCATTCGTTGCAGAGTAATTGTAAGGCCATTTTTGCTGGTATGGCACCCCCAAGTGGCCAAATTTAATTAAACCCAGTCTCTGCCCCAAAGGCCTTGTGTACAAATTTTGGTGCCACTAGACCAAAGTTTTACTGAGGTAGGGCCACTTATCCATTGTGGTGAATTTGCCAACAAATGTTTTGACCAAGCATCTATCTTTCAAAGACACTTAAAGACAATGATACAAAGAGCTAATAACAAAATGTACAGCTAGATTTGGCCACAATTCAAGGAGGATTGTGTTTTCGAATAAATCCAAGATGGCTGAAAAACAAAATGCCATTTAGAGATTTTTCTGGTATAGCACACCCTTAGACACCCTGGAATAGAGGGGTACCAAGTGTGGCATCGATACATCACAGCATTACAGATATGGCTCATGTTCTGTTTGCCGCCTCAGCCATTAAATTTGTTTCTTTTCAGCAGCCATATTGTTCGACCTAGCAACTATCTTTTAACAGCTTTGGTCAGCCTGCCCTGAAGATGATACGTGCCAAATTACATGGTAATCCGTTCAACGGTCTACGAGGAGATGTTTAAAATGTGCTTTTCATAACATTCAAAATGACAGAAACTACAATAGAGCAGTGTGTGCATTGAGGACTTAAGGAATCTAGAGAAAAAAGAATCACAACTCTAGGCCAAATGGTTCGAAAGTTGCAGCCAGAGGTTTAAATCCACATTTCCACAATTTCACAAAAATCCACAAAATAGTTCTAGGGGCTGCCATAGATTCCCATGGCAGAAAATGATAATAATAGTGATAAAAACAAACACAATAGGTGCCTATGTACCTGTGGTGCATGGCCCCTAATTATGATATCGATCACACTCCATCTCTAAGTGTGTACGTGCTGATTAATAAAAGAGCAGCAACCCTCTAGTACCGGGGGGGGGGGGGGGGGGGGGGGGGGCTTCAATTTCGCCTGCTTCTGAAGCGGAGCAAACAGCAAAACTTCCATCCCGAAAGAAACTTGTACTCTGGTTCAGACTGGGTCTCACCTTGCCGTCTTTTGAAGCGCCCTTTCCTTCTTTCGTTTTCCCCTTAATCTTCTTCTCTTGCACTGACTTGGTCTTACGTTCCTCCTCGTCCTCAAGGGATGGGAGAGATGAAGAGTCCGAATCGCTCCCAGCTTCACTCGTCTTCTTTTCCTTCGTCGTCTCTAAAGGACACATTTTCCAGAGAAAAGCCCAATTTTACTGCCTGTCCTGAAAGGTTAGTTCAACGTGGAGTGTTCAGTCGCTCAACATAAGCCCTCCTGCCCCGCCCTCCCCCCATGCACATAGACCAACATTGCCCCGTGTTCAGACAGCGAGTAACTTGCTTGAGCAACTGGGCAACTGAGCAACCAAAGTTGCCCTGAAAAATGTTTGCCACGGTATATCTTTTCACAGGCATTACCCACCAGCAGCCAATCAGTTTCAGGCTTCCTATTTCTTCAACCAATATGATACCATTTCGTGAATAATTGTTCCACACAGTGAGGAAAAATGGAGGAACAACTAATTATGGTACAATAACACCCGGTGTTATACGTTTCTAAAAAAAAGCATACAGGGACAAGCGTCTAAAAAAAATGACGCTTGGACAGAAGTTTCAATTTGCTAGCTACAGTAGCTAGTGAGAGAGATATGGAGAGATCACTAGCTAGCTAGTGAGAGGGATGGAGGTTGCTAGCTAGGTGGTTAACTTGTGAGAGAGAAAGAGATATATATGGTGAGCGAGATAGCACTAACAAATATTTATCAGTGTCCTGACATAACTATAGAAACTAAAGGAGATATGTGGCTCTATGGAAAATATACAGCTTTGATGATGCCGTTATTTCTCTTCAATAATGCAGCTGCAGGAGACCAATAAGAGGATACAGCGAGAAGCTCCTGCCCCTCCCTCAGCCTTGTACACTTGAGCAACCCATCAACCAAGTCGCTCACTGTGTGAAGGCGGGGTTAGGGTTCTCCCTCACCTTCTCCCCCGCTCTTCTCCTCTTCCAAGGACGAGTCTGCCGCTTCTCGCCTACCCCCATTCTCTCCCCCCGTTCTTTTCTCTCCCTCTCCTCCCTGGCTCCCAGGTCGGCCTCGCTCTTGTTTTGGTCCCCTCATCCCTCCGTCGCTCTCGGAGCTGCCGGTTTCCCTTGCCCCTGCTCTTCCTCTCTCGGCTGGCCGTCCCTCATCCAGATTTGTCCCCATCCTCTCAGCTCTGTGCTCCTCTTCACTCTCCGAGTTGCTCTCTGGCTCTTCAGCCCAGGACTTCCTCCCTTCCGTCTCTACCCTGTCCTCATCTTCCTCGTTGTCGGACTCAGCTGTTTTCTTCTTCTGTCCCCGTCTAGAAGCTGGCGTTTGCTTCTTCATCTCTACCCTGTCCTCATCTTCCTCGCTGTCCGACTCCGCTGCTTTCTTCTTTGGTCTCCTTCTAGAAGCTGGTGTTTGCTTGTTCATCTCTACCCTGTCCTCATCTTCCTCGCTGTCGGATTCAGCGGTTTTCTTCTTCTGTCCCCGTCTAGAAGCTGGAGTTTGCTTTTTCATCTCTACCCTGTCCTCATCTTCCTCACTGTCGGAATCAGCTGATTTCTTCTTCAGTCTCCCTCTAGAAGCGGCTGTTTGCTTCTTCGTCTCTACCCTGTCCTCATCTTCCTCACTGTCGGACTCAGCTGTTTTCTTCTTCTGTCCCCGTCTAGAAGCTGGAGTTTGCTTCTTCATCTCGACCCTGTCCTCATCTTCCTCGCTGTCGGACTCAGCTGTTTTCTTCTTCTGTCCCCGTCTAGAAGCTGGAGTTTGCTTCTTCATCTCAACCCTGTCCTCATCTTCCTCGCTGTCGGACTCAGCTGTTTTCTTCTTCTGTCCCCGTCTAGAAGCTGGAGTTTGCTTCTTCATCTCGACCCTGTCCTCATCTTCCTCGCTGTCGGACTCAGCTGTTTTCTTCTTCTGTCCCCGTCTAGAAGCTGGAGTTTGCTTCTTCATCTCGACCCTGTCCTCATCTTCCTCGCTGTCGGACTCAGCTGTTTTCTTCTTCTGTCCCCGTCTAGAAGCTGGAGTTTGCTTCTTCATCTCGACCCTGTCCTCATCTTCCTCGCTGTCGGACTCAGCTAATTTCTTCTTCAGTCTCCCTCTAGAAGCGGCTGTTTGCTTCTTCGTCTCTACCCTGTCCTCATCTTCCTCGCTGTCGGACTCAGCTGCTTCCTTCTTCGGTCTCCTTCTAGAAGGTGCCGTTTGCTTCTTCATCTTTACCCTGTCCTCATCTTCCTCGCTGTCCGATTGTGCTGCTTTCTTCTGTCCACCCCTAGAACCGTTTTTTTTCTTCTTCATCTCTTTACGGCCCTCATCTTCCTCGCTGTCCATATGTGATCCCTCCTTTTCTCGTACCCCGGCCTTTGGGTGGCTCTCCTCCTCGCTCTCAGACATGACCTTCGACCTCTTCCTCCCGCTCGGACCTTGGCCTCTCCCTCTGTGTTTTGCCGCCATCTTCTGGGATGTTTTCTTTTCGTCTTCCCCGCTCTCCAGGTCCTCCCGACCCTCGCTCCTGTCCTCTTCTCCGACGTCCCCCTCCTTCAGGTTGTCCTCCTGTCCCACTCTTTCAATCCCGGAATCTGGCGAATCTGCGGGAAAACCCAGGAATTAGGAGCTTGTGTGAAGAGAGAGGGAGACACAACCGAACAGCACAGTCGGGGAATTAAAACACATGAAAAGGGATACAGGCCATTTACATTTTGGTATTTGACTGACAATCTTATCCAGAGCAATATAGCTCAATATAGCACAATATGAACACGGGAATTGTATTCTTTGTGGCATGCACAGCAATTTCTGGAATAATGTGGGTTAAGAAAGTAAATAATCCCTCTAAAGCATGAAATGCAGCCAATGATGAAAAATTTCAGGGATTGCAACTGTGGTTGGAACGAAAACCAGCATACACAGGGGCCCCCAGGACCGAGTTTGAGAAGCACTGGATTAGAGTAATCGCAGAGACGGACATACCTGGAGGGCTCGTCTGGAGACGGGACTTCTTCCTCCTTGCCAACTCATCCAGGCTCCTCCCTTCATTCTCCTCATCTTCGTCTTCCACCCCTCTCTTCCGTTTATTGCCGTTGGAGGATGGGGGTGAGATCTTCCTGATGAGAGGTTCGTCGTCGCTGTCCTGCGGGACGAGAGTTACAAGGAGCCATAAACGCCTTTTCCGTCAACTCGCTGGTGGAGAGACACCTGCAACCAGGTCCTCAAAAAGCAACTCGCTGGTGGAGAGACACCTGCAACCAGGTCCTCAAAAAGCAACTCGCTGGTGGAGAGACACCTGCAACCAGGTCCTCAAAAAACAACTCGCTGGTGGAGAGACACCTGCAACCAGGTCCTCAAAAAACAACTCGCTGGTGGAGAGACACCTGCAACCGGGTCCTCAAAAAGCAACTCGCTGGTGGAGAGACACCTGCAACCAGGTCCTCAAAAAACAACTCGCTGGTGGAGAGACACCTGCAACCAGGTCCTCAAAAAACAACTCGCTGGTGGAGAGACACCTGCAACCGGGTCCTCAAAAAGCAACTCGCTGGTGGAGAAACACCAGCAACCGGGTCCTCAAAAAGCAACTCGCTGGTGGAGAGACACCAGCAACCAGGTCCTCAAACACACTATTTATAAACAAATGAGTATGAATGCATATGAATTATTTTTAAAAAAAAGCAATATGACTTGCGCGCAGTATGTCTCCAGGCCCTTACCTGCATTTTTAGGAGCTCCTCCTCCACAATGCGCTTCATCAGCCGGCTCTCCTCCGCGCTCAAAGCCGCCCGGCCCACCTGCTTTAGGAGCCGTCCTCTGAGTATGCTCTGAGTCAGCGTGCTAGGAGCCCACCCAGCCAGCAGCACGTCAGTATCAGCAGCAACGGCACAAGCAACGCGCAGCCTGCTTTAAATGCTATCATACATCACTGCTCTTTCAGCCTACTGCATTCTCAAGTTACATTACAGGCATTCAGCAGACGCTCTTGTCCAGAGCGACTTACAACTTTTTACATAGCGTTTACATTGCATCCATTCATACATACACTGAAGCAATGCAGGTGAAGGACCTTGCCCAAGGGTACAACGGCTGTGTGCTACCCGGGAATCCAACCTGCAACCTTTTAGGACCAGCTCCGTACCCATTATGCTACACTGTCGCCCAAATTACCATTCTGTACTCAGATTTGACCTGGGAAAGTATCAAAAACGGTACCGACTTTAAGAAAACATCAGATTGGTCCCCATCCATTCCACATGGATGGTGAATAACAGTTCAAAGGTGAACCAAGTGCACTCTCTTATATTAGTGTCCTTACAAAACTTTGTCAAAGCTCCCCCCAGTCTAAAACCTGTTATTAAAGTAGTAGGCCTATCATACGATATCATGAAATTTCATTAACCCATTCTTTTGGGTTAAAGAAAATGACTGCACAGGCAAGGGTGTTATTAGTGAGGAATCACTGAAAATGCATGATAAGAGTACAGCACCATCTCAGTCAACAAGAATTTGCTTAGGAGCCCCAAACCTATAGAAAAATTCCACAATGCATCATGCCGCATTTCCAGCTTGCCGTAGGAGATCGTAAAGCTCGGGGTGTTGTCGCAGGCCGGAGATTATTTAATTAGTAATCAATCAGCTGCCGTTCTCTGAGGATATTTACATACATTACGTATACAAGCTTCTTGAATCCTACGCATCCATATCTACTTCACCTGAGTCCCATAATTCTCGTGTTTATGAATTAACTTCGGTGTGACTGCTTCAGGCTATACAAATATATATATATATATACCGTATCAAGTTCAAGATTTAGTAGGTCTAGAATGAGCAGTTTTCATATTAGAAATAAACTGCAGGACTGTTGGTGAGAGTGCATATTTATTCGTTAAAAGTGGTGAGGTAAATAAGCCATTAACCAACAAATGTACAATATTAGCATTTTTTTTTTGCAAACCCTGACCCCTGGCTTTTTTGGCATCAACGGCGTTACTTTTACGGTACTATGATTGTTTTATGTTCTTCATATCCGTGCATTATGTCCCCCGATACGAGTCTTTTTGCCTCAGGAGGAAAATACGCTGCAGAAGTAAGGTCCATGCTGCACTGCCATTGGTTCATTTTTGAAGACACCGCCAGTTCTACGGGAACGCGCACAAAGCTAGATGACATTACATTTATTTAGCAGACGCTTTGATCCAAAGCGACGTACAAAAGTGCACATCATGGTCATTGGAACAACTACAAAACACAGGCTCGAAGGAAAGACAATGGCACTCCCCACTAAGCTACGCGGGAAGTACAACGCGCGTATTCACTTAGCAAGTTGAAAACCACCTTCGGTCTTGTGAAGTCCGTTGACGAAAAGAAACTCTGGGTACGTTCAGCATCCTTCGCAGTAGGCATATACCCCCAAGATCCAGATTATAAACCAAAATGTAAACAAGCCAGGGACTTTCACGGTAAGAAGACATTTTACGACAACGTTAGTTAAGATAGCTAACGTTAGCCGAGTGAGTCAGCCTAGCATGTTAGTTTAGTTTACACGTCGGCAAACGAACACTGGGGAATGTTTGTCAGCAAACTGGCTAGTTTTTAGCTAAATTTCCCATCACATATCCCCACCAGGCAACGTTAGTTAGCGAACTGTTTCACCAAGATAATGAAGTGCTTAACGTTACCTGAGATCTGAACAATCACGGAGCTCCTTTGAAACGAAGTCCCGTATCGGATCCTCACCTATCATTTTTAAATGAGCTAACTAGCTAAAGTGTCCTGACTAATTTGCGATAACGTCACTAAAAATGCGGACTACTTGTTTTGGCGCGCACATGCGTGTGCGTACTGTAGAGCGCACAGAGGAACTGGAGGAGGTAGGCGGGGCTATGCGGTGAAACCTAACGAGAGACAGAGCTACTGCGCCTGTTGAAGGTAAAATAGCTGGCTGCTCATTGAATCGCATTGAATTCAATGTGGAAACAGTGGAGACCCAAGGTGATTTAACCCAACCAAGAAAAGCTCATCGGTCAATTTTCGTGATCATAAATTTCATTATGTATAGTAGTTTGTGAAACGATTGTTGTTTTGCTCCAAAAGTTTTGGGGAAAAATGTATAAAAATTTACGTTTTGTTATAAATTACACATTTTCACAATCCGCTTTTCATATGACGTGTAACGATCGTTAATCGAATTTCATAATAACATGGGGGAAGTGTTATTTTGGCTTCAAAAGTCTGATATTCCCCATTCACTTCAATGGGAGCTCTGATGTTTTTCCGTCAACATGCGTAGTACAGGCGTACTTCCGGGGCTTCACAAGCCTATGTTGAAGCAGAGATCTTTGGTTGAAGGGCTGCTTTCCTGTCAGGGGACCAGAGATTGCAACCTCCAGTGGCTACTGGCGGTATTGCACTTTATTAAGCCTCTGGTGCCCAGAAGCAAATGTTCCCATTCAAGTCCATTCAAAACTATGAATTTACTCTGGCCAAATTATACTATTTTGGACAGAACTTTCAAATTCTGAAATATATTCACACTGCACTAATTACTTTCTCGGGACCATTTTTTTCCCTGAGCCTCACGGAATAAGATTTTTTTCATTCTTATTCATCTCTTCACGTTTAGGTACCCAGTGCACATGCTCTGGTGGCAAAAAAGCCTCATAGTCAAACATGGCAGCCTCCACGAACTGGCATTTCCACTGCATTTATTTCAGGAAAAAAAAGTATTAAACTATCTTATTGCCATATAGTCCTTTATTCCATTCAGCAGTTTACACTGTCAAACGGTAATTTTTAAAAATGTCTCCAGTAGCATATTTGAAAAAACACAAAAAGTGTGTAAAACTTACAGGGCCATATTTCGATCCAAGCTTCAAGACAGATTCACCAAAGATAACAACAAATTTGTATATAACGTATATATGCACCGGACTAGATTTAATAGGTGATTGATGGGTCAGTTGTCTCCATGACACAACCCTGAATAGAAAAGATCAATAATCAATTGTTATTTTCAAATTCGTATAGAAAACAAAATTGACGAGTAACAGCCAGGGGAGAGGTGTGTGAGTATTTACCGCCTTAATATTTTGTTTCCACCATTATTCCTCAAGAAGAACGTTGCCAAACATGGATAGTGTTTTCGGGGTTTACCCCTTCACCATAAAATTTGAAATCCTGAGACGAAGTCCATTATAAAACAGTTCTCTCTTCCCCTTAACATGAAAATAATTAACATTCTGAGATTTGTTTCACTACTTTACACGAATGCACATTTGTCAATCTCTAGTAATTTATCCTGATAAAGTGCAAATATACTGCCTCTGAAACAGACAGTGCAGGACAACAGACACACACACACACACACATACACGTACACACACAGACACAAGTACACACAGACACACACACACACAGACACACGTACGTACACAGACAGACACATGTACACACACACACGCACAGACACACGTACACACACATACACCCAACACACTTCTCAAAGGGATGCAAGGTTAAAAACAAATTTTTTTTTTATTGAGAATGTTTGTGGACCCAAAAATAACCAAAACCTTAAATACAAGGATTTTTACACATAACACATAATCGGTGCAGTTCACTGTTGGCAGGTTTAGGGCGTTTTTATTTTTTTTCCTCTCTGTTTTGTTTTTATGAACATTATAAGCACAAAAGCCAGAAAAATCAATTAACGAGTCAGTCGGTCATTCAATGCAGCGGTCACTGTGCAGAGCAGTACTGAAAGGTACTGTGGTCATCCGTGAATCAGTGTGAAATCTCCTTGGCAAGCACCCCCCCCTAAAAAGTCCCCTCAACTGAATGGTTGGGGGGGGGGGGGGGGGGGGGGGGGGGGGGGAAGGCTGGGACAGAATCCGCAGCGGCCCTTGAGTGAAAAGTGTGTGTGTACCGAACCGGAATAAGCCTGCGCAGAAAATAAATATCCACGCAAACGTGTCGTGTCAGTAAACGAGTGCCAGTATGTGAGTGTCGGTCTCCAGTCTGTGTGTCACAGTCTGTGAATGTCCCCGTCAGTAAAAGTGTCATTCGGCTGTACTAGCCCACGCATCCTTATACAAAACGCACGCAATCACTGTATAGCAAGGTGAACATACGAGAACAGTCTCCCAACACACCCAATCACTGTATAGCAAGGTGAACATACGAGAACAGTCTCCCAACACACCCAATCACTGTATAGCAAGGTAAACATACAAGAACAGTCTCCCAACACACGCACGCAACACTTTACTCATGCTCATTAAAAAAATGGATAAGTTCACAAATAAATTAAAAGTACAATAAATAAACAAATAAAAATAAGAATTCCACACGGAACACACACACACACACACACAAACGTGTACACGCACACAATAATAATTATGCTGAAAAGTGAACTGTCAAAACATACTTGAAATGGGGGCTTGTTCAAATCTACAGCCCCATTTAAGGTACTCTCTCTCCCTCAGTGCAGTGTTAACGTACCCAAGTGTCCAGTCAGCTGGAGAAAAACCTCTCCTTATCTTTTACCCGCGGGACCACCTCCTCTCATTCAACAGACCCTTCAGCTTTACCACTATATCACTACTGCCCCCTTCAGCTGTTCTACCCATCCTCTCTCCTTTCATCCAGCAGTGCTCCTCCACCGCTCCCCCCATCTCACTCCCTCCGTATGTTTGGAATCTCTCGTCATCCCTGCCCCTCCTCAGGCTCCGCCCTCGAACCCGCCCCTCCCACCCCCACAGGGACGCCCCTCCCCCCCGGTCTCAGTCCTTGTACACGGTCTGCTGCCCGTGTCCTCTCTCGTCGTGCATGATGTGCCGCCGCACGTGAATCCGCCTTACCCGGCGGTCCCCGCCCCCTGCCCCGGCGCCCTCCTCCTCCGATTGGCCGGCGCCCCCCGAGGAGCCCACGCCCGATTCCAAGAGGGCCACGCCCCCCGGTCCCGAGCCACGCCCGTTTTCGTAGATGAGGATGTTGAGTGTCTCTTCGAAAATGCGGGCCTCTGGGAACTCCACCTGTAGGGGTGGGGGTGGGTGGGGCACAGAGAGAGAGAGAGAGAGAGAGTGAGTGACGGAGCCCGTCAGTGTGAGTAAGACCATATGAGACCGGGGCCCGTATTCACAAAGCACTGCTGATCTAGGGTCAGTGCCGCCCCGTCCACATCCATTACGAGCCAAAATGCAAAGCTGATCCTAGGTCAGCAGTCCTACTCTGAGAGGTTTTATGCACACAGGCCCAGGTTGCCTGGCAACTGAACAGCCTGACTCATCAGCAGAATGCCTTTGCTGCAAGACGACTTCATTTGAGTAAATAGTAAACATGCAGTCATGGGCCTTTCCCTGTGGGCATGACACACATCCTGCTGCCCTTCTAAAACAGCCAGCTGTTTTTGCGTTTGCTTGCTCTACAGGCCAGTCGAACTGGATTTTATTTGCACGTTGAATTGAAGTCAAGCCCGTTCCCTGCCGTTTGTGAGGTTCAGGAGAAACAGAACCAGCCGAACGCGCAGCGTTGCGTCTACGTGTGGAAGACGGCGTCCCCCAGGGGGGGGGGGGGGGGTGGGAATTCACGAAGCGAGCCACCAGACTGCTGGAAGAACACTTACGTGAAAATCGGTCATTTCATTTCTCAATCTCTCAAGAGATACTGCAGTAACAGGACCACATCGTGAAGGCTGTACACTCTCCTCACTCACAACAGGCCCCTTAAAATGCATGCGAACGGAGGGAGGCGTTCCATCAAAGCGACCCGACGCCAGAGGGGGGCGCCGCCGTGCGGCATCGCGGCGCGCGACGCCCGCTCACCTTGGTCTGCTTCTTCTCGGTGGCGTAGACGATGGAGGTGCAGCAGACCTCGGCGATCTTGCGGCCCTCGCCGTAGAAGGACCAGCAGCAGATCTCGTCCCCCAGCACGTCCTTGACGAAGAGCACCCGCCCGTTGAAGCGCAGGCCCAGCTTGTCGAACAGCTCGATGTTCTTGAGCAGGTTGTCGTCGGAGTTGCTGCGGCGAGAGGGGAGAGGGGGCGGTGTGGGGCGGCACCGTCGCGGTTCCTTAAGGCTCGGAGACTCACTGGCGCATTAGCGCGTGCTTAAGGCCGCCTAAAGCGTCAGCCGATCTTCCTGAACCACACAAATAATCGTCGGTTTACATTTTTACGCCGACACATTAATGGCTGCCATTATGACGGTACCTGCACAGAAAACACACTCGTGTTAAGCAATCATTGAAGGGTCCCTACTGTAAACATTCGTGAGAGAGAGGGATTTCTTTCATACTTAGCACACCAGAAGCAGATCTGGGTGCAAGTGTACTTACGCCTGTAGTAACCCAGAAACGACACGGTGTTTTAGTAACCCAGAAACAGCACGGTGTTGTAGTAACCCAGAAACAGCACGGTGTCTTAGTAACCCAGAAACAGCACGGTGTCTTAGTAACCCAGAAACAGCACGGTGTCGTAGTAACCCAGAAACAGCACGGTGTCGTAGTAACCCAGAAACAGCACGGTGTTATAGTAACCCAGAAACAGCACGGTGTTGTAGTAACCCAGAAACAGCACGGTGTCTTAGTAACCCAGAAACAGCACGGTGTCGTAGTAACCCAGAAACAGCACGGTGTTTTAGTAACCCAGAAACAGCACGGTGTTTTAGTAACCCAGAAACAGCACGGTGTTGTAGTAACCTAGAAACAGCACGGTGTTTTAGTAACCCAGAAACAGCACGGTGTTTTAGTAACCCAGAAACAGCACGGTGTTGTAGTAACCTAGAAACAGCACGGTGTTTTAGTAACCCAGAAACAGCACGGTGTTTTAGTAACCCAGAAACAGCACGGTGTTTTAGTAACCCAGAAACAGCACGGTGTCGTAGTAACCCAGAAACAGCACGGTGTTGTAGTAACCCAGAAACAGCACGGTGTTGTAGTAACCCAGAAACAGCACGGTGTTGTAGTAACCCAGAAACAGCACGGTGTCGTAGTAAACAGGAAGTAGTACCTGGTGTAAGAGTATTTGTTGTTCCCTCTGTTGTTCTGCAGTTTCACCACAGGCTGAAAGAGAGAGCCGCCCAGCAGTTAGCACCATGTTCCTCTCTCATTCCGAGGAGTTCCTACCCTCTGTACACAGTTATGAATGCACACCATTCTCAAGTGCTAACAGTTCCATGAAGCTTTACATAAACACTTCCCATTTAGCGTTTGTCTGGTTCGTAAGCTAAGCTAAGCTGTTACTGCTCCAGGGGACCGGAGAAATGACTGGACAAGACCTACCTTGAAGCTAGTCAGATGGTAGATTTTTGTTAAAAATATATTTTTATGAGTTAGTGCGTTTGGTTTGTGCTAGCTACATCATACTAGTCTCATACTGCCATCAATAAAGGCTAACAACTCCCTAGTAATTAGGCTACATTAGCAATTAAGTTGACACCACAGCAGTGAAGTAAAAAAAAAAAAAAACACAAACTAAGTCAACAAACTAATTTTTTTGCGAGAAACGTATAGCGTATCTGCACACACTATACTGCCTAAACATTACTGAATGCAAGCACAATATTGTTTACAGGAATAAAGGCTACATGCCTCTGTTCTAGTGTAAGAGTGTATGCTGAAACACATGGGATTATTTGTTTTTTTACCAGCTTATCGAATTAGATATTGAGAATCGTGGCACCTCACTTGTATGGGTATTGATTAGCAAAATTCCGGTACGATGACATCACTGATCATTACCACGCCCACGCTCGTCGCCCCGGAGACCCACCTTTCGGCACGAGGCGATCATCCTCTGCTCCTCCTTGGCCGAGGTGATCATGGGTATTCGGCAGGCCCCCTCGAACCCGTCAGTGCGCTTCTGGAAGCCCGGGGACACAAAGACAGTTAATAACGGACACGGTCCGGCGGAAATTTCCAGAAAACCCACTGCAGGCAATTAAAGTAAGCAAAGAAACCACAGGCTAACTGAGCAGGAATGGAAAACGACAGCTGACAATTCCTGTCCATCCATCAGATGCAGAAAATGACAAATCTATTTACGTATTCGTCTATTTATTTTACAATGGGGCTGTGCATATACAATTCCCACCCCAATTTGGAATGGCCAATCACCAGCAACAAAAGCAGTGTACATTGTGTGAACCAAGGGGCCTGAAGCTGACTGAAATCTATGGGCGCCCGATCGACCGGCGGGCGTCGCCCTGTGGAGCTACCGGCCAGTGGCACGGCCCGGGTTCGATCCGAGGCCGTGCGGCTCATCCAGACACCACGGTGTGGTGCCTTAACCGAATGAGCCTGTGTAAACTGCATGGCTATTTTAAGTTTGATGAAAAATGCCACATAAACTACACTGGAAAACATCTTTCAGAACTGTTTTTGAACATTTAGTCTTGCTCCCTCAGTTGGTGGAACAGAGGATGAAAGCGCACTAGAATCTGGACACCGACGCCCAGGGTTGCTGACCTTGACCGTGTTGAGGCAGTGCTGAACCAGGCCCTGGACCCCGTAGTACTGGGCCTCCTTCAGAACCTCCTCCAGCTCCCGTTGGGAGTCTGGAAGCGGCACGGACCCGTCGCGCAGGAAGTTCAGAACCAAGCCAAAATGCCTCCCGCACCGGTCCAGCACCACCCAGCCTGAAAACAGAGAAAGGACCGTGAAACACGTGCGGTCTGACCGACTGGACACAACCTCACCCGCACACGCAAACGCACTTCTGCGGGTCCCGCAGAGCCGCAGGGTCTGCTGGCTTTCGCTTTCACTCTGGATTTCATTGACCAATGAAAACAGCTGATCACAGTGACCTCACCTGGGTTCTTGGTTGTTGATTTTAAGCATGAAGACAAAAAACAAGCAGACCCCGCGGTTCTCCAGGACGAGGGTTGGGGACCCCAGCACTGTAGTATCTGTCCACCTCTCCACATTCCTGGGCAACTACCTAAACACACTCATGCCTTTTCAGGGGTTCCCTGCAGCCGAAATACTGGCACCCCACAGAAACATGAGAGGAGCACTTATGCCTGGTCACTGTGGATCTCCAGCCCTTCTATACATGCAAGCACAAATAGACAGACATAGGCATGCGAACGCACACACATAGGCACAGACATGCACATACACACACACACTACTAGGATCTTACCCTCTGAGTCTATGGCAACCTCCACCCCTCCATTGCACATGCTCCTGAGCAGGCTGTCCTCCTTGCAGAGCGTCTGGACGGTGGTGTAGTGGAGCGACCCCCCCACGTTCAACTTGACATACTTACTCCCCGCCAAACCCCGTCCCCCCTTCTCCTCTCGCTCACCCCCGGGGGACGGCGAAACAGGAAGTGCTTCCGACGCCACACTTCCTGCGGAGGCTTGGGCAGACATCAGGTGTGCAGCGATGAAAGGGGCTGCAGGGACATCAGGGGGAAGTGATGTCAAAGCTTTCAAAGACGCACGCGTGCAGGCGCACACACAACACAGTGTTGAGCAGTAACACAGGCAAAAACATACGCTGGGTGTGCTACTGTGAATCACAAAACTACATAATTTATTTTGCAACTCAACATTGCTCTGCCACTGACTCATTTTATGGGATCTAATATTGCACAAACTTGTGCAATGCTGTTCACCTAAATTCAGCTCATCCACTGAAATGGATGGTGGAACAGAGGATGAAAGCTGAAATTCACTAAAATTCATTCAGCTTCGTTCGTAACTACAACTAGCAGCTGTCTGTACATTTAGCCATTTCAAATATACGAAACCTGCCCTAACCAAAAGGGTAAGGCAACAAGGCTGACTACAAAAGACGTGATAAAAAGCCATCTAACGATCAGCTCACTATCTAGGCCAAGTATTGGTCTTGCTTCTGAGCACGTCGTTTGTACCAAGCGACGGGGAGGCAATAAAGCTGGCTACAAGACGTGCTAAGAAGGTAGCTAGCTAACTTTGTAGCTTTCTTGATACTACCATGATATCAGCCAAACACGCAAGCAACCAGATGAAGTACGTCAGACTGTACTTTAGGCAACTACCTGGCTATGCACGATGTACATTTATACTGTAGCTAGCTACCAAGCTAGCTAATGTGTTTACCAGCCACAGAAGTTAGTTCTATTCGCCAGCTGGTCACCCACTTAGCTGGAAAGCTAGCTAGCGATTCAGTAACAATCAACTCACCTCTGAATCAGTTACGTATCTCAGTTTCCTCAGCTATCCGATAATACTGGAACGAATTCAAAGGCTAAAGCAGCAGATAGGAAACGTAAATAAATGTAAAATGACTATTGCAGGACCATCGCCCCTGCCTTCCACTGCTCTTTAAGACCTTTCTTCTTCCTTGTCTTACCACCTACAATGGCCGTTTCCTCAAAGACGTTCCTTGAAACTGATTGGATAAGACGCACGTCTATCACCCCAGTGTGTATTATTACACGCACAAAGTACTTAACATGCTCAGTTTGATTGGTCAGCTGAATCCATCGTTCCTCTGTTTTCGTTTTCTTCCACAACGGTCTCAACTATGATTGGTGCAAACTTAAAGTCGCTGTCTGACGTAGGCCAAACCGCGTTGTTGCTGGAAAACAAAAATTTTAAACTACAGTTTTTTTTCTCCGCCCATGACAAGAAATTAAGGAAGTCACCTGCCTTCTCTTATTTTTGTTATTCACACCACGCCACGTTGCACGAGGCCGAAGGTTCTTCTACCCCAGCAATAGTACAGAAGTAAGTTTTTTTAAACCACCCACTCACCCCATCTACCCATGCACACCTTTTCATTTTATATCACCATAACTGTATAAAATTAATTAGGTTTATAAAATGTATAAACCTCCAATGCTCTGTTCAAAAGAGAAAATAAAATGCACACAAGTTCAGCTCAGTTAGGATGGACCGAATGCAAGGAGAAGTGGCCCCAGAGGACGTTACGAGCCAGCAGACAGTGCGAGCAATGGAGTCGTGGTGTTTACATTCAGCTGCTGTATATAAGAACCCTCTGGCCAGAGAGAGGGAAGGAATTTATAACACTGATGCACCAAGCATAAATAAATATAATGCACGGGTGACATTACATGCTGTGTGCAAACAAAATAAACTAAATTAATGAAATAAATGAGAAACTTTCTGCCATTTGACAAATATCTTTTATTTTCCTTAAATTGCAGCAAATAAATAAATAAATAAAACAAAATTGGTAAAGAAAGGACAGAACCATTGACATTATATTTGTAATAAATTATTAAGAGTTCTCCCATTCCCCGGTTTGGCACAGTTGAACAAGCACAGCTCAGTGAGAACAGGAAGCGCATTAAATATCTGCACGATTAAAGTAATACATGTTTGGTCAATACTGCAACACAGAAAGCAGCCAGATTTACAAGTAAAACACAGTGCATGAACTGCAACACCAATAGCATTCACAGAATAATAATCATTGCTAAGCATAGTAATTATTATAATTTTTTTTTGTTTATTTAAAAACCATTAGTCCAGTTTTTCCTGGGTTCATCACAGACAACCACAACAGATAAACGTGCACATATCAGGCCTAAAGCTGAAAGTAGTGCATTAAATATATTATCAAATTACACAAGACAATGAGAGGACATTCAAAATATAAATAACACAAACTCGGTCAATAACATGCAACAACACAATGAACGTAACACAAAATGAAACAAAATGTAAGAAGATGCCGTTGTTTCCGTAACTCAGTCTCTTGAAAACCAGCTTGTGACTGTAACTCAGATGATAGGCTCGGGGCTTATTTGCACTTTCACTGAACACAGCACATTTTAAATGGGGTAAACTCCACCCTAGTTGGGATACTGTGTCCCGCATTGGTGTGGTGGACTAGGTTAAGAATACTGGTGGGTTTCCTCGCATTCAGTAATCCCTAAAAATGAGTGAACAGTGTTCTAATGCCTAAAGATTCTCTGAACAGGAAGCCAGTGGGGTCCAGTGGGCAAGCAGACTGCTTGGGTATCTCAGGAGCGTTCTCGAGCGAGCCAGTAGGCATTGATTAGCAATTCCTGAGGCTTTCCAGTGTGTGACTGAGAAGCAGTTGCCAATCCAGGCATAAAATACTTAAGACAAATAACACTGGCTTTGGACAACACTTTTTTTTAAAGATATCAGCTGGCATTAGCTGGCATTAGCCAGGTTCCTTGACTGCTTGGCTATAAAATGGTCCCCGCATAGCCTGTTCTAGGCATAGGCCTAAACAAAATGCAACATTGACATTCTATTTTACAGTTGATGCAGGAACTACAGTGACATCGCATGGTGACAAAAGTGCTACAGGAAGTGACATCATACTTTGTATTTTGGCACGTAATTAGTGTATGAATATATACATTGTCTTTGATATGTAAACAAAATATTTACATTTGATTCTTTCGATGCATGAATGTGTGTGTCAGTCTGTCTTCCTGTCTGTCAGTCAGTCTCATTTTTAACAATGTCTCCAGATTTCACTTCCCTTGTTGTTTTAACACCTTATTCCTGTAAGACCTTCTCTACGCCTTGTTAAACAGAATATGAGGGCTTAGGTTCAACTAAAAAGCATTTTTAAAATTTTCAGTTTATTAAAACTGGTTAAGTAGTGAATCAGCTATACCAAACAAAAAAGAGAAAGAGAAAGTGAGATTATGTGATTATAAGTGGTTTTAGGACCACAATTAACACATTACAGACAAAACTGAGCCGATGCTCTTATCCAACTTTACACAGCATTTACACTGCATCCCTCTATACTGGATATATACTGAATGCAGGTTTAGTACCTCCCTCAAGGGTACGACGGCAGTGTCCTACCTGGGAATCGAACCTGTAACCTTTAGATTACAAGACCAGCTCCTTAACCATTATACTACACTTAACGAAATTAAATAACACTTTAGCACTGCATCTAAACATAATTGTTGTATTGGCTGCCAAGTCTCAAAGGACCTAAGTAATGATTCTTACAGTGTCGCACTTGCAGTCCACCCCAGTACCTCATCATTTCAATCTTACTCTGCAAAAACATCAGGTCAATCTGACCCAAGGACATGCTATTGTATTCAACCTGCAGAGAGAAGCAGTGCATCTGTTCATAATGTTCAGATATTCTTCAGTCATGGATAATTGGATTAAACAAGGGGCCCATTAAGCAGTCCAGAGATTACACAGCAAGAACACCACAAGACAAAAACCCAGAAATATATCCCCACCCCGTTTCATTTCTTTGTTTCACCCGTTTCTTTTAACTTTCTGTTCCCAAAAGGCCCCAGTTCTGACGTATTAGTTGTTTTTTTAATGCTTTCCCCCCCCCTTCAGTTTTTCTCCCTAATTTGGAACGCCCATCAGCATCTACATTAATGCTCACTGCCATAGACTCCGCTAGCACCTCGAGCTGGCACCTCGCTAGCACCTCGGGCTAACACCTCGCTAGCACTGTGGGCTAACACCTCGCTAGCACTGTGGGCTAGCACCTCGCTAGCACCGTGGGCTAGCACCTCACTAGCACCTCGCTAGCACCGTGGGCTAGCACCTCACTAGTACCTCGCTAGCATGCGCTCTTTGCTGCAGCACGTGACTGCAGCTGTTAGCTTCTCATTCAAACTGCAAGACGCGCTCACATAGACACGAGCTGGAGGAAGACACTTCAAGTTTAGCTTATGTCTGGCAGATGTCTGGGGGCCCAAACTGCCCGCAGGGGTCGCTGATGAGCGATGTAATGCGTTCACCTTGGCCAGCTGAAACCCTGCCGTCTCTGGGCAATGCCAGAGCCGACTGCACATGGCCCTGCCAGCCTGCCGCCCACATTTGGCACTGGCCTGGCTCAGATACGATACCGAAACATGGGGGTCTTACCCGAACTGCAGCGAGGTGCCTTAACCTGATGAGCCACCCAGCAGCCCCTCAGTCCTGATGCTATGCTGAAGATAGCAATTCATCACCAAACCTCGCTTTAATCACTGACAGCCAGCTACAGACAAAACTAACTGAAGCAGTCAAACGTAGACAGACTGACAGACCAACAGACAGACAGACCGACAGACAAACAGACCGACAGACAGAGCAGTTTTACAGGAACAGACAGACTGAGAAAAGGGAGCAAAGAGGATAAAAAAGGATGGCGTGAGATGGAGCAGCGAGTATGAGGGGAAAGAAAGCAACTGGTGGGAAAAAGAAAGTGCCTCTCTCCCAGTCGTTCTTCCTCATTCCTTCCTTTCTCTCTCAGGAGTCATTCGGCTCTCAGATCGATACTTCATACTCTCTCGTGTCCTGGGAAACAAAAGGGCAGAGAGCGAGATTCAATTCAAGACTCAATTCAGGATTCAAATCTAGACTCAATTCAATTTTTAATTTATTTGAAAATGGCAAATTTCATTATAAAACACATTAGAAGACAAACATAATAAATAACACACATCGCATTGTTAAGTGGGGGTAACGGATTGCTAAAAGGAAACTGCCTTTCTCCCCCCCCCCCGGAACCTTCAAAGGAGGGTCAGGGCCTTATGCTGGACGCTGCAGTAACGCAGCAGAATCGTCGTTACCACGGTAACAGGCATAGACGCAGGCTCACCGCCGCCTCGTAGACGGAGTTGCTGAAGTCGGTCTTCACGGAGATGGGGCTGTAGGCGTGCCTGTGGGACAGAGGCTTCCGGAAGCGCGGCCTCCCGGGCTGCCTGCACGCTCTGGCGGGAAAGGCGCAAGGACAGGAAGGGTCAGGACGCGGAGCCGCAAATCTTCCCCCCGCCCCCACCACCCCCCACCCCCAGACTGGACCAGATGGGCCCGGGCAGAGACCCATTACATTACATTACATCTATTTGGCTTACTGTATGTCACTTTTATCCAAAGCGACGTACAGTTTGTGCATAGCGAAGGTCATTGGAACAACTACAAACCACAGGTCCAATAAGGTGCAATTACTATTATGTAACAGTTATTCATAGCCATGAGCACATTAAGCCCAGTTCACACAGTAAACATTACTCTCTGACCTAAGTTATGCTAAGTCAAACTAGGAGGCATGACAAGCTGCAACATCAAGATCAGCATAGAAGATAATGATACAAAGTACTATTGAAGTGCTGGATGGAGGTACATGTAACATGAGTGGCACAGGAGGTAGATGTGTAACACGAAAGTGGCACAGTTCTCGTTCTGCGCTCGTTCTGGCGGGACGGGGCACCGGTACCCCGCTTCACTCACATGGCGTAGTACATGTAGACCCCCCCGATCAGACAGATCAGCAGAATGACCGGCAGGACGATCGCGAACGCGCTGTTCTTCTTCTTAATCTGGTGCGACGGGACCGTCGACCTGAAGACTACAGCGAAACATAATTAATTATGTAATTATATATATATCCATAGGTGTCTTTTATATAGAAATATGCACATTTATGCACATTCAAGGAAGTAAACAGCAAGCAGATAACCTTGAAAAATAATTTTAAGCAGACAATGATTATGCAATTATGCACTGAAACACACGCACGTTCACAAATACATACGTAAATAAGAACAAAATAATGAGGACATATTTATTATTACATTCCTGCTTGGGGCCATCCAACAGTTCTTCATAAGCTACAGCTAATGGGAGAAAGACAAGGAAAGAGAGAGAGAGATCCGCGTTAAAACAGACAGAGATCATTTAAAGAAACATCCATTCTTTCAAGAGTTTTAACCTCAGTTCAGCCCGCATCGGGACATACCACCTCTGGGGAACCCCCCGGCTCACCTCTGCAGAACGGAGGCGGACTGTTCCACTGGGAGGGGTGTCCGGGGAGGCAGTTGATGGAGACCTCCCCGATCAGCTCGTAGCCCTCAAAGCAGAAGAAGTGGAGGGACTCCCCCGGCCGGTAGCTGCGCTTGTTGAGCGTCTGATAGCCGTTGTGAGGGACGCCTGGGTTCGGACAAGGCTCGTACTTCACTATGGAGAGGGGGGGGGGGTGAGGGGGGTGCCTTAATACAGTATAGTAACTAAATGCATTTTATCATTTTGATGCCCATGACTAAACATGGCCATTTCCCACCCTAATTTGGAACAGCCAACTAGCCATTTTGTTCATGCGTGATCCCCACTGCTGATTTGGGAGAGTGTAGGCATCCACGGTTCTCCTCTGAAACACGTGGTGTTGCCAGCTGCTTCTTTTCACACCACGGCCAATAGCCAAGCTTGAACAGTGTTGAGTCTGAGGAAGACCCTTCATATGTGGCTTTGGCATGCAGTCCACAGGAGCCAGATAGACCAGAGGGGGTCGCTAGAGAGCGATGAAATGTCGACCTCTAACCGAGTGAACCCTACCGTACCCTGGGTGACTCAATCGCACTGACACAGTCCGGATTCAACCCGAGTCCATGGGGCTCATCCACACACCGCAGCACAGTGCTTTAAGTGAATGAGCCACCCAGAAGCTAGGTAGCTAAACAGCCATTAACACAGTGACTGAAACAGAGGAAAAGGGTGTGTGACATGGTGTTCAGGCCTGTGTGGGGGTGAGGGGGGGGGACTCACAGACACACTTTGGACTTTTTTCACTCCATTTCGGCTCTCCTGCCTCGCCACCCAGGCAGGAGATGTGGGCGGGGCCCTCCAGCTCGTAACCCAGGTTACAGGAGAAGCGCACCACCGTCCCCGTGGCGAAGCCCGGCTCGGGGCGGACGGAGCGCACCCCGTTCGGCACGTCCCCCGGGTCGGGACACTGCCGAGGTTCCGGAGCTGGCGGAGAGGGGGAAGGGGGGAGAGAGCGGCAGGGAGCTCAGTCAGGCAGAGCGGCTGAAGCTCGACCAATCACGGCACAGTTTCCACAAAGAACAAAACAAACTCTCCGGACTCACCGGACTGCGGGAGTTCAATCGGGCGGACAGTGAAGGGGACACTGCTGCTGCACGGTGTCAAACTGTGACATCACATCCTTACTGTGACATCACATCCTTATTTCCGCGCGTTTGCACCAGATAATCGCACTTCAACACTTAAGCCAATGCTACTGTGTGATGGAATGATGTGTGAGTATACGATTCGGGTGGGCTGATTCTTGACTCAAATAGCTTGTTCGTGTCCTGTGTTTTCATTCAAAATTGACCCTATCCTCTTCCATTATAAATAACAAAGGACAAAGTGATTGTGTATCTCTGATATCATACAGCAAAGTAAACACACAAACACACTGCAGGCTAACAGGCTCACGGATATTTGAGAAGGGTTACAGGGAGTGGCGAATGCACGCAGTTCTGAATCCTGCGTGCCCAGAAAGCTCACATTTCTGACAGGTGGGAGGGCTACTGCTCCAGGAGAGATCCCATTGGCAGGCGATGATGTCAGGGCCGACCATGTCATACCCAGGCTGACACTGATAGGTCAGCACGCTGCCCCTCACCAGCGAGGGGTGGGACGAGCTCTTCCAGCCAAACTCGATTGGAGGAACGGCAGGGCACGTGTCATTGCGCTCCACCTCTGGTGAGAAGATGAGAACATCAGTAATATCCGCCTTTCAGCCTGTGACCTCAAAAGCTGTTCTGCTGGTGAAAGTGCTATGAAACATTCCATCAGAACTTATATAATAATTATAATAATATTTGTGGAGTGCTTTTCTTACTTATACAAAGCACTTTATACATAAAACGAGTAAATAAAACACAATAAACACTAAATATATCATGAACGGATTGTAACATTTTCTGCATCTCTCTTGTGTGACTACACACTGTAGTACTGAACTGCTCAACACAGCACTGAACTGTTCACCACAGTACTGAACTGCTCACCATAGTATTGAACTGCTCACCACAGCACTGGATTGCTCACCATAGTACTGAACTGTTCACCACAGTACTGAACTGCTCACTATAGTAGTGAGCTGCTCACCATAGTACTGAACTGTTCACCACAGTACTGAACGGCTCACTATAGCAGTGAACTGTTCACCACAGTACTGAACTGCTGAATGCTCACCACAGTACTGAACTGCTCACCACAGTACTGAACAATTCACCGCAGTACTGAACTGCTCACCACGGTATTGAATCCTGAATCCTTTGGTTTGGAAGAAGGAGCCGTCGTCGGGGTCGCTCTGGAATTGAATCATGACCTCCGACTCCCCTGACACGACCTGGAAGCGCTCCCTGGACCCCAAGTACTGGCCAATCACGCGTGACATGAGGTCATGGCCATCGAATATGGTGAGCATGTCATTTTGGCGAATGTTCAAACTTTGAAAAAGGGAGAGAGACAATCAGAGGCCAATAAACAAAATGTGAAATAAAAGAAACCAGAAATAATCAAGAACAGATTTCATGAACAAAACATTTCATGAGCAAATTCACAGAAGAACAAGAGTGGGTATTTCTGCAAAAACACACTGACTGAACGCTGCAATACATTTAGTCACAGGGCGCTGATTAGTTTGTGAATATATTCCATTAGTTCCAAACAGAAGCTGAACGACGCAGGTTCATAAAGATTCTCCAGCACTCACATCTGCACATCCAGCTCGATGCGCTTGTCCTCACCGACGTGGACCAACCAGACGCAGTCCTGGCCCTTGGAGTAGCTCAGCGGCCAATCGGGCGACAGCACCGTTCCCGAAGGCTCAGTCAGTTCCCCTCCGCAGAGCGCTGAGAGAGGGAGAGAGAGAGGGGGGAGGAAGAGAGAGGGATGGACACAGGGAAGGTAGGAAGGCGGGGGCAGACGAGAACGGCGTACGAAGCGCGTCTCGCCCAGATTTCCCGCCATCGCTGCTCAGGACGTTTTCGCACGTTTACGGCGCTTTCGCGGCGTCGGTACCTCGGCACACCGGCTCGCTCTCGTTCCAGTGCGGGTCGCTGGGGTCGACGCACTCGATGACCCCCGACCCCTGCTCCATGACGAAGCCGGGGGAGCAGGAGAAGGAGACGACCGTTCCCAGGGAGGAAGTGAGGTCGCTGCTGCTGTAGTTGCCATGTGCCAGATAGGGCTCGTAACAGTGGTCCCCATCAAAAGCTGAGAGTGACAGACACACAGAAAACCTATGATGAGTACAGTGTAAATCTACCAGGACCAAATGTGCTCAATTACAGTCAAATGAGATTTAACACTGAACATTCTACTCACTGACTATTGACTATTAACTAGTTGCACTTAAAAATAAATACAGTGCCTTAACAAATTCCAGAACGTGGGGCCCATCCATGTACTAGAACAGTGCCTTAACAGATACCAGACCACAGAGCCCATCCATGCACTAGGACAGGGCCTTAACAGATACCAGACCACAGAGCGTATCCATGTACTAGAACAGTGCCTTAACAGATACCAGACCACAGAGCGTATCCATGCACTAGAACAGTGCCTTTACAGATACCAGACCATAGAGCCCATCCATGCACTAGAACAGTGCCTTAACAGATACCAGACCACAGAGCGTATCCATGCACTAGAACAGTGCCTTAAAGATACCAGACCATAGAGCCCATCCATGCACTAGAACAGTATTGTAACAGATACCAGATCACAGAGCGTATCCATGCACTAGAACAGTGCCTTAACAGATACCAGACCACAGAACGTATCCATGCAGTAGAATAGCGCCTTAACAGATACCAGACCATAGAGCATATCCATGCACTAGAACAGCACATTAGCAGGATGAGCCACCCCGCAGCAGCCCTGGCTGCAAATTAAATACGGTACGTGCCCCAGTGCCACGGAGAGAGAAAGAAGTGAAAAAGCAGAGACGAGAAGGAAAGGCGGCGGCCCGCCCCCTCACCCTCGTAGCGCAGCGCCAGGACCAGCGGGATGGCGGCGGAATCGGCGGTCAGGTCCACGTACAGAGACGAGCCCATGCTCAGGACCCCTCGATCCGGCACGTCGTCCAGGTCCGAGTCGAAGACCAGGAGGGAGGCGGAGCTGTTCCCGCTGCGCACCATCAATCTGGGGAAAGGGGGAGGGGTTACCAAAATAGCCCCGTGCTAAACAATGGCCGCAGATTTCAGACAGTTTTAACGTCTACGTTCGCCAGAATTCAAACCGAAATTGTTCTGTTGCGTGATTGTCTGCATGTTTTGGCTAGTGACACTTTTCACTATAAACTTTCTGGGAGCAGCAGGAGTTCTTATACAGTTTTGCAGCCCCTAAAGGGTTAAAAATATTTAAAATGTGTATTTTTTCCCTGATCTGGTTGAACATGCCCCGGCCACGCATGCTGGTGCTATGGCGATGTGCGCCGGTGTCACGGCGATGCACGGTGGGCGCCACGGCAACACACGCGGGCACCGCGGCGACGCGCGATGACCTCACTGCGCCGTACCTGCCGTAGTCCTCGTCCATGCTGAGCCTCTGGAAGTGCAGGTGGAGCCGGCGTCCCCGCCTCGCCTCCAACACCCACGTGCAGCTCAGGTTGCCCCCGCCCCCGACCCCGCCCCCGCCGCCGCTATGGTTACCGGCGGGAGGCTGCGGAGGAGAGAGGATCCAGCCGACGGTGGCGTTCCTGATCCAGCCCCCGCATGACGCTGCTATGGCACAGGAGAGACCGACGTTAGGTCCGCTCCCCGAAGCAGACCGACCGCCTTCTTCATCTTGTGTTGTTCCGGTACTTTCTGAATTCAAATATTGACCGTGGATGCCTTCTCAGATTTCAGTGAACACAGCTTCGGATAACCATTTAAAATGGTTTCAGATTACTGAGCTGCGGTATGATTATCAGATAGAGGGTTTATATGAATTATAACTCCTGTCTTTAATCATCTAATTTGTAATTCAGTGGAGGCAAACAGCAGGAAATAAGACAGATTTTCAGAGAATGGCTGCAGACGCACGGAGGAGGAGCAGAATGAGACCCGACTGCATGATGACAAGCAGCAAAAAGAGGAATGAAATCTGGCGGAAGGAAACCGGTACACCAGCGTATTTAGCGGTAAAGGGCGACTGACCGACGCACTGCGGTCCAGAGGAGCTCCAGCGAGGTCGCGTGGAGTTGAGGCAGGTGGCCGCCTCGTGACCTCTGACCTGGAACCCGGGGTCACAGTGGAAGTGTGCACGCCCTCCGGGGTGCAGGCCGGTCACCGTCACGCTGCCCCCCGCAGGCGAGGGAGGGAAAGTGCAGGAGAGCAGGAAGGCTGTGCGTGTATGCATGTGTGCGTGTGTGTGTGCATGTGCGAGTGCGCGTGTGTGTGCGTGCGTGTGCGTGCGTGTGTGTGTGCGTGAGTGTGTGTGCATGCGTGTGTGCGTGTGTGTGTGTGCGTGCGTGTGAGTGTGTGCGTGTGTGTGTGCGTGCGTGCGTGTGTGTGCGTGCGTGTGTGTGTGCGTGAGTGCGTGTGTGTGCATGCGTGTGTGTGTGTGCGTGTGCGTGTGTGTTCGTGTGTGTGTGTGCGTGTGTGCGAGAGAGAGAGAGCAAGAAAGAAAGAGAAAAAGAGAGTGTACTACACGTTAGTAAAAGTTAAGGACAGAGGTTGACTGAATACAGGCTGTACAAAACACAAAACACAGCACACCAACGGGTCCCCAGAATCAGGGGAAGAATCCCAGCTGCCCATGCAGAGTGACTCTCCACGTGTTGTCACAGAAGTATTTTTAATAAAATTACCACATTTATTTCTCAAGAGCTGAACAGCCCACACAGTCTACATTACATTACAAGCATTTAGCAGACGCTCTTATCCAGAGGGACTTACACAACATTTGAAATAAGCATTTTACATTGCATCCATTTATACAGCAGGATATATACTGAAGCAATGCAGGTTAAGTACCTTGCTCAAGGGTACAACAGCAGCGTCCTACCCGGGAATCGAACCTGCGACCTTTAGGTTACAGAACCACAGTTCCTGCCCCATTCCCCCCGTTCCCCAGTCTAATTAGCCAGCGGTACCTCGGTAGCGCAGGCTGAAGACGCCGGGGCCGGTGGGCCACAGGCTGCGGTAGTGAATCTGGACCCGATTGGTCGAGCTCCGTATCACCTGACCCTCGCTCATCAGCGTCTCGTTGGCCAGGAGCTCCGATGCCGTCCCCTCCAGTTCCCGGATGGCCAGAATCTCGCCTTTGGATAGGTTCATCCTCTTCACCTGAAGGAAGGAGGGGAGGGGGGTTGGATGGGACAATCACGGGCGGGACTGTCGACACAAACCGCCCCTCACCCCCCCCCCCGGGGCCCTGCGTCGCTCGGTCGGCTTACCTGAATCTCGACCCCGTAACCAGGGTAGACGGTGATGCTGTACGTGCATTCCAGAGGAGGAAGGAGGGATGAGGAAGAGGGGGGAGGATCTGGAGACTCCACCACTCCCTCCATCCCATAGAGACTGGCGTTGCACTGCACTGTGAGAAGGAGGAAAGCACGTTCTACTGGACGGCCGGATCTCGGGGTTGGAGGTGCAAGCTCACTGAGAGCAATAAGTTCTTTAAAAGTAACGGTTCCAATTTCACAGAGAAGTTCCCTATGAATAGTTAATGCTGCTTCAGTTAAAATGTAGTTTACATTACAAAGAACTTAAACGAATGAGAGGACTGCCATTTGCATGAGGAATGCTCATATTAAAATTTAAAGCAAGTGCTGCGCTTCATATTTAACTTCTTCCTTAGAAGATGAGAAAATGGACTCTTACACTACATGGCCAAAATTACGTGGAAACCTGTCATCCAAAATTATGGGCATTAATATAGACTTGGTCCACCATTTGCTGCTATAACAGCCTCCACTCTTCTGGGAAGGAGGCTAGATGTTGGAGCATTGCTGCAGGGATTTGCTTCCATTCAGCCAGAAGAGTATTAGTGAGGTCGGGCACTGATTGGGCGATTAAGCCTGGCTCGTCGTTGGCTTTCCACAGCCCCAGACCAAGGGGTGTCCAGATACTTTTGGTCATATAGTGTATCTCAGTATTTTACAGAGCTGCAGACGTGGTTTTACCAGGCGCCTGCACCGTGGTGATCGTCGTGGTGGTAATCAGAGTCGTCGTCGTTTCCTCTTCCGCAGGAAGTGATGTCACCGCACTTCCCGCGCTGGCCCGGGCGGCTTGGGGCGCTGTCGCAGATGAGGTCTCAGCCGTGGTGAGCACCCCGGGCGACATGGCGGCGGGCGGCGGGTCATCGGCACGGACGGACGGGGCCGCTCGCGTGGGACTGTCCGTCGCTCCTGTGAGCAGCGAGAGAGCGAGGGAGAGAGATAATGAGAGGGAGAGAGAGAGAAAGAGACAATGAGAGGGAGAGAGAAAGAGAGAGAATGAGAGAGAGAGATAATGAGAGGGAGGGAGAGAGAGAGAAAGTTTTTTTTATTGCAACTTTTTACTGTTAGTTATTGTTACTGTTTATTGTTACTTCTATTGTTTTTATTTTATTATTATTATTTTTTTAATGTATTTTTATTTTTTATATATACATTGCTGTACCTTACAAGCTTTAGCAATACAAATGTACAAATTTGTCATGCCAATAAAGCAAATTGAATTGAATTGAAAGTGGAGACAAATTCAACCCAAACAATTACAGAGGCATTTGTGTGAGCAGTAATCTGGGGAAGATTCTATGTAGCATCATAAATACAAGACTTCAACACTTCCTTAACGAGCACAATGTTTTGAGTAAAAGTTTTGGCTTTTTAAACAAAAACCAAAACACCAAAACACCGCACAACCGATTACATTTACACCTTACACACCCTAATAGACAAACATGTTAACCAAAACAATAAAAAAATAATTGCCTGAAACTGTAACTGACCCTACACGTAAATGGGGCTCTTCTCCATTCCTACATAGGCTAAAATCTACCATGCAGTTCCAACCTCCCCCCACAATTAAAAAGCTGTCTTGAGGGATTTGTAGCAACTCCTGTCTTAACTGAGCAAAAAAACTCCTCCCTGGCCTGACCATCATTTGGGGCATACACACTCCGCCCTTATCAGCCGCCGTAGCGCCCTCCTCGTTCCCTTTCCCCACACCGAGCCTCGCTTCTCGCGTATCTCCGCCATTATCCCCTCCCTGCGGCTGGGTTTGTGTGCGGGAAAGCAAACCTTTTGTGGCCGATAACCCCCCACACTCGCACACTCAAAGCAGCCGCATGCTGCGATGTACCGACTCTCCCCACGTCGACAACGAAACGTTACGTCAAGGGTCTGTTCAGCGTTGATCAAAAACATGAAACCCTGCCTTTTAAAAGAAAGTGCATGCTTCAACGCACTACTTTTGCAGCCCCACGGGATAATTTTAAATGAGCTGTTCTTGGCACAAAAGGTCCTTCCACCCAGATGCCACTCTCTATACTCCTAGTAACTAGGTTTTCGTGTTTTTTGGAAAAACTACTACCGCCTTGTTCGTTCTAGACGCTGAGTAAATCTGCTCATAGCCCACCTGTTCCCAGACTGCTAACAACCCGCTAACAACACTCAGGTGTCCGGCACACACCTCAACCCGTGCCGGAGGGTCCGCGCTGCCCCCTCTGGCCGAGATGCAGTCACGCCCTGCCCCTCCCTTCCCACCACCAAAAACCCCTAAACCCCCAAAACCCTAAAATCCCACCACCCTAAAAAACCCCTAAACCCCCAAAACCCTAAAATCCCACCACCCTAAAAAAAACCCTAAACCCCCAAAACCCTAAAATCCCACCACTCTAAAAAACCCCTAAACCCCCAAAACCCTAAAAAACCCCTAAACCCCCAAAACCCTAAAAAACCCCTAAACCCCCAAAACCCTAAAATCCCACCACCCTAAAAAACCCTTAAACCCCCAAAACCCTAAAATTATGTAAACAATACTCAATAACTAAACCAGCCTACTGTGAACAGAAGAATAAAAAAGAAAATGGAATTTTAAAAAAGCACCAAAAAGGCAGAAAGGTAGAGGAGAGCCCTCCACACGTCCTCTCAGCTCATCTCAGAGAGGGAGAGAGAGAACGGGAGCGGGAGGGAGAGAGAGAGAGAAAGAGAGAGAGAGGGAGAGAGGGAGGGAGTGGAAGGGAGAGAGAGAGAGAGAAGGAGAGAGGAGCAGGAGGGAGACAGAGAGAGAGAGGGAAAGAGAGAGAGAGAATGAGAGAGAAAGAGATAATGAGAGGGAGAGAGAGAGAAAGAGAGAGAGAGGGAGAGAGAGAGGGAGAGAGGGAGGGAGCGAGAGGGAGAGAGAGAGAAAAGGAGAGAGGAGCAGGAGGGAGAGAGAGAGAAAGAGAGAGAGAGAGAGGGTTATAATGGACTGTGTGGGTGCAGTGGAATTCAGATTCATGAGTTTGCATGTGAATGTCTGTGATAGTAGGCGATGATGTCACCCCTGCCGCCCCCTGACAGGGGACTGGTGTCTTTAGCCATCCAGCAGCGTCAGTATACACATGTAGAGTGGGTCTACCACACACATCATACCAGCAGAGCGAGAGGTATAGCCAGAGAGGGTCTACCACACACATCATACCAGCAGAGAGAGGGGCGTGACCAGAGAGGGTCTAACACACATCTTACCAGCAGAGCGAGAGGTATAGCCAGAGAGGGTCTACCACACACATCATACCAGCAGAGCGAGAGGTATAGCCAGAGAGGGTCTACCACACACATCATACCAGCAGAGAGAGGGGCGTGACCAGAGAGGGTCTAACACACATCTTACCAGCAGAGCGAGAGGTATAGCCAGAGAGGGTCTACCACACACATCATACCAGCAGAGCGAGAGGTATAGCCAGAGAGGGTCTACCACACACATCATACCAGCAGAGAGAGGGGCGTGGCCAGAGAGGGTCTACCACACACAGCATCATACCAGCAGGGAGAGGGGTGTGGCCACAGAGGGTCTACCACACACTGCATCATACCAGCAGAGAGAGAGGTATAGCCAGAGAGGGTCTACCACACACTGCATCATACCAGCAGGGAGAGGGGTGTGGCCACAGAGGGTCTACCACACACTGCATCATACCAGCAGAGAGAGGGGCGTGACCAGAGAGGGTCTACCACACACTGCATCATACCAGCAGAGAGAGGGGCGTGACCAGAGAGGGTCTACCACACACTGCCTCATACCAGCAGAGCGAGAGGTATAGCCAGAGAGGATCTACCACACACTGCATCATACCAGCAGGGAAAGGGGTGTGGCCACAGAGGGTCTACCACACACTGCATCATACCAGCAGAGAGAGGGGCGTGACCAGAGAGGGTCTACCACACACTGCATCATACCAGCAGGGAGAGGGGTGTGGCCACAGAGGGTCTACCACACACTGCATCATACCAGCAGAGAGAGGGGCGTGACCAGAGAGGGTCTACCACACACTGCATCATACCAGCAGAGAGAGGGGCGTGACCAGAGAGGGTCTACCACACACTGCCTCATACCAGCAGAGCGAGAGGTATAGCCAGAGAGGGTCTACCACACACAGCATCATACCAGCAGGGAAAGGGGTGTGGCCACAGAGGGTCTACCGCACACTGCATCATACCAGCAGGGAAAGGGGTGTGGCCACAGAGGGTCTACCACACACTGCATCATACCAGCAGGGAGAGGGGTGTGGCCAGAGAGGGTCTACCACACACTGCATCATACCAGCAGGGAGAGGGGTGTGGCCAGAGAGGGTCTACCACACACTGCATCATACCAGCAGGGAGAGGGGCGTGGCCATAGAGGGTCTACCACACACTGCATCATACCAGCAGAGAGAGGGGTGTGGCCAGAGAGAGTCTACCACACACTGCATCATACCAGCAGGGAGAGGGGTGTGGCCGAGATACTCCTTGCTGAGGAGAGCAGCGTGGAGGAGCTCCCGGAGGGACTGTGGGACAGAGGTCTGGGATTGTGAGGGCTGCTGCTGGGGAGGGTCAGAGGTCACAGGAACTCCATCACCATGGTCACCCAGTTCATCTGAAGCAGAGGGCAGTCCTAAGAGGGAGAGTGGGTCAGGAGAACACTTCACACACAGGGGTACAATCAATACATAGTTATGTGTGCATGCAGACACACACACCCACACACACATGCACATGCACACACACACACACACACACACACACGCACACACACACACTTTTGTACCTGTAGACAGGTGCAGGAAGGTGACACACAGCGTGGCAGTGAGCATTAGGGGCAGCATGGTTTATTCTGAGAGTTTAACTATCTGAGAGAGAATAAATGAGAGAAAAAGAGAGAGCTCAGCACCGTCAAACAGTAAAGGAAAAGCGAAGGGAGCCGTGGAATTATTATTATTATTATTATTATCATTATTATTATTATTATTTATAAAGCAGCAGTTAGATAGGTCCAAGAAGCATGGAACCTGAAAAGCATCCAAAAATAAAAACCTATGATGAAAAAAATGAGAAGACCTTCCTACCTGAAAGACAAAAACAACCTTTCAAGAGTTATATTTGTGCCACAGAAAATGTTATTTTACAGTGTCTTTGCATTTCAAAGATTTCTGAAAAAAGATTTCCAAAATGTTTTCAGCCATTAAAATAAGGTATCTTATTTATGGATATTGCGTTGCTATGCAAGATATACATAACAACAGCAATAATGACAGCAACATAATATGATGTGTAATATGACGAGTATAAGATACCGATAGTTTGTTTTCCCTTTTGTAACGCACCAGAACACTGATTTCCCTTTCTTTCGTTCAGGTGATCATTAATTCGTGCATCTACAGGACTCTCCGCTGTAACACCGTCTGTGTTCCAAATCAGTTGTTCCCTTGGCTCGACTCCCCTCACACCCCCAAGACGAGTAATTTAACAGAGCGTTGCCTTGCATTTTGCATTGTGTAGCCTTACATTTAGCCGTTACATGTAGCCTCGTTAAAGATAGAAGCAATATTCTGCGAGGCAGAGAATAATAATAATAGCGCACGCTGTGAAATGCTCTAACAGTGAAACTGCGTACCTGTACGCAACAGACTTCCCCTTTCTCCGGTCTCTCCAGCACTCCTTATAACGTGCTCCTTCGAAGAAATGTTTTCGGGCTGGAAATCTTGATATTTATATTTATAACCACCTGGCTTCCGTTTTCCTTGGTTATTTCATATCAAAATTCCAGCGGAGCTCTTGAAACGTTGCTAAATAAAATTCCTTTACAGTCGTCCTCTCCCTTTGTGCAATACCATTAAATATTTTGCAGTTTCTGATTGAATATCCTTCCGACCAACCGCACTATCTGCCCACCCGACATTGGAAAATGCGTCCCTCCGTCTTATTTCGTGCTCCTCTCTATGTCATCAATTCGGTTCTGCTCTGTTTCCAGGCCCCTAGGCGTATGAGCAGGTGGGTGGAACGTACCCGTCTACGGCTGCACCTCCTCCCCCCTCCTGCCTTCGCTGGTCTCTATGCGCTCGCTATGGGCGCAACGCGCCAAAGCTCGCTATCGTCACCCAGGGACTGAACAGGGGAACTGCATGCACTGTGCTGAGAAAGCGGACTGGTTTTGCTTCAGCACCAGGCGCTGTTTCACCGATGTGTGGATGAAACATGATTCCGCGTGGAGCTATTCGCGAGAGGGGTGATTTCCCACTAGAGGGAAGAAAAGATCGTAAAGAGAACAGAAGATGAAGATTTTGAAATAACCACAAGAACATCTCCCATGGTCAAAAGACGCTTCGGGTTTTTCCGTGAAAAAGGAGGGGGCGATTCTGCTATTTTCGGGACACTCCGGAAATATCGTATGCGGAAAAGATACGTGAGTCGCAGAGGCGCAAACGACAAGAGAGAAAGAGAGCCAGTGAGTGGTAAGTCTCATCGTCGGAGCATTCATTACATTAAAGACGGAAGCAACACTTAGTAACACCCGCAATGATAACTGCGACAGGATATACCTGCATTTGCGACCGTTTTTGTGTATTCATTCGTACATTTACACATTCCTGCATCTGTTTACCTCACTCTCACCAACACATTCCATGCACATCTTTCATGCACGTTTAATTCACACGAGGTTTCGTAAGTGATATCCTGTGATGCTGGTAAACGATAAATACAGGCAGCTGTTTTACATGTTCAACAAATTAGATAAAAATTAAAATTAACAAAAGTCTTCATGACTGTACCACGCTATGTTTATGGTTTACCGTTATGGTTATTTGCGTCCAAATATGAAAATTTACTCTAAAAACAACTGTAGAGATGATTGATTCTTGAGTAGGTTTTCCCTGGAAAAGTGGTAGGACGTAGGAAAAAAATACAATGCGAATGCAGTATATCCAGATATCCATCTCTGTTGCGTAGGCTTGCATGCAGGAGCAAAGCAGTACACTGTAATTTAACGTGACAACCGAAAGCCATTTTAACCAATTAGTGGGCCTAGAACACTTAGCCAGTTGTGACGGACTTGAATGTTGTCATGTTTGTGTGCGGTGAGGTAAGCGCAGATGGAAGCTGAATGATGACATTTAGCACAAGTCTGCTTCATTTCCTTCACCTGTCCCTCTTCTGTGCTTGTGTCACTCTGTAGTCCACCCCAGCCTTCTCTTCCCAGGATGCAGTGGGCGCTGGACTTCCTGCCTCTCCCCCCCTGCCCGGAGCTGGGGACGCAGCCCCTGAGCGGGATTCTGTGGGCCCTGCTGGTTCTGTTCCTCTGGTACTGCTACCGGGTGGGGTCAGACCCCCCCGTGACGGGTCGGGTGCACCCGGGCAAGCTCAAGTCCAGCTGCGCGCGGGCCGGTCGGATGTCCCGGTCCGGCAGCTACGGCAGCGGCAGCAGCGGCGGCACGGACTCCGGGACCGGCGCCGCCACGGCCGCCATCGGCAACGGCGGAACCCCCTGCATCGCCATGGAGACGGAGGAGGAGGAGGAGGACGCGGGGCGTTGCCGCGGCTACCTCACCCCCGTGCTGGGCCACACTCTGTTCCCCGCCCAGGCCTCTCCGGCCAGCAGGAAGTTATATAGCGCCTTGCAAGAGTACGCCAAGCGCTATAGCTGGGCCGGGATGGGGCGGATTCACAAAGGTCTGAGGGACCAGGTGAGGCTGCGGGTTCGAGAGAGAGCGATGAAACGCGGGTCCCTATTGGGCTGAGCCCTCCCGTGCCCTGGGCGATGCAGGCCAATGGCACGCCGCTCTGCGGAGCTACCGGCCGCAGTCAGCGCTGGCGCCGCCCAGATTCGATATGAGAGGCTGCGAGGCTCATCCACGCACCAGGGTGTGGTGCCTTAACCGAATGCGCCACCCAGCAGCCCACTATAATTTTGGGGTTTGAGGAGAGGGGCATGAAGGGGTTGTCTGAGTTATTTATTTGATTTATTAAGGGCTGGTTTTTGCAAGTTTTTTTTGTTTAATGAAGGAACATCAAAAGGTAAAGTCTCTCTCTCTCTCTTCTCTACTCTCCCCTTCTCTCCTCCCTCTCTCCACCACTCCTTTTCTCCCCCTCTCCCTCTGTCCTCTCTCTGTTCCCCCTTTTCCCCCTCTCCCTCTCCCCCTCTCTCCCCCTCTCCCCCCTCTCTCCACCACTCCTTCTCTCCCCCCTCTCCCTCTGCCCTCTCTCTGTTCCCCCTCTTCCCCCTCTCCCCCCTCTCTCCACCACTCCTTCTCTCCCCCCTCTCCCTCTGTCCTCTCTCTGTTCCCCCTCTTCCCCCCTCTCCCTCTCCCCCTCTCTCCCCCTCTCCTCTCTTCCTCTCCCTTTCTCCTCTCTACCCCCCCTCTCTCCCCCTCTCTCTATCGCCCCTCTCCCTCTCTCACTCTCCCTCTCCCCCCTCTCTCTGTCTCTCTCTCCTCAGGCCAGACTAAGCGATCGCTCCTCTATCCAGAAGCCCCATCTGTTCTTCCTCCCCGACGTTCCCAGCACTCCATTCTTCCCACGCGATGCCCATCGCCACGACATCGAAGTCTTGGAGGCCAGCTATCCCATAATTCTGGCTGAGTTCCAGGCGGTGTACCAGAGGGGCATAGATCCCAAGCTGGGATGGACCTGCCAGGGACCCAAGGTGCATTTCTTCAGCTCGCAGAAGGCATGCGTGTGTCACAGAGATGCTAAGGAGGTTACAGGAGCCTTAGTCTTACAGCCAGTAAACCAAATACAGTGTTGCCCAGGAGACAGGGAAGAAGGAGGAGCCTCACTGCTTACTAATGACTTCTCTGGCCAATCAGAATCCTGCATCAGCAGGTACAGCAGCCTGATTGGTGGAATTGCAGAATGCAAGCAAGCGACCAGCTGAGGGTAGTAGAAATCAATGCCATCTCAATTCAGTCCATTCAGGAACTGGATGAGAAAGTCATTTTCCTGAACTGACTGCAATTTATACGAGGGACCCCAGCCTGAGCGCGTCCTGTCATGTGACCCTCCTCGAATTTGGTTTGCCTTTCCAAACTGTGGCCTGGGAAAGAAGTGCACATTTCTACATGTTTCATGATGCAATCTTATCACATATGTGTGAGGTAATGTTTAATTGTAACCTTGTCACATACATATGAGGTAATGTTTGATCCTACCCTCGTCGCAGACATTTGATGTAATGATTTATCATAACCTTGTCGCAGGAGTGTGATGTCATATCCTGTGTTCCGTCCCCCCCCCCCCCAGGGCCAGGCGGTGTTCCCGCTGTACAACGCGGGGGTGTGCGTGGCGGGAAACTGCCGGGCCTGCCCCTGCACCTACCGCACCCTCCTCTCCCTCCGCACCTTCATCAGCAGCAACTCCCTGGGGGCCGCCGGGTTCTGGCTCCTGGGCCCCGGGACGGCGCTGGGCGGGGGGTACGGCCCCACCAACACCAGGCTGCGCTGCCACTTAGGTGAGGGTCTGCACGGGGTCTGCAGAGTGTACAATACGTCTGTTTAAATGTGCATTTGCATGCAGGCATTTCATATGCAGTATAGGCTGCTTGCCCCTTTTAGATGGCTGATAGCTCTGTCCTGCCTGAAATGCTCACTGCTGTATTTAATATTTCACTGCACATGCACACTGCTGTATTTAATATTTCACTGCACATGCATACTGCTGTATTTAACACTGCACATGCTCACTTCCGTATTTAATATTTCACTGCACATGCTCACTGCTGTATTTAATATTTCACTGCACATGCACACTGCTGTATTTAATATTTCACTGCACATGCATACTGCTGTATTTAACACTGCACATGCTCACTTCCGTATTTAATATTTCACTGCACATGCTCACTGCTGTATTTAATATTTCACTGCACATGCTCACTTCCGTATTTAATATTTCACTGCACATGCATACTGCTGTATTTAACACTGCACATGCTCACTTCCGTATTTAATATTTCACTGCACATGCTCACTGCTGTATTTCTCTCATAACTGCACTCCTTCCCCCTCTCTGTGCCCCAGGACTGCAGACCCCCCCGCAGTGTGAGCTGGTGGTGGGAGGGGAGCCCCAGTGCTGGTCAGAAGGACACTGCCTCCTGGTGGATGATTCTTTCCTCCACACCGTCTCACACAACGGTCAGTACACTAATAATAATAACAATAATAATAATCACCATCATCATCATTACACACTGTCTCACACAATGGTCAGTACACTAATAAGAATAATAATTGTCATCATCATCATCAGCATAATCATCCTCACCATCTTCATCTTCATCAAAAAACCATTGTGCTTTTATATAATGTTTGAAGTGTGTTACCTGCATGACACATAAGCGCTTCACACCATTGAAATATGGATTTAAAAAAAAAAACCATCATTACATCACATTACAGTACTACATCAAATCTGAGCCCTAGCTGTGAATGCCTTGTCTGCTCTTATTTTGAAATGTGTGGCTGGGAGAGTGGGATAGTGGGGAGGTCTTTTGTTCAGGACCAATGGGAGCAGGTGGGGTTTGTGCCTTCAAGAGGTCAGTAATCTGTTCTGGTGACCGAGCCTTGCCTTTAGCGATAAGAAAACTTTTGTGTGGTGAGGCCTGGATGGGTGTTCTGTGAGAAATCGCAGTTAAATATTCAGTGTTAATTCAACACTGACAGTGTTAATTCAACTTTTATCAGATAGCATTTGGTCCCACTCTGGAATATGGGACCGTCTGTTATCGAGTTGAATGAACACTGGACCTTTCACTGTGTAGCAGATGAATGTACTACATTTCACTACACTTAGGGTACCGCATTTAGCAACAGTGGCTGTGTTATGGTTTTGGTCTGGGATCGGTAACCTACATTAGTACTTTACACTGCCTTTAGGGTAAGAATATTGCTAGCCTGGTTTAGATCACTGTAACCCATAGAACTCATAAAGGTGCCCTGATGTTATTCATCTTGCACTGTTACGTTGCTGTGCTAAATTGGTGTCTTGTAATGTACATTCAGATCGAACACAATGGGCAGACAATTACTTTTCCACGGTGACCCACTATGCTTGGGCTGCTACATCATGTCTAGGTGCTCAAATTTCATTTTGTGTTTCAAATTTATTTTTTCAATTTATTTTTTTTTATTTTTAAAAAGTAAAACATACAATACGTTAAAGGGACAGTGCAGGAGAAGTATGAAGCCCAAGATTTACTAAGCTGACCAAATCTCCTGCCATTTGCTTGCTTATGCAGGTGCAGCAGAGGACGGCCCGAGAGTGATCTTCAGCGTCGATCTCTGGCACCCCAATGTGGCTGCTGCAGAGAGACAGGCCCTGGACTACATTTTCTCTCCAGAGCAATAGAACTACAACTCCCACTGTGCACTGGTTTTACTGCCTGTAAATCCTTACGGTTCCATGCTATACGATGTGTTCTTAAACCAAATTAAAGACCGAACTAAAGGGCATTTTCTAGCCTGGAGCTGAAGCGTTTAAAACAAAAGGACAAATTTGGAGTTGGATATGTTGCCAATGGTGATACTTAACACTCAGAACACAAAAGATATCCTTATAGATATTCAGGATTTGTTGCTTTCAACTTGATATAAAATCATGTTGAAGTCCCAGTGCTTCCTTAAAACTGTGAAGAAGAAAGATGTTCATCCGTGACTGAACATCGGTTTTGTGAATTTCTCTCATTTTGTGCCTGAAATGTTTTATTTTTTCTCTATGAACAAACTTCTGACTTATACTGTGATGTGACCGGCTGTGTAACTTGTCGCTGTGTAATTGCTCGTCTGAGTCTTTACTCAGAATATCAACTGACCGTGCTCAATGTGATGCCTCTGTCAAATGAAAAACCTAATTTAACCTATTTTAATAGCTTATGAAGCACATAATCACGGAAGCCACATTATGAAGATAAATGAAAGAATGCATGCATATGTGATTGGATGTAAATGCACCGTTAATAAACATATCTCTGTTTCCCTGTGTCCCTAGTTGGTGTACAATGATTACAACTGCAATACTGAGAAAGCTGTGGATTTATTTGAGGTTTTTTTAAATGTGAATTCAGGAGAGATAAAAGAACATAATTCTTTTTTTTGTCTGACTCGTTTTACTAAAAAGCCATTTCTATTTAACAAGACTAGTGCTTTTGTTTTGTGAATACTGTATATTGTAAGATGTGCTAAATGTAAGATGCAGCGTACAGTTTATTACTGATCTACTGAAATAATAGCTGACCTGTCCATGTGGGTAAATGATTTTGTCGTGATACAATGAAAAATCTTTCCCCTTCATGTGGGTGAAAACCAACAGCATGAACACACACCTATGAGCTTTTACTGACACACACAATACAGGGAAAAATAATGCATAATGCACAACAAAATGTACAGTGGAACAACCCCCCCCCCCCCCTCCCCCCCGAGGGATCAGCCGAGTTTGCCCACAGACGCTTGTATGAATATAATCCATTTATATAGCTGCGTATTTACAGAAGCACTTTAGTGTAAGCATCCTGCTCAAAGGTACAACATCATCGCCCCAGCTGGGATTTAAGACAGTTCAAAGGAAATGGACACACACACACACACACACACACACACACACACACACACACACTCGCTGTGATATTTGGCTCTCTCTCACTCTCTCTCTGGCAGCTGTGTACAACCTGCCTAATAAAGTCCAAACTTCAAAGACAGTGATGAAATATCCACCCACCCTTTATGTGAATGGACTGTAGACAATCTCTCTGCTGTGATAGGCTGCAGCCTGAACTGCCCAGTTTAGCCCCTCCCTTCAGGGTCTTACCTCACAGTGCTATCACCTTTATCAATCAGACTCTAAAGTTCACCCAGCTTCCATTTTGTGTTAGTAAGCCAATAGGCAGCAACTTCTCGAAAAATTACAGTCAGGTGTGGGTGGGGCTCCATTTGTACGTGGCCAATCAAGCCAGTTCAAAGCACCGACAGATAACATGACAGCGGCTAAAAGAAATCAGACGACAGAAAGCCCAAGCGTCCTATTCATACATTCTAGAGCAGGATTATTAGCTCAGTGAGCACTCAACTCATTAACTAATGCAGATGGTTAAACGGCTGAATTAGTTTCTGGTTTTAGGGCGGAAACAAACCCAGCAGAACCCTGTGTCTCTCCAAGGGGAGGTGAATACCACTGGTCTAGAGACAGCAGCATGTCCACATTCTGTGAAGAAATGTACAGAAGTACAAAAAACGTTTGCAAAAAAGGTCATTGCTTATGTAATTCTGATCATTTTAAGCTTTGCACAGATCAATTATAAGAAGGCAGTGGCAATTTTACATTGGGACCTGTGGGGCTGAGCCAGCAGATGGCGCTGTAGTGCAAAATGCGTGGTAACCATGGTGGTAACAAAGATCTCTGATTAATCAAGAAGCTATTTAAGGCAAAATACAGCTTTTTGTGCCTGAGTGTGTGTGTTGTGTGCCTGCGTGTGTGCGTGCATGCCTGAGCGTGCACATGTGCGTGCGTGCATGTGTATGTCTTTGTGTGTGCACGTCCCTGCGTGTGTAATAATAATAATAATCATTATTATTATTATTACTATAGTAATAATTCTAATAATAATAATAATAGTCATTCTTATTCTTATCTATCTCTGTTGTAGCATTTAGACGGTGCCAGTGCTGTCCGTGGCCTGCAGTCTGACAGGCTAATGTACAGGTGGCCTTAGTGTGGCCCAGGGATGGAAGGGTTCCAGTGGGCCAGAGGAGGGCACCTGCTGGTCGTTCTCAAAGAGGGAATTCCAAACTGGGCTGGAAGAGGGGGTAAAGGCCCAAAGTAGAAATTAAAAGTAATGTTAATGGATCACATTTACATATCCCTTTTCAGAATCTCTGAGCGGTTCACAATGAAGGGGGAAACTTACTGCTCCCACCAGAGGTGCATAGCCCCCATCTGGGTGACGCATGACAGCCATTTTGTGCCGGAACACTCAGTTTACCACAGCTGGGATCCAGAGGGAGGAAATCACTGAGACAATTAACCACTATTGCCTCCCTTCTCTCTGTCACTAGATGATCTTTCTTTTTTCCAACACATCTGTCCATTCCCCATTCTTCTCCCTGACTCCCTGTCATCTTTCCTTCCCTCTCCCTCTCTCTCTCTCTCTGTTCTCCTACCAGCTGTTGTGCAGTATGAAACTCAGTGTGCAGAAATAAATCTTTTTATTATGAAGACGAAGATTATGAAGTTGTACTTTGCCAATGCATGCTGCGCCCCATCCCAGTGCAGTGCTCCCTGTAATCCTTCTCACATCTGTCTGGTCCTCTGCTCTGTTTCCATCTCCCACTGCTCACTTCACTGCCTCCTCCACCCGTCCCGCCTGAGCATTGTTTCACTGTCCCCTCCACCCGTCCCACCTGAGCATTGTTTCACTGTCCCCTCCACCCGTCCCGCCTGTGCCTCGTTTCACTGTCCCCTCCACCCGCCCCGTCAGCACCTTGTTTCATTCTCTCCCCCCCGCGCAATGACTCCCTCCCCTTTCCTTTCTGCTGTCGGCACATCTGCACCTCTTTATCGGTTTCTCTTCTCCTCACCTTCCTTCCATCCCCCTCTCCTTTCCTTCATCTTTATCCTTTACCTCCTCTACTGCCCTTCCTCTATTTCAGTCCTCCTCTTCCTCCTCTCTTCTTTTCAATTCCCATTCCCTGCTCTACGCACTTTTCTTTCCCCCCTTAATCCACCTCTTCTCTCTGCCTCTCTTTCTTACTCTGCATACATTTTCTTTTATTTTACACCCCCCCTCACCCCCCACCTCCCACCTCAATCTGCTCCTCCACCGCCCCACACAAACACTAACCATGAAATCCATATTAATTCCTTCAGATCTAAAACTGTGCATTAAATCCCTTACGCAAACAGATTTGAGATCTCTGGGTAAAGAGGGGAGGGGTCATTAAAAGTGTACATAGCTGTGAGAGGAGAAGGGGGGGGGGGGGGGGGTTTATATAGCAGGCCCCTTCCGTCCAGGGAAGTCCAGCGCATAAAAGCTGACGCAGAGACGCGGACTGGTAACACTGTACTGTCGTAATGCTCATCCACGTCCCAATTCACTGTGTACTGACCCACGTGCAGACAGTGTCTTACATTGCCCATAACCATCATAATTCTTCTGCTAAATAGTCTACGCTGAGGTTTAAAACGTGATCGATCTCTTTCTAATGTGACAAAGCATCTGTCAGGAAGAAACACCGGAATCATGATACTTTTCATCACTATTTGAAAAATGCTTTTTCGGTGCTAGTGTATTAAACTGAACAAAATTCAGTATGAACCTGTCAACTTAAATGATCGATATAGCGTTGTTTCAATAGGAAATGTGCGCCAGTTTATAACGGTAAGTGTCGGACAGTGTCAGCTGACGTCTGTACTTGCAAGGCTGCCCTGCCCTCCAGGGCACATCCCATCTCTGTTTACACCCCTCCTTTGACTCCTCCCTCTCTCTCTTTTTCTATACCTTCCTCCTCCTTTCAGCCACAGTTCTCAACATACAGACAGAGAGAGAAAAAGAGAGTGTGAGAGAGAGAGAGAAAGAGAGAGAAAGAAAAAGAAAGACAGTCACTACTTTTCCAAACAAGAAGGAAATATAAGCAGAAAAATTAAAGAATTCAAGACTGGAGCAACACAAGAAAGAGGGGAAAAGCATTGGGAAGAAGGAAGAGAAGGCTTCACACTTTTCATGAGGGGACTTTTTAATTCACCGCAACACAGGGTTAAGGTAGGAGTGACAGAGAAACTGCTTACTTATGGACCTTGTTGCAATCATTTAAATGCAATCAGTTATCATAATTACATGAGCATACATTGACTAATGTGGTAGTGCCGACTGGCAATTTAAGAATAAGAATAATGAGTACTATTGCTTACCATGATTATGATTGCCTTATTGACAACTGTCTTATTATTGAACAACAACATCAAAGGGAATATAAATAACAACTAACTAAAATAAATAATTAAAATGAGTACAAATGCACCATTTAAAACAGATTACAATCATTACCCTAAGTACAGTGATAAGAAACAAGTGATGTTACAACATATTATAAATGCAAAAACATTTTCTTTAAAATGTTTAAATATATGTTTTAATTTTGTATACAACAAAATTCTGAACTGTACAGCATGCTGGACAAAGATATTCACCACAGAGGTGAGAGCAGGATGAAACCTAAACTATTCTATTTTTTTTCTCAGAGGGAGGGGCCTAATATAATCAGACTCCAGTGAAAGACACACAGCCAAGGTACAACAGGGGACACAGAACAAGCCGACATACACACACACACACACGCGCACACGCACACACAAACGCACACACACAGCCATTTTTTCCTATTGCCAGCCATGAGCTTTGGAGCAGCTTGCATCTTTCTCAGAGGGGGCAAGAATAGAGTAAGTGCCTTTGTCTGTGCTTGTCCTGCCTGTCTGTGCTTCACTGGTCTGTACTGCTCCGGTCTGTGTCCGTGCTGCTCATTTCTGTGTCTGTGCTCCTCCTGTCTGTCTGTGCTGCTGCTGTCAGTGTCTGTACTGTTCCTGTCAGTGTCTGTGCTGCTCCAGTCTGTCTGTGCTGTTCCTGTCCGTGTCTGTGCTGCTCCTGGCAGTGTCTATGTCTGTGTCTGTGTCGTACCGTAGTGTACTGGACCAGGCAGCTACTGACCTGGTCCTGGAGTCTCAGGGTCTGCTGGTTTTCCTTGTTACTCCGCATGTGATTGAGCAATTAAAGCCGGTGTGTTGGTCTTCACAGTGAACTCCCTGCACCTGGCCGCTGGGATCTGAAATAGTTTTTAATTTGAGATGAAAAAGAAAAGAAATAGCAAACCATACTACTCTCCAGGAGCAGGATCACAGACCACTCCTCTGGCTGTCAGTGCTGGTCTGTAGGGTGGACGTTAAAGTCCCAGACCAAACTTTAGAGCTGGATTGTACAGTGTCTCCACAGTGTGTCATCTCACTCTGAATGTCTGTCTATATCAGCTCTGCAGTACATTTTGTAGAGAAGGAGGATTTAAACAATCGAAACTGCAGAGTGAATACTAGTTGAAAATGTACAGTCATTTGCAATATTTTAGATTACAAGATCTTTTTTCCCCCAAAATCTATGTTGTGCATACTGTATACACGTGTGTACAAAGCTAATTAGTGGAAATTGTGAAAGAAATCATATTGGAGGGCAGCACGATTCTCTTTATTGCATGTTCACATAGGTGACGTCACTCCACTACTCCAGGTGCTGCAGGTAGCGGCCAGCCAGACGGTGCAAATATTCTGTTTTCATTTCGACACAGCGCGTAGCCTAATCTCTTTTTGTGTTTTGACCCCTAACGACAGGTTTATTTAATTATCTTTTTATGTAATTCGACTGAAATGTAGTGCAGGTCGGGATTAGAACAGCTGTGAGAGAGAGCGTTTAAAAAACAGGGGGAAAATGTGGTTGGACGGAGTAAAAGAATTATGAAGATAATAGTATATGAAATAGTATGATAGTATGAAAAGGAAAATCGCTAACAAAAAACAAAAAATTAAACAAATGTCGAGTTTAAATACTCTAAAGTACTCCGTGGAGTTAAACATACACAGCGAAATGATTTTCTGTAAACTGTTTTGCAGGTGCGATCGCTGGCACCTGACGAAATAGAAGGTAATTCACTCCGATCTGTTGTTCACCAAATTCGACATCTGTTCTTTCTGCGAACTCGCATGCAGCTGTTATATTTATGAGCGGCGATCACTTTTTACGATTCACGGATTAACATCAGAGGATCAGCGTCTTTTGCCTGTTTCTCATCGATCTCTTCGTGTTTTTACATTGCATCTCAATTACACATTATGTACGCTACCAGCTGCAAATCCTCTTGGTCAGTCACTGCTTGCTGTTACAAAATCTATGGTAAATATATTGTATTACATATAGGGCTGAACGATTTCTATGTGTCACATACACTTATCAATGACTAACAACTATACATATGTATGTTTTCAGGACATATTATGAAACAGAATGTAATATAGATGCATTTTCTTTCCAAACTTTTAAAACATTTGTAACATTGGAAATGTCATTGTTTTTTGGAATGGGTGGTACTGACCTCTCCTTAACTGGCCCGTCCCGTAGAGTTGCGAGAGGCCTTTCAGGAATTCGATAAGGACAAGGATGGGCTGATCAGCTGCAAGGACCTGGGCAATCTGATGAGAACCATGGGGTACATGCCCACTGAGATGGAGCTGATCGAGCTGGGTCAGAACATCAACATGAACCGTGAGTGTCCGACCGTCACCTCCAAACCTTCATCAGCGTGAACCGTGAGTGTCTGACCCCAAACCTTCATCAGTGAGAACCGTGAGTGTCTGACCCCAAACCTTCATCAGCGCGAACCGTTAGCGTCTTACCGTCACTCCCAAACCTTCATCAGCGCGAACCGTGAGCGTCTTACCGTCACTCCCAAACCTTCAACAATGTGAACCGCAAGCTTCTTTCACTCCCAAACCTCCGTCAGTATAAACTGCAAGCATGTACATTTTCTGTGACCCCAAAGTGCGGTTTGGTTGGTGTGAATTTTGGTTGAAACTGCATGATGCTCAGTTTTTCACATGTATCTTACACATGTATAACCTCTTTACCGCGTTTCACGACCTGTCGGTGCTGTTGCAGTGTTGTCATTAGAACACACACTGCTGCAAGGCACGTTTGCCCCTCCCTCCAAACAACAACGTGTTAAAAGATTTCACTGTCCGGTCGTGCCGAGTTGGTCTACGTGGTTGTGCAGGACACGCTGCGCTAGTTGCAGAAACGCTTTTCTGCCGGCAAGAAAGTTGATCACCTTTTTCTTCTGCCTCCGCCATAAAAACCCTGGCCGACTGCATCCCCTCGGCCTCTTGTATCCTTACACCAACAAATAATCCCGCCACATGCCCAAGGCACTGAAATGCAATCTGTTTCTTGCGCAAGTATTTTATCCCGGACGATACGGCTAAAATCAAGGCCGAAATTAATCCCTCTCGCCGTGGTCACGGTCTCGACCTGCATTACTCGCAGCGGAGAATCCGGCCATCTGCGCTAACCACCGTTTGCAAAGGACCAGGTGCTGCGCTTAATACCTGGTAAAGGAGGGAACAAGATGTAATATAAAATCACTTATTATTCATTATTATTACCAGAGTTTGCTGGCTTGCAAAGGAACGCTGCCTTTGAAGAACACTCGCTGCTGCCCAGCGACCGTGTGCAAATCTGGATAAACGGTTATGGGCGAAAGCCAACAGACACTGGCAGCGAGGCACGCGAACTGATGACGGGCTTAGCCGGCGGGATTTTGTGTCAGAGTGTTAAGCGTATTATCAGAGGAAGGAAATCAGATGTTTCCCCTTTACAGAAGTACCTGAATATCATTTGGAAGAACGCCAATAAAATTGGAGGTTCAGTGTAGTTGTGTAGCATATTTATACTGCAGTTTGTCATCAGTTTCTGATCATTCTGTAAAATTTTCCCCCCTGGGAGGGAATTCAGCCCCCATGGAGGTCCGCAAATGGAGAGTCAGCAGTGGGGTGAACATCCTTCCTCTCTGCATTGGAGGGCAGTGTGGACTTTAGTCTGTTTCGTCCTCTCTGCATTGGAGGGCAGTGTGGACTTTAGTCTGTTTCGTCCTCTCTGCATTGGAGGGCAGTGTGGACTTTAGTCTGTTTCGTCCTCTCTGCAGTGGGGGGGCAGAGTGGACTTTAGTCTGTTTCGTCCTCTCTGCAGTGGGGGGAAGAGTGGAATTTAGTCTATTCCATCCTTTCCACAGTGGGGGCAGAGTAGAGTTTAGTCTGTTCCATCCTTTCCATAGTGGAGGGCAGAGTGGACTTTAGGCTGTTCTGTCCTTTTTGCAGTGGGGGGCAGAGTGGAATTTAGTCCATTCCATCCTGTCCGTAGTGAAGGGCAGAGTGGACTTTAGTCTGTTCCGTCTTCTCTACAGTGTGGTGAACTTTAGTCTATTCCGTCCTCTCTGCAGTGTGGTGGACTTTAGACTGTTCCGTCCTCTCTGCAGTGTGGTGAACTTTAGTCTATTCCGTCCAATCTGCAGTGTGGTGGACTTTAGTCTGTTTCATCCTCTCTGCAGTGGGGTGAACTTTAGTCTATTCTGTTCTCTCTGTAGTGTGGTGGACTTTAGTCTGTTTTGTCCTCTCTGCAGTGGGGTGATCTTTAGTCTGTTCTGTCTTCTCTGCAGTGGGGGGCAGGGTGGACTTTGAGGACTTTGTGGAGCTGATGACGCCCAAGCTCCTGGCCGAGACCGCTGGCATGATCGGACTCAAAGAGCTGAAAGATGCCTTCAAGGAGGTGAGCGCCATGGAAACCACCATTAGCTCTCAGCCAATCAAAGGACTGATGTGAGAGCTTTGGCTATATACACATGTACAGCGCATTAGTAAACTGACACTTTTTAGAAAGTATAATAATAATAATAATAATAATAATAATAAAGGTGTAGATTCAAAGTGTGGAATACAAGTACAGGATAACAGCAAATGCATGCGCTGGAAGACAGATGTGAAGAAAAGGAATTAAATCCAAGTTTTCAAAAGCTAAAGTTAATCTTTTTTTAATCTGGAGGTTCTCTGTAGATCTCATAGAAACACACACCTTCTTCCCAGAAGTCTCAGCGTCTCTGAAAGTGGTCTGTCTTCCTTGCCTGTTCCGCCTTGCCCCCCCCCCCCCCCCCCCCCCCGCCCCGGTCAGTTCGATGTGGACGGCGACGGCGCCATCACCACGGAGGAGCTGCGGAGCGCCATGAGCAAGCTGCTCGGCGAGCAGATGAACCGCGGCGAGATCGACGACGTCATCCGGGACGCCGACAACAACGGCGACGGCACCGTGGATTTCGAAGGTGAGGCCGGGGACGCCCGCCTATCCCCGCGGCACCCCCTTCTCCCCCGCGACGCGCCCTCCTCCCGGCGGGACCCCCTTACCCGCACGGGACCCGCCGTGGACTGAAGGGGACATTCGAACCTACTCGGATATTCGAACTTATGAACATTTACTGAGTTTCCTGTAACCCTAGACTCAGGTTTCAAGGGCTGAGCTGACTGGGGTATGACTCTCTCTCTCTCTCTCTCTCTCTCTGTGGCTCTCTCTCTCTCTCTCTCTCTCTCTCTCTCTCTTTCTCTTTCTTTTCTGCCTGTGGTTAGTTTTTTGATAGTCTTTCTCTTTATGTTCTTTGTCTATTGTTTTTAATTTTGAAGTATAGCAATTTTCTGTGTTGGAAAATGTCCCAATAAAAGGGGTTTTTAAAAATCAAATCTCTGTGGCTCTCTCTCTCTCTCTCTCTCTCTCTCTCTCTCTGTGGCTCTCTCTCTCTCTCTTTCTCTCTCTCTCTCTCTCTCTCTCTGTGTCTCTCTATCTCTCTCCCGCTGTACAGCACGAGAGGCAGAAACGGGTCTGGCGTGCCCTGCTAAAGAAGCGATTGTTTCCCTCTAGGGGGGATACTGTTACACTGAGGGCCCTGTGACTGTGCTGACCCTGAGGAACCAGGCTGAGGTCACCCCCTGACACACGGCCATCTCTTAATTACAGGACACCATCGCCGCGTTTCCAGACCCCCTCCCCCCCCCCCAGGGGGGGGCCCAGAGACACCCCAGCCGCCAGGACACCTGAGCCACAAGCCACCTCACTCCTCCTTTTTCCACTGCAGAGTTCATCCCTGTGTTTCTCCTCTATCTTACAGAATGTGGAGTTCATTCCTTTGCTTCTCCTTCATCTTACGAAAGTGCAGCATTGATCCCTCTGTTTCTCCTCTATCTTACAGACTGCAGAGTTTATCCCTCTGTTTCTCCTCTATTTTACAGACTGCAGCGTTCATCCCTCTGTTCCTTCTCTATCTTACAAAGTGCGGAGTTCATCGCTTTTTTTCTCCTTCATCTTACAGACTGCAGTAAATCCTTTTGTTTCTCCTCTATATTACAGACTGCAGAGTTCATCCCTTTGCTTCTTCTCTTTCATCTTACATATCGCAGAGTTAATCCCTCTGTTTCTCCTCTATCTTACAGAGTTTGTCAAAATGATGTCGAGCCAGTGACAGAAGAAGAGAGGAAGACCACGTGGAAAGAAGGGATGCAAGAACAGTGGAAAGAAAGAGGGAAGACTGCCTGCAGCATAAACCCAGACTGTTATATATTTGTATATTGTTCTGAAATATCTACGTTTGACTTGTATAATACAAAAATGATTATTTTATGACTGACCTATACTTGAAATTGGTGATACGGGTATTTCTGATTATTAAAACAATACAGACCCAAGAACACTGACCAGTGTTTTTATAGATATGGAATGCAATGTGTAAATACTCATATGTGGTAAATGGTAAATGGACTGCATTTATATAGCACTTTTATCCAAAGCGCTTTACAATTGATGCCTCACATTCACCAGAGCAATTTGGGGTTAGGTGTTTTGCTCAGGGACACTTCGACATGCTCAGGGCGGGGGATTGAACCGGCAACCCTCCGACTGCCAGACAACCGCTCTTACCTCCTGAGCTATGTCGATATCATGTGGATTCATTCAATGCAGTTAAGTGGCTCATTTAGCTCAGAATTTACAGTCATTTGGCCAATATCGAGCATTACACTCAGGTAAAGCATGCCAAGTCAAGGAGTTATAGACCGTGCGGTTAGCAGGTCACTGGAGAAGTTGAATGCTGAGGAAGAAGAGGGATGGGGACGGGGCTGAAGGAGAGACGGTGTGAAGATCATCTCAGAACGAGAGAAGGGAGACCGCGGCTCGGAAGATACGCGAGGAGGAGAACGAGGGCGGGGCGGGGGGGATTTACGGACATGGGGATCTGACAGACGAGGGAATAAACACAAACACACAGCGATTTATGAATGGAATTAAAAAAAAACATGTAAAATGCTCAAAACAAACAACATGGCCGCTGATCCGTATCTCCACGGCGATTAGTGCAATTCCCTGAAATCCCCAGCATGAGAGTTTCAAAGGAGCAGATGGAGGATAAAAAAAAATCCTCCTTGCGGAATATCTCTCATTTTGGGATTAAAGAGGGAAAACTCTCAGAACCGAAATACTCGGAAGACAAGGGGAGAAAGAGAGGGAGAGAGAGAGAGGGAGGGGGGAGTGAGGGAGAGAGAGACAGACAGAAATAAAGAAAGGGGGAGAAATGTTCATGGACATTTACACATTTTTTATAAATTTGGCAACTGTTACATGATTTCCATTACTTACTCATTTAGATTAGCTAATTTAAATGACATTGTAAGCTACCTAAATCTGGGAAGATGGGGATGGGGTGGCGGGGGGGGGGGGCGGTGAGTGTGAGGTTGTTTTTAGTATTTTCATATTTTTTTAACGCCTGCTATCAAAACAAAGGCGATCACTTGGCTTTTGCACTCAGTCATAATTTCCACTAAACTTTGTTAATCTGCTTAACACCTCCTAAGGAAGAGGCTGGTCTCTGATTCACTGAATCCCACAGTCAAAGGCCCCACTAAAGCTGGTCTGATTCACTGAATCCCATAGTCAAAGGCCATTAAAGCTGGTCTGATTCACTGAATCTCTCAGTCAAAGGGGCCACTAAAGCTGGTCTCTGATTCACTGAATCCCACAGTCAAAAGCCACTAAAGCTGGTCTCTGATTCACTGAATCCCTCAATCAAAGGGGCCACTAAAACTGGTCTGATTCATTGAATCCCACAGTCAAAGGCCATTAAAGCCGTTTGCTAAACGCATTCACAGCCAGCATTAGGATATCGCCCAATTTGCCCACGACTACTTAAGTAAAGCATTTCTTAATCAAAATGAACTAACTGGTTAGGCAGTGTGGAGAAACCTGAACATTAATTAAAGGTTTGCACATGCACAATACCTAACCAACATCAATCTTATGAAATATTAGGGTGAAGTCAACAAAATTAGACAACAAAACTTGATCAAGTTTGATTTCTTAAATAAAAATTTTTTTAGTGATGTTGAGAAACGCTTTTAGACACCTGCTTGTGAATAACTAGGCCACACATGCTTACTGGACAGGAAGTTAGGAGTTTGACTCTTCATAAGTGTACAGAATAGTTTTTTCAAGATTATATATACATATATTTTAAATGGTCAGCAATAATACATACTGTATATTCACTAGAGTGACTGATCAACTGCAAGAATCTGATTTATTAATTCTGTAGTATTTTGTTCAAAAAGAAAAAAAGTCATAATTCTCATATTATGTGCTATATAGATGTGTGTGTACACCCACTCCCTCACACACACACACACACACACACATACACACATTAAAATGCTCTTATTAAGTCCAGGTGAAATTCTGTAAGAGTAGCAGTGCTGTCTGTCTGTTCCATGGAGGTGTGTGCCCAGCAACCTTGCTCGCTGACCTCGTCTGAATATTTGCACATTACATTACATTACATTACAGGCATCTAGCAGACGCTCTTATCCAGAGCGACTTACACAACTTTTTACATAGCATTTTACATTGTATCCATTTATACAGCTGGATATATACTGAAGCAATGCAGGTTAAGTACCTTGCTCAAGGGTACAACGGCAGTGTCCTACCCGGGAATCGAACCTGCGACCTTTCGGTTACAAGCCCAGTTCCTTACCCGCTGTGCTACACGCCGTCCTTTGTACCCAGAAAAGGGATCAGCTTTGCGACCCGTCGGCGCAAGCTTCGATGATTTAGGACCTGAAATCGCGCGTACAGATGTGCTCGCGGCCCTCTGACAGCCGGAACAACCCAGGGTTTATAACGGCAATTTCCAAAATAGATGTTCACCCTAATAACTCTGACCGAGCAGTAGACTCACCCCGGGCCCCTGACACCCAAACAAACCCACATTTAAATCCCTCAGTAGCGAATGAACACGACTCTCTGCTGGACTGAGGAGCTTTCACAGCAGATATTTCATGCATTTTCACTTCAGGGATTTTAACTTTTGAAGCTCCCCCTATTGAATAATTTATTACAGGTTTGAAATAAACTTAATTCAATGAAATTGGAAATGAAATTGAATTGGAAATTAGATAGATGAAATACATTTTTTTTAACTGGCAGGCAGAAAATATAACTATAATCTATATAAAAAATATATAGTTTATTAAATGCTTTGTGTTCTTGTGTTTACAAGGACACAAAGGCACACACACACACATATATATGCACTAACAAATAAACATCAGTATGTATCTAAAATTGTACACTGTGCATATAGATAAAATGTGTGTATGTGTATATATATATATATATATATATATATATATATATATATACATATATACATATATATATGTATATGAAAACACAAATAGGGATGTACATGCTTGCTTATACCTTAGTGTGTATTGATACATGTGTTTGAATTACATAAGTGTATGAATAATCTGTTGACCCAACATACAGCACAGAGACAGAAGAGGTCAGATGAGTGAAATAATTACTCCTGATCCTCCATTTGTCCAGCAGAGCGTTTACTTCCGATTAACCTTTCCCTCTCTCCCCCTCTCTCTCTCCTCTCTCTCTCCCTCTCTCCCCACAATCTCTCCTCTCTCTCTCCCCCACTCTCTCCTCTCTCTCTTTCTATCTCTCCCCTCTGTCCCCCCTCTCTCTCTCTCCCTCCCTCTAACCTCTCTCTCTCTCGCTCTCTATCTCTCCCCCCTCTCTCTCTCCCTGCCTCCCTCTCTCTCTCTCTCTCTCTCTCACTCCCTCCCTCCCCCTCTCTCTCTCCTCTCTCCCTCCCTCTCTCCCCCTCTCTCTCCCTCCCTCTCTCCCCAATCTCTCCTCTCTCTCTCCCCCACTCTCTCTCCTCTCTCTCTCACTCCCTCCAATCTCTCTCTCTCTCTCTCTCTCTCTCCCTGTCAGCCATTCTGTCACTCTCTCTCTCTCTCTCTCTCTCTCTCTCACTCCCTCCCTCCCTCTCTCTCTCTCTCCCCCTCTCTCTCTCGTACCGCCCCGTGTGGCTGTGTTCAGCTGTGCTTTACGAGTCGCTCTCCTGCCTCCTGCCTGGACCATTTCTCAGCTTTCCCACTAATTCATTACGTAATGTGTATAATTTTTTTTTTTTTCAAAGAATTCCTGAGCACTGTAATCTTCAGTGTCTATTTATACCCCACAAACACAGATGCTCGCCGACAGATGTGATCGCACGGTGCGAGCGGTGGCGGTGTCTTCAAAGAATTTGGTTTGATTCCTTGCCAAGGCACCTTCTGAGTGACAATCCCGTCACCGTATCTATCTACCTATCTATCTATCCATCCATCCATCCATCCATCTATCTGCTTTGTACCTGTATGAATTTTTTTTAAAATACTGAAGCAGGGTGGACTGTCCACTCTCCTTAATTAATAAATGAATAAATATCCCTGATCGCAGTCATATATCTCTACTTCATTATGAGTGACTTTAAAAACAACATCAACCAAAACCACTACAATGAATGTGACAATTTTGAAAAAAAGTCATCAAAGTAAAACATCAAGACAAAGTTACATTTCATTTCATGCATCATTGCTTGTGTGTGCCTGTGTGTTTATGCATCTGAGTGTGCGTGTCTGTGTGTCCATGTCTGTGTGTGTGTGTGTGTGTGTGTGAGAGAGAGAGAGAGTGTGTGTGTTTGAGTTTGTGTTTGCTTCTGCTTTTAATTCCTATAATATTTCCAAACACAGACCCCTTAAAAACTCTAATGGCCATGAAGCGCCGCAATGCTGGATTAGCGTCACTAAAAACTAGAAACAAATCCATTCACCAATAGAGTTACAGTATGCCTCATTAATGATTCTGTACATTATTCATGAGTTGTGCCTCATTAATGATTCTGTACATTATTCATGAGTTGTGCCTCATTAATGATTCTGTACATTATTCATGAGTTGTGCCTCATTAATGATTCTGTACATTATTCATGAGTTATGCCTCATTAATGATTCTGTACATTATTCAGGAGTTATGCCTCATTAATGATTCTGTACATTATTCATGAGTTATGCCTCATTAATGATTCTGTACATTATTCATGAGTTATGCCTCATTAATGATTCTGTACATTATTCATGAGTTATGCCTACTAATGATTCTGTACATTATTCATGAGTTATGCCTACTAATGATTCTGTACATTATTCATGTGTTTCCAGCCAACAAATAGCACAATGTGTGCTCACCCTGCTCTGAAACTGTGGTGAGAAGGGCACTCATAATGGCGGAACACACGAGAAGCGAATGTGTTTGTTTTCACGACAGAAAGTACGCCTGTACTTATGGAGTAGGAACGGTTCTGAGGGTAACCGGGGGAATGCTGATGTTCTCCACTTCTCACTAAGTCGCTCCAGATGACAATGTCTGCTAGGTGAACGTGATGTCATGATTCCCCTGGCCTGGCTCTGAGACCACAGTAAACAAGCTGGCCTTCATTCCAGCTCAGCCAGCAGCTGGGGAGGAACAGCAGACTTTTCTGTCCAATTAAGAGAAACAGGGATTCTGGTAACAGCTGTTTTTTATTCTGCACTTTAACGGTCAAACCCCCCCCCCCCCCCCCCCCCATGCATTCCCAGAGCATCTCCTCTTTTCTTAATCTCTCATTCTCAGGCATCCCCCTTTTCTGTGAAATTCCTTTTGTTTATTTCCTCGTAAGTTCTAGCCTGTGTGCTTTTCTTCCACTCTGTGGGGATGAAGTGTCACTTTGCCAGCTTATCTGTTCTCTTAGCTTCCCCAGTGCTCTCCTGCAAGGTTGGTACTTTTAAGACCTATCCCCAGCAATCCTCTCACCCCCCATCCACCTCCGTCCGCTTTCTCTCTCTCCCTCTCTCTCTCTCTCTCTCTCTGGCTCTGCTTTTTCTTCTCCGTCATCCCGTTTATCCCTCTTTCCCTGACTGAAACACGCTCTTCTCTCCGTTTGAGCCTGTCTCTTTCTTTTCTTCCTTCAAACGGGGTGATGCTGATCCACCCCTCCTGTGAATGTTCTGCCTGCTCCAGACTGCTTCAGTCAGTGATGGGTGCAAACTGGGCCCCACACTCACAAACTGGGTCCCACAAGTGCAAAATGGGCCCCACAGGCGCAAATTGGGCCCCACAGGTGCAAACTGGGTCCCTCAGACACAAACTGGGTCCCTCAGACATAAACTGGGCCCTATAGTCACACACTGGGCCCCACAGGTGCAAACTGAGCCCCACACTCACAAACTGGGTCTCACAGACACAAACTGGGCCCCGCACTCACAAACTGGGTCCCACAGGCGCAAATTGGGCCCCACGGGTGCAAACTGGGTCCCTCAGACACAAACTGGGCCCCACGGGGGCAAACTGGGTCCCTCAGACACAAACTGGGCCCCACAGGTGCAAACCGGGCCCCACAGTCACAAACTGGGCCCCACAGTGACAAGCTGGGCCCTATAGTCACAAACTGGGCCCCACAGTCACAAACTTGGCCCCACAGTCGCAAACTGGGCCCCACACTCACAAACTGAGTCCCACAGGCACAGACTGTGTCCCCACAGTCACAAACTAGGGCCTACAAACGCAATTTTATTGAGCAAAACAAAGAAAATTATGTTTTTACGCTCCCCTCACAAAAGGTACTGCATTTGGCCTACACAGTGTGTCTTCAGAGTCTCTATTTATTATTTAATGGGTGTAGTAACACCATTTTCCCACTAGAGGTTGAGCTTGAGTCAACAGAACAGTTGTCCATAATCCGTAACAGCACTTGCTAACCAAAACTGCTTACAGCAGGGATGCGTGGTCAGGGTAGGCAACGTGGTCATTGGTTCCATCACTGCGTCACATTAATTCACTCAAGCGCACAGAGAATATTAACAGGTGTGTACGGGTGAGAGGCTCATTCCACAGAGAATATTAACAGGTGTGTACAGGTGGATGGAAAAGCACAGAACCTTGCATTTAGGGGCGTGTCTGGCCCAGTGCGCTCCCCACATACCTTTACACTACGCATTAACATGTGCTGGGAAGCCACAGGTGAACAGGCAATCAAGCGCACTTTAATCATTTCCAGTGGCACCAATTCAATATTTTTTTGCTGTTCTGTACTGATTTCTACAAGGTAGGTAGTCTAACCCGCCTACCCTAACCGCATACCCCTGGTTTGCAGATTTATCTATTATAGCAACACTTATTTATAGGTTAATCTTACGAACTGGTTTGGTTATAATATGTTATCTGTCATTATTCTTCACCAAAGAAATGTGGGTGAGCAGGTCGGTAGGTATGCAGGCAGGCAGGTAGGCAGGCAGGTCGATAATTTTGGTGGAATAAAAAAAGCAGTCACACAATGCCATCCACAAACAACACAGTACAGACAATATAGGCTCAAACAACACAGTACAACACAATACCCTCACATTAAAGCTGACAGTCTGCACTTTAACCTTATATTCAATGCGCTGGAGTACAGAGCCAAAACACACAGTGAGGCAGGTTGAGTGTGAGATTACACGCGTTTATTTGGCTGCGCTGGAGAAAAGACACCACGGCATTGTAGCTGCAGGACAGTATGACAGCGACACAGACACATTCAAACACTTTAAAGCCGTTTGGGTTGTACAGAGAAAGAGTGCAAAAATAACAACAATAACAATAATAAATTAATCATTATCATCAATAATATTCTTATTATGAATTAATAATCTACACTGTTTTTGTAAACAATAAGGGAACTTCCTTATGGGAGTTCAGATATACTCTTCAAATGGTATATACTGCTACTTAACCCTTCATGCGTTATCCAAAAATAATTAGTTAAAATAGATATATGAAAAAATGTGAAAAAATAATCAATTAAAAATGACCCAAATAATGAATTTTTATTGAGTTATTTGTTCATCACTCTATTTTTTAAATAACATGAGGCTGAGCAGGTCCAGGTCCCGCCATAATATGGAATGCGCAACTACCTGCAAATCAGCAGTCGTGTTCACGCTCGAACCCCACTGCCTATTCGGGTGGCCGTAGACATCCGGGGTCCTCCCCCAAAACATGGTGAAACATGCTGCAGACAGATGATCTCGCATAGAGTAGAGTCAGAGGAAGACCTTTCATACGTGGCTTTTAACACGCAGTCCGGGGGCGTCCGACTTGACCAGCGGGGGTCGCTAGAGAGTGACGAAGCGCGAATCCCTATCCGGCCGAACCCTCCCGTACCCTGGGCGACACAATCGCTAACTGTGCGTCGCCCTACGGAGCTACGGGTCGTCATCTGGGCTGGATTCAATCCAGGATCTTGCGGCTCAAGCGTGGTGCCTTAACCGAATGAGCCACTCGGCAGCCCCAAAATAATTATATGGAGAAAGGGGAAATAAAGTACAATTACTGCGGTATTCTCAGTGCAAGTCTATATTTTGATCACAATACACAGAAGCTGGTCCACAGAAGTACTGAGAGCATCCATCAGAAGGAAGTGTGACACTTCAGGGTACAGGAGGCCACTGATGTGAGCCTGCCTGTCTCGCATTGATGACATCAGAAATAGGGTGTCTTTCAGATGTGCCTGCCCTACAGGCCTCTGTGGTCCTCAGCACAAACACAGGCAGGTAACGCTAGCATCTATCATCAGATGCATTACACGGCTACCTGCCATTACACTTAATAACGTCTGCATACATGCAAGTACTGTGTATGCATTTGGATGGAATGGCTGTGCATATGATTATATGTACATAAAATGACTGCCCGTATGTAGACAGATGACTGTGAGAATGTGTGATATTAACTGTATGTAGTGGTGATGTTCAGTGACCCAAAGTGTAGTTGTAATGTTCAGTGAGGATGTGGCTAGTGGTGATGTTAAGGGAGCCTGCGTGTAGTGGTGATGTTCAGTGAGCCTGTGGGTAGCTGTGATGTTAAGTGAGCCTGCGTGTAGTGGTGATGTTCAGTAAGCCTGCGCGTAGCTGTGATGTTCAGTGAGCCTGCGTGTAGTGGTGATGTTCAGAGAGACTGTGTGTAGCAGTGATGTTCAGTAAGCCTGCGCGTAGCTGTGATGTTCAGTGAGCCTGCGTGTAGTGGTGATGTTCAGAGAGACTGTGTGTAGCAGTGATGTTCAGTAAGCCTGTGCATAGCTGTGATGTTCAGCGAGGCTGTGTGTAGCAGTGATGTCCAGTAAGCCTGTGTGTATCTGTAATGTTAAGGCAGCAGTGTGCAGTGTCTCTGTTGCTATGCAGCAGGGATGCCCAGCTCAGCTCCTGACGGTGGCCGTTTGCAGAGGCAGGACTGAGAGAGACGAACAGACGCTGCAGCTGCGGCATTCAGAGACCGGCAAGACTAATCGAATCATTCTGCTTCCCTGATCCATCTCATTTAACACAAATAACGAGCTTCAAACACGCCAGGGGTCACACGCGCATCTACACAACTTTAACCCTTCAGATGCAGGACACGCCAGCAGATCCCAAATCAGTACAAATAGCATGAAAAAAGGCTTTTGTTCTCAACACAGGCGAAAATGGACCCTGCTTTTAAAACTGTCAGAAATCTGCAAGAATCTCACTGGCGTCCAAAGGGTTCAAGACGTGTCAGATAAAGTATTTTACGCAGGACTTCAGTCAACCGACTGTAGATGTTTGCTTAAGAATGCAGGCAATCTCTTTTACGTCAGTGGTAACCAACCCAGTTCCTGGAGATGTAGGTTTTAATTCCAACCCTAACAAAGCGCACCTCATCCAACAGCTAGAGATCTTGTTGAGCTGCTAAGCAGTACCTGCAGGGTGTGTCTACTATTCATTTTTTGTTAACACTTTACATTGATCTGCAGCTATACCTGTGTAGTTAAACTGTAACTAATTTGGTAATGAGAGGTTATTACTGAGTAACTCCAACATAGGAACCGCAAAACAACAGTTAGCGGTATTATTAACTGCACTGGTAAATATTTTTAAATATTGTATTTACACTCATAAGCCATATCTTCATTATACACAAAAAATAAACCTTGCCTGTTAATTTCACGACATTTCTTCATGATACGGAATTACTTCACTTTAGCAGCAGACATGCAGCAGGGCTGGCCTCGTTTCACCTGTGTAACTAAGAATACCGTAAGGCAACTCTCGCTACCAAATTAGTTACAATTTAACCACACAGGTATAGCTGCAGCTCAGTGTAAAGTGTTGCCCATTTAAAGCTGAAGGCCTTATTGTACACAGCAGGAGACAGGAAGTGAAGAATGCGGCCAGTAAAGCAGAAGGTTGGTTGTGTGTCAATCAAGGGAGTGTCAATCAAGGCAGATCAGTCAAAAAAAAGAACATGTTCACACGGCACACGCTCACGACCAGCCAATCAGATCAGGGTGGCATGAACACGTGTTTATAACCTGCAGATTTTTTTTTCTGCCAGACAGACTGGTGTAGTTTGGCCCCTGGGGGTTTAAAGAAAGTGTGCTACCCCTGCTGGCTCTTCAGGATCGAATGAGTACAGCCTGCTCCTGAGTGTAGGGGAGAGTCGGTATAAAAATAACGCACCATAAATGTAACACGGTCAATGACCTTTTGTACACTGATGCTACAGCAGCCATTTCAGGTTTCTACACGCACAATTCAGTCCTCTACAATTGCCTAAAGAGTAATTTGACAGTCTTCTCAGGAAATATTTTTTTAAAAACTGCTTGAGCTAAGTAAAAATCTGTCCTGGAAGTAATTTTTGGATACAAGGCTTTTTTTTATACAATAATTAAATCATACATCATTCTAAGCAGTCATCTGTCCTTGAAAAGTCTGTACGGTTTCTGAGGATGTGGCTGGTCTCACATTACCAATGGATATGTGTTTCCTTGATTAACATTAGTATGTGTTGAGAAAACCTCCATATGCGCATTATAGGGCCTTATCATTTACTGTTACAATTATTCCTCCCCTCTGTAACAATTATACCGAATAGGTCGCATGAGTGTAACAGTGTAACACTGGACTGCTTGTGCATTGGTTTAAATTATATCCGACTCGATCAAGTTATAAACGTAACTGAAACGGGTAATGACTGCTGACATGTCAAAGCTGTTTGAAGTAAAATCTGAAGTAAAAAAGTGCTAGGCTAAATATTTTCTGAGTAAACGAGCAAAATCCAAAAACTGTTACATTTGTACCTACTCTCTCCTACTGATGAAAACGTAATTACCAGCGACGTCACGTGATCCAGACGACGTGTTTATTTTGATTGCCGGCGGCGGAACGCCGCGCCGAATTTCGAAAACCGCGCAGCTCTTCCTCCGCGCCCGGGGCGGCGGGCTACCAGTGGGCGTGCCTCTCCCGGGCGGCGGTCTCCAGGAACTGCGAGTGGCTGGCGTACAGCGGGACCGCCGAGCCGACGTCCACCCAGGTCACCTGACCCGCGTCGTCGCCCGCCTGCAGAGGAAGCTCACTCACGCTGTCCCCTGAGCAAGAACGGGCACAGCCACGTCAGTAATGCTGGAAGCCATTTAAACTGCACAGTCAGTCATGTTAAAGTTAGCATTATTATGTTCTGGCCCCACGATGGTGGAATGACCTCCCTGTGGAGGTCAGAACAGCTGAGACACTGACCCATTTCAAACGACGACTGAAGACTCACCTCTTCAGGCTGCACCTCTCCCCATCCCTCCCTACCCCCCTGTAAATGACTGTAAGCTTAGGGTTGTAACTAGGCAGCTGTTTCGTAGGTGACTTAGGTGCATTAACTGTCTTAACTACTGCTTGTATTTTTTCCATCGACTGCGTTGTTGCCGTTCTCGTTGTTAGTGTTAATCAGCTTAACCTTCAGGGTCCAAGTTGAACTATGCGGTTGTTCCCTGCACTTGGACCGGTACTTCTCTCTAGGGGTTTCGTCATACTTGTTCCTGGTTATGGTTATACACTTTGTTGTACGTCGCTCTGGATAAGAGCGTCTGCCAAATGCCTGTAATGTAATGTAATGTAATGTAATGTAAGCAACAGATAGCGACCTGTCTCGTCGTGGAAGTTAACGGCAACTGTTTCCATCCAGGAATTATCCGTGTTTCGGGGGTCATCAACATAACCTTTGTACACCTGGGAGAGAGAGAGAGAGAATTTAACACGCATGAACACAGCCAAGCCATGCCCACACACAGACAGGACACATTAGGGCTGTCAAAAAATATTCGAAGTTCGAAAAATATTCGAAAATCTTTTTTTTTTCAGACCTAAAGTTTGAACCTTCAAACCTAAATTTGAGCATTCGAATATTAGTTTTGGATCCCGCATTTTGTAATTAACATGAATATACAGGCTTTAATTTCATGTGGCGAATCATGTTCATGCCAGGTTCATGCATGCAAAGTTCATTTCCTGTGCTAACTTCCTCTGTCAACAAAAAACGTTCTGCCCTGGACCCAGAGCAAGTGGATCGTCTGGTTTTCCTTGCCAATAACCTCCGGTGATACTTTCAGCTTCATGGACGCCGTCACTGGTCAGCTAGCCTCGCGAGCCAGTCTCTTTTTTGAGCTTTGTTCAACAAATCTGGTCAGCTAACAATTTAGGCTAAATAATGTTCCCATGGCAGGCTATGTTTCCTTTCTGTTCTGAAGATAAAATTGATAAAATTGGATGATGAAAGAAGTTAAACAAACTAAACAGAGTAAGTAATTTATGTTGTTTTAAGCTACAAGTATTAGCCGTTTAATAGTTTTTGTGTTAACAAATAAACAGGGATTTCATATAAATAATTATTCCCCTATTATTGTGATTAATAAATCACGAGTTGTGGCAAATTACATCCACGAGAAAGTGCTTTAATCATTTGTGCATTAGGCTATAGAAACTGCAGGGGGCTCATTTATAAAATGAACTTGCGTGTGCATACGTCAAGTGAAGACCCGACGTAGAGCCACAACCGTTTCCACGGTCAAATCGAGTCATGTTGAAATTTTATAAATCACTACTTTGACATGATTTTCTACATACGCGCCACACGGTTGCTCTAAAATACTTTTTATAAATGAGGCCCCAAATGTAGTAATGAAAGTTCACCGATATCCTCTATTCTACTGCCCGCTTGTGGAAAATAACGCGCAGGCCAGTTTAGAGAGAGCGTCACGTGCATATTGCGCCCGACAATAAGCAGCTTATTTTTGTTAATTATATGCAAATGATATTCGAATATATTCTAATTCTGACTAATTACAAAAGCTAATATTCAAACTCAATTTCATGACACTTTCGACAGCCTTACAGGACATGCATGAATGCAGCCAAGCCTCGCCCACAGACAGACATGACGAGCCGAGCACAGAGACCTGCAGGCCTGGCGAGCTGAAGAGCCGGGTGATACGCTCCTGAAGTTTCTCCTTCTCCTTGGGGGAGGCTTTTAGGGAGTCCAGCGCCTCCTCTGAGAACTCCCGCTGCAGGGTGAGGGTCACCACCTCCCCTGGGTCCACCATACCCTGAGAGAGGGGGGGAGGAGAGGGGAGAAAGGAGAGAGAGAGAGAGCAAGGGGGGAGAGAGAGAGGGGGGAGAGACAGAGGGAGAGTGAGAGAGAAAGAGAGAAAGGAGGAGGGGGAGAGAGAGAAAGAGAGAGGGTGAGCAAAGGGGGAGAGAGAGAGGGGGAGAGTGAGAGAGAGTAGGGGGAGGGGGAAGAGAAGGAGAGAGCAGAAAGGGCGACAGACAGAGAGAGAGGGTGGGAGAGAGAGGGGGGTAGAGAGGGGTAGAGAGAGAGAGGGAGAGAGAGAGCAGACAGGGAAACAGACAGAGAGAGAACAGTGTGGTGTGAGACAACTATCATATTGCAGCCACTCAGTTAACAAAAAAAGGGGCACTGATTGCCACTGAGCACACTAAAGGATAAACACATATTTTATGGTGCAAACTATATTGTGGTACAGAATGTACTGAACTGTCCTGCCAATACACCCTTGGGCACAGTAGCACTCACACACACACACATCATCATCATCATCATGACTTTATATTACAATCACTTACAGGGCAGAGTGCAATAATGCACAATGAGAGCAAGAAAAAGACAGAGAGAGAGAGAGAGGGAGAGAGGGAGGGAGAGAGAGAGATAGAGTGAGAGAGGGAGAGAGAGAGGGATGGAAATGGAGGGAGGGAGGGAGAGAGACAGTGAGAGAGGGAGAGAGAGAGAGGGATGGAGATGGAGGGAGGGAGAGAGAGAGGGAGAGATATAGAGTGAGAGAGAGAGAGGGGGATGGAGATGGAGGGAGGGAGAAACAGAGAGAGCTTTTTTATTTATTGATTTTTAAAAAGCTTTTGGTTCTATTTGGCATCAAGTATTACTACCTCCGCCAACAGAGACAGGGTTGTACCTTCACCCCATTCTGTCTGACGACACTGACGAGCCAAAGGGGGTGGGCGTGTCTTTTCACAAACAAACGGATTCAGGTAACACCAAGAAACTTTGCGTGCCAATCAGCAGACATCAGATTGGCCCAATCGAACAAAATGGGGGTGCTAAGGAGCTCATTTCTGACCACTGAACAAATATAGTGTTCACTGGCCACATGGTGTTGCATTATGGGTCATGTGATAATAGTCATCCATCCACCCATCCACCATCTACACCCGCTTATCCAGGGCAGGGTTGCGGTGGGTGTTGGAGCCTATCCCAGCGTGCATTGGGCAAGAGGCAGGAATACACCCTGGACAGGCAGCCAAACTATTGCAGGGCACACACACCATTCACTCACCATTCACTCTCACACTCATGCCTATGGGAAATTTAAGGTCTCTAATTAGCCTACCTGCATATCATTGGACTATGGGAGGGATCTGGAGTACTCGGAGGAAACCCACGCGTACACGGGGAGAGCATGCACACTCCAAACAGAAAGGCCCCAAGCCGAGATTCGAGCAGAGAGAGAGAGTGAGAGAAGGACAGAAAGAGTGAGAGAGAGGGACAGAGAGAGAAGGAGGGAGAGAAAAAGAAAGAGATAAAGAGGGACAGAGAGGGAGAGAGGAACAGAGAGAGAGAAGGAGAGACAGAGAGGGAGAGAGGAACAGAAAGAGACTGACCCCTGGTATTGCCCACTCCCCACAGTCCTTCCTCTTGATGGAGATGAACTGGAGGACCGGGAGCTTGGAGTGTGCATTTAAAACGCGCTGACCAGCCGAATCTCGTTTCCACCTTCAAAAACAGAGGAGGAGACTGACTCCACACAGAGCCATATTCATCACAGCTGAATGGAGACAGCCTGCTACAGCAAGCATGTGCACACGCTAACGCTACTGTACAGTAGGGCTTCCCTGCAGAGACTGCCTGCTACAGCAAGCATGTGCACATGCTAACGCTACTGTACAGTAGGGCTTCCCTGCAGAGACTGCCTGCTACAGCAAGCATGTGCACATGCTAACGCTACTCTACAGTACAGCTTCCCTGCAGACACAGCCTGCTACAGCAAGCATGCGCACACGCTAACGCTACTCTACAGTAGATTTTAATTTGTCCAAAATTACCTGGTCACAATAGGGTCTGCTGCATGATTTGGACCCCACCGGCCAAGTAAGCCTCTTCCAGCCAAACCAGTGCGGCCGCAAGGATTCCTAAAAATAATGGAATAAAGATGTTCAACTCCCACTACCTTTACCCATTTCAGTGTTAAAAACGCACCTATATTCAACTTTCAACAGTGATTTAGAGTTTGGTACAGACTTACAGCGGTCTTCCCTGCTCGACTTTGTATGTTCCCACGTGACTTGTCCTGTCCACAGACCCGTCTACAGCGTTGAACTTTGGGGAAAAGGATCTGTGTGAAAGAAGAGGGGGTTCAGTCATCAGACACGCGCTCCACCGGGATAAGGCATCGTGCGTTTCGCTGTGTGAGAAGTCTCCCGCTATCTAACTCACCCTATGTCTGGGTCTGCCCAGGGCGGGTTCTTCAGCACAGAGGGAGCTGTGTAGTTCACGGGTTTATAGTCCGTCCATGTCGTCTCCCACTTCACCTTGTCGTCCGGAACCGGGAACCTGCGGGTGTCCGAGCCGGGATACAGCGGGCATCGGGCTTTGACATGCGCGACAGAAGGCATGGTGCACAGGCTGGATATCGGCGTGCAGTGGCTGTGAGCGCGCCCGACGATTTCACTGGTTCTTGTGGCAGAGGTGCACTGGGTCAGCGGGCATGAAAAATGATGACTAACAGAAAAAGAGGAAAAAGTTACCGAATAAATCATTTCGTACATCCTCTACCCATGTGGTATCTTGCAGACTCACCGCTTCCCAGTCCTGAAACATAACATTAACTAGGCTACTCTCGTATGAGGTCTTGGTCAGAAACTGGACCCCAGAACTTGCCTTGCCTTTGGTTATCGTGTTCCTAATTTCCATCGACACTGGAAGAGCATGCCATGCAGCATGACTGCTGTAAAATAAGTCATAGCAAGTCAAATGTTTTAAAAATGCAGCGAACTCCAGCTGATTAGGCTATATTTCGCTGTCCAAGGTATTAAATTCAAAAGGAAGTAGCCTATTTGTTAGATGAGCTTAACTCGTTAGCCAGCGATGTTGATTGCCTTTTTAAAGAAACATAATAATCGCCATCGCTAGTATCTAACGTTGGATAAAGTTGTAACGTGTGGGTCTATAATTATGTCGTTAACTTCTCTGGTAACGTCCACATCTGAATCACGTTTAGTAAGATAGCTAATGTCAGTTAGCATGGTAGACTGTGAATGGCTAACGTTAGCTAGCTTGCTATCGAGCAAACTATACAATATGAAAGAATGCATTGCGTAAAAAATAATTTTGAGTGTAACGTTACCTGGTTCCGACAGTATAGACGGAGTGTCGGAATCCTAACAGAGTTAAAGCTATCCGAATCGGCCCAACCCAGTTCCGCACTTTTACCATCCCCAATCAATACACACACTCCCACAACTGGCTGTAACTAGGAAGTACAGCAGACAGACGCAATAGCGCAGTTCTAGGCGTCACACAAGCGCCACCCTGCACTCGTTTGGGAGTGTGCATGACATGACTGTCAAATGCTCCGCACTTTATTCAATTTTATATTTAAATTAACTTGAAACTGAGCGTAGAAATGTGGAATGGTAGGGGAAAGATTAAGTTATAGTTAGTTACAAATCCAGTTAACATGCAGCACTGTTAAAGTACATTATATTTGTATTAATACGTTAGGCTACTTTAGCCTGTTATTGAGGTTATTCAAGTGAAATCTGACATGACACCACGTGTTCATCAAGCAAAGACCTACCTGATTGACTTGAGTGGGTAGAAATAGCTTGATTCGCGCAGACAGTTTTCCTGTGTCCAGCGGCATATTTTTTGCAGTGTCTGAATACGCTTCCCATAGCTAAGTGTTATTTTAGCATCATAATGGCTTCACAATCATAGCACCTTACATTTACTGCATTTTAACATTTAGTTAGCGTTTTTTTCTTCTTCAAAAATAGCATCATCCACTACACATTAATGTAATTTTTGCAGCAGAAAAAATAACAGCAAACCGTTTCATTTTCAGTTCAGTTCACAGCACAAAGCTCCTGTACACATAGATTGATTTCTAAACATGTTCTTGTTTCTGCAGTTTAGTTGCTTGGATACGGTTGGGTGGAGAATACTGTCTACAGTACGTAGTTCTATTCTGATTCTGTACGCTGTAAGAGGGAATCTCTTAATACAGTCCCTTTCAAACACCTCCATACACTGTGTCTGCCTCTTGTCTAATTCTTACTGTAGGCGCTGACCTCGATGCTGACCTCTCCACCCACTCAGACTGATGATCCCCATCAATACTCCAAAGCGTAATTGCCTTAGTTCACCACCGTATGAGAGCACTTTGTGTCTTACATCCTCTGATGCTGTCTGAGGCCCCTAGCAACACATCGGATCATTACAACAGGCGCTGTGCACCAAGGCAACTAACCAGATAACGAACCACTGCACCTTGCTCTGTCCTGCCTACTGATAAGAGCCCTGTCAGCAGACCCTTCACAACACTGGTTATATTTACGCCATTTTGGGCAGCAATAAAACAAGCTGCTATACTCAAGGTTGAAAATGCATGACTGTGAGCTGGAAAGGAAGCAAAAAGGAACAAAATAAACAATAGCACAATCTAAGTCTATTATCAAAACTAAGGGCGTCACAGGTCAGTACATAAACAATATTAAATCATTTGAAGCTGAGATATGTTTACTGATACATTTACTAATAGTTTTTGAGTGCAATAACCTGGGTAAAATACTTAGTTTAAAAATACTAAGATTTTAAGACACTAGGAGACATCCTACATATTACTACCAACTTTATATATTTATTTTCACCAATATTCAGAGAAAAAAAATCTTCTATCATGTAATTGTATATTTTGGCTAGTAACATTGCTTCATTGAAAGGTTTCAGGGATTTGCAGAAGCGTTTTTGTGTTATACCTGCAGCTAAAGAGTTAAAAGTATTTCAAATACATTAAAAAACATACATATCCCAAGTGCCCAGGTCTGGTACAGTGCAACAGAGGCAACCCAACATGCCTCATGCAATTGGAATGATCAATGATCTGTGAACAACTGAACGCAAGGTTGCCTTTTGTTTTGTGCTGCTGCCTGTGCACATCACATTCCAGACTGTAGTTCAGCTGCCGAGACTTGCCTTCTACGTGTACTTCTGGCGTGCATGGGCACAAACTCGTGTGCACATAATCTGCATGTAATGAGGAAATACCTGGTATCGGGAACGTGGGCACTGTGATGGTGCCATGGCCTGAGTACATGAGAACATAGTTTTGTCGATGAAAGGGGTACTTGCAGGACTCATGTTTACATGCGAATTACTGTCATCTGCAATTATTATTATTTCCGTACTCGACATTGCTGGGAAACTGCTATTATGACGTGAGTTGTCAAGCCTCCACCCATATTTTGACAAAGGCCACATTGCAGTAATTCTTTTGGAAGTCAGTTCTGCGCAGGTCGTCCAATCACATCTCTCAGTACATCAAAAACGAAGGAGTAGATCTACGCGAATGTAACGCAGAATTGAGTCTCACTAAAGATAATACCGAGCGTAAGGGCCGCGCTCTGGATGTTGACGGGCGCGCGCGCTTGGTATTGCGGCGAGAGCGCGACAGAGGCGCGTTCACACAGTGAATCCGTTTGGTTTACATTTACACAGCGCAGCGGCCTTGCTGTGTCCCAGTGAATTTTTCAGCCAGAGAAGCCGAATAAAAGAAACATTTCTGTAAGAAAAAATTGATTTCCAACTATTTTAGGTGAGCGTCAGGCCCCCTCCCCGAAAAGTGACCGAAGCAGCCGTTTTACACGACACAGCCATGGCAGATTCCAGCAGCAGCGCAGCAGCCGCCGGAGCCGCAGGCTCAAATAGCGGCGCCACGGAGCCTGGCAACGCCGCGGCGCCCGGAGGAGCCACCGAAGCGGCGGGATCCAAGCCCGGCCTGGAGTCGGTGAAGGGGCAAAATTTTGACGTCGGTCCGCGCTACACCGACCTTTTGTATATCGGGGAGGGGGCCTACGGAATGGTGTGGTAAGAGTAAATCTGATTAACACTATGACTATGATGAATGTCAGCCAGCTTTCTGATAACTTCGGTACTAGGTAACGATGTCCTATTTCTAAGAGAAGATGATACGACTTTAGCGATTTAACTGAAATCCAGCAATAGATAACTTGTTCGTGGGACAGGAAAGTATCTACTTGATGAATTTATACATACATGTACAGCACAGTTGCAAGGCAGTTGGCTATACCCTCTAAGTAGGCAAGCTGCGTGGTCTTGTTTTGGTTTCACTCCGTTCTCGTGTTGTGGATTTCGTAATTTATGACTTGTTAACAATCTTATGTTAGCAACTGCAACAACAAAGTAAGACTAAATTGCTAGCAATGTTGGCATACTATATTAGCGAGGCTAAAGCGGTTGGCTCACTAGCTAGTTGGGAAGCTAGCTTTAGGCGTGGTCCTTCTGTTTCCGAATTAGGCAGGCTAGCTTGCTAGCCGGCCTATCGAGTTGGCTAGCTGTTCTACAGTAGATGAGTCGAGACAACAGCTGTACTGTCCTCTGCAGTTATGAAAAACTAACACAGGTTATGTCCTTAGCCAGTTATAATGTGTGTTTGGTGGCTAGCTTGCTAACGTCATGGTTTGTAGTTATTGGGTAGTTTATTCTAGCTTACCTAGAGCAGGTTATTGTCTTCTGTTGCAGTGACTAGGTACGCCGCAGGGCTTGTGTTGGCTGTGTGCTAAGAGACCATCTCTAACAAACCTCTACTGCCGCGGTAACCTGTGCGTAATGGACAAAATAGCGTCCTACAGCATCGCTCCACATTATCCGCCGGCTAGATGTGCTTGACGTGCACTGATGTGCTTGAACCGTCGGTCAGCCACATCGCTGTAAACTCAGCATTTTAACTATCTATGCCAGTTTAGTCTCAATGAAATGATCTAGTCTGTGACATGTACAGTGTCCAGTAACGTGGACGACATCAATTAAATAAAAAACAAAAATGATTGGTTACTGAGACTGATGCCGTTCTGTCCAATCCACACACGTCTGTAGTGTTTTAAACTGTACGGAGAACACTTAACCCATACCACAAGGTGAATCTCACTAACCTGTCAACATATGTCACAAGATTGAGAAGGGATATGTAATTATCTCAGAAGGTGACTGACGTTTCAGGAATATTAGTCAAAATGTCTATCTTCATAGACCAATACGCACAGCAGTTATGTCTGGTTTTAAATTATTATCGCTTGCTATTATTATATTGTTATTTTCTTTTTTAAAAATCTGTCAGTTTGAATTGTGTGTAATAAAGTGTTGTCAGCGTTGCATGCTCAGTCGTGACCTTATCTGCCCCGCCCCTCCGGCTCCAGCTCGGCCTTCGATCACGTGAACAAGGTGCGAGTGGCCATCAAGAAGATCAGCCCGTTTGAGCACCAGACGTACTGCCAGCGCACGCTGCGCGAGATCAAGATCCTTCTGCGGTTCCGCCACGAGAACATCATCGGCATCAACGACATCCTGAGAGCCCGGCACATCGACAACATGAGGGACGTGTATCCTTTTTACACCGGGGGTGGGGTGGGGGCTCGTGGGGGGCTCTGGCCGCTCGGAAAAATAGCCGTTGCTCGGAGCGACACTGATTGCGAAGGTCTAGTGCGAGGGGTGTCTGGCATCGCCCAAGAAGGCCCGGCGTGGGGGGCAGGTTTTTGTTCTGGCCCAGGGCAACATGTATTTTGACTGATCAAGGTCTCCGTGGAGGACGTGATTGGATCATTTGTTGAATTGGGTGTCTGTGCTGGGGAGTGTCAGTGGTTTCGCGCCGGGCTGGGACTAAAGCTTGCGTCCGCGCTGGGTGACCCCGTCTTAGCGGGACAGCGCTGACCGCACCCTTAACTCGGGCGTTCGTGTGGCTTTTGGTGACCGTGGACAGGTCCGCTGTTAAAGGTTTTGCTTGCTGTTGGATGTAAAAAGGGCTGAGCGTATTGGTAAACGTGTTTTTTGGGTTGGGTTGTCGAGAACTGTTCTGAACACGGACAGGACGGTACAGATGCGTTCCAGCGCTTGATGCCTGTGGCACTATTGTGTCGCGAGAGATTCGGTTTCGGTTTGTAATGTGAGCTTTCTGTGGTCATTAACGTGAGTATCGGCTTTCCGTCTTTCAAATGGTGCTTGTGCTCAGCTGCGTTTAGTGCGTACTGAAGTGGAGTGCGGCTCCCTCTCTGCACCAGGCCAGGCTGCAGGGGTATAATGGGGTGTAAGGTACTCCAGGAGTGTGTGTGTGTGCGTGCATGCATGCCTGTCTGTGCGTGTGTGTGCGCACGCGTGTGTGTGTGTGTGTGTGTGTGTTTGCTTGTGTGTGTGTTTGCTTGCATGTGTGTGTGTGTGTGTGTTTGCTTGTGTGTGTGCGTGTATGTGTGTGTGTGTACGTGTGTATATTAGTGAGAACAGACACATCTGACTGGTGTGCGTCACTAGAGACCATTGCTAGGAGTTTAAGGCCCTTTCTCTGCAGTAGAGCCCTACACAGCAGGCTGCAGTGAGTATTGACCAGCAGCGTATTGTATTTCTTCAGTTCAGCAGTCTTTTTCCACCGCTCGCGTTAGCATCCTGGATATCGGCTAATACGGTCTTCTCATCACTCGTGGTTTTACACTTAGTCTGTTTGTGGCGGTAGCCTTTAGCCGTAGCATGACCCCGCATAGGGTCCCTATGACGCGCCTGTCATGCACCGCAATGCCCTCTGTGACCTTGACTGCACCCCCCTCCCCCCAGCTACATCGTGCAGGACCTGATGGAGACGGATCTGTACAAGCTGCTGAAGACTCAGCAGCTGAGCAACGACCACATCTGCTACTTCCTGTACCAGATCCTGAGAGGCCTCAAGTACATCCACTCTGCCAACGTGCTGCACAGAGACCTCAAGCCCTCCAACCTGCTCATCAACACCACCTGCGACCTCAAAGTGAGCCCCCGTCGCCGCGGCAACGCCGACGTCCGGAGAGCCGCGGGGTCAGCCGACTTCTGGCCCCGCTCAAAACTGAATCGGTCCCGGTAGCGACTGATCACGCAGATAGGGGTGACTCATGCGGTTTCGGGGGTTCGAACCCGTTGCCGATTTTAGGGTTAAACGAGAGTCGGAAGGCCTCGCGACTCTGGTGCCCGGGTCGGCCACCGCTGTTCATAACAATGGCGTTACATTTACGGGTTTTATGGGTAATGTAGGATGTTAAAGGCTAGGCGGGTAGTGCTGTTTCTGAGCAGACGGTGTCTGGGTTATGCTGACTGCTTCTGCAGTTTTGATTGGTGAAGAGAGAGACCAGATACAATGAGGTACAATTCCCAGTACCTTCCAAAGCCACCGGTCAGATAAAACAAGGTAGATATTACATTGCCTCAAAACAGGAAAAATACACAATTTAAAGTAATGTCATTTAAGAGATGGGTTCCAACTGGAGTCCTACTGGTGTGTCCTGGTCTTAATGGCACAGTAATGCCCCCCCCCCCCCACATAAGTGGTGAAATTGTGAAGGTATATTTGAATGCAGTTTGGCTTGGTTTTGCAAATATGGAAAAGAAATGGCTATTTCCTGTGATTTCCATTGCACACTAACTGACCGCTGTGAAGGCCGGGTTTCACCGAATGACTGGCTTTATTGTTGGCTTCTGTACACTTGACACATTGATGCAAGATTCCACGCAACAGGCTTTTGGGAGTCCTTTGCTCTTCAGTGCTGCAGATTCGGCCATCAGTTGTAATTTCCGAATCGCTTTGGAGTCCTTTGAGAATAATTTGTTTAAATTGGCAAGACCAAAAAGTTGTTTTAATTTAGTGAACCCACGCTACTTTTAAAACGGCTCTCTCTGTGGGGCATGGAAGATGAGTTGTCTGGATCTTAAGATCTTAATTTTCAGCTGCCGACGTGATGTCACTTTTTCAGGCATGCTGACAAATCTTATTGCGCAATCTGCAGTGTTATTTGAATGAAAAATGTATGTATTCTGAATTTTTAAAATACTTTTTCCCCTTTTCTCCCAATTTGGAGCAGCCATATCATATTTACTCCACTGTTGGTTGGGAAGGGTGCCAGTTAGCATGCACATGTTAGCATGCGCAGGCTAGCATGCACATGTTAGCATGCGCAGGCTAGCATGCACACGTTAGCATGCGCAGGCTAGCATGCACATGTTAGCATGCGCATGCTAGCATGCACGTGTTAGCATGCGCCGTTAGTATGCACATGTTAGCATATTAATGTTAGCACATGTTAACCGCACAATGTCCGTGGGCATGTCTTATACACGCCGCAGTCTACAAATCAGGCTTGCCCTGAGTCGAAGGAAATTGATTTATATGCACCTTAACAGGCATATGGTGCATGCCTGATCAATCAGTGGGGGTCACTGGTGTGCCATGAGACCTCATCCTAGCTCTGTGTATCAGGATTGTGGGTGTTTGAGTTTTTGGGTTAGGGCAGTGGTGTGTGTGTGTGTATGTGAGGATTGTGGGTGTTTGAGCTTTTGGGTTAGGGCAGTGGTGTGTGTGAGGATTCTGGGGGGTGTTTGAGTTTTTGCATTGACTCTGGTTCTTTCCTCCTCAGATCTGTGATTTTGGCTTGGCGCGGATAGCGGACCCAGAGCACGACCACACAGGCTTTCTCACGGAGTACGTGGCCACACGCTGGTACCGCGCTCCTGAGATCATGCTCAACTCCAAGGTACCCGTCAGACCGGGATAATTAACCTGTATATGTGGGCATATTTAACCTGTCATACGGGGATAATTAACCTGTATATGTGGGCATATTTAACCTGTCATACGGGGATATTTAACCTGTATATGTGCAGATAGTCAGCCTGTATATATGGGGATATTTAACCTGTATATATGGGGATATTTACCCTGTATATATGGGGATATTTAACCAGCATATATGGGGATATATAACCTATATATGTGCAGATAGTCAGCCTGTATATATGAGGATATTTAACCTGTATATGTGCAGATAGTCAGCCTGTATATATGGGGATATTTAACCTGTATATATGGGGATATTTACCCTGTATATATGGGGATATTTAACCTGTATATATGGGGATATATAACCTGTATGTGTGGGGATAGTTAATCTGTATATATGGGGATATTTAACCTGTATATATGGGGATATTTAACCTGTATGTGTGGGGATAGTTAATCTGTATATATGGGGATATTTAACCTGTATATATGGGGATATTTAACCTGTATATGTGCAGATAGTCAGCCTGTATATATGGGGATATTTACCCTGTATATATGGGGATATTTAACCTGTATATATGGGGATATTTAACCTGTATATGTGCAGATAGTCAGCCTGTATATATGGGGATATTTAACCTGTATATGTGCAGATAGTCAGCCTGTATATATGGGGATATTTAACCTGTATATGTGCAGATAGTCAGCCTGTATATATGGGGATATTTAACCTGTATATGTGCAGATAGTCAGCCTGTATATATGGGGATATTTAACCTGTATATGTGCAGATAGTCAGCCTGTATATATGGGGATATTTAACCTGTATATGTGCAGATAGTCAGCCTGTATATATGGGGATATTTAACCTGTATATGTGCAGATAGTCAGCCTGTATATATGGGGATATTTAACCTGTATATGTGCAGATAGTCAGCCTGTATATATGGGGATATTTAACCTGTATATGTGCAGATAGTCAGCCTGTATATATGGGGATATTTAACCTGTATATGTGCAGATAGTCAGCCTGTATATATGGGGATATTTAACCTGTATATGTGCAGATAGTCAGCCTGTATATATGGGGATATTTAACCTGTATATGTGCAGATAGTCAGCCTGTATATATGGGGATATTTAACCTGTATATGTGCAGATAGTCAGCCTGTATATATGGGGATATTTAACCTGTATATGTGCAGATAGTCAGCCTGTATATATGGGGATATTTACCCTGTATATATGGGGATATTTAACCTGTCTGCATTAGGATATTTATATGTCAGGATCACACAATCCTTTGAATTACTGATAGATTTTAGACAACAGAAGGAAATACTGTACATTACTGACATTTATTAAGATGCCTCTGTTTTCACCAATAATTAGAGAAGAATATGTGATTTAGTTTGTGATTGTTCAGGTACGTACTGGACACTGGTGTGAACAGGGCTTCAGTGTTGCCCTGTATATTATGTACAGCAGCGATGCTCTCAGATCTGGCCTTCTAGTGTCTATGACGTGCACTGCGCGTTACCTCCACCATTTTCAGATCACATCATCTGATAAATTATTGAGAATTATTGCCAAATAATTATTCATCCTGAAACTGGCAGAACTGGGGAAACTCCATTTAAAACACACAAGGTATCGAAATCAGAGGAAAAAAAACTGCATTTTGTGCTGGTTCTGCATGTTGTCGAATGGGCGTAAAGCTCCTCTTTCATTGGCTGGTGCAGCCCGGACACTGAAAACGTGTAGCCAATCCGCTCTGAGAAAGCCTGTGGGTCCTGCGGTGTTCCAGTAGAGGGAGACCTGAGAGAAGTGTACAGATGGCCTCTCTCTCTCTCACACAGCTCCTGGCTTCCATGGAGAGGCCTTTCTTTACTGCGTGTAAAACACCCAGGGAATGTTATTTAAATAATAGTGAGAGCAAAAATTAGTGTTTTTTTCTCCATAGGAGATTTTGGGAGTACGTTTGGATGCAAAAGCATGTAATTATATATTTTGTAAGAAAAATTTATAAATAAAATTATTATCCAGGAAAATTTCCAGTTACAAATATCTGTGAATAGCCGTGTATGGATGGATGCCTTATGGTTTGTGTGGGGACTCAGTCGGCCCTCTCCTAACCCTAACCCTCTTCGTCTCAGGGCTACACCAAGTCTATCGATATCTGGTCAGTGGGCTGTATTCTGGCGGAGATGCTGTCCAACAGGCCCATCTTCCCTGGGAAGCACTACCTGGACCAGCTCAACCTCATCCTGGGTGAGCGTTAGCCGCAGGCCTAGCGCCACCGCCGCCGCCTGTATCGCTGCTTGCCGGCTCCTCCTGATGATGTCATCACTGTGTGACGCGGGAATGGCTTTGCTCCCCGCAGGCATCCTGGGCTCCCCCTCTCAGGAAGACCTGAACTGCATCATCAACCTGAAGGCCAGGAACTACCTGCAGTCCCTGCCGCAGAAGCCCAAGATCCCCTGGAGCAAGCTGTTCCCCAAGGCCGACAACAAGGGTGTGTGCTCTGCTACTGTGTGTGTGTGTGTGTGTGTGTGTGTGTGTGTGTGTGTGTGTGTGTGTGTGTGTGTGTGTGTGTGTGTGTGTGTGTCTGTGTGTCTGTGTGTCTGTGTGTGTGTGTGTCTGTGTGTCTGTGTGTCTGTGTGTGTGTGTGTGTGTGTGTCTGTGTGTGTGTGTGTGTGTGTGTGTGTGAGTATATCTACAGAACATACAGCAAGGGTGTGTACACTGCTACTGCATCTAGAGTGCATACAGTATATGCACACCCAAACGCACACATACACCCACACACATACAGACACATATACACACACAGACACATATATACCCACACACACACACACACATATGCACACACACACACGCACACACAGTGTAACTACAGACAGAGGCAGTCATACAGAGTGTAACTGCATGTATAGACATTCACAAATGCATTGGTAACACAAAGATAAGAGTTGGCTGCCTATATACAGTGCGCTGTAAAAACCTCATATCGGAAATGTAAGCGCTTGCTGGCTTCTCTCCTCAGTTCCGCTGTAGATCGCACATCAGGCAATCAGACGCAATGTGTCCTGAAACGAACACTGCCAGTAAGAGCCCTACAAAAGCACAGGACACGCTCTGTTCTCTCTCTTTATTCCCTGCATAATGGCTCACTTTTTTATATCCTTAATCACGTCTCAATATTTGAATGACTCAGTGTCCACACCTCTGTCCAGTTACCACGGCAACACACAGCTGTTTTATTAGCACGTCCTAATATCCCAACCGCAGACGATGAGGCATTGAAATGGTGCGGTGCATTGTGGGATGGCGCGTAAACAATGGTGGTGCTCTTGATAAGCAGCCCACTGATAACTCATATTGTGCACAGAATGTTCTATAATGATGAGATTGGACAGTAAAATGCAATTGTAGTATCTGTGTGTTTGACATGTAAGTTGAAATTAGGTCCTTAAATATGGAGGTATTTTTTCTGGCAAAAGTCACAAATATGTAAATTGTTTCACAAATCTGTAAATGGGGTTTCACAAATATGTAAACTGTTTAACAAGTACGTCGAGTGGATTCACAGATATGTCAAATGTGAGTCACAAGTATGTAGAATGGAGCAGCAAAGCTGTAAAATCCAAGTCACAGTTGTGCTAATGGGCTCATGCTAACGTTTTGGTGGGGACATTCTTCCAACCAGTTAGACAACCATACTCAGGATGACGTATTTGCAACTTCAGTCTACATAATTGCGACTCGCATTCGGCATATTTGTGAAATCATTTACATATTGGTGAAACTGTTTACATATTTGTGAATCCCCATTTATAGATTTGTGAAACCATCTAAATATTTGTGACTCACTACAAAAATAAAACATTTTAATTTCGCAGGATGTAACTGTGTTTTAGTTTCACACTGCTTTATATGCGTACTTCACGCGGTATATTTACTTGCGTATGGAAAAATGCGATTCAGATCGAGTATCTGTACTGCGGTGGCTTCACAGCCACATCCTGTGAAAAATCAACTCCACGCCTCATGTCTGACGATAAACATCTTCTGTCTCAAAACCAGCAGAAACCGGAGACGTACAGTCATAAGTGATCCCGGCGTTGTTGAATCGTAACGCATCACAAAGCTTGCTTGCCGTCTGTCAGCATTAACGGTAGTTACAGTAGATTGCAAAAAAAGATAACCAGGTCATGATTTAGCTTCTTGGTAAATGGTAAATGGACTGCATTTATATAGCGCTTTTATCCAAAGCGCTTTACAATTGATGCCTCTCATTCGCCAGAGCAGTTAGGGGTTAGGGGTTAGGTGTCTTGCTCAAGGACACTTCGACACGCCCAGGGCGGGGTTTGAACCGGCAGCCCTCCGACTGCCAGACAATCGGTCTTACCTCCTGAGCTATGTCGCCCCTCGCCCGCTTCTTGAGACTTAGGTGAGCTGCTTGGTCCCGAAGGGATTTTGAGATGTGTGTTCTTGATACACTACATTTCCAAAAGAATGTGGACTCTTGAACATCACACCCTTGTGTACTTGTTGAACATCTCATTAAAAACTACGGGCATTAATATGGAGTTGGACCTCCCCCTTTGCTGCTGAAACAGCCTCCGTTCTTCTGGGAAGGCTTTCCAGTGGATTTTGGAGCATATATACGTTTCCCTCCATATCATCCAGGGCTTACAGTACTTACACTGACGCAGTTTACACCTCGATTCCACGCAACGGAAATGAATGTGTTTCTAACTTCACAATCTAGACCAGTCGAACCAACACACTTGCTGTTGCTGTAGAAAAGTGAAAATGTACACCATATAAAAATCTGTTATATTTTTGTGTGATTGAACTGTGCTATTCGTTCATGGCCTCTATGTTGAGTATTTGTGTGGTTCAGTTACGGCGGCTGCCCCTAAGTGTCGCAAGTTTCTTTACTCACATGGTGATCGATTGGGCAGAACATGAAAATGGCTGGCAGTTTGTTTTTGTTGTAGAATTTAGCCATGCGTTTGTTCTCGTTTTGCTGTAGAATTTAGCCATGTGTTTGTTCTCGTTTTGCTGTAGAATTTAGCCATGTGTTTGTTCTCGTTTTGCTGTATAATTTAGCCACTAGTTTGTTGGTGTTTTGCTGTAGAATTTAGCCACTAGTTTGTTAGTGTTTTGTCGTATAATTTGGTATTTTGCCGTAGAATACTAACTCGCTGCGTTGTAATTGTTCTTCCTCACAGCTTTGGATCTACTGGACCGTATGCTGACCTTTAACCCCATCAAGCGCATCACAGTGGAGGAGGCTCTAGCACATACTTACCTGGAACAGTACTATGACCCCACTGATGAGGTACGTGCTCCTATGTCTTTATACAGTACCCCCTCTCTCTCTCTCTCTCTCCCTCTTTCTCCATCTCACTCATTCTCTCTATTGCACTCCCACCAGTAACTGTAGGCATGTCCCTTACTGTAGTGCCCTATTTCTATATATATATATATAATTTTATTTTTGCTCAATTAAGACAAGAGATTGAATGTAAACTACAGGTATGAAGTAGCTTACAGCTACACAAAGGCTGCAGGTAAGGACTAGCTTTTAGCTAACACAATGGCTACAGTTATGGATTAGTTTATAGCTAACACAAAGACTACAGGTATAGATTAGTTTATAGCTAACACAAAGACTACAGGTATGGATTAGTTTATAGCTAACACAAAGACTAAAGGTATGGGTTAGCTTATAGCTACAGGTATGGGTTAGCTTATAGCTAACACAAAGACTACAGGTATGGATTAGTTTAAGCTAACACAAAGACTACAGGTATGGATTAGTTTATAGCTAACTCAAAGACTAAAGGTATGGGTTAGCTTATAGCTAACACAAAGACTACAGGTATGTATTAGCTTATAGCTAACACAAAGACTACAGGTATGTATTATCTTATAGCTAACACAAAGATTACAGGTATTTGTTAGCTTATAGCTACAGGTATGGATTAGCTTATAGCTAACACAAAGACTACAGGTATGGGTTAGCTTATAGCTACAGGTATGGGTTAGCTTATAGCTAACTCTGATAAACGGTAATAAACACTGAAATAAGAACCCAGCATGGAGCTTCGCCTCTGGCTCGACTCCTGCTGTTCGGAGGTAGCGCTCGTACCTGTGCAGGTAATGCTCGTACCTGTGCAGGTAGCTCTCGTACCTGTGCAGGTAGCGTGTGAGCAGGCCCCTGCGTGTCTGCGAAGCGCTAATCAGACGTGACGCTCGCGCGAGTCCGTGCAGGACGCTGCCCTGCGTTCGTGCTCACAAGGCTTTTTAATGGCGCCTTTGATGCCATTTGGTTTTTATTTTTTAATTTTTCATTTTTTGGCCAGCTGAAATGCAGCCCTGTGCTTCGGCTCTCGTGCGGGGTAAAGAGTGGGGGCCGCACACACCCTGAGGTGTGGAGGTGTGGAGGTGTCGGCCTCGCGGGGAGACAGGAAGTAGCGTTCCTCCTGGAGCTCCTCCCTCCTTTTCCCTCCCTCCCTTCCTCTTCGCGTGATCCCAGCGTTCCTGCTGACTGCTCTCCGGGTCTTTTAAAAAAAAATTTTTTTTACAGCAGCATGCAGGCTCATTCAGGCAGTCATGCGAGGGGCAGTTTGACCTGCGGGGCTGGGACGGGGCTGGGGTGGAGCGGGCGACGCAGTAACCCGCCTGTCTGGGCACGCTCACCTGCGCTGTTCTCAGGCCCTTCTGTCAGCGCTCAGGGGAAGCGCCTTATTCAGCTTCCTGTCTGTCAGTACACTGCAATAATCCAGTGTGTGCTTGTGTGTGCGTGTCTGTGCGCCTGCATGCGTGCATGTTTGTGTGTGTGTGTGCGTGTGTCTGTGTGTGTGTGTGTGCGTGCGTGCATGTGTGCGTGCGTGTGTGTGTGTGTGTGTGTGTGCGTGCGTGCATGTGTGCGTGCATGTGTGTGTGCATGTGTGCGTGCATGTGTGTGTGTGTGTGTGTGTGCGTGCGTGCATGTGTGTGTGTGTGTGTGTGCGTGTGCATGTGTGCGTGGGTGGGTGTGTGTGTGTGTAGCCAGTTGCAGAGGAGCCCTTCACCTTTGACATGGAGCTGGACGACCTGCCCAAGGAGAAGCTAAAGGAGCTGATCTATGAGGAAACGGCCCGATTCCAGGCCAACTACCAGGGCTCCTGAGTCACTGGCCCCCGCAGGGAGAGAGGTGAGGGAACCTCAACACCACCAGCCTCACGCAACCTCAACACAACCTGCTCACACAACCTCAACACCACCAGCCTCACGCAACCTCAACACCACGAGCCTCACGCAACCTCAACACAACCTGCCTCACACAACCTCAACATCACCTCACTCACCTTTTGCAAAACAGTTTTGTGATGGTAAAGTTTTAACTATTTACTTTTTCATTTTTAAATGTTTTCCAGCTATGAAGACTGACGATAAAGCCGCTAAACTATCCGAACAAGAAGACTCCGAACTATATACACAAGTACAGTAAATTTACAGTATACAAAAAAATCGAGCAATGTCCATTTAAAAAAAAAAAAAAAAAAAAAAAAAAAAACAGTTTACTTTTCGTTTCTTACGAGGGGAACCTGCGCGTTCCTCTGAGTTTCTGTCCGTGTCGCAGCTTTAAGAGTTCCACAGTAAGCTGATCGCTATTGGTATCAGAGCCGGTTTTAGTCCTTGCTTGGAATGGTTTTTTTTTCTTCTTTTTTTTTATCTCTCTCTTTCTCTCTTTCTTCACGAGCGGGGTCGCTTCTTTTTGGACGGCAGACCCACCCCCCTCCTGCAGCCGCCCGGCTTGGCTCTCCTTCATTTCCGTCTCTGTCGCTACCTCGCGCCGAGCGAGCTGTTAACGTACTGTCGCGTCTGCCACACAAACGTGTATATTACTGTATTAACAACCCCCCCCCCTTTCCCTCGTTGTTTGAGCGGGCGAGAGCCAAGGGGAAGGGGCTTTTTTCGCTCTGTATATAAATCATTATCGGTTCCGCGCGAGCGTGTCTTTAAGAGGTGTGTGTTAAACCACGAATTACGAACAATTACGAGTCAGTACTGAAGAATTTACATCAGCTATTTGAACGCTTTCATTTCGACGGTTGTTTTTATTCTTCGAAGAGCGCAAACTTGATATTCTACGGGCTTTATAAATTAGCGCTGTACATTTTGAAAGTGCGTGTTGTTGGCAGTTGATTTGCGGTAGCAGCTGAGGAGCTTTGTGTTTTATTGCTGAGCCCAATGAGCTGTCTGCTGCTAATGAACTAAGTTTCTCTCTCTCCCTTCTCTGCCTCTCTGATTTTACATTCCCTGCTCTCTCTCTCTCTCTCTCTCTCCCTCCCTCCCTCCCTCCCTCTCTCCCCCTCCCTTCCTTCCTCACTTTTTCCCTAGCCTTTCTTTGTCTTCTGTTATTCCTTTTCTGGGAGTTGTGTGTTTTTTTTCTGTAAATATTCTTTATACATCTTAAGTTCGTTCAGAACAAAATCAAGATTTTCGATTTGTGCTTGTTATGATAATGGTTGCCACGCTTATGGTTAAATTTGCTTTTATCGGTTCACTGTAAACTTTTTTTGTCTTTTTTTCTGTTTGTGAGTGTGTCTTTTTGACAACAATTTGTTCAAAAAAAAAAAAATTATGATGCTGATTTTTAGATTGAGGAAATTTATTGTAAAGGTTTTAGGCGATTTAAACCCCCCCCCCCCCCCCCACGCCCATTTCACTGTCTTTATCTGTTTCTCTCCTCCGTATCTACGTGCCTCTCCCTGCTCAGTGCCCGTCAGTCTCATCTCTCCATCTTCCATCCTTCTCTCCTCCCGCACAAATCTGTTCTGCATCTACTCACTCAGTTACCTGGGGAAAGTGCACTATGCTAAGCAAAAAATAAATAAATAGAGAAATAAAAATGTTATATATATATTGAAAAAGTTCTGCTAAGCAAATGAATAGAGAGCCATGGTGTTGTTCTACCTTCAGTGCTGATGCGGAACGCGTGAGAACCTTCCGTCTGCGGCAGAGTCCTTCGCTGCTGTGTTTCCTCGTTTGATGTCGTTTCCGAAAGGGCTCGCACAGTTCCTGCAGGGGAGAAAGCCTCGCCTCTCGCGGTTAGCCTGCCCCCTGACCAATCGCTGGGCTCCTAACACTCCACCGACCGCCCGACCTCCTACCAATCGGATCGCTCCGTTTGAATGGCCGGGCGGGTTTTCCGTTTTCCAGCGGGCAAAACCTTGTCCGTCGCTGCCCTGGCTTCACCTCGATGGCCCCGCCCCGTTAGCTTTAGCGTCCCGCGCCCGCGCGTCAGGCCGGGGGCTTCAGCGCGGCCGTAACAACCGCCCGATCGGCACGCCGCTCTCTGCCTCTCCGTTTCCGAGGAAACCGCTCGTTTACTGACGCGGCGCGGTTTTTCGTCGGGCCGGCTTTCAAAGCGCGCCTAAAATGGCGGCGCTACGGCAGCGGACGGGCTCCCGGCGGGTAACTTTTCCCGCCTCTAGCTCTTTAGCGGCCGCAGCTAATCGGTCAAAGCGGGCCCCGGTTCGGGTTCCGAGAGAGAGATTTGGTCTGGCTGAGCTTTCGGCATTTAGCTGGGGGGGGGGGGGGGGGTGCTTGTTTAGTGCCAGCTGCTTTGCTTCCAGCAGGCCTATGGATGAGCGAGTTCCTCTGACAGGGAAGTGTAACGGTGGACACGGTTTAACAGCACGAGAGGAGAACCACATTCTGAGTGAACGGGACCACGATCTTCAGTCTGCGGATGACCGCGCTGTACGCCAGATGGTACATGCTTAGGAACTGAAAAATGTCATTGTAAATCTTGTCCCAGTTTTGTTGCTATTATTATTATTATTATTATTATTGTTGTTGTTATATTGGTGGTGTTTTTTTTTGGTTTGTTTTTTACAGAAAAGGGAGCTTAATGTTAGTTTTTGTTTTCTTCTTTTATTTCTGGATACTTTTGGGTGTGGAAAAAGCCAAGATCATTCTTTCTGAAATCTATTTTTTCCCTAAATATTATAATGAATTATTTTAAGAGATATTATGAAATGAGAATATTGTCAAATTTAAGAGATATGAATGGTAATGGTCTGTATACAGTATAGGGGTATTATGAATTAAACATTTAACAAAGAAACAGAATTATATACAAATATTAAATAAAATTCCTGTTACTGTGAAACAAAACTGAGATTGTCATTATTTGTTTCCTATGTGTCCTGCTCTTCCATATTTTTTTGCCCAGTTTTGGCGCAGAAAAAATCACCAGGTGCTTTGAGTTTGAAAGTGCTGTTCATTATTTTTTAATTTGACCTTCAACCTTGCAGACCAGCCCTGTTTGCTGTATTTGAAGACTCTCAACTATCTGCATATCCTAAAGTATGTGGATACCTAATAATTAGTGGGTTCGGCCACACCCAGTGCTAACAGGTGCATAAAATCTAGCATACAGCCATGCATGCAGAGTTCCAGACTGCCTCTGGAAGCAGCATCAGCACAAGAACTGTTCATCAAGAGCTTCATAAAGTGGGTTTCCAAGCAACCGTACACAAGCCCAAGATCGATCACCATGCGCAATGCCAAGTGTTGGCTGGAGTGGTGCAAGGCACACAGCCATTGGACTCTGGAGCCGTGGAAACACATTCTCTGCAGTGATTTATCACACTTTACTATCTGGCAGTCGTGATGGACGAATCTGGGTTTGGTGAATGCCAGGAGAATGCCACCTACCCCAATGCACGGTGCCATCTTTAAGGTGATGGAGGAGGAATAATGGTTTCAGGCTGTTTTTCATGGTTTAGGCTAGGCCCCTTTGTTCCAGTCAAGGGAAGTCTTAATGCTATGGCATACAATGACATTCTAGAGAATTGAGCACTTCCAACAATTTGGCAACAATTTGGGGAAAAAGGCCCTTTCCTGTTTCAGCATGACAGTGCCCCTGTGCACAAAGCGAGGTCCAGAAAGAAATGGTTTTTCTGAGTTTGGTGCGGAAGAACTTGACTGGCCTGCACAGAGCCTTGACCTCAACCCCATCGAGCACTTATGGGATGAATTGGAACACAAACTGTGGGCCAGGCCTTACGCCCAACATCGGTGCCCGATCTCACTAATGCTCTCTTGTGGCTGAATGGAAGCGAATCCCTGCAGCCGTGTTCCAAAGTCCAGTGGAAGGCCTCCCCAGAAGACTGGAGGCTGTTATATCAGCAAAGGGGGGACCAACTCCGTATTAATGCCCATAATTTTGAAATGAGATGTTCGACAAGAACATATGGGTGTGATGTTTGGGTGTCCAAACACTTTTGGCCTTGTAGTGTATGTGGCTCATCTGGCTTATCCCTGTATTTGTAGGCTAACCTGCCAAACGGTATTATAATCTTGGAAATCTTATTCATTATGAATCAACAAGCTGTTGCTGCTGATTGTAGCCTCTACATGTAGCCTGAGATGATGTTAATGGTCCAGGTGCATTTCTCATTGTAGAACTGTTGGGCAACGAGGGCCAGTGTTGGGGCCAGCTCGTTAGCTTGGGTAATTGGTGGAAACAAAAACCTGCATACACACCAGCCCTCCAGGGATAGGCTAAATTTCACGAGTGGGGTTATCATGCATTGCTTAATGTTGATTATACCTAGCAGTATATTTCATGAGTTATTTCAAAATGGACTGAACAGTATATTAATAGATCACAGCTTGGTAAACCTGTCCAATAATAATAATTCCATTGAATGTCAACGTTAGAATTTATTTAGTACTTAGTTTTAATATGTATAAGAATGTTTTTTGGATTGGCAACAGTTGAGTCAGTCTGATGCAACCATGCCATATTCAAATCTTCCATCTTTGTCACTGATTTGTTTTTAAAATGAGCAGGTTTGGTTTTGCATGGGCCGGGTCACACGGTGGCCACACAAGCAGAGCTGTCGGCTAATTTCCTTCCACTGGACTTCTGGCATCATCCGCTCGAGGCTGGACGACCACAGGGTCCTGAATAACTGCCTGGCCCCATGCGAGTGCCAGAGCTTCGCACATCTCCACAATTTTCTGCGTAGTTGTGCGAGCCGGCCAGGGAGAGAGAGCGATGTTGTGCCCCGGTCTCCCGCGCTGGAGCCCGCTGGGCGCGGTGTGTGGCGCTCCCGTCCCCCTGGCGTTGCAGTGGCTCTCACCGCGTACGTGTGAACGCCCTGGTACCGTACGCGTCTGACGGCGAAAACCCGGGACCGCATACGGTAGGGTCAACAGGGAACGCCGCCTGTTCTCTCTCTCTCTTTCCCTCCCTCCCTCCCCCCCTCTCTCTCCCTCTCCCTCCCTCTGTCTCTGTTCCTTTCTCTCTCCCTCTCTCTCTCTCCCTCTCTGTCCCTCCCTCTCTCCCTTTCCCCCCTCTCTCCCTTTCTCTCTCTCTCCCCCTCTCTCCCTCCCTTTCTTTCTCTCTCTCTCTCTCTCTCTCCCTCTCCCCCTCCCTCCCTCTCTCCACATTCTGTCTCTCAGCAGTTCTGCGGAGCTGGACAATGCCGTGTGATTCTGCTGACCGGGTCTGCTGCGGAGTGTGCAGGCACGCGATCCTCAGCTCCAGGCCTTTGTTAAATACACAGAAGCTTCACACCATAGGTGCACAGGCCGCAGGGAGGCGTGAAGTCTAGTCCTGCCGTACTTGTTTGAGTATATGTCGGGTAGAAAATCACGTCCCTCACCCGTTTTTGCAGCAGGAAACGGGTTGTCTTTGTCATAATGTTTACATTCATTATTAAGAAATCGTTTGCTGCACCAGAGGACAGTTCCGCACTATTATTTTTTGCAACGTGCGGCCGAACTGAGTCACGTTTTACCACAGGTGGCTGGTTGTGACTGCATTTCAAAAATATTATTTACTGATTACACAATACGCTGTTTGATTAACTGTTGATACGGCGAATTAGATTGCGTTTCCATGAAAAAAGGAGCCGTTGTTCGGATCAGCGTCGATGATAACGGCTGCTTTCACACACACTCGAGAGGTGTGTCTGAATGTGCGTGTGTGTGTGTGTGTGCATGTGTGTGTGTATTAGTGTGTGTGTGAGTGGTGTGTGTGTGTGCATGTGTCTGTGTGTGTGTGTGCATGTGTATATATGAGAGAGCGTGTGAGCATGTGTGTGTGCGCATGTGTTTGCTTGTGTGTGTGTGCGTATGTGTGTGTGTGTGTGTGCGTTTGTGCGCAAGTGCGTTTGCACGCGCGCGCGTGTGTGTGTGTGCGTGTGTGTGTGTGTGTGTGTAATCCATCAGTCGGACAGTAGGCAGTGTGTGAGACAGCGCTGTGTCCAGTGAGCTAAGCCATTGGAGGGCGGCGCTGTATTGAGGCCCGAGCCGTTTCACACACGGGTTGAGCTGGTTGTGCGCTGCAGCTCTCAGTGGGAGGGACAGTACCCGTCAAACACCGACGACAGAAGAGCGGCTGGAGCGCCTGGGGGCTTCTGGGACGGTTAAACGCTTCGCTGCCTGGTTACCGTCTTTTTTTCTGAGCGCCTATTGACTCATCTGCAGACCTGTCGGCCGACAGGTATTTCCCCCCCCCCCCCCTTGAACTTTGCGAACCGTCTCTGCGCCGGTTTCCCAGAAGGCTCTCTGACAGGTGACAAGCGAAAGGGGGAGGGAAAGAGGAGACTCGGGAGGAGGAGCTGGGAGTGGCGGAGAAAAGAATGCACAGAAACGGACGAGCGAACTGACTGTGGGAGAGAACGACTGATTCAAATCTGACAGAAGCTGGAGGAGATTCGAAGGCTTTTTAAAAACTGCTTTTCTCTGACCTTTATGGTTTAAGTACAAGAACCTAGAATTGTAATAACAGTTGTTCTCACTATTAGTGCAGTGCACTGCTTACTGTTTAATTTTTAGTGGATAATTACAGCTGTTTTTTTGGTCATTAGTTAATTGTATTAATACTCAATGAATGAGGGTTGCTCAGTACAGTACTGAATTAGATTGAGCTGCTTGGTTGCACAGCACTATATACATGTATATATCTTGTTTTGTATTTTAGTTCAAACTGAGGCTGGTCTCACGTTGTAGGGTTCATGGCTAGTTTGCTGTACTACGTCCTCCCTGCCCTGGGTGGCTATGCACTTACCTCCGTCTACCTGCTGAAGAACCCGCACATCTTGCACAAGAGAAAATGCACAGCCTTCTACTGCCGACACATCTCTCACAGAGTGGGTAAGATAAACACTGGCAGGCACATCTCTCACGGGGAGGGGGTGGGACGGGACACTGGAATATCACAATAACAGCGGAACTTCATGGGAAAATGATTACCAACCCTGTTCCTGGAGATCTACCGTCCTGTAGGTTTTCACTCCGACCCTAACAAAACACACCTCTAATCTAACGGATTGAGATCTCACTGAGCTTCTAATTAATACAGCCTGGCGTGCAGAATTATGGTTGAAATAAAAACCTGCAGGACGGTAGGTCTCCAGGAACAGGGTTGGTTACCGCTGTTTTAAGGGTTTGTGGTTAGGGCTGTGGTTAGTGATGTTTAATTGAGAGCTTTGGTGACAGACAGTTCGCCTGGGTGAGTGATTCATAATTTTAACGAGCAGAACATTTCAGGTTTGTTTCCTGTTTTTCAGGATCTGGGGAGAAGATAGAAAGCACAATGGAGGCTTTTACACAGTGGGTAACATCTCCTGACACTATCTGCCTATCGTCCCACCTCAGAAGAAATGTTTATTTTATTTATTTTGTTCTTTATTTATTTTTTCCTCTGTTTTTCAGTGCCATAGAGGAAGGCACAGATATGCTCGAGCTCGACTGTCACTTGACCCGGGACGGTCATGTGATCGTGTCACATGATGAGAACCTTTTGCGACAGACTGGACACGACGTCACAATCTCATCCGTAAACCTAGAGGTCAGGGGTCACATCCACAGTGCCGGTTCATGATCTGCTGTTATTACTGCTATCACTACCACCATTTTGAATGGTGGGTAGCATCGTCAATACATTTTTATAAGTGACCGTTAGCCTCTGCTAATGTGCTATTATGTGCTTTCAGGAATTACCGCTCTATAAAGAAAGACTGGAGGTCACATTCTATGAAGGTATGTAACGGTCTCCATCACCCTATACAGGGGATACAGAGGAGGTGAAACATGTGTCCGTACCCTTCTGGGGCCAAGTGGTGATAAAATGGCCGAACGGGTTGTGTTATATATGGGTTCGCTACGGTTGTCACATCTTTACCTGACTCAACATTGGTCAAAAGCTCTTAAATGACTAAAGATGTGTATATATATGTTTATAGGAGATGTGAGGTTGGAGTGTGCAGGCCTTTCTTCCTGTTTTGGGGTAAAACGTGGCCCTTCACCGTGTTGATGAGCCCTCCTCTTCCTCCCACCCAGGCCACTACAGCACCGGACAGGACCGGAAGTTCGCCTTGCTGGAGGACGTTTTCAAGAAGTTCCCCAGGGTGCCGATCAACATCGAGATCAAAGAGGACAACTGCCCGCTCATCAAAAAGGTAAAGCCTGAGGTGCTGGGGTAAATAGGCGGGGCTTCTGAAGTAGGCGGGGCTTCTGAAGCTCTGGCGCACGGCTGTTGACCCGCTGCCTGTCTCACCCACAGGTGTCTGCACTTGTGAAGCAGTACGGCAGAGATGACATCACTGTTTGGGCCAGCGTCCAGTCTGACATCATGAGGAAATGCCGGAGAGAGGTGTGTGTGTGTGCGTGTGAGAGTGTGTGCGTATACGTGTGTGCATTTCTGTGCATGTGTGTATGTGTGCGTGTGTGTGTGAGTGCGCGCGCGCGTGCGTGCGTGCATGTGTGTGTGAGGTGTGTACGTGCGTGCGTGCGCGCGTGTGCGTGCGTGCGTGTGCGTACGTGCGTGCATGTGTGTGTGTGTAAAATTGTGTCCAGCACCTCCTTGTACTCTACTCTTTACCGGGGCTCTGCATCCTGTCCATCCAACACTTTGTCCGTCCATCTGTCTCTCTGTCCTTCAGAACCCATCCATGCCCTACATGTTCTCAAAGTCCCGGGGCCTGCAGCTGCTCCTGCTCTACTATACTGGCCTGCTGCCTTTCGTGCCCCTCAGAGAGAGCTTCCTCCAGTTTTACTACATCCCCATCATCAACCGGTAGGCCAAGCCTGCTTCCAGCACATCTGCACATGTGTGCATGGGTGAGAGCATCCATGCGTGAGACTGCAGAGTGTCTGTGCATGCGTGAGACTGCAGAGTGTCTGTGCATGCGTGAGACTGCAGCACGTCTGTGCATGCGTGAGACTGCAGTGTGTCTGTGCATGCGTGAGACTGCAGCACGTCTGTGCATGCGTGAGACTGCAGCACGTCTGTGCATGCGTGAGACTGCAGTGTGTCTGTGCATGCATGAGACAGACAGCATGCATGCAGGACTGCAGCGTTAGGCATAGAAGAAACATCATGTCCGATTCACACAGGTGAGCGGACGGAGATATATTTAGTAAAGCTCAGACAGCTCTGTTTCATTATCAGGGTGATTTGTGATTTGGTTTGCTTGTATGCATGCAGTATGCAGTATAAGATGTGCTCCAATAACGATGTGCCTGTTCGATTATTAAATGTATCAGAAATCTTTGTATTTATGTAACCCCTGTCACCATGTTTTTTAGAACGTTTATACCCCCATCTACTCTACTGAAGAACAAGATGATTCTTTTTATCCTTGATAAGTGAGTAGTATTTCATATGTCTTCTTGTTGTTTACAGTATAAAATGTAACATTTTTTTTTAATTAAACGTTCTGTAGAAAATTTTTATTTTATTGTAGTGAAACCTACAATTAAACAAATGTAAGTCATCTTTTCTTGTTTCAGAGTAACTATGAGGAAAGGTCTGTTTAAACACTTGACTGACCGAGGTATTCAGGTAATGATAATTTTCATCATAATAATCGCTATAATAATTTTGCCGGTTTTGGTATGAGTGTTCCGAAATATAATCATGGTACACACTATTATTTTTCAGCCTTTCAGTGTTAATATATAGTCACTTTCAAACTTAAACCAAATGTTCTGGATTACACAGTGATAGGTGGAATGAGTATTCTTGACGCATATCCAAATTATTTATTGTCCAGTCGGATTGATGAATCCTTTTTGGGTGAAGTTCTCGTTTATTGCTGCTTGATATGTAGGATATTTACAATGAAAAAGCAATTAGCCATTGTAATTAGGTGAAGTACAGTTGATTATAAAGAAATACAATTTATTTTATATTTTGTGATAAACCTAATTAGGGTAAAAACTGTGTGCTCCTGCCACCTATGTCCTTACACATCACCTATCACCCTTTACCTTATATCTGGTACTGTACATTGCCCAAAAATAATGGCAAAAAAAATGTGCAATGCCTTCTTGTGGCTAAACTCAACTCAATTATACAAAGACATGTAAAATGGCTCCCACTAATGTACTGCGGTCAGTTTGTGTGTGTGATGTAGACTGACTTTATTGACACTTGTCTGACTCTGATCAGAATCAAGTGATCAGAAGGAGAATGGATGCCGCTTTCCACCAAAAATGCAATTAAATGGTCAGATAAACTGGCAGAGCTCTCTGTATTATTTAAACTGACTGCTTTATTGGTGTAAAAGCCTGATAAGTGCAGACGTTTCATAGGGACCTGGCCAAACAAATGTGCGAAACGCCTGTTATGTGCTTGAGATGAGGACTGCTGAAACGTCTGTACTTATTTCACTTCTTTACCAATGAAACAGTCACATTTAGAGGCTGCTGTGCATGTTCCCATGTACAGTGGACAGGGGTGAGTGAAGTCTATTCCCCTTCATCCAGGTATATCCCTGGTTTAACTTCAGCCTTACCCACGTTTTCATTACTGAAATGCTGTCTGCAGCTACTGCAGTGCTTGATTTGTTTCATCAGAGCTGTTATCTGAAATGGGCCGGTGCGGGTGCACTAAAAGGCCTGATTCAACCAATCACAGTTCGTGACTTTGAAGACCAGGGCCATGTCCGAATCACCACACTTGCCAGCTATTGAGTGTACAACTTGTATGCAACTTGCATACTCAATAGTAGGCGAATGCGCTGATTCAGACACGGCCTGTGATTAGTTAAATCTGGCGTTGTAGTGATGTGTCAGAACGAAAGCTTGCGCTGTGTTTAAGATACCGCAGTGTACTGTTTGCTTAATTAGTGGTTTCATAAGGTCCTCTATCGCCCCCTTGGTGTTGGAGGATGGAACTGCATGTCAAATCTACTCCGGTCAGTCACCTGGCCCGTTATGTATGCTGCACCTCCCGGTCCCTCCCTCACGCTCTTTCCTCCGTTTCCTCCAGGTGCACCTCTTTGTTTGTAACGAGGAGAGAGACATGGAGGGAGCATTTGCTCTGGGGGCCACCGGAGTCATGACTGATTACCCCGCCCTGCTCTCCAAGTACCTTAGTGCAAACCCTCCCACTGCTCCCCCTTGCAAGCAGTAGACCCTTCTCCTCTCTTTCTGCCATGATTTGCCCAGCTTTGTTGGCCAATAGAAAAGCTGCTGTAGGATTTTTGAGGGCCCAGCCTAGCTTTATTTCCCCACAGTAACAGCTCACCAGTGCTTTCTGTATCTGCGAAATGCGAAATGGAGATTCCCGCTGCTCACCCTGGAGCATCCTCTCGTATCGGAAAGCTCTAAATGTGCTTTTGCGTGATCACGTTTTTTTCTATCCTGGTTGAACATCCTGCTTGCTCACTGCTATAAAATCATATTCTTTATGACCATATGGGAACCAATACAGATATTGATAAACATGAGATTGTGAAGTTATTCTATGCCACTTGTAACGCCTCATGGTTTAATAAACTGTAGAATGTATTGAATTCATGTGTGGTATTGAATGGTTTGTTCTTATACTCACTGCCACACATAAACACATACAGCACCCACACATAATAATAGCTATCAGCAATAGTCTTTTAAGGCTTTATGGAAGGCATATGCATAATGCATATTTTTCATTCTCTCTCTCTCTCTCTCTCTCTCTCTCTCTCTCTCTCTCCTTATTTCTTTGTTCAAGTCAGCTGAAACACTACCTTGCCAGACTGGTTGTACTAGAAAGTCAATATTTTACTACCCTGCTTTGTAGTGCTTTGTCATGTGAAAAGTGTGAAAAGTAGGGCAGTGGGTAATATACTTCAAATTAAAGAAACTGGTAATGAATTTAAAGTGAGGAAAACGAGAACATAGGTGAAAACAGGCACAAGTCCAGACTTGCACAGTGACTGGTTATGTCAGGACTGCGTGGCTATTGACTTTCTGTAAGCTCCAAATTGATCCCTCTTTGTGTGGCTTTTAGAGGGAATGATTGCAATAGTTGCTTCCAGCGTTTTCTCAACACTGAATAAGTGAGCGCACACAATAAAAGTTTAACCCTATCCTTTGAACTTTGGACTTTTTATTTATATTGTAGCATTACTAAATTAAGTGAAAATCTGCATGCATGATTAATTGCCCGACTGCCCTTGGTCGGATGGCTAAGTGTTTTTCTTTTCCAGTTACAGATTAGGATTTGTGTTTGTGTTCATAATTAAGGCACTTATATAAATTAAAAAGTGCTACTTATGTATCTAATGCTAATGGCTAATGGCTGCACAAGGAATCGTATCGAATAAAAATGTATATCTCGCATCTGTTTTGAAGCTGTGCGGGGCGTGTTTCCGTCTGACAGAAGAGTCCGTGATCAGCACTCTGCACGTTCAGGGTTCCGCAGCTAACCTGATTGGCTGACCTACATTCACGCAGCCCTTCGGACAATTCTGATTGGTCGGCGGGGGTTTGTTATTGCGAGTGTTACTGTGACGAGTTTGAGAAATGCTAAATTGTTAACCCACTGTAAACAAACAACGACACACATTTCCGCCAGCATTAAAAGGCGTTTGAAAGACGAAAATAATTTGTTATGCAGCTGCTATCTGGCTCGGACATTTTTGCCTTATAATTTAAAATACAGTTTTCCTCAGCTGAACCCTGAAGCAAGATTATTTCGCGTCGCCTGAACGCTAACTGGCCAGAAGAGGAATCAGTTTGCTCCATTAGCCAAGAGACTTCGTGGTTAATGTTAGCGCCAGTTAGCTCAGTTTTGTTTTTACCGTGCGCGTGCTTACCAGTTCATCGCCAGTTGTTTATTTTATTTGTTCTTGATTAATTATCTAACGTGTAAGCTAATACTCCAGAAATCGGTCCACATCCCGCGAAGCATTAGCAAAGCGACACGTTTGAGGTGAGTATTCACCGCGAATGTCGCGTAGCCAAAGCTAACATCGTTAGCTGTATTGTTAATAATAGTAACGGGCTGAGCTTGCTGTTAGCTACAGCTACAAAACAACACAGAGCCGCTAAATCAAATGCGAAAATGCTGTGTAAAGGTCGGTGGCTATTTTTACTTTTTTTAAAATGTATTTTATTTTAAAGCTGAAGTAATTGTGTGTTTGCATGCAAATAGCTGAGTTACAGATGGGTGTCCACACCCTGCAGCACGAAACAAAGTTAGAACAGATAGCATAGCTAACTAGTGGCCTACTAATCTTACGCTAAGTCACTTAAAGATAACCTAGTAGGGAATTACAGTGGTTGCTAAAAATAGATTTTATTATCAACATTCATGCTGCGTTTGTTTTGGCTGCAAGCGGGCTACAAAGCTATCTTGTAAGTAGGTCAGTATGTTGTTCGTTTTCCCGGCTAATTACAAAGGAAGTTAAAATTAGATTTGATCGTATACGTGTAGAGATATAACGTAGTTTAAAATGTCTGTGTGAATAATGAAATCATTTAGAAATTTCGCTATGCTTTTGTTCTCTTAATTTTTCTTGTTCTGCTTGTGCGAGGACAAGCATGAACGGTTACACACCGCGGTAAACACGTTTCTAATATCCGTTTCTCTCTCTCAGACATGGTTAAGCTGACCAAGGCGAAAACCTTTCAGGCCTACCTGGACACCTGTCATCGCAGGTACAGCTGCGTGCACTGCCGGGCTCACCTGGCAAACCATGACGATCTTATCTCCAAAGTAAGTGTTTTTAAGTCCTTACCCGCGCACGACCAAAGAGCCCTATCTTTAAAAAGATAAAATTTAAAGCCTGTTGATAAAGAAATATGGTGTCTGTTTTTACTCTAACGATATGAAAACATTACGATTTTTGCTAAATTTGACTAGAAAAATTGCGTAATGTTTGGTCGGTGTTTTATGGGAATGGGAATATGCTGTCTTTTAAAGTCTTGGTGGAGGTGCCGGCCTGGAGAATTGACTTGTATACTAGTCAGGAAAACTGAACACGCTAAAGCCACATTTCACCTACAGAATCCCAGTATATATATGGTGTATTTGTCCTGCCAGTCAATATCAGCAGTGTTCAAGTGAACGTTTTGATAAGGCCGCAATTAAATGTTTGCGATAAAATGGTTAAAAATCGAAAATTCAAACGCAGACTGGAGCATTTTGTCCCGATATCAGAAAACTGGATTCTGTGTATTACTATATGCAATTAAACAAATTGTGACCAAGTTCCAGACATGCCATTGATTTTGATGACTGTTATCTGATTGTGTTAAATGAAGGCTCCATTTCCACGTTTGCATAACCAGTATGTGCTTATCGAGTACTGAAAAGCATCAGTATTGCACTTCATGGCTGTATAGTTCAGGCACAGAAAATTGCCTCTGTGTGACTTTGGTTAGACTTGACAGTGAGGAGGGATCTTTTGGTTACTGGTGGGCTTACCACACTGTGTGTGTCCCAGTCTTTCCAGGGAAGCCAAGGAAGGGCCTACCTCTTCAACTCAGTGTGAGTTCCTCTCCCTTATCTGTCCTCGTACAGTGTGCATTCACTTGAGTTCTGAATGTGCTCGCACTCCTGTATCGGTCTTGAGATGATAGCTGTGCGGTTGAGTGTGTGGAAGGGGTTTCAGGCCCGGAGGTGTTTCCGGGGTTTGCTGGCGTGGCCTCTGATTGGCCTGTGCTCCCCTCAGGGTGAACGTGGGGTGTGGCCCGGCGGAGGAGAGAGTGCTGCTGACGGGGCTTCACGCTGTGGCGGACATCTACTGCGAGAGCTGCCACACCACCCTGGGCTGGAAATACGTAAGACTGGGCTCGCGCATTGCATCACGCTTTATCGCGTGTTCCAGCTATCGTGCTTTACATCACACTTTACGTGTGTTTCAGCTATCGTGCTTTACATCACACTTTACTGTGTGTTCCAGCTATCGTGCTTTACATCACACTTTAGCGTGTGTTCCAGCTATCATGCTTTACATCAGACTTTATCGTGTGTTCCAGCTATCGTGCTTTACATCACAGTTTACCATGTGTTTCAGCTATCGTGCTTTACATCACAGTTTACCGTGTGTTTCAGCTATCGTTTATTAACAACACAAACCTCTCCTACTGCTCTCTGCCTCTGTTTCTCTCTCTCTCTCTCTCTGTCCTTGCAGGAACAGGCTTTTGAGTTGAGTCAGAAGTACAAGGAGGGAAAGTTCATCATTGAATTGTCGCACATGATCAAGGACAACGGCTGGGACTGAAGCCGCTTTGCGCTCTCTCTCTCTGTCTCACATCGTGGTGAAGAGGCTATCGCCATGTCAACCAGTCACCTGTATGCAGCTTTACAAAGAACAGTGTACCGAGTGTCTCATTACGATTGGCATCTCAAGCTCTCCTTTTATCACAAAAAAAAATCAGGGGTTCGCGTGTTTGTATGAAATAGTCAAGATCTTTTATTATTCTCCTACAGATTTCAGTCTTATTCCCACATTTCTGTAAATTCACATAAGTCTGTCATCTCCTGTTCAGTTGTAATTGAATCCTAAAACTGTTTATTTAGAGCAAAGTCTGAGACGATGATTAATGTTATATCCCAATGAATTCAGTCGCCCTTTTTTTATATTTTAGATGGATTTTGTGAGGGTGTTGGGCTGTGTGGGAGAAAGACTGCCTGTTTCTGAGCATGTGCAGCGAGCAGGTATGTATGGGAGTGACTGTTTCTGAGCATGTGCAGTAAGCGTGTACGTATGGGAGTGACTGTTTCTGAGCATGTGCAGTGAGCAGGCACGTATGGCAGTGACTGTTTCTGAGCATGTGCAGTGAGCATGTACACATGGGAGTGACTGTTTCTGAGCATGTGCAATGAGCGTGTACATATGGGTGTGACTGTTTCTGAGCATGTGCAGTGAGCAGGTACATATGGGAGTGACTTTCTGAGCATGTGCAGTAAGCAGGTACATATGGGAGTGACTGTTTCTGAGCATGTGCAGTGAGCAGGCACGTATGGGAGTGACTGTTTCTGAGCATGTGCAGTGAGCATGTACATAGGGGAGTGACTGTTTCTGAGCATGTGCAGTGAGCATGTACATATGGGAGTGGCAGGTATCTCAGCCCACAATAGGCTGGTGAACATTGAGGATGTGGAGTGTGTGTTAAGTGTGTGATGCATTGTGTAGAGAGGGTGTAGGCAGCCTGCGTAGACCAGATGTGCCAGGGTGTTGGTCTCTACTTGTGTTTTAGTGTACAGAATGTGTGTGTGTGTGAGTGAGAGAGAGTGCAAGTACAGAGTATGTATATATGTAAATTTTGCACAGTGTGTGTGTGTGTGTGTGAGTGAGTGTGTGTGTGTGAGAGAGAGCGAGCAAGAGTGCATGTCAGAGAGAACTAGAGAGTATGTGTGTGTGAGAGAGAGAGTGAGTGAGTGAGTGAGAGAGAGAGTGAGCGAGCGAGAGTGTGTCAGAGAGAACTAGAGAATGTGTGTGTGTGTGTGTGTGCGCGCACGCGTGCGTAAGAGAAAGATGCAATTAAGTGGTAAATGCAGTACCTGGGGTTGGTATTTAATAGAAATTTTTCTGTCCCAACATTTTCAGTTGTAGGTAAATTGCCAATTCTAAAACATCATTGGGCTGTTCATTTTAATATTTTATTTTTGAAAGAAATTTGATGTAAATAGTGGCTATTATTTTTTGGCATGTACAGAAAAATATATGTGATCATATATTCTAATGTCTAATATTAAAATCACAAGTGTATTAATTGTAACAAATAATTTATGCGGGGTTGTTGATTAAAGTATATTATTTCAGTCTGAACAACTGTATTAAAGTATGTGATAAAAATATCTATGGTGGTTTGTTTTCTGTACACCAGCTGGTTTGCTGAATAATTAGGGGTCCAATCAGCAAAGCTGCTGGAACCCTATTGTTTTTATTCTGTTTATTATTATTAGAGTGCCAAGCACCAAAGGCATGAGGCATCCTGTTGTTTTTGTATGTTGCATCATTATTATTCTTCTGCAGTGGGTGTCTACAGCAGTGCCAGTTTTAGCTCTGTCACTTTTTTGAAGCTTGGTATACTGATAGAGGGCAAGGGTAGTGTTCCTTTGACATTTCAATGCAGTATAATGGGTAAGGAGATGGTCATGTAACCTACAGGTCACAGGTTCGATTCTCAGGTAGGACACTGCCGTTGTACCCTTGAGCAAGGTACTTAACCTGCAATACTTCAGTATATATCCAGCTGTATAAATGGATACAATGTAAACGATTGTGTAAGTCGCTCTGGATAAGAGCGTCTGCTAAATGCCTGTAATGTGATGTATTGTGATGTATTTCATCAAACTGGAACCGTATAATGTGTCTCTCCCAAAGTGATCGACTCATAGGGCTCATTCAAATCGCGTATTTTACCTGTCCTTCTCCCCTTGGTCCTTGCGTGACCTGGAAATCGATCGAGGCCCAACATCTTTAAGGAGATTCCAATGCGTGAAGTGCTCCTTCGAGGAGCTAGGAGACTCCCGGAGGATGCTTCAGTGAGGATACACAAGAGCATCCTTTATGGAAGTTTGTATTTGACATGGCTTCAAACTGACGCTAGAAAAAGCAAAGACGAATCTGACGTTCCAATTGCCTTGTACACATTTCACTGTCCCAGCGTCCTTTCCTTGTGTCCTCTGATGGGTGGAGTTAGGAGCAAGGAAAAGAAGCTAGGAGATTAAATTAGAAAATGGAATGAGCCGATGTTGACAGTGTGTGATTCCAGAGGTCAATTTCACGTATTTTCCATCCATTCCACCTTCCATATTCGCAAACGGAGACGAGGACAGCAGAAAAAATAACCGTGTTTCCTCAGTGCAGTGTCTGATTTTGTGCAAAGTTGACGCACGGTCCAGAACACTTCTCAAGAATGACTGGCCTTCCCTTTTTTTTTGCAATTTCCTGCCTGAACAGGAAGTAAGCAGATTTCCTTCATGTTCTGCCTGATTGCAGTAAAACTTCAGATACGTTTTAGGGAGCAAACAGAGCATCTCAGCACGCTTCTATTAGGCCCTTCCTTTAGTGCTGCCGTGCGGCCATGTTTAAAAACATGCTGCTCTTGCATTTTCCTCTACAGCCGTGAACCCTTTGCTAATGCCGCTTCACCCAAGGAAATGGTACGCTTGTGGAACTTGGTCCTGCAGGGGGTGCTGTTGTACTTGGCAACCATATGTGTCCCCCCTCCCACTATTTTTACATTACATTAATGGCATTTAGCAGACGCTCTTATCCAGAGCGACTTACACAGCTTTTTACAAAGCATTTTTACATTGTATCCATTTATACAGCTGGATATATGCTGAAGCAATGCAGGTACCTTGCTCAAGGGTACAACGGCAGTGTCCTTACCCGGGAATCGAACCTGCGACCTTTCGGTTACAAGTCTAGTTCCTTACCCACTGTGCTACACTCCGTGTGCTACACTAACGTCTATTTGAGTTATCGCAAAGGCCCCTTAGGCACCAGATGGTGGCGCTGTAACGCAACCATTATGGCCATAACTCCTGAACTGTGTGCTCAGTAATTGAAATATTTTTTCCCAGATTCCTTGGCTTATATTGGCAAAACATATCTTCCTGATTTCATTTCCACAAAATTGAATTTTACACCATTTTGAATTTTGTTTGCAAAACCTACTTCAGTGAACTTAATCTGGACCCATTTGGCCCAGCAACAACACATCAGGCTCTGGAGCCTGAATCTCAATAATTAAAACATGTTTCAAAACAATATGGCTGCCGCATGTCAAATTTTGTGGGCGTGTGATGTTTTGACAGCTGTAGCTCATGATGCAATGCCCATTCCTCACAAGCTTTCAAGTGCAATAATTTTTTCAGAGGCAGTATGCTAGAGTTGGCGGATCTTTGCCAATAGGTGGCACTATAAGAAACATACGTTTAAATGGCTATACTTTTCAACCATTTGACCAATCAGGTTGAAATTTTGCATCCTACAACTTTGTGCAAATATCTTTAAAAAACATGACTGGCCTCAGCCAATCAGATAACAGCAGCCATTTGGCTCCAAAGTTCGGAGAGTGGATATTGAGAATAAAGTTAACCCTATTAGGTCTACAAAGCAAATGGCAGGTAACAAATTTAGGGGTGATTTTTGACAGATATGAACTTTGCATCACATTTTAACAATGTTTAATAAGGTTGTTTTTTTTTATCATCTGAGGAACACAGCGGAAATCAGACCACTATTGTGTGCTCCTGATGTGGAAAAGCCAGCGCATGCATTGTTACTAGCAAACTAGATTACTGTAATGCACTCTTCATTGGTCTTCCCAAAAATCGATGGAGTGGCTTCAACTGATTCAGAACTCGCCTATTAAAAGGTACCAAGAAATGCGTTCATACCACCCCTGTTCTTGCTTTGTGTTCTTTTAGTACTGATTTTAAGGTTTAATTAGTGTTCAAAGCGCCTAGTGGTTTAGCACGCGAACGCATCAGTGACTGTTTGACTGTGCGTCTGCCTCAGCGACCACTCTGCTCTGCAAACGCCGCCCTGTTGGTTTCTCCTGCTGTTAAACCCAGACACAGAGGAGGCTGCTTTCTGTTTTTATGCACCAAAATGGCGCAACTCCTCACTACGGTACAGAACAGGCTGTCAGTCCTTGAGTAGTTTTTAATCTCAGTTTAAGACATTCCTTTTTAATATCTAATTGTTGACCATTGTATTTATTTAATTGTATAGTTGTTTGACTATTTATGTTTTATTTCCATTTTTCAGTCATTTAAAAAATATTTAACCTTTTATATTACTTTTTGTTTCTCAAATTAAATAATTTTTATTTCTTATTTTACGTTCTTTTACTGTGTCATTGTTAGACTGTTATTGGTATGCATATATTTTGTGATGCATCCCATATACAAAAGGTACAATACAAATAAAGTCCTTGATTGATTTCTGGGTCACCTGAGGACCGAGGAGCTAAGGACCCAAAATATATGTGCAATATGGCCTCTCTCAGCCAATGAGTTTTAAGTAGGCAGTTGTCACAGGCTTAGCAATGGCTGATCATCATGAAGCTTGAATGTATGGTGACCTCTCAGCTAGGTACTGCCATGTGAAATCCGTTCACCATTTAAGGTGTGTCCTTACACGTTAAAAATTTGTTGTGGTCATAGGTTTATATTTACCACTTGTGGTTATTTTCTTTGTATTTTTTGATGACTGTGATTTCATCGCAAAAAAAAAACAAACAAACATAATTTCTGAATTTTTAATCAACTGCAGCTAGGTGGGAGTCATGTACCAAGCTAATCCTTCACCTTAGCATAGGTTCTACTTTTATCAAACAATGATGTTTGCCCTCTTTGGGTAATGATAATAATAATTTAGTATTAGTATCTTCTAATTCATTTAATAAAGGTCATATGAACAATTTTCCTACAGGTTTTCTCAAGGTCCTTTTTACTTAGATTGCCAGTTTCACAGTTTCCCTCCATTTCCATACTCCCTTACATTACATACTCCTTTTTTTCTGGGATTTGACACGGGGCTGCTTTACAGAACAGTAGTACATTTACAGGCATTTATTTGGCATTAGTTTATTTAGTAGTATGACATTTATTTCAGCAGTCTAATACTGGGGTGTTGACTAACAGAATGGTTAAAAAATGCTGGTAATGGTGTGTCATGACAGAATATAGACAGAAGGGGTCAGTGTTGACTAAGGACAAGTCGTTCACGAAAAGCAGTGTATACACCAGAGACAGTAAAAAATGTATACACTCAAGTGTATACACTCAAGAGGAGGCAAGATGTATATCCATCCGCTGGCTCCTCTCGCAAGCAGGGATTCAGTCCACATAGGTCCTACTTTTCCTTTCGTATTCACATAGTGGGATGGGGCAAGCTTGTGGTTTTCATGAGGTACCATAATGCTTGACATCATGTAAACACAGCTGTTATCAAAAGGTACAAGGACTCCTTTTGACAGCTTCTAAACAATACATTTTTAAGTTTCAAAAACGGTTTAAATTGTGTAATTACACATTGACATGCATATGCATACATACACACATACACTCAGTGGCCACTTTATTAGGCACACTTATCTAGTGCCGAGGAGGAGCCCCTTTTGCCTCCAGAATTGATTGGATTCTTCGTGACATGGACTCAACAAGCTGCTGAAAACATTCCTTTGGGATTTTGGTCCATGCTGACTTGGCAGCATTAACGCAGTGACTGAAGTTTTTTCAGCCACACATTCATGCTACAAATCGCCCTTTCCAGCTCATCCCAAAGCTGGAAAGCTCTATTGGAGAGATCTGGGGACTGTGTAGGCCATTAGAGTAAACCACTGTCGTGTACATGAACCCAGTTTTGTATGTTAACTTCTACAAAGTTGACAAAGTGCATTGTGGTGACATTGCATATTTTACTGATATGTGATTACTACCTTTTGTGAAACACTGGCTAGCACAGTCACGGCCCAAACTACTGTGGTCTATGTGAATGTTTGTGTCCTAAAATTGGGGTATGAGGATATTTGGACAGTAACTGTGTTCTAAAACACTAATACCAATGTTAATTATACTCAATTGTTAATTTGAATGCCTGACTTTCAATTTGGTTATTGGATATTCAAGACAATCAATTCCAAAACTGTCAAAGGGATGGGACCATCTTAAAAGAGCATGGTGCAATAACTGAATAAACATCCATCTGAATGTGAAAAATGATATATTTATAACTTTTCCTTTTTTTTGTTGAAGTCTATATGTATTTTGCTGTTTTTCATCATAAATGTCTTGAATTTTTTTTACTGTGGTTGTTGACTAAACATGATATGTCATCCATCTGAATGAAAAAATTACATTTAGATTTTCTTGCATTTTTCAGTTTTTGAACATAATACTTCATAATACAGTATGCATCTTATGTATACTGTTTTCCACTGAAACAGATTTTTCCACACGTCTTCTAGACATTTTTCATTAATTTATTTTACCATAGTTGTTGAATAAATATGTTATTGAAACCATCCAAATGAAAAATAACATATATTTCAAATTCTGTTAACAAAATGCGTATTTCGCTGGTTTTGTTGTTGTTGTTGTTGACAAACAGATTTTTTTATCATAAATAAAAAAAGAACATTTTCATTCATTCATTTCACCATGGTGGTAAATAAGCATGATCTTGCATCCCTCTGAATGAAAAATGACATATTTATAATTTAACCTTTTCACTTTTTAGGCATACGTTTTATGTATTTTTACGTTTTATGGATTTTCCATTGAAACACATTTTTCATCATAAATGTCTTCAAACATATTTGTATTAATTAATTTCACCCTGGTTGTCGAATAAACATGATTTGACATCCCTCTGAATGAAAACTGACATATTTGGAACTTTTGTATTTTTTCAATTTTTGGTCAAGTTTTATATATTTTGCTGTTTTTTCCACTAAAAAATATTTTTCATCATAGGTCTTCAAGAGCACTTTCATTCATGTAATTCACTGTGGTTGTTGAATAAACATGATTCTGCCTCCATATGAATGACAAAAATGACATATTTAGAACATTTGTATTTTTTTCACTTTTGGGATATAAGACTATAATAATGTATTTTACTGATTTTCCACTGAAACCGATTTTTTTATCACAGATGTCTTCAGAAACATTTTCACTCATTCATTTCACTGTAGATTTGAACATTATAGCACATCCATCTGTTGATATGACATTCATAATTTTGGAATTTTTAAAATACTTTTTGGATATACACCTATAGTCATATTTTGTTGTTTTCCAGTGAAATTGGTTTTTCTTCATAAATGTCTTCAAGTATATTTCATTCATTTTTTTCACTGTGGTTGTTGGATAACACTGATTTTTCATCCATCTGAACAGAAATCGCACATATTTTGATTTTTGAACATTTTTCACTTTTTGGACATAAGGCTATAATCTTGTTCATCTTGTTGTTTTTCCAGTGTCTTCAAATACATTTTCATGTGTTTATTTCATCATAGTTATTGAATGAAGATATTGTTCATTCATTTTAATGGAAAACCCACAGATTTTTGCTTTTTTTTGGTTTTTGGATGAGGGAATGGTATTTAATTATTTTTTTACCGGGTAAGCTTTTTAATCCTAAGTTAAAATCCATCATTTTTCTTAAAAGGAACACTTATTTCTAAACATAAATTCTTGTTGAAGTCCTTGTTTCCAAAGAGAATCTTTGTTCTAGAAAAAATCTTGATTTGTAAAAATAAACCCTTTCCAAAAAAAAAAAGAAAAAAAAGAAAAAGAAATCATAGTATCTAAAAAATAATCATTGGTTTAATAAATAAATAAATAAATACATAAATAAATACATAAATAAAAAATGTTTAAAGTGTGCTTTCTCCACAACAAATTCTCTCCGTTTCTTTCATCAGAAAGCTAAATTCTACACTTAGTCGTACATCTACGTGCCATGTGGGTAGGATGTTGCTGACAAATATTTGTTGTGATATTCATTAGAAATAGTTGTAGCGGGCACTTTTATGACAGTGCCTGGGCATCCCATGTATAGCTTTCTAATAGAACATCAGCTTATTACGCAATATCCAAAATAAAAGAAACTTCCCCGCAGTACTCGACCTGGTAAAACAGATTTGTTTTTCGATGGCGGTGGGCTGAAATCACCCTTCCCTCCTCCCCAAGATGGTTACTCTGAGCGCCCAGTAGCGCTGCCCTCTCATGCTCAATGACGCGAAGGAACGTGTTGCTCATATTTCCGGTGAGAGGATTCTGTTGTTGGATGTATCGTTCTGTCCAGATTCGGGATGGTACTCATTAAAGAATAGTAAGTGCATGTCGTTATTAACATTACAGCTTCATTTTTCATATTGCTCTCTTTATAAACGTATATTTGATGCGAAAATAGAAGCTCTCGTGAAGATTACATAATCAAAGGATGGAATACGAGCAGTCATATAGCGAGCTAGCTATGCAGTCCTGGGTAGCGGCAAGCTACCCAGCCTTCTAGTACAGTATGTCTCGTGTTATTTGTATTGTATGCTTACTATGTTAACATTGACATCATGTGCTGCTGCTGTTTGTCTTCCCTCAGTAATACTGCGATGTTATATATTTGTAATGGTTTCAAAAACGTTTGACGTTATCTTTGTTGCTAACCGGCTAGCTGTGGCATTAGCCTAGGGGTGTTCATGCATTTGGAGCACATTGTATTTTTTCGTGATGTAAAGCGATTGTGCAAGCTGTTAAGTCGTTGTTGTGTCAACACCTGCTTTTTCTCTCTCGTAGTCAAGTGCTGTTACCATGTTCTGTAGAAGAGGTAAGTAGATATTCATTGCGTTTCTTTGGTCGCATTTTAGTTTCTAAATGACTGTGTAACGACCAGTAAAATGCCGGTTACCTGATAGGTTACATAACAGAAATGTTTTGTTCACACAGCACTCTCTTAAGTAAGATGTAGCTGGCTAACGTTTGTGTTACAGCACTGAGCTGTTTTATGAGTGCATTGATAATGTGTGTACATTGAGAGCCATGACTCTACCAGGTAACCTCCTTTTTCCCCAGTACCAGGTTGGCCAGCTGTTCTCGGTGGCAGAAGCCAGTAAGAACAACACAGGAGGTGGGGAGGGAATAGAGGTGCTTCGCAATGAGCCTTATGAGAAGGAGGGCGAGAAGGGCCAGTACACCCACAAAATCTACCACATACACAGGTTAGCTTGCTCCCATAAGATCTGCCTCAACATCTATCACATACACAGGTCAGCCTGCTCCCCCAACATCGGTCACATACACAGGTCAGCCTGCTCCCAAAAAATCTATCATATACACAGGTCAGCCTGCTTCCACAAGATCTGTCATATACACAGATCAGCCTGCTCCCACAACATCTATCATATACACAGGTCAGCCTGCTCCCACAACATCTATCATATACACAGATCAGTATGCTCCCACAACATCTGTCATATACACAGGTCAGCCTGCTCCCACAACATCTACCATATACACAGGTCAGCCTGCTCCCACAAAATCTATCATGTACACAGATCAGCCTGCTCCCGCAACATCTAACATATACACAGGTTCGCCTGCTCCCACAAGATCGATCATATACACAGATCAGCCTGCTCCCACAACATCTACCATATACACAGTTCATCCTGCTCCCACAACATCTACCATATACACAGGTCATCCTGCTCCCACAACATCTACCATATACACAGGTCATCCTGCTCCCACAACATCTACCATATATGCAGGTCACATGTACTATATATAATTGCTGTGTATGAATACCTGCCTATCAAATTGCCTGCCTGCTAGTATAATATGAAGTGTAAGCTTTAAAAAATGTATCAGTTTTGTTAAGTGCTTTTTTACAGTGTTTATTATTAATTGGTTGTACATTACATTACATCTACCATATACATAATATTTTGCCTACATTTTACCCTGCTTACTGTATGGCCTCCCATAATTAATTACCATAGTTATTACTACAGCTCATTTGCTTATTGGTGGGTTATTCTTATTTTAAATATGTGTGATTCATGTGTTACAGCTTTTCCCTTTTGTTCTTTTTGCAGTAAGGTGCCCAGTTTCATCCAGATGTTTGCACCAGAAGGAGCGCTGGTCTTCCACGAGAAGGCTTGGAATGCATATCCATATTGCCGCACGAGTCAGTATCTTGCTGTATTTATGTCTGTAATTACTGTTGCACTATGGCATTGTACTGCTACATTTATGCATATATTTAACAGTATATTCTCTGTTCTGTGAATTTTTTCTCCCACATTTTTAGTTTTGAAATTGCCCATGCTGTAATATATGTTTCAATAAATATTTCTTCATAGTATAGTGTAGAAATGAACCGATTACTTGTTTTATGACCACAGTATTCAGCATCTGCCTCCAACCTACTGTACTGCTTGAATGTTCCCTGCTGACTGTCGGCTGCGATGCATTATGGGATTTGCGGTTTTGTACAGGTATTACAGTATGGTGAATAGTGTCTGTTCTCTTTCTCTCTCGCGCGCCTCCTTGGACCTTCGCTGACATTGGTGAATGCACAGTTGTGACGGTAAGTGTCACTTTAACACTGTTTCTGTCACATTTATGCCTTCTGAACTGATGCTGGCCCTCCTGTACCTGAGAAAGGTTGATAATGTCAGTGTTTTTGCTCTTTGCAGAATGAGTACATGAAGGATGACTTTTTCATTAAGATTGAAACTTGGCACAAGCCGGACATTGGAACAACTAACAATGTGAGTGTTGGCAATGAGATTGTGTGTGTGCCTCTGTGCATGCACATGTGTGTGTGTGTGTGTGTGTGTGTGTGTGCGCCTGCCTCTATGCACGTGTGTGTGTGTGTAGATGTGGGTTAGGTGATGTGTGTTTGTTCGCTTGGTAGAAATATTTCATTTCTGAGTCTCTTTTAGGGCTAATTTCATAAGAGCAGATATGGCGGAGTGTGATTGGCTGTCGTGCTCACGTTCTGCATATGCTGTGGATTCTGCTCTGGAATAATCCCTTCCTCCTCTCTCCAGCCCCATGGTTTACCTCCTGAAGAGTGGGAGGAAGCAGAGGTGGTGCCCATAGATATTGCTGATCGATCGCAAGTTGATGATGTTGTAAGTTCACACAACACTTCTACAATAACCCGTTTATCAACTACACTTCAGTCTCTGTCAGGGAACTAGATTTTATAGTAGATGTAAAGGCAGCCATTTGACTGGTGATCTGTCTCCAATCGGTGTTCTCTGTCTACACCAGGACTACAAGCCAGAGGAAGACCCGGCTATCTTTCACTCCGAAAAGACGGGGAGGGGACCCTTGGGACCCGGCTGGAAGGTTTGCGTCACACCCCTCCTAAATCAGACCGCGTGTAGTCAAGTGCTGTTGCATTCCGAAATCACCCCTTAACCGCACTCACTGATAACGATGAAATGCAGCAGGGCTTGGCACAGCCCTGTAGAACCTTTTGCAGTCATTCTGCAGAATGTAAACGGTTTAGTGTGAAGACTAAGTGAATTATCTTTATTCTCTCTTTCCATGTAGAAGGAACTCCACTGTGACTGTGTGTGAATTATCTTTATTCTCTCTTTACATGTAGAAGGAACTCCACTGTGTGAATTATCTTTCTCTATTCTCTCTGTCCATACAGAAGGAGCTCTACAGCGGTAACTGTCCCTACATGACGGCCTATAAGCTGGTAACGGTTCATTTCCGCTGGTGGGGCCTTCAAGGAAGGGTGGAGAAATTCATTCACAAGGTGAAGACTAAAAACTAGTTTTTAACAAAAAAATTGTTTGTCATAAAACCTGTACTAGGATTAAGTCGCTTGTGTACCCAAAGTTGGTTTTGAAAAAAATCAGTTCTGCTAGGAGCTAAAACAAAAAAGACTGAACCCCTGAGATGAATACTCATTAGTGCCGCTTGCAAAGGTTTCAGCATTGAGCAGAATGACATCATCAGGATTTAACGTGAAAGCATGCATCTTAGATCAACAGAGATTATCATAACGCCGTGTGCGTCATCGCATAATCAATAGGGGTTAAAAGTCATAAGGTTTGAGGGGAAGTGTTTAGAATGAGCAGCAGACATGACTTGTTTTTCGGGTGTTTGTGCGTTAAAAGCCCCTCACACTCCTGTCCCCGTTTGATGTCAGCTTGTCGAGCGTCTTGAGATTCTTTAGGTTATCCAGATACTCTGCTCTGTAGTCTGAACTCGGACATTTAAAAAGTATCCCACTTTGATGCCTCTTGTATAAATTCAGTGGGAGGCAAGGCAAAGGACAGTATTGTGGAATGGACGTTATGTTCTAGAACAGGGCTGCCATAGTCCTGTTCCTGGAGATCTACCATCCTGTAGGTTTTCATTTCAACCCTAATTTGGAACACTTGATTCTACTAATTCACGGTTCGACGAGATCTCTAACTGTTGAATGAGGTGCGCTTTGTTAGAGTTGGAATGAAAACCTACAGGACAGTAGATCTTAAGGAACAGGGCTGGGCAGCCCTGTCCTATAATATAGCAACTGGAGCTTCCATTGCTAAGAGGTAGAAAGGTCAGGAGGATTGTAGGATCGAGTGTCTGGTGGGGTCTGCAGAGTCTTTGTTTCCTGACGGTCTGGTCCTTTAGTGCTGCAGTAACACCTCCTCTCTCTTCCCTGGTCCCGGGTTCGAGCAGCAGGAGAAGAGGCTCTTCACCAACTTCCACAGGCAGCTGTTCTGCTGGCTGGACCGCTGGGTGGACCTCACTATGGAGGACATCCGGAGAATGGAGGAGGAGACGCAGAAAGAGCTGGACCAGGTGTGGAACCCCGATATTGCCTTTCTTCAGCACCATTCACTGCTACATCAGCCAATCAGCTATGCACTACGCATGCCACATGCTTCAGAGCAACGTGATTGGCAGTAGAGACCTTCTGCGATTCCTACTGTTTGCATTTCTGTGGGTTTTCAGTGCTTGTCTACAAGCCATTAGCGTAGCAGTGTAGCAGCGTACTTCTTGTACGTCGCTTTGGATAAAAGCGTCTGCCAAATGAATGTAATGTGATTAAGATTAAGTCAGTACCAACTCTGGCCAGCAGCCCCACATTACAGCGCACGGTTGGCTCTAACGTCACCAAAGGAATGGGAGGGATTCAGTAGGTCGGCCCACGACCCTCTATTAGTCAACCAGGCACCCACAAGTGACGAGTCTTCCTCAGAATCATGTCTGTGTGAGCCTGACCTGGGAGCTGTGTGTGGTAAGAAGCAGGGACTGGCATCAATCAGGTGCTTCAGAGCAGAACGCATGCTTGTCTGTGCCAATGAGCACTGATACATTTATAACAGTCAGTCCAGATAGGGGAGAAAATGAAGAAGCATAAAAAATGTCTTCCATGCAGCTGGCTTGTTTCCATGGTGTTCCTCTTGTGATTAACCGTCATTTCCTCCCTCAGATGCGGAATCAGGGATCTGTTCGAGGGATGAAAGCAGGAGAAGACTAGATGTTGAGGGGAAATGGGACTGTTTGATCAACCATTATTTACCTCCCCAAGTCCCGCATACTGCCCTTACTCCTGCAGCCAATCAGAACGTGCCACATCACCAAGCCCTCCAAAACAGGCAGTTGTCAGGAAATGACCATGTTTTTGTGTGACTGTGTCTGTTTGTGTTTTTGTCTGTTTGTTAAAACATGTTGAACTCAAAATACATTAAGTAATTCCAACTTTATCTTTTTATAATTATCCCTTTTTGTTATTTTATCAATTATGACTGTACTTTAGTGCACAAGTAACTCTAAACCCAGTCTAAGGGTAAAAGAGAAAGACATGGTGCATCTGAAAGCAGATTTCTTTTGTTCAGTGTAATTTACTGCTACTAAAATACTTGCTCCATATTTTAAAAAATAATTATGGTATTTCAAAATTTTGTTTGGTGGTTTAAGGTTAATGCAGTTAAGTAAAAAAAAACGCATTTTAAAATGAAATGGACATTTTGTAATCTTCAGGAACATGAACTGCGGATGGAAGTGGTATTGCCTCCTGCACCATTTGGTTGCAGAATATTTAATATCACTCAGCATTACTAATGTCATGGAAATGCATTTATAAATTTAACCTGGGGAAAACTGAGTGGGACGGTCAGAGAATTATCAAAGACGGTGTGCAAGTTAGATTTACAATAATAAACATTGACTATACTCAAATCTGAACATGTTGGCGTGTCTCTTTGCTGCTCGTAGTTTATACATTTTAGTTACCACAGTAGTTGCCTAAACATTACTCCATCCAATTGAAAATATGAGTAATTCAGCTTGGTGATCAGCCAGGGGGGGTCGCTATTGTGCAGTGACGTAAGTACTCACAATACCTCGCCCGAGACAGACAACTGTCAGCAGTGTGTGTGTGGCACAAATTATGGAAACACTGCATTTAAAATCACATTTTGACAATGGAAAATTTTGCAACAATTTCTCTTTGACAGAGTGTAAATACAATAGATGTAATATCAACAAAACAAATGAAGAAATAAATAGCATTTGTGTTAAACAAGTAATAATCATTACACTTTCTTATATGTGTTAGTTCATACCTAGTGTAATTAAGTCCAGTCATGCTGCTGGAAATAGGTGCTATAATCATCTTGAACATGTATTTCTTTGTCCGTTATTTTTCTACGTAAAATTATATCCAAATTAGTGTCCAAATCAACGTGTACAATAAGAAAAGTAAGGAAAAGTAACATATCTCCCTACTGAAAATTATAAAATGGGAAGCTCAAATCAAGCAATCTGATTGGTTCGTAGCCGTGGTATATTTAAGCAATTAAGACAGGCCGTGGTATATGGTTATTATATCACAGCTAAGGGGCGTTGTTCGGCTAACAGCCCCTTAGCTGTGATATAATAACCATATACCACGGCCTGAAGTGAGCTATTGCTTAAATAATGCCCACCATTGGCAAACATTAGGGTAATTTTAAGATTGCTGTGTTGTGTTTCTTTGGTGAAGTGTTATCTAAGATATATTTGAGACATCGTTTTATAAAGGCACTTTTAACTTGTGTAATATCGTGAATATCGGTACGGCTTGGGCGTTTGCCAGTGTTCCTTCGATTTGTCCTACCTTGTGGAAATGTCCTACGATAGCCTACTTATATCTATCGTACTTTACTATCCAGTCAGAAAATACTACCGCAAGTAAATTGTGCAACTTTATTCGACAAAAAGTCGGTAGCCATTTGTACCTTATCGGAAAATGCTTATAAACTTATAAACATCATTTTCATTAATTCTTCCAATACCCATCTCAAATACCGCAGCCAAACATAGTCCATTCCTCTCATCGCAACTCTCTTGCATGCCCGCAATACAATGTTGATGATATTCAGTCTTCGTGTGAGGAAACTGTAGGCGGTTTACAGAAGTGTCCTCCTTATCGACTCCAAAAGGAAAACACCGTATACTGTGCTGACGGGGAGTCAGCAAGTGTGATAACGAAACACTGCCCAGTCGCAAAACATCCGACTGGATCAGCATTATGTAAAACTTAGGTTCTCCATAATACAGTGCAGCTAATTATGTTTTGTACGACGTCATGGGGAACAAGTTGGTGCCTCAGCTACAAAGGTTAACCCAGCGTGATATGCTTAGAGATGGCGCAAGCAGGATTAATTGTTGTACTGTTTTGTCATGATTGTGTGCATATTGGATGATTTGGGGTTTTTCCTTGTATGCAAGAATTGCAATGGTTCAGGGAGACTCATCAACTGTCTCCTGTGCATCATTTACGCATATAGCCATTTCACCACTCACATTTTGCATCATACCGTCATTATTACGGAACACACTGAACAATAAATTGCATTCATTTTAACCTGACATTCCTTGTTGACTCAACACTGCACACCTAGACATTTTATGGTCCTAACATACACATATAACTCAGGATATCTGCACCCGGTAGTCACTTGCCTGTACACTAGTGTCGTAGCTGGCGACACAAGCCAGAGGCACAAGCGTTTCATTTAAATCACTGATTGGCACACACCTTGTACTCATTGCCTTGACTGGCAGCTGATTGAAAGGAAGCCATAAAAACCTGCAGACACTGCAGCCCCCTTGGGATTCAATTTGACACCCCTGTTTCTACACCACCCAGAATCCATGAAAAATGACCCAATCTTACTATTAAACATGGCAGGAGGAACAGTGAGTCCCTGTTCTTCTTTAACAGAGGAAGTATAAAAAAACATTTTCAAATTCAAGTAACACTTACACATCAGATTTTTGGAAACATATTAAAAACATAGCCCAGACAGTAGGCTTATTGCAAATATATCATTTACAATGGTAATTAACAATGAATTACAATTTATTTGCATGTATTATCCCAGAAAAAATAAATTTGCTTAAAATGATGCTACCCTATATACGTACGTACAGTACAGTATGATATATTTTGTTTTTGTGAACGTCTTCCTCAATAAATGGGAAAAAATGTTTAAAATATGGCTTGATACAAAAGTTTTATTTTCACAGATCAGTAATAAAATTCAACAGTAAATCCTACAGAGAGATTGGTCAGACAGACTGCACTAAAAGAAAGGATCAGTTTGGTCTGTACCCAACGGACCCCAGTCCTTGGAACAGCGATACTCTGCAGCTCTACAGCAGTTCCACTGCCACGGATCAGTCCGATTAACACGCGTGCATTGAGCAGCGGATCAGTCCTCATAACGAATGCGCTGACCAGCGGATCAGCCCCATTAACGCACACGTTGAGCAGCGGATCAGCCCCATTAATGTGCGTGTTGAGCAGCGGATCAGCCCCATTAATGTGCGTGTTGAGCAGCGGATCAGCCCCATTAACACACATGTTGAGCAGCGGATCAGCCCCATTAACACACACATTGAGCAGCGGATCAGCCCCATTAACACACATGTTGAGCAGCGGATCAGCCCCATTAACACACATGTTGAGCAGCGGATCAGCCCCATTAACACACATGTTGAGCAGCGGATCAGCCCCATTAACACACACATTGAGCAGCGGATCAGCCCCATTAACACACATGTTGAGCAGCGGATCAGCCCCATTAACACACATGTTGAGCAGCGGATCAGCCCCATTAACACACACGTTGAGCAGCGGATCAGCCCCATTAACACACATGTTGAGCAGCGGATCAGCCCCATTAACACACGTTGAGCAGCGGATCAGCCCCATTAACACATGTTGAGCAGCGGATCAGCCCCATTAACACACATGTTGAGCAACAGGCAAGTACAGTCGTAAAGGACAGAAACAGAAACCCGCCAAACAAAGTATTGTCCATAGTTTCCTTCACAGATTTATAAAAAATACAGATCATGGAAAAAGCACGTTCTGTTTGGGGAAAAATTCATAATGCATACAGAAACGGCTTCCTTTCCAGGGCGCAACTCGGACGTTGCTCAAATGTGGACCCAGGTCCTAATTCCATAAAACCCCCACAGCCTGTGCTCAACCTACAAAATGACCGGTTCTATTTAACAGAATCAGTGGTAGGGAGCACATACACACAGGGTTATACTGCCCAGTTGCAGGGAGTACATACACGCACACACACCAGGGTTATCCTGCCTACTATGCACGCACACACACACACACACACCAGGGTTCTACTGCCCAGTCGCAGGGACTACACACACACACACACACACACACACACACACACACACACGGGGAATACTGCCCAGCGATAGGAAGTACACACAGGGTTATACTGCCAGCGGTAGGGAGTACACACGCACAGGGGTATACTGCCAGCATGACTTTACAACAGCAGGAAAGAGAAAAGAAAAAGTAGGAGAAAGAATGATATGTAGAAGGAAACAAAAAGGAAAAAGAGAAGAGGAAGAGGGCATCCCTGTTTTAGCTGACGGGGACGTGGTAGGGTGTAAAAGATGGTCTCCAGAGTAACCAATCAGAGTGCAGTCCGGTACAGTTTGAGTAGACACAGTGGTGGGACGGTGTGGGGGGAGGGGGGTGTCACAGGAAGTAGTCGGCCACTGGCTTTTTGGAGGGGATGCCCCTCGTTTCCTGTGGGGCTGCTTCGAATATGATGAACTCTTTCTGGAGGTGTTCGTCCAGCTCCAAGATGGCCGCCACGTTTCCACACCTGGGGAGGGGGGAGAGAATGGGATTACACACTTTCACAACGAACCTGCTGGCACTGAACCTGCGGGAGGGTTTTTGAAGCTCACTTCCTGGTCTCGTTGAGAGACGTAGCTTGCTAGCGCCAGTACGGCTGGCTCTAGCATAGGAGTTTCAGCCACCCGATAGGCGTTTTTATATGTGTAATGTCTCCCCAAGTGCGACGAATCAGGGACAGTTTGCGTCACGGCCAAGTCGCTGTATTTCACGCGCTTAGTGGACGACTATACTTCACAACCTTACTGCACAATCTCTGGTTCAAATTTGTACAACATGGCGGTGCCCACAAACTGCAATTCCCAGGCATGAAACCGCCTTTCGCCAAGCCCATGGAGAGTGAATGGGTGACGTCACAGTGACTTGGTCCGTATTTTTCCAACGTCTACGGTCTGCACAGTGCGCTCGTTGTTGGAAGGGGGGGGGGGGGTGCGTTACCTGTAGCAGTAGTTGGGGGCCGACCACACGGTCAGCACGGTCTCGTTGAAGTGCCACTTGTAGCCTTCCATGACCAGCTGGTGGGCCCGGCAGATCATGTCGATGTCGTTGGCCGCGTTGAACTGGGCCACCACGTCGCTGCCAAACAGGTACCCCGCGCCCCGGGGGCTCACCCCCCACCCCGTGGTGTCTGGGAGAGAGAGAGAGGAGGAGGCGGTGAGCGAGCGGGACGGACAGACAAACGCGTGGGACCGACGGACAGACGGACGGACGCAGCCCGGGCAGGACGGCTCACCCTCGGGGTCCGACCACAGCAGGTCACACATGGGCCCGTCGTGCGGGACCTCCTGCTTCCGGTCGATGGTCCGGATCTGGTCCAGGGTCTGGATGGAGGGGGACAGGCCGCCGTGAACGCAGAAGATCTGCGGGAGAAGACAGGAGGTAACTATGGCAACTACGGCAACGAGAGGCTAAAACCCGGTCCTGCAAAGAATGATGGATGCATGACAGAGCAATGGACAGACATATGGACTGACGATAGAAAAACGACAAATGTATTAATTTATTCAGAACTATTCATAACTGTGCATCAAACACAGTCCTCTTCCACAAAGCAAGAGGAACAGACATGAAATAAATCAACAAACAAAAACGTGGAAAAAGGCCAAAGCAGGAACATTTTGCTTTATGCAGAAAAGAATAATCTAGAAATAACACAGAACCTCAAAGACAGACAGACAGACAGACAGAGAGGCAGACAGACAGACAGACAGACACAGACAGACAGACAGACAGGCAGGCAGACAAGGAGGCAGACACAGACAGACAGAGAGGCAGAGAGGCAGAGAGGCAGAGACAGACAGACAGACACAAACAGACAGACACAAACAGACGGACAGACAGAGAGGCAGACACAGCCAGACAGACCTTCCCATCGATGATGGCGGAGAGGGACAGGTAGTCGAAGATCTCGGTGCAGTATCTCCACACCGTCACCGAGCCGTACTTCCTCAGGCACTCGTCGTAAAAGCCGTACACCTGCGTGATCTGCCGGGACTCGTGGTTCCCCCGGATCAGTGTAATTCTGTCAGGGTAGCGCACCTGGCGGGAGGGAGGGGGGGGGAGAGAAACACAGAAACATTCAAACATAACATTACAAACTTACACAAGTTTTTACATTGCATCCATTTACACAGCAGGATATATACTGACACAAACACAAACAACAGTAAAAACAGCAATGAACGACTTCCCTTTAAAGAGTGACACTCTCACGTCACACTAACAGCACATAAACAAATTTAAGGGTAATGCAATAGTCAAATATAACTGTGCAGTGAAGGCATCATTACTGAGTCAGAATAACTGGCTAAGCCAGCTTGCTAATCAGACACTGTGTCAACACAGGGTAGGCAGTGAAATGACATCACCAAGGTTGAAAAAGATGATTACGATTTGCATATGCACTGAGGTATTTTAGCTGTGCAGCCACAGTAAGTCAGTTCACAGAATTTTTATAAAGGGCAGATATTTCCAAAAATATTTACAAAATGCTCACGACATAATTCTACTCTACTTAATTCCATTTTCAAATTTGATTTTTTTGAAATATTATTTGAGTTCTGGCAAAACAAACTTAGACACTGTGTATGTATTGAGTAGGAACATGGTAAAAAAATGAACTGTCACAAAAGATGTCTAGAATTAAAACCATTGCAAACCACATTAACCAACAAAATGCACGACTTCAACAAATACATGTAAAGCTATTAGTGTAACATAAGAATGTCACTCTTTAAATGGTAGTTTTTTAATTTTTCTATTGTTTTTGTTTGCGTTTTCAGCGGAATGCCGATGTTTCGCACCCACAGTGACCTAATATTTACGAAGTTAAATGGTGCATAACTCGATGCTGTAATGCTAGGAAATAAGCAGCTAGGGAGTGACATAAAATGAAGTACACAGGGTTCGTTTTGACTATACTGACCGCGGTGTTCGCCGAAGTGTTCGAAAAGTTTGCACTTCATCTGGAGTACGCTACCTACTTTCAGACAGAGCGGCAGAGTGATCGGCAGCATCGGCGTAGAATCTGAAACGTACCTTCAGGGCGAGAAGCAGCAGGAAAGTCTCCACGCTGTAGAACCCTCGGTCCACAAAGTCACCCATGAAAAGGTAGTTTGTCTCAGGAACATCGCCCCCTACCTGCAATTACAAGAGGCAAGAGCTTTTTACCGCAAACGAAAATGAGCTATAGGTCAACAGATTCAAGTGGACTGTAATTGGAACACAAGGAAAGAGTCACTGTTCTAGTGCATAGACGGGCGTCCACGGAACGCGGACTGTGCCAGTGCTGACTGCGTTCCGCAGCCTCCCAGAGAAGCATATGGTAGTCTGTACTGTCACTCTAGGATGGATGGGCGGGTTCCGGTCAGCCAGGGGGAAAGTGTCTCAGCATTCACCAGCGACCCCTGCTGGTCGTTCGGGTGCTCGCAGTTCACCTATCGAGCTGTCCGCAAATAGTCTTCCTCTGACCCGTGTCTGTGTGAGCCTGAACTGTGAGCTGCAGTGTTACAAGAAGCAGCGACTAAACGTCACACGCTTTGGAGCACATGATATCATAACCCATAGTGGAAGCTGACATCGGTGTTGCAATGTGTACAATCAGTCATTCCACAGTGGGGAAAAAAAACTAAAATTCCAACAAACCATCCGAAATAGCAAGCAATATTTCAACATAGCATCTGTTTAGAGCGGTATACAAATATATTCGAGTTGGCGAGACCCCAACCCATGGGGCGATATCAGACTCTCCAGCCACAGCAAACACTGAACCCCCCCCCCCCCCCCGGGGGGAGTAAGAGGGTTCGGTCCCCTGCCAGGGCACCTTCAATGCTGTAATTCCACCTCTGTCAGTTACACTCTCTGCTTTCCTCCCGTCTGAATAAAGCAAAAACTACTACGAACAGAAGAGAGTTCACTCTCCCTTAAAAACAAAAGCGTATATACTATAACTGTTCAATAACTTATAACCCGTTGTGCAGGCCGCATTCTCATTCAGACACCACATAATAGCTGGAATATTCACAGTCTCATTTAAACACTGTGTAATATGACATAGCAGGGGTATTCACATTCTCATTTAAACACTGTGTAATATGACATAGCAGGGGTATTCACATTCTCATTTAAACACTGTGTAATATGACACAGCTGGGGTATTCACATTCTCATTTAAACACTGTGTAATATGTCATAGCAGGGGTATTCACATTCTCATTTAAACACTGTGTAATATGACATAGCAGGGGTATTCACATTCAGAAGTTCCCAAACTGTAGGCCAGGTCCAGATTTGGATTGGTCATGGAATTCTCCACTTCAGAGCAGTCAAATTAAGTGGCTGCGTTCACAGTGCTAGCTCGAGTGAACATGCAGTTAGCTCACTGTATTTCCATATATTAAAATACGTCAGGCTACATTTTAATAAATGGGTCAAACGAAATATATACAGCCATAGAATAGCTCTCCAGTCAGAATTCTGGAGAACGATTGGTTAAAGTCACTATATATGTCATCTCTTTATATGATATAATCACTTATATAAGTATGTATGTAATCACTCATATCTTGGCAATACTTTTGTCCAGTTTGTAAGAGCATTTTGAAGGCAGAATCTGGTAAGGTAAGGTAAAATCGCAAGAGACTTACTCTGAATAATTCCTTCAGGTCGTAAAACTGCCCGTGGATATCTCCACAGACCTGGGAGGCAGAAACGCAGAGAAAGAGGTCAGCATCTTGCACATAGAGAAAACGGTTCGCAAAATGAGTGGGCTGGCAGTGGCAGCTACTCACCGTGACTGGAGAATCAACGCGCTGGACATTGCTCTCCTCCACCAGAATCTCCCTGAAAAACAACCATAAACCGCCATTTCAACCTTATGTACTCACGTCACTGGCACTGCCATTTAATTCACCGCTTATCTTATGAATTCCTTTTTATTTCGTGAATTTATCTGTGCTTTCAATGTGCAAAGCATGCCACGTGCAATGTAAGAAAGCGCTTCACAAATAGTTATTCTTATTCAAAACACCAATAATCAGGCACAGTGATTTTCATCCTGTTAAATTTATTTAAATACTAGTAATTTAATTTCAATTACAGTGGCTCATTTGATAATGGGACTGAAACGGGCCTTACCTGATTAATTTGTTAATAATGGAACTTAAAGCAGGCCTTACCTGATTAATCTGACAATAATGGGACTGAAAGCAGGCCTTACCCGATTAATCTGATGATACTGGGACTGAAAGCAGGCCTTACCCGATTAATCTGATAATAATGGGACTGTAAGCAGGCCTTACCCGATTAATCTGATGATACTGGGACTGAAAACAGGCCTCACCTGGCTTTGGCACACAGAGCTTTGACCTCATTTTCTTTGATGAGCTCACACCTTCGCAGCTGGTCAATCTGTCGGTCCAGGTCGCTGATATCTCCCATGATCACGGTACACAATTCAACTTCCAGACACCGTAGCTCTCACCAGGACAGACAGATGTGTGCACACTCACACACACACAAGCTTTCAAACAGATGCACTCACACACACTCTCATACATACACAGACACACAGACGTACACACGCACACACACAACCAGTTACACTGTGCCTCACTCACTCAAACAAAGTGAAAATGGGGAGAGGACAGGAGGAGAGAAGTGGGCCGGAGCACAGAGGCGAGAGGACCTGCATGGGGGAGGGGGGTGGGACACAGTAAAACTGCGGGGTCACGCAAGGTGGGAGACACTAATCAATGTACTTATAAAAGTTGTTTAAAAACAGACACGTGTACATACATATGTATGCATTTATGAAGACATACATGTGTGTATAAAAACTCTTATTTTGTGTGTGTGTGTGTATATATAAATACATATATATATATGCACACAACTCCATAATGTTTGGGACAAACACAGGTGTTTTTTTTCCCTTCTTGATTTGGCTCTCTACTCCTGAATTTATAGATTTGTAATCAAAGTTAAAGTGCAGATTCTCAGCTTTTATTAAAGGGCATTTCTGTGTATTTCACTTTGGTTTCCTCATGTAGAAATTACAACACTTTCCATACATAGTCCCCCCATTTCAGGGCGTCATAATGTTTGGGACAAATGGCGTCACGTGTGTTTCTGATTAGACAGGTGTGTTCAATTATTTCCCTAGTGCGGGTATAAACGAGCTTTCAGTATCTAGTCTTAATTCCAGGCTTTTGTTTGTTTTGGCATTTGTCTGTTGCTGGCATTTGTCAACACGAGGACCAGAGTTGTGCCAGCGAAAGACAAGGAAGCCATTATGAGGCCGGGGAATACGAGAAAAAAAAAGTCAGAGACATAGGCCAAGCCTTAGGCTAACCAAACCCAACTGTCTGGAACAGCATTAAGAAGAAAGATAGCACTGGTGAGCTCGGTAATCACAAAGGGCCAGGTAGGCAAAGTAAGACCTCTGCAGGGGATGCCCGAACAATTCTCACCATAATTAAGAAAAACCTCCAAACACCTGTCTGACAGATCAGAAACACTCTTCAGGAGTCAGGCATGGATGTGTCAGTGACTACTGTCCACAGACGACTTCAGCAACAGAACTACAGAGACTACACAGCAAGACGCAAACCACTAGTTAGCCACAAAAACAGGATGGCCATGTAACAGTTTTCTAAGAAGTACCTAAAAGAGCCTGTGGAGTTCTGTAAAAAGGTCTTATGGACAGAAAAGACCAAGATTAACTTGTATTAGAGCAACGGCAAGAGAAAAGTGTGGAGGCCAAAGGGAACTGCCCAAGATCCAAAGATCCAGGCAGAGCATCACCAGAAAATATACTCAGCACCTGGTGATCACAGACTTGAAGCAGTCATTGCATGCAAAGGATATGTGAAGGTGCCCTGAAATGGGATGGGGGGGGGGGGGGGGGGTAATTTCTACAAGGTGAAACCAAAGAGTGTAAAAACTGAGAATGTGCAATTTTTTAATATGTAAACTGTTTGATTACAAATCTAAAATTGGAGTACAAAACCAAATCAAGAAATATGTCTCTGTCCCAAACATTTTGGAGCTCACTATAGTGTGTGTGTGTATATATATTATATATATATATATATAGACATCCAAACACACGCACGAAGCCATAACATAATCCACTTTCCGTATGCCGTATCACTACCGCTCAGAAAAAATGCAACCAGCCAGCTCCACAGCATATAGACTACTGTAGGTATCGATAACTACTAATCAGCACTTCTAGTACAACCTGATGACGACGGTGTTTCATTGCTAGATTCATTCATATTCAAAGGCACGAAAACAGTTAATTTGGCATAACTAAGTTAGACTAAGTTAGAGCACATAAAATAAGATACAGACGTGAATATAACTCGCTAGCTAGCCAAGTTTAAGTTCACGTTTTTATCTTGCTTCTTCCCGACGGTATCATATCACCATAGTTCTGACCACAGTAACTTGACAGTAAAACAATAACTAGCTACCATTACGCAACTTGAAAATGCCTCCTGGATCAACAATACATTTGGACGACCGGCTATAGCTAGCTCGTGCTGAGAGGAATTTGGATCCTATTGGCTTCGTACAAACACAGCTAGCTGCGGTTTATGAAAGCCTGAGTCTGTACGAAGCCGATAGCTACAACGCTAGACTATACGGTGAGTACATGCTAATTTTCACTACCGTTACAGTGCTTTTCTATTTTACTGACTAGCTAGGTAACGTTAGCCCCTCACACCTGCTATTAGAATACGACCCCGGTAGTCCAAAGGCCTACGCTAACTACATAGACTAGCTCAGTTACATTCAGTTAAATGCCGGCGAGCTAGCTGCTAAGCTAACCTTTGCCATTCACTACAAAACTCTACCGAACGTCAGTGAACTCATGATTTAGTTTTTTATCAGAAAACTATGCCTTATTATTTTGTCACACCGATTTACCTTAAATTTCCAGTATTAGGCGAGAAAATTTTTTGTTCTTTGTATTCCGTTCTTTATGCCGATTACTCAAATTCGTTGGTAACTTCTCTCCGTGGCTACTTCTCTCAGCTGCCTTACTATTCCAGTTCCGCCCCTCTCACGATCTCCAACTAGTTTCCGGTATCGTCTTCTTCTTCTTCTTCTTTGGTGTTTTACGGCAGTTGGCATCCTTTTTAGTTGCATTACCGCCTCCTTCTGGATCTAACCATGTATTGCTGTCTGGATCTCTCATATCCTTTTACTTATTCCAGTTGCCCTCAAAAAACTAAATATCTCCTTCTTTCCCTCCACCGTGTCCCCACACTCAAGCAGATCTGTAAACCTTGCCCTAGTCTCCTAGTCTCTGTAATCCTGTAAACATTACCCTTCTTTCTTGCTCATACTTCCTGCATTCAATCAGGACATGCTCCACTGTTTCTAATTCCTGGCACTGATCGCAATAGCCAGTTGGATGTTTTCCTATAATAAATAGCACATTCAAGTTGCTGTGACCAATTCTTAATCTGCTTATGATTACTTGCTCTCTTCTATCGGTTCCACTGTTTCTTGCCATTCCTACTTTATTTTGTATTTTATATAAATGTCTTCCTTTTGTTTCACTATCCCAATGCTGTTGCCATTGTTTGATTACTCCCCTCCAAACTATGCTTTTCCCCTCTGATTTTGAAAGTTGAATGCCGGAAAAGTGCAGAAAGTGCATGAGCCTCTCATTAACCATCCGTTCCATTAGTTTACATATATGTGATGTTAAAGCAATGGGTCTGTAGTTTCCTGGCTTACTAGGATCTTTCCCAGGCTTTCTGATTGGAATTATAATTGCTTCCTTCCAGCTCATAGGGACTCGCCCCTCCTTCCACACTTTATTGAATAACAATATAATTGGGCTTTTTTGTACTGGACCAAATGCTGAAAATTATGGGATCTTTTGACCAGTTTAAATGCCTTGTTCCTGTCAGGTTGCGTGGGGGGTTTGGACCCAAACGCAGAGGGTGGAAAAAATACAAACTCCAAATGAAAGAACAAAAGACTTTACTTGACACAAGGAAACAAAAGGGAACAAAAAGCCTCACAGGGCGACCTTCAACAAACCAAGGAAAACTTCAAAACCCAGGAACAAGAAAATGCAGTAAATCCAAAAAACACCAGAAAACCAGGACATGGGCAGGAACACATGGAGCAGAGGCTTACGCACAAACAATCAGACATAACCACAAGGATCCAGCACCTGAGTCAAGGAAGAGGGAAACGTAAATAGAACAGACACTGACGAGACACAGGAGGGCACCATGAACAATCAGGCCACAGAGAGGGAAGGGAAAACGAGACAACCAGCAACACAAATTGGATAATTGAAAATAATAATACAATTAAACAGGACACAACCGAAGTGCCGCCATCTGGCGGCCCAACAAGGAAACACGCAGACAGGAACACAGGACCATGACAGTTCCTGCTCTTTACTGCTTGTTTGCACTTATCATCCCATCAAGGTACTAATTTTCTCTTTGTCCTACCTGTACTTTTAGGAATACAACTTATTGCAGCTGCCATTATACCCTGCAATATTTTGCAGTTACTCATTTCTATACTCATATTGTCGCTAATCTGTTGTAGATGTTTACCACTTTCAGTCATGAAATTTCCCCAGTTAGCTTTTCCAAAAATCAATTTACCACCTGTGTTCTCTGTATTATGTACCATTACTATATTTATTTTACTGTATATTGGATAATGGTCACTGCCTATGGTCCCTTCCTGATACACATCCCATTCGCACAATGGCGCTAAGGTATTGGTTACTAACGTCAGATCTATTACAGACTCCTTTCCAGTGTTCACATCTATCCTTGTGTTTCTGCCATCATTAATACAGACAAGGTGTTTTCCATCCAACAACTCTTCCACTACCTGCCCATTGTAATCTGTTTTATCACTCCCCCATAACGTATTATGTGCATTGAAGTCTCCACACCATTACAGGCATTTTTTTACACACAATGCTTCCTCTATTTAATCCTTCTATGTCTTCCAGTCTGCTGAGTTCTAATTTCCTGCATGGATTATAGAAATTTATAACCACCAGGTTCTTCCTTTCTGCCCACACTTCAATAACCACACACTCCAACTCATTTCCAATATCAATATTTCTATAAGGAATGCCCTCCTTCACAAAGGTGACACAACCCCCTCCTGCCCCATCCTTCCTGTCCTGCCTGATTGCCACGTATCCATTTATTCTAAAATCTAAACTTGGTTTTAACCATGACTCCTGGATACACAGCACGTCTGGTTTTTCCTTCTGACTATAAATGAACTTTTTAAAATCCTGGCCATTAGCAATCAAGCTTCTTGCGTTCCATTGGAGAATTAACATTGCTACTACTATAACCCAATACATTGTGTTTCTTGACTTGCCTGAGAACTTAACTCCTCCCTGACTTCCTCCCATTTCAACCCTCTTATACCCAGGTGATGCACAGCTGCTTTAACAATAATCTGGATTATTTCCGTTTTTGAATTTACCACAACATTAAGGGATCCTGTCTTTGAACTCCTTACCTCATCGTCCCGTCCCTCACTCTCGGTTTCTCCTAGGTTACCGTCACTTTTTTTTCTCTTAGCCGTCCGACGCCCACCTCCCTTCCCCACCTGTTCCCATTCACACCCATACCCCTCCTCCTCATTCAACTCCATGCTGTTATAGCTGTCTTCATCTACCTCCTTCCCCGCCATGGTACCACAGTCAACGAGAAGCAGCGTGAGAGTCTCGCTACCGGACCTATACAGGCTATCGGCCGACACTCCCACCCTTTACTCCTCACTCGACCGACTACCGATTACCAAATCCAACAATCAATTTAATCCAGCGAAACAGTAAGCAGAAAACAAATTCAAAACTTCGCGCCGCGCCGCACTTCCAAAACACCGTTTTCCCTGTTTCAGAAAATCGGCTTTTACCCGACAATCAGTGGCCGCAGTAGTCAGCTACCTACTCCTAGCTACCGCAAACACTCCAAACCAGCTTCTCTCAACAAACATTCATTTATAATCGCATCTATTATTGCCGTAAGTATGCACAATACCCTTCCGGTATGTTTTTCTTATTATTTGATTTTAATGGCGGTTGGTAAACTAAAATTACTGCATTACCGCCACCTACTGTATGCATTGCCATCTGATTTAGTTCTATCAAAAAACAAACAAATTAAATAAAACAACAGCCCCACCCTCCCATACCTGATCCACGATTCTTCACTATTTCCCTAGCCTATATCCCTGGCGTCTGACTCCCTCCAAACCCTTTCGCCAAAATTCCCTGTATTTCATCCCCCTTCACATCCGTTATTCCCGAAATCTCTTTCGGTGAATCCACCACCATCCTGATCCTCGCTGATTTTGTTTCTATCTCACTAGCACAGTTAATCACCATCGCAATAAATGCCAGAAACCTTCCTCTATCCAAATGATTTCTTAGTCACATCTCCCTTGAACTTTTCCCTCTATTCCAGTTCTATCCTGTTCCTTCCTCTCAGTTCCCGTTTCTGCCCTCACTCTCTTCGTTGCTTCTGCATATGTTATTTTATTCTGCACTTGTGTTCTTTTCACTTCACTTTCCCTCTTCCTTCTTTCACATTGCTTTGCTCCCGCTTCATGATCTCCCCCACAGTGAAAACATATTGCCTGGTCTTTAGACTTTGTGCAATCCTCATCTGAACATCTATATTTCCCACACCTTCTACACCTGTGATCCTTTTTCCTACAAACTGCTGCCACGTGTCCATAATCCTGACACCAATAACACCTCAGTGTGCCCTCATATGCCTAGATACATCAAAGCAAAAAGACAAGCCGACAGGGCTTGTTCAATATAGTGTTAACTTTGGAGTTGCTTTTGCTCTGTGGCATCCACTGACGTTTGCCAAGGGGGTGGAAAGTGATGCAGGTTTGGCTTGTTTTCAGTTGGAACTTGGACCTGTGAGGAACATTACAGAATGTTCGGATTTCAAATTATTATGTACATGGACGGAGTGTAGCACAGTGGGTAAGGAACTGGACTTGTAACCGAAAGGTCGTAGGTTCGATTCCCGGGTAGGACACTGCCGTTGTACCCTTGAGCAAGGTACTTAACCGAAATTGCTTCAGTATATATCCAGCTGTATAAATAGATACACAACTTTCTTACATAGCATTTTACATTGTAAGTCGCTCTGGATAAGAGCATCTGCTAAATGCCTGTAATGTAATGTAGTCAAAGAACTCCATTTTAGTCAAAAAAACTATCAAAACAACTCATGCGGTTGCTTTGGTCAGCAAAGGGGCCTATACTTCATCGCTACGTTGAACCTGGCTTTTGTACTTTTTACTGAAAAAACTTTATGAAGTTGCAGCGATTTCTTTTTTGGATATGTGGACAGTGGTTCAGTTTTGGCAGACATAGTGAAAATATAAATAAATGATTTGCTCTGTTTTGCAGTAAAATTGGTAAAAACTACACTGGCCATGTTTTTTCTGGTAATAGGATTTGTTTCCTGAAAATAAAAATCTCAGCTACATTTAATAATTTTCGCACACAATTTGAATGAATGGCTTCAGGCTGAGTGCTAAATGGGAAAGGAGAATGCCAGACAGCAGGCTGTTGATTTAGGATTTAGGATTTAATTAGGATCCCCTAATTTAATTATTTCTCCCTACAGACAAAACAACCACACGAAATACAAAACAAAAAAGTATAACTCACAAAAAGTGTCTCACAAACATACTATACATTCTTATTCATATACACCTATATATATATATTAATATATACTGAATTCATAAACACTGAATATACATACAAAGTGAAACCTTACAACATATTCATATACATACTGATATGCCTATACGTTGAGTCAAACACAAGTAGCTATTGTAGGTTTTGGTCTTTTAATAGGATGTTGACAATAAGAAAATACAAAATGTTGATAATGCAGATATGACAAATTTTACATGCATTTTCACAATATTGCATTTTGTTCACCCTTGTATTGGAGTAGTCTAAATAATGCCATACATACAGTAAGCAATTTGATCTTTTAAGGCTTATTTCTTGCCCTTTTTCCAAAATAATTGATTATTAAGGTTATCAATCATAAAGCAGGACAACTCGGGATCTGTCGGGATGTGAAGGAAGTCTTACCAAGTATGAACAAAAGCGTTCTACAACAAACTTACATACTGCACATTTAACAAAGAACAGCAACCACAGAGTCATGACTGTCCCTGTGCAGGAATGATCATCAGAAACATCAGACCCAAGATAAAATAATGCCTAATTAATAAATTAATATCAATCTACAGTCTCATAATGAAAAACATTATTGCAGGAGTATAGGAAACAAAGTTATTGTGAGTACTGCAAAAGGATTAAATGCCAGGATCAGTGTAAAGTGTCATAGTAATAATCCTTCTGCTTCAAGTGATAACAGTGATCCTAGGTTGGTAGTGCCCTGCAGTGGTGACAGTTAGCCCAGGTACAGTCTGAAGAGCTGTATCTTCAGACTACAGCAGAAGATGGGCAGTGACTGACTGGTTCCTACAGGGGGGTTGTCCTGAGAATAATTCCTCCGAAAAGATCAAGTATTCAGATGAGCTAGCCAGTAAAGGCACTTAAAATTAGGGAGGTCTTTGTTAGTTATTTCAATTCATAGGCACACTCACTAGTGACAAAATATGTGGACCACCAGGGTTCATACATTTTTTCACCAATGATTTTCAATGACTTTTCCCTGACTTCTCCACAACCTTTAACTGAATTTCCATGACCAAAACAAATGACTTTCAGGGCTCGAAATTGCGACCATTTTGGTCGCATATGCTCCCGAACTTTAATCTGTGCGACCTCAAGATATAATTGGGAGCATTTGTGCGAGTGCAAATAATTGTTGTGGTGCGACCTTTTTTTCTTTTTCCAGTCGAACGTCTCTTTCTCTGTACATTCGCTAGTTAGTACAGTCAGTATGTGCCTGGTGAGCTGACGGTGACCCTCCTAACCAATCGTGAGCTTGACATTCTTACCTTTAATGCTGATTTTAAATAGGTTAATATTAGCCTTCAATCACTCCCTTTCGCTGCACTCCACTGTCACGCGACACAGAGAGCTAACGGGTTAACTAATGTTACCTGAAGACAAAACTTTATATTCAATTTATTACCGTTATCGAAAGCTGAAAACTTGAAGCGAACATTTTTTTTGAAACGTTAACGTAGTGTTTTGTGTAGCGACCCGGTTGAAACAGCTAATTTCTCCGATGCAGTTTACTGGCGGTTGATTTAATTAGCGGTATTAATGTGACGTGAAGCGCCTTGTCGTTTGAATGCATAACACGCAATTCCTTGAAGAGTCGACACATTTTAACTGTTACTTGTAAACCGTACTGTTATATTGTCGTTTTTTATCAATAAAAAAACTATTGCATATTGTTGGTGCTCCTTACATTTTGGTGGGTGTTCCTAACTTTTTGAAGTTGGGAGCACCAGTGCTACCAAGTTAAAAAAATTAATTTCGAGCCCTGATATATTATTGAAGCTGCACTTCCCTGGCATATCGTCGGCACAGTAGGGCCTACGTTAACTAACTGCTACATTAGCAGAAGCGTACCTGTTGGGCGTGCCTGTAAACAGACTGAGCCAGACCGAATTAACTTCTCACCACCAAAATACCGCGAAGGTTACGTGCAAATTTACGTTTTATTACTATACATACTATTTTTATGATTGGATTAATTAGTAATTATATTTTATGCAACTTTAGCTATATTTCCCTTACTTTTGCAAAACTTTTCAAAAAATATTATTTTCCATAGCTTTTCCAGGGCCTGGAAATTGCATTTTAAATTTCAATGACTTTTCCAGGTTTTTCATGACCGTACGAACCCTGGACCACGTTAGGAACATTCAATTGCGTTTAGTGACTCCATTCTTCTGCACGTTGTTGTCAGGAGGACGTTCCCTGTCCTGTCCTTCCTGCTGGCTCTCACACCTGGGGAGGAAGAGCCAAAATTACATTTCCTGTTGACTGTCAACAAGAGGTCACGTTAATGTGCAAATCTCTTCAACAAGTGGAAATCAAATGATCCAGTTGTGCTGGTCTCTGTGAGGAATGAGCAGTTCTGCTCCAGGCTCTCTCTTCCACCATTTACCCTGCCTTAATTAGCCATTACACCAGGGGTGCACAACTCCAGAAGGGCTGGTCTATGTGCTGGTTTTTGATCCAACCAATTACATTAGTTTTAGATTTTGGATAATTGGATAAACTCATGTACTTGAGCACAGTAAAATCTTTAGGATGCACTTGCACTCTGTGGGTGTAGCTGGCGCTTATACAAGATATCCATCCATCCTCTATCTATACCCGCTTATCCTGGTCAGGGTCACAGGAGGGGGAGGGTGCTGGAGTCTAGCCCAGCATGCATTGGGCAAGAGGCATGAATATACCCTGGACAGGCTGCCAATCTATTGCAGGGCACACACACACCATTCACTCACACACTCATACCTATGGGCAATTTAGCGTCTCCAATTAGCCCACCTGCATGTTTTTGGACTGTGGGAGGAAACCGGAGTGCCTGGAGGAAACTCACGCAGACACAGGAAGAACATGCAAACACCACACAGAAAGTGCATTCAACTCCAGGCTGCCACTCAACAGAGCTCCTCCCAGAAGCAGAGGTGCAACAGCAGAGCAGCAGAGCTCCTCCCAGCAGAAGAGGTGCAGCAGCAGCAGGGCGGAGGCAGCAGGAAAGCAGCAGGCTGAGGCCTACTCTCCATCGCCACAGGGAGCTGTGGTAAGAAGGCCAAAGGCATTTTCCCTAACTGCTGAAGCAATCCAGACTGATCCACTGGAGAAGCCTAGCTTCAGCTGCCTTCCAACAAAGCGCTGAAATTCTTGACTTCTATCGGGACTTCTATCGAGACGCAGGAGCCTTGGCCTAGGCCTCAAATCTGCCTACACCACGGAGCTCCTCTACTGGTGAGAACTCATCTAAAGTTTCTGTGTTTGGATACACTCACTTGGCCATAACATCCTCCATTAAGGCCTAGAACTAATGTCCTTTGAACTTTTGAACTGACATTGTTTTTTCTGTTTGTTGCTTTTAATCTTTTCTTCTGTTTGTCACTTTTAGTCCTTAGTCCTAAACATTGCTCTTTTAAATTCTTTTGTTTCGGTTTCATTCTTCCTTCCCTTAGTTCTTCATTCCTTTATTTTTATATTTTAAATGTCATACATTTATTTGTATATTTTATTTATTGCCTTTGATTATTTTATTAAACAGCATTTTTATTTTTTATTTTACGTTTTGTTTTAATTCCTATTTGTTTTAATTCATTTAATTTTCATTTTTGATTAATTTATTGAGCCTATTGAGTTCATATTTTAATATATTTAAATACTTTTTTTGGCTTTTAATATTCAGTATTGCTGTAACTAGGCCTAGAATAATTTTATTTATTTATTTAGTTGTTTTCTTTTTAAATCCATTTCTAATACTTATTTCTACAGAGGTTAGTTTTATTTTTTTATTTTTATATTATTGGCTTCCTGTTTTAATCATGTCTCCTGTGGTATCCCCCTGTAAAGACTGCAACATAGTTGGGTTTAAAACCACCATCCAATTAAATAGTGATGGTCTCTGCTGTAGGTGCCAAAAACAGATCAAGCATCAAAAATACTTGAGCTTGAAGAATGCATCAAAAACCGTCACTGTATTCAAGAGGCTGAAAGGTTTATAGAGGATACCCTGACATCTTTAAATATTAGTGCCATACCACCCCCTGAACTCACCATTCCAGAATTCCCGACTGCCACAACAAAGCAGCACAGCACCATGCAAGGATCCCATCATCCCTCCACACCTTTACACAGAGCAGCACAACCCCAGCCTTCTCATCCAACAGCCTCTACTAATGAAAAATCCTCCTCCCACAGACGGCAGGACAAACCTCACTCTGGTAGGCCCCAAAACTCCCAGCACTCTCGCCTGAAGCCACATTTTCTGCAACGTAATCTTCCCCCCTCACCTCGAAGGCTTGACCCTCAACGCCCACAGTCCAAACCTCAAACTGCCGCATATCGTGATGCCCTGATTCATGGCGTCTCACTCACTTCTTCCCAACATCCACAATCATCCTCTGACTTGGACTTTAATCCTGTTCATCACAAACACAGCTGCCCCCCTCAGAAGCTACAATGTCAGTCCATACTTGTTCATACAACAAACAGATTCTCACCACTCAGTGTTCCCACTTCCCCTCCTCCACTATCACCTCACCAGGAAACCTTCTTCCCTGCTTCTTCCTCCTTTGGCCAAATTCCCTCTCCTATAGCCCTCATTATTGGAGACTCCATCATTCGTGATGCGAGTGTTGAGACTGCTGGACCAACCTTTGTCCTACCCATCCCTGGTGCCAGGGCTAACGACATCAAATCAAACTGGAAGCTATTATCACAAAAATCATCAACCTACTCAAAAATAGTCATACATGTTGGAACAAATGATGTACACCTTAGACAATCAGAGATTACAAAAATGAACATTGTCTCTGCCTTCAAGCAAGCATGTAAAATGTGGCAAGAGATTATCTTTTCTGGGCCCCTCCCTGTGTGTAAAGGTGATGAGATGTACAGCAGACTCCTTTCTTTAAATGTATGGCTCTCAAAATGGTGTGCTTCTCAGGGCTTTGCTTTACAAATAACTGGCCCTCTTTCTGGAGACAACCTGGGCTATTGAAGCAAGATGGTCTTTACTCCAGCCCTGATGGCTCCTACATCCCGTCTAGAAATACTAGTCAAGGATTGAACTATGACTGTTATTGACGCCAGGGTTCTGTCCCCTTAGCATGTACCCCTGGCTCAACAACTTCCCTGGACAAGTCATTTACCCAAAGACCCCCAGGTTATATCATCTACTGTTTCTAGGCCTCGTCACACCTTCAGAAGTGTATACAGATCAGGTGGTGTTAGGCATAGCAGTCTCATTTCAATTATTCTACTCCTAAATCCTAGACCACTTAGTTCAGTTAACCTGCCCCCCTCCTTGCATGCAACCTCACGGTGAAGCCACACTGTATGCGGCGCCGCCACACGGCGACACCGCCTCCATCCATTTTGAATGAGAGGTGGCGGCCAGACCCCCGCAAGGCATGTTGGGATTGCAGGCGGCGTGGCGAGAGGCGGCGGGGAGATGGCCAAAGTTCAACTTTGACTCCCAGGTGGGGTCAACACCGCGTCGCGGTAACCAATCAGATTTGATCTAATGATCCGTCAAGTAAATTGTTCCTATTTTTTTCCAAATTTTAGTTCCACATTGTACAGAAGGCATTAACTGGTTAATTAGCCAGATAATGTTTTTGTTGTTGGTTGTTACTCTGCAAAAATGGTTTTTATTCAGACTGGACAATGAACATGAAACACAACATTAAACCCAGTCAACATTTAACGAACACAACTGTCTGTCAAAAATAGGGGACATGCCCACAAGCGGCCGATTGTGGGGGCGCGGTGCGGCGCAAGTTGGCGGCGCCGCTTACAGTGTGGCTTCATCATTAGACTTCAAAAAAAGGAAGGGGCTTGGGGCTGATGCACCTTAATATTCATAGGATTCTTTGCAAAATGGATTCAGTGGACATTTGGGTCAATGATACTAATCCTGATGTTTTTGTTTTCTCTGAAACATGGCTAAACAGTTCTATTGAATATGATTCTATTGTGCTAAAGGAATATAAGATGTATAATTTTTAGATGTGACAAGCCTAAAAGGCGGTGGGGTAGCAACATATTAAAAATAACCTACATGCAACTAAATCACAAGTGTTTCTGTTCCAAAACAGTTTGAACTGCTAGTCACTAAAATACAACAAAGTCAATGCAGAACCGTAACATAAATGGGGGCTCGTCCGGGATGCTCTCAAGCCCCCGCAAACATAACGAAGCTAAAACCAAGGCTTCCCAAAAACAACCAATAACTTTCTTCAACTACCCATAAGAGATACTAAAATAGCTGCAAAACACAAGATAAAATCAAGACCCGGCTGTGGTCGAGAGGTGAGGAGAAAAAGCTCCCATCTCACTGAGAAGCCAACTCCAGGCTTCTTAAAAGGGCACCGCCACAGGTGCTCTCAATTAACTGTAACAAGACACACGCATGTGTCCAAACGGCCAGCGCCCCCACCTGAGGCGGAGGGACGTAACACTGACTTTTAAGGCTCATATTGATAAATTAAAAAACTACAACTGAGACTTGGTTTCCTTTACAGAAATAGATCTTGTTTCACATTTGACAGTAGAAGGAAGATTGTTGAGGCAACATTCCTTCCAGTACTTGATTGCGGTGATATAATATATAAGCACACTGCTGCTTCCACCTTAAAGCCTTTAGACTCCATCTATCATTCAGCCCTACGTTACATCACTGGAGATAGGTACCCTACTCACCATTGTGTGCTGTATCAGAAGGTGGGCTGGCCGTCCCTATCTCAGAGAAGAGACCAACATTGGTTCCTGTTTTTATACAAAAAACTACCTCCTTATATTTTATCTCTTATTGAATGGAGAGTTGGAGCCTATCAGACTCGTTCTCAGGACTGGTTGACTCTCCAGGTGCCACGGGTCTACTCTGAACTGCTTTTAGATATAGTGCTCCTCATGCCTGGAATGAGTTGCAGTGTGCATTAAAGCTAAACTCTTTGATTACCCTGGGCCAGTTCAGAACCCTGATTAAGAAACTGGCTACCTTTGAATGGAAATGTTCTGACTGAATTCAACTGTTTAATTCATTTTATTTTTATTATTGATTTATTTCACAGTTTTTAAAGTTAATTTTCATATATTCATTTTATCTATTGGAACCTTTAGCTTTTGTCTGTTAGACTGTTTTTCTTTTGTCATCAGGGCTCGATTGAAAAAGAGACCCAGTGTCTCAGTGTGATTTCCCTGTATAAATAAAGGTTTAAAAAATTTAAAATTTTAAAGGCCCCAGGCCAGATTCGACCCCAAGACCTTCTTGCGACAGTGCTACCCACTGCACCACCAATATGAGATATGAGTGAGCTAATCAAATAATTAAGAGCAGAGGTTGGTACGAAAACTTGTAACGGACCGGCCCTTGTTGTGCACCCCTGCTTTACACCAATGCAGTTTCGCTTGCAGAGGAAACCGCAGTAGCCTGTCTCTCAGTTTTCAGCTGTGCGCAAGCTTATCAGAACATGCAGTCATGTCACACACGGCCAATTCAGCTACTGAGCTGGATTTGACATGAAATCCAGATACAGATTTCCCTCCTTGGCTACCCCGGGTTCATACACTGCAGCAATTACACATCATCACACAATCTACACACAGAGCTTATCTGTAAATATCCACCATAATTGCCCCAAATTCAGTTTTAAACAATTCATGTGTTTGCCACTTTGTGTGGGTCTATGAATTTTGCATAGCCTATGAAAATGTTCTTTTTGAAAATAACTTACCATTAAATAATGACGAACGCCATGATCCCAATGACAGCAATTACTGTATGAGGAGAAGAACAATCAATGAATGGACACCTTCCACATTAAACTAGACTTCAAAGACTGCACACTGCACTGATCATGAATTTTTATGGCTGATTCCGATTTTTAAAAATCAAATCAGTCGGTTCTGATTTAAAAAAAAACTTTTGTCTATTTCTTTATTTTTATTTATTCATCTATTTTTAAAGCAACAAATAGGCTAACAAAGAAAACATAAAATTGTTGTTCTATAGGTTGCCAACACATTCAGATACTTTATTATAATTATTATTAACAGCATTAGGCCTATTGTTATATTGTTGACAGATGCTTCCAGAAGAGTGCGTTTTGACAGCTTCACATCATGATCTGTGCCAGTGCAACGATGGACTGCAGTCGCGGCAGAAGTGTCGATTTCTCTAGTAAGCCTCTCAAAAGGTGCAAGTGGAGTCAACACGTTTTACCGTTGACGTGGATTACCTTTATAAGATAATGTTGAAAATCCACATCCTGAACATATTGCACTAGCAGAATATTCATCAGACCGTTCCTCTTCACTTTGATTGCAGACTATATTTATTTGAACCAGAATACACAGATAAAGAACTAAATTGAATTTGTGTGTGCACAGAATAGTGTCTTACGGTCAATTCTGCAAATTCAGATTGAATCATTTTTAAGCTACTGGCAGAAAGTAAAAAAAAAAAAAACGTCTAAAAAGCATGACAAAGAAGCAGTTACGTAAAATACTATCAGAACCCATAAGACTGATTAAAATATTACAGAAAGAAGACCCAGGTTGAAAAAAACGGACCTTTAATGTCCGCTTCACCCACTTTGTATTGTTTCCAGACAGTTGACATTTTGGGAAAGATATAGCAGCAGAATTGAAGCATTCCAATTCAGCTTGCGCATGCTTATGTTTCTTACATCATAAAATCGGAATACAGATCGGCCAAAATAAAAATTAACCTGCCGGTCACCGATCGCGTGTTCCAGCCTGTTCCGATCCACAACCGATCAATCAGTGCACCCCTAGCTCTTATGCAGAGTGACTAACAGAAGTGGAGAGCATCAGTGTTAGCCCAAGTAAGACAGAAGTGTGACGTCACCTAAAAGAGTTCAATATCACTGTGTCAGTGAGTATACTAAGCACTGAAACATAAGCACTGTACTTAAATGCAGGTATAGTACTATTAGTCAATAAGCACTTGCCTCCAATCTCTTTGGTACAATCAACATGTACTGTAATATAACCCATGGTTATGTTTCTTATTATTTATTGATAAGCGCACAAAGGCATGTTCCCTTTGCCCATTTGTCCTTCACAGCCTGCTAGAGATATGGAGGTTGCAAGTTTGAGTGCAATAGCTGAGAGAAACTTCAAGTTACCTGGAACTCACACAGCTGCAGCAATTTTAGGAAGAAAAAAAAAAAGAGAAGAATGGATGAAATCATTGAGTTCTGAAGGAGATCAGCAGGCAGTTTTTTTCTAGTGCCTATTCATTTGCTCAGAACTCACCCCCGAGTGACACGATGGGCGTGGCTGTGGCCGAGGCCGTGGGGTTGGCGGTAGCATTAATCTGTTCCAAGTCCTCTGTTCCTGTGCAGCCAAGAGGGTTAAAAACCAAAAAAAAGTTCCATGGCTTTACATTCTGATACTCAGAACATGCCTTCTCATTGCAGCAGCATCACCACACAAACACACACAAATACATACAGTGAGCTCCAGAATGTTTGAGACAAAGATGTATTTTTGTCTTGATAGTCCACAATTTTAGATTTGCACACAAGGGGTTAAAGTGCAGATTCTCTGGTTTTTTTATTGTTGAGCATTTTAAACCCTTTGTCCAAAACAGCATTTCAGCATTGAACTGCATTTACATCTAACGCAGCCTGCAGATTTCCTCAAAATGCGTGTGGGGAACCCTCCTAGTCTAGCGGTGACTTAAGAAAACTACGTAATCACTATAACCCCCACACATATGGGGTGGTGGGGGGGGGGCTTTGTATCTTGGGCAGTTCCTTTTGGCCTCCACACTTTGCTGGAGCCATCACTCTGATACAAGTAAATATTGGTCTCATTTGTCCACAGAATCATTTTCCAGAACTCCTTAGCAAACTGTAGCCTGGCCATCCTATTTTTGCTAACTAACTAGTGGTTTGCATCTTGCAGAGTAGCCTCTTTAAGCCACTTTAAGTCTTTTGCAGACAGTAGGCACTGACATACAGTATCCACACCTGCCTCCTGAAGAGTGTTACTGACTCGTCGGACACGTGTTTGGGGTCATTGCTTCATTCCAGCTCACAAAAAAGAACTTACCAGAGGGAGGGGTGAGTCTAGATCTCAGATCTAGATCAGCGCAGGCTGCAGAAAGAGGACACACAATGTACATATGATTGCAAATGATCACAAAACTACACACAGGGAAGACTGATAGCTGTGCAAACTGCATTTCTATTGTGTCCAGTCCTAGACACCTACATTGTATGTGAAATGAAGGAATTTCAAGCAGGTTTTTGCTTGGGTCAAGCCTCCCTTCACGCATCATACCGCAGTTATTGCAAAAAGATATATATATACACAAATGCACTAATCAAAAATAAATCCATTCAATTTTAGCTGCCTTGGACATTTCGAATAACCAACAATCTAAAAATAGTCCCGCATTTTAGGTTTTAATTTTTACAATGTAATCATCTGTACGGTTTCCAGAACCTTCATTCCCACTACTCTACACCACAACAACTGTACTCAAACTGGAGCGAGGGCAGGAATACTCACGCATGTTGTTCGAGAGGAATACCTTCCATTCGTCTGAAGAGTTGTCCTTCCCTTCGAAATAAAGGGGCTGCTCAGTCCATAGGACAAGGCTCCCATTACTCAGCGCACAGGGAGCATCTGGCTTTAGGTTGCCCACAAAGCATTTGGGGATTTCTTCATTTCCTTTCATCCAGGGCTTGCCGTAATGGTTGTCCGGTATGATGAACCTCACGCCAGTTTTGCAGCCCTTTTCCAAGCAAACTGAGCACTGTCCTGTGACACGGAAACGGGAATATTTACTTACCCGGGACGGGGTTTGTGCATAGATGAGAGAGAAAAGAGCAGGGTTCCCAGGCGTCATGACAGGACACCCAAGACAAAACAAGTGAGGTATATGTAGGACTGTGATCAGCCTTAATGAAGTGTTGGAAACCTCCATTCCCGGAATGAGCATAGCATATTCCATATCACGTTTCTGCTACCACTTTTGCGTATGTTGGTTAGATATCTCCACATTCGTTCTGACTAGTCATAATTTCAATTAAAGCTATCTATTTTTTCCATTTTTCTCCCATTTTCTTCCCAATTTAGTCTTTATACCAATTCCCTGTGTGAATCACAGTCCTGGTCGATGCGCTATCCTCTGTTGGTCTGGGGAGGGTGTAGACTACCACATGCCTCCTCCGATACATGTGGAGTTGCCAGCCGCTTCTTTTCACCTGACAGCGAGGAGTTTCACTGGGAGAGCGAACACATTCGGAGGTTCACTCCATCTCCCCCAGATCCACACCCTGCTGAACAGGCGCCCCAAACAAGTCGCTAATGCAACGATCAGGACTCATACCCTCACCGGCTTCCCACCCGTGAACACTGCCAATTGTGTTCGCAGGAATGTCTGACCAAGCCGGAAGCACCGCTGCGGAGGATTGAACCCGGGTCTCTACGGTGGTAGGCGAGTGCTTATACCTCTACACTACCCAGAGGGCCCAATTAAAGATATCTTTAATTCCTCGCGATTTAAGATATCGAAATGATCTTTTTTGATATCTGAAACTGTATAAAAAAATTACATATATTTGACTAGTCAAAATGATAATTGAAGATATCTACAAATGTATTCAGACTAGTCAGAATGATAATTGAAAATATCTCCAAAATAAGATCGGTCTCCTTTGACGATATCCATAATTTCCTTGCAGATATCTTAAAAGGATTTGTGACTAGTAATAACTCAAATTCGAGATATCTCCACTTTAGTTTTGACTAGTCATAACTAATAATAATAATAATAATAATAATAAACTATTTTCAAATGAAGTTTGAGTTTTAGTTTCAGGTGCCATGTCTAGCACCCAGTAGGAATTAAAAACCAGAAACTCATAGCGTACTCACCGTCATATCGATATGTCTGAACGAAGACAAGCCCAAACATTCCAATTAGAAATATGCCTTGACTCCACATGTTTCAGAACATTCTGTCAAAGAAACAAGCAGTTAATACAGTGGTTCTTAACCTTGTTGGAGGCACCGAACCCCACCAGTTTCATATGCTCATTCACCGAACCCTACTGCCCACTAACTGCAGACTAGACTGAGGGGTGGACCTCTGCGGCGGAGGCTCCACCGAACCCCTGAGACCGACTCACCGAACCCCTAGGGTTCGACCGAACCCAGGTTAAGAACCACTGAGTTAATATCAAACAATCTTTGAAGGAAATTGTCAAGAAAGTTAAGAATTAAACTAGACTTCTTGAGCAGCGATTTACTGTAAAAAATGTCCCCATTGTCTCATTGACTTTTCTGCTGTCGTGTTTAATGTTAGCTACCTTGTGTGTGACTAACTTACCATTCTTGTACGTTGAAAAGCTTGTTTTTCATGAGATCCATAATACTGCAAGAATCTCTTTGTTAACTAGTGCGATACCAGCTGACGACGGCAGTGGCCGCCCGTCAGTGTGAGATTCGCAGGCACAGGGTGTCTTGCTTGGTAGCAAGCTTTGCTGGAATACTAGCCACAAGCTAAGCGAGCTGAAAGCGGCTGTCTCCGTATGTGGTCATCTAAAAAGGGTGAAGCTTTTAATCCGAAGAACACCATCCCAGCTATGAAGCATGGGGGTGGCAGCATCATGTTGTAGGGGTGTTTTGCTGGAAAAGAGACTGGTGCACTTCAGAAAATAGATGGCATCATGAGGAAGGAGGATTATCTAGAAATACTGTTTTCTGTCTGCTGTGGGGAATCAAGCAAATGTAAACACATGGAGCAGCAATTCACAGTCGACTCCATAGAAGTACAGGAAAAAACCTGCATAAGATGACCAACTACAAAAATCTTTAACCAAATGATAATACACTCCTCCCCCCATTCCACCCCCCCCCCCCCCCTTCTCCATTTTGGACCTACCTTATATAAAAAAATAAAAAATAAAAAAAAGAAGAAAGGCCAGATCAGCTCAGCCCTGCTGGGTTCTGTCTCTGTGCTGGCCAATGCAGTGGTCCAGTGCTCACTGCATTCTTCACCAATTCTCTCAGCCAATGTAATGTCCTACAGTGCACTGAAGAATCCTATACACCATTACCAGCTGGCTTCCTTATTCTGGACTGGTTATTCCAACATTGCTGGCAATTATCCTCTTATCCGTCTTATCCTCGCCCATCTAAACACTTGCACTTCCTCGCTGGTAGACTCATTCTCACTTGCCTAGTGAGCCAATAGGTCTCTGGAAGATGACATTAACTTAGCCTTCCATCACATATGGCTACATGTGCAGTCAGCTAACACATCCTTTTCTGCAGATCTCAGTTCAGCCTTCAATACCATCAACCCACTCACTGTTCCAATAGACTAAAGGACCTGAACGTCAGCCCAGCCATATGCCAACATCTCACCCTCAGACCATCAGCCTAGCAGCTCCTGAATGCCATGCACTTTTTGCTCTACTCATCATCCTGTTCAATAATGGCTTCGTTTCCCAGGCTGGTTCTGCTAAAGCGGTGGTCTCCAACCCTGGTCCTGGAGAGCTACAGGGTCTGCTGGTTTTCATAGTGACTCTGCACTTCATGAACCAATTAGAGCAGTTGATTACACAGTTAACTCAACTCACCTGGTGTCTTGGGTCTCAACTGGGTGCTGATTTTAAGGTGAAAACAAAAACCAGCAGACCCTGTAGCTCTCCAGGACCAGGGTTGGAGACCACTGTACTAAAGCATTCAAATATGCAGACAACACCATTATAACAGGCCTCATCACAGACAACCAAACACAGTACTGTTTAGAAGTCGAAACAGTGGTCACTCAGTGTAAGCAACCAACTTCCAACTTAACACGTCCAAACTAGGAGATCACCATTGTTTTAAGGCACAGGCAGAACCCTGACCCCCCATCCCATTAAAAGACAACAAACTAAAAAATCATTTTAATTTATTAGAACCCACATCAGTAGCTCCCTGAAATGCTATATGGACACTGACATCATCAGTAAAGCAGAAAATACTGTATTTCTTCAGATAGTGAAGAAATTTAAGTGTCAGACAACAACTGGTTTGGTTATGAGCATCCATCATAGAGAGCATTCCTACTTTATCAATCACGATATGGAATGGAAGCATGAACAGCCACAGACAGAAAAAAAACTCCCAAGCATTATCAGTCCTATTTGGAAGCACCTTAGATCACCACCAACCTACTGCATCCACCCAGATGGTCCTGGAGCTCAGGTGGGCCCACTTCTCCAGTACATTCTCTAGTGAGCCAGGCACTACTTTCCACACAATAAACTGCAACTTGTACCACAGGAGATAGCACTGATAAGACACTCACCTGTCCCTCATAACAATCTGTAATAAATGTACTCACCCCACTCAACTTATCATAAGGCAAAAAAAAACAAAAAAAACAATTCAGTCGCTTTTCAATAATGTGTAGTAAATGAAACGACTAGTTAGTGAAATCAAAGTCCTATATTGCAAACAGAATTGGCATTTTTATCTAGTGGCCATCCTCTCTCTCTCTCCCTCTCCCTCTCCCTCTCGATGGAGGCTATGAGAACTGGACATAGAGCTGACTTTTTCCCCCCGAATCCGAATAATGACGAGCAACTTCCGAAAGAAGAAATATCTGTTTCCATCGCATTATTCGTGCTTTCCCGAATACAGTATTCGGATACATCGCTACTATCTAGCTAGCTACGGTTTTTGAAAGTCTGTGTATGCACGAAGCCGATAGCTATCGATAGCTACAACGCTAGACTATAGCGATGCGTACACGCTAATTTTCACTACCGTTACAGTGCTTATTCTATCTTACTGCCTAGCTCCTCACACGACCCCGGTAGTCCAAAGGCCTACGCTAACTACCTAGACTAGGACGGTTACATTCAGTTAAATACTGGACGGAGTGTAGCACAGTGGGCTTGTAACCGAAAGGTCGCTAGTTCGATTCCCGGGTAAGGACACTGCCGTTGTACCCTTGAGCAAGGTACTTAACCTGCATTGCTTCAGTATATATCCAGCTGTATAAATGGATACTATGTAAAAAGTTGTGTAAGTCGCTCTGGATAATAGCGTCTGCTAAATGCCTGTACTGTAATGTAATGTACAAGCGAGCTAGCTTCTAAGCTAACGTTTCCCATTCACTACATAGAAAACCGTTAGCACTTACTAGTTAGCTACAAAACTCTACCGAACTCATTTAGTTCATCAGAAAACTATGCCTTATTATTTTGTCACACCGATTTACCTTAAATTTCCAGTATTAGGCGAGAAAATTTTTAGTTCTTTGTATTCCGTTCAGTTCTTTGTAATGCCGATTACTCAAATTCGTTGGTAACTTCTCTCCGTGGCTACTTCTCTCAGCTGCCTTACTATTCCAGTTCTGCCCCTCTCACGATCTGCAACTAGTTTCCGGTATCATTCAGAGCCTGTAAAAAAATATGGACAAACCTACTGTGACGTCACCCATTGACTCTCCGTTGGTCTCTAAAACACGTTTTGAAGCGGGCATGTTGTCGATTTGGCGCCAAAACCAGAGTTACGCGGTCTTGTGAATCTTCCAACTTATCACGTGACCTTCTTCTTCTTCGGTTTTGTTTAATGGCAGCTTGCATCCTTGAAAGTTGCATTACTGCCATCTCTCGGAGTAGGTTAACAGCTAATTAATTACAGCTTATTGAATATCACACTTTCATTAACAGTCCCGTTCTCCGAAGGTAGTTAATAAAGCATCTCCTCCCCTGAACACTAGCACCACACTCCAGTACATTCTTCAATCCTGCTCCTGGTCACCAGCAGAACTTGCTGGTGACCAGACTCACACACGCGTATGCGCATAATACGCGAGTAGCATACCGACGTAATTTCAGTAAAAAACAAATAAGAATTTTTTAAAAAGACTTTCACTTACGTATATGTAGGTCTACTTGTAATTGAAATCCATGCGCCGATATTTCTTTGTAAAAACTCCTATCACTGCATTGTAAACCTCTTCATTCTTGGCCTTCAGTTCTTTCAGTCTCTGAGACTCGAGAGAAATTACTGCCAGGTCTGAAAGCCGTCCTTGACGAGCCCTATTCCGACTATACGTTTTTATCCGTTTCAAAGCAGAAAGGGTCCGTTCTACCGACGCAGTAGTGGCTGGAATTGTCAGGACCAGCTTCAGTAGTTTTGTTGACTCTGGGACCATTTTCTCTAGATCGCTGGGAAATCTAGCTTCGAAAAATATTTCCATTTTCTCGGCAGTTCTTGTTCCCTAAATGTAATGGTGGCTCGCAAATAAGCAGTTCTCAGCTAGCTACTGGGCGAACCAGGCGAACTTTCAGGGGCAAAAGCGAGGAGCCTCCCCCGTTGTTTTTGACTTCCCTATGCAGCTTCCCTATTGGTCAATGGAACTGTCTGTCTCAGTGTGCCGGTTCGAAAGCGAAAATGACAGCTACTTAGCTAGCGTTAATAAAATTGCAGGTAATAAGTAGCTAACGTTAGCTAAGTTCTAGCTGCAATGTTTAAACTACGGCTAATTTCTGCATCAGTTTCACCAGAAGCCCCCCGAGCCAAAGGCAAATACCGTTTTTCAGAGACCGTTATAACGTTGTCGCTACACTGAAGTAGCAAACTAAAGCTAGACTAACGCAGGTAGACATAGGGTGCTAAAATAATCCTTTGATATGCTTAAATATAATGTTTTTAGCTAGCTACAGGCATTTTGTTAGCGTTTCAGCCCTTGGTTGCATATTGTGGCGCCGATTGTTTTCCCCTCCGGTGGGCGTGGTTTTCAGATTATGACGCGTTGCGCTCTCTCTATACAGTGAGCACCATAATTAATTGGACAGTGACACATGTTTTGTTATTTTGGTTCTGTACTCTAGCACTTTGAGTTTGAAAGGTTACAGTGACAACGAGGTTGAAGTGCAGACTGTCAGCTTTAATTTGAGGGTATTTTCATCCATATCGGATGAACCGCTTAGAAATGACAACACCTTTTGTACATGGTCCCCCCATTTTAAGGTACTACAAGTATTTGTTGGAATTGGCTTCACAGATGTGTTTCGTTAGGCAGGTGTATTCATTTGTGTCGTTATAGTGAATGCAGAAGAGAGCTGTCGATGTCTAGTCTTGATTCTAGACTTTGCAATTGCTTTTGGAGATTGCTGTTGGGGTGTGACAACATGAGTAAGACAGCAGTGTCGATGCAAATGAAGCTGGCCGTCATAAGGCTCAGAAATGAAAATCAATCAATCAGGAACATTAAAAAAACCCTGGGCATGCCCAAGTCAACAGTTTGGTTCATCATTAACAAGAAAAAAAACAACTGGTGAACTCAATTATGTCAAAAGACTCGGTAGACCGAGGAAGAAATTACTGCCAGGTCTGAAAGCCGTCCTTGACAAGCCCTATTCCGACTATACGTTTTTATCCGTTTCAAAGCCGAAAGGGTCCGTTCTACCGACGCAGTAGTGGCTGGAATTGTCAGGACCAGCTTCAGTAGTTTTGTTGACTCTGGGACCATTTTCTCTAGATCGCTGGGAAATCTAGCTTCGAAAAGTATTTCCATTTTCTCGGCAGTTCTTGTTCCTTAAATGTAATGGTGGCTCGCAAATAAGCAGTTCTCAGCTAGCTACTAGGCGAACCAGGCGAACTTTCAGGGGCAAAAGCGAGGAGCCTCCCCCGTTGTTTTTGACTTCCCTATGCAGCTTCCCTATTGGTCAATGGAACTGTCTGTCTCAGTGTGCCAGTTCGAAAGCGAAAATGACAGCTACTTAGCTAGCGTTAATAAAATTACAGGTAATAAGTAGCTAACGTTAGCTAAGTTCTAGCTGCAATGTTTAAACTACGGCTAATTTCTGCATCAGTTTCACCAGAAGCCCCCCGAGCCAAAGGCAAATACCGTTTTTCAGAGACCGTTATAACGTTGTCGCTACACTGAAGTAGCAAGCTAAAGCTAGACTAACGCAGGTAGACATAGGGTGCTAAAATAATCCTTTGATATGCTTAAATATAATGTTTTTAGCTAGCTACAGGCATTTTGTTAGCGTTTCAGCCCTTGGTTGCATATTGTGGCGCCGATTGTTTTCCCCTCCGGTGGGCGTGGTTTTCAGATTATGACGCGTTGCGCTCTCTCTATACAGCGAGCACCATAACTCATTGGACAGTGACACATTTTTTGTTATTTTGGTTCTGTACTCTAGCACTTTGAGTTTGAAAGGTTACAGTGACAATGAGGTTGAAGTGCAGACTGTCAGCTTTAATTTGAGGGTATTTTCATCCATATCGGATGAACCGCTTAGAAATGACAGCACCTTTTGTACATGGTCCCCCCATTTTAAGGTACTACAAGTATTTGTTGAATTGGCTTCACAGATGTGTTTCGTTAGGCAGGTGTATTCATTTGTGTCGTTATAGTGAATGCAGAAGAGAGCTGTTGATGTCTAGTCTTGATTCTAGACTTTGCAATTGCTTTTGGAGATTGCTGTTGGGGTGTGACAACATGAGTAAGACAGCAGTGTCGATGCAAATGAAGCTGGCTGTCATAAGGCTCAGAAATGAAAATCAATCAATCAGGAACATTGAAAAAACCCTGGGCATGCCCAAGTCAACAGTTTGGTTCATCATTAACAAGAAAAAAACAACTGGTGAACTCAATTATGTCAAAAGACTCGGTAGACCGAGGAAGACCACTGTAGTGGATGACCAGAGAATACTCTCTATGGTGAAGAAAACCCCCCTGACAACAGCCCAACAGATCAAAAACACTCTCCTGGATGCAGGTGTAGATGTGTCAAAGTCTACCATACGTAGACGACTACACCAGCAGGACTACAGAGGGCACACTACAAGATGCAGACCACTGATAAGCCTGAAGAACAGAAAGGCGAGATTACAGTTTGCTAAAAAGCACCTAAAAGAGCCCCAAGAGTTCTAGAACAAAGTCTTGTGGACAGATGAGACAAAGATTAACATGTACCAGAGTGATGGAAAAAGGAAAGTGTGGAGAAAATAAGGAAATGCCCATGATCCAAAGCATACCACCTCATCCGTGAAACATGGCAGAGAGGATGTTATGGCTTGGGCCTGTATGGCTGCCAGTGGAACAGGCTCAGTTGTCTTCATCGATGATGTGACTGCAGACAGAAGTAGAACAATGAATTCTGAAGTCTACAGAAATATTTTATCTGCTCAGATAAAACCAAATGCCTCCAAACTCATTGGACGGCACTTCATCATGCAACAAGACAATGGCCCGAAACATATTGCTAGAGCAACGAAGGGGTTTTTGCCGGCCAAAAAGTGGAAAATCCTCGACTGGCCAAGTCAATCACCGGATCTGAATTCAATTGAACATGCATTTTACATGCTGAAGAGGAGACTGAAGGCAAAAAGTCCCCGAAAAAAGCAGGAACTGAAGATGGCTGCAGTGCAGGCCTGGCAGAGCATCACCAGGGAAGATACCCAGCGTCTGGTGATGTCTATGCGTCGTAGACTTCAAGCAGTCATTGCATGCAAAGAATATGCGACCAAATATTAAAAATGATTACTTTATTCTACATTGTTAAACTGTCCAATATTCTTTGATGCCCGAAAATGGGGGGGGACTATGTACAAAAGGTTCTATAATTTCTAAACGGTTTATCCGATATGTATGAAAATACCCTCAAATTAAAGCTGAGTCTGCACTTCAACCTCATTGTCATTGTATCCTTTCAAACTCAAAGTGCTAGAGTACAGAACCAAAATACCAAAAAATGTGTCACTGTCCAATGGATTATGGTGCTCACTGTATTACTCAAAGAGCGCAGCCCTGAGACTCACCTTTAGATCGAATGGGGAAAAAAGCAGAGACGGGGCGGCCTATCCTCCAGCATTCTCTTCATATTTGAAGCAGCATTAGCAGACATTTTCTAATCAAAAATCTTAAAACCATTGCAAACATACAGAGAAAGAACATAAAAAGCACAAAACATACATGCAAGTTTTTTTTAAATGTCTTTATTTCAGAAAAGCTCAATTCAGTGCTTTTCACAGGGTAGGCACTGCCTACCTTGCCTACCCTGACTGAACGTCACTGAAACGTATAATTCAAAATCATAGACCCAAACAATCCGTCCTCGCATGCGACACATTCCACTCTGGCACTCTTTCCTCGACCGCGTAATTATGCGGCGGCGGATGTTACCGACGTGGGTCAGACAACAAATAGCCATTAAAAAATCATTTAAATTTATTAGAACGCACATCAGTAGCTCCCTAAAATGCTATATGGACACTGACATCATCAGCAAAGCAGCAAATACAGTATTTCTTCAGATAGTCAAGGAAGTTAAGTGTCAAACAACTGGTTTGGTTATACACATCCATCGTAGAGATCCTTCCTACTTCATAAATCACGGTCTGGTATGGAAGCATGGAGAGCCACAGACAAAAAAAGCATTATCTGTCCTATTTGGAAGCACCTAAGATCACCACTAACCTACTGCATCCACCCAGACAGGCCTGGAGCTCAGGTGCGTCCACTTTTCAGGTACATTCTCTAGTGAGCCAGGCACTACTTTCCACACAACAAACTGCAACTTGTACTACAGGGGATAGCACTGACAGACACCCGCCTCTACCTTATAACTGGTAACCTGTTAAAAAAAAGCTTGGGCCAATTTACTGTAGGCCACACAAGTCCAGGAAAGATAAACATAATTTTAAGATAAACATAAAAATAGAAGGGCAGGCCTGTCTACACTTCTTTTAAATAAAAAAAGTGTTTGTTATGCAGATACTTTAGAAAAATATATATTGGTGTCCAACGTGGGGCTGTACATGTCCAAATCCCACCCTAATTTGGAATGTCCAATTTGCTATGTGCAACTGTGGTCCCAACTCCCCAACTGGGAGAGTGTAGACATCCGCAGTTCCCTTCCAAAACACCAGGTGTCACCAGCCTGCTTCTTTTAACACCGCAGGCCACGGCCAGCGGGGCTCGCTAAATACCCGACTGTCCCCTCCCATACCCTGGGTGAGGCAATCGGCAAATTGCAAATCACCCTCTGGAGCTACCGGCCACAGTCAGCACTGACACAGTCCAGATTCAACCTGAGACCATGGAACTCTAATACACTATTTAATAATACAACGCATAGTCAGTAGATAGGACAGGACCATTACTTAGTGGAAGTAAAAAAAAAAAAAAAAAAATAGAATAATTTTCACAGTGTAAATGCTCTTTTCTGTCACTGAGTCAGTTATACATGAGTCAGTTTAAAGTATATTAACCCATTTCCTCTATGTGCATTCCTTATTTGGTCATTTAATTGTAAATACATGAAAGCAAAATGTTCCTTTCTAAGGAGTTAAATATCAAGTCAAATTAGTACCTTCACAGGGAAAACATTCAATACCAAGAGCTGTACATAAAAGACAAAAATCAATCATTACATCAATCAAAACGGCAACCAATGTAAACAATTTAAAATCATTAGATACAAAAGCAAACACAGTCCAGCACCTGTTAGTGAAAATTCATCCACAGCTGATTATCAGCAACAGAATTAAATCGTAGGTGTCAACACACAGGTTGTAGCAGACCCACAAAGAAGAGCACAGGGGTTGGACAAAATCACAGACATACCGAAAGAAAAATGAATCGGTATCATTTGGAGCAGCCGATTTCACAAATCAGCCGTCAGCTATCAACATTAGCAATGTATTGGTCAACGTACACTTATCAAAATGTTGATTGTCAGACCTCTTTTTTAACTGAAACATACTGATAATTGGCATTCAAAATAACGTGATTAATCTGTGTACCTCGCCGCTTTTGACTTCGGACCTTCAGACTTCTGAAGTGTGGTGTTTCTGTTATTTTGTACAACCCCTGTAACTGTCAGAGTTAAAGCAGACACACTGTCCAATTAAAGTGCACCGCGACAAATGGCACGGCATTGTAACAGCCGCAGAGGAGGCGGAGCCTGTGCAAGGAGGCGGAGCCTGCGCAAGGAAAGCCTCGGTGTCTCCGCCTCCCTCACAGAGAGCAGAAGTAGTTGTGCAGCGGGATGGCCGTGACGCCGGAGACGGCGATGCCGAAGCTGTCTCCCACGCTGGCGGCTGACATGGCGAACTCCCGCTCTCTGCTTCCAGTCTGCAGGGAGACAGTCACACAGGACGCTCAGATAGGGAGAGGAGTAGGGGGTGAAATGGGCAAACACACACACTCACGCATATGCATAGACACACATACAAACACACACGCACACACACGCATGCGAATAGACACACACACACACACACACACACAGACGGCCACAGAGAGACACACAGAGAGACAGAGAGAAAGGAGGAAAAGAAGGAGATGGACTCGCCTCCTTGCTGATGAAATAGAAGGTGTTGACATAGGCTGCACCTCCAAGCAGACCCTCATAAACAACTATGGCAAACACCACAGGTGCACTGGGGAGAAACTGATAGTACACAGCCACTGTCAGGAGCCCAGCATTCACACACTGCAAAAGAGGGAAAGAGAGAGAGTTCATAAAACAAACTGGCCCATACAGTCCTTCAATACTGAATAACAGAAATGCGGCCATTCGTGAAGCACCGAGCAGTCTGGCTCCATTGTAATCTCTAATAACAAAAGTGACACATAGACAGTAAAAGACAGGAAAACAGACTGTTCACTACATTTCACTTTCACCACTTTTCTCTTATTCCTCTCTCCCTTCCTCCCTCCTTCCTTCCACCTCTCCACTCCTCCCGCTCTCACCTGCAGTACAGACAGGACCCAAACTCTCCTGAGTTTCATGCAGAAGAGAGACGAGCGGGAGAAGAACACTCCGATCTGGTACAGAGTCTGATACCTGTCACCACAGAGAGAAGGATGAGTGTAACTGACTGATACCTGCCACCACAGAGAGAAGGATGAGTGTAACTGTGACTGATACCTGCCACCACAGAGAGAAGGACGAGTGTAACTGTCACTGTAATTAAGCTCCCATGATGCACTTGAAGCCAAATAAGCGGCTTTTAACATTACAATTACTCAGTCTCGTCAGAGTGACAGATGAGTTTCAATTGAATTTTGGTTATGAATGCTCAACTCCCAATTTTACAGTTACTGTTAGAGCCCAGACACTAAATAAGCACACCCTTCTTTCATTTGAACTAAGTAGGTAATGAGTTTATCCAACAGAGCAACTGGTTACTATGTGACTGTAATGTAATGTAACTGTAATGAGTGTTTATCCGGCAGATTGACTGGCTGCCAAGTGATGTAATGTAATGTCATTGTAATGAGAGTTTATCCTGTAAAGCGACTGGTTGGTCAGTGACTGCAATGTAATTGTAATGAGAGTTTATCCTGCAGAGTGACTGGTTGCTAAGTAGCTGTACTGTAATGTAATAGTAATGAGGGTGATCCTGCAGAGTGACTGGTTGCTAAGTGACTGTAATTTAATGTAACCGTAATGAGAGTTTATCCTGCAGAGTGACTGGTTGCTGAGTGACTGTAAGGTAATGTAACAGTAATGCTGTAGAGCGACTGGTTGCTATGTGACTGTAATGTAACTGTAATGTAACAGTAATGAGGGAGGGACTCTGACCAGCGATACTGCTCTGCATGGGACATGTAATATCCGGGGAAAAACAGCAGCTCCAACTAGAGGAAAAAAAGAGGAAAGGAAGAGGGAAGAAATGTGTGTAAATGAGCTTCTCATTAACTTTTTATACACAGATTGTCTATTCAAGTCGTGTTTCCCCATTATCTTTAACAGATTCACAATTCTAATGCAATACCCTTTTGTTTAGTTTCTATATTCATTATGTTTTCAGCTTTTTCCCAAGCAGTACATCACAGTGTTCTTGCTGTTTCTATGTCCTACCTTTGTCTAAGGTGGTCAACTTATAAGCACTTTAGAGGGTTTTCCAAACACGTGATTATAAATTTCTTATTTATCTTAAAACTTTTTAAAAAGTTTTTAAAAGTGTGGGTGTGGCCAGTGTAAGTGCGGCCAGTGTGGGTGCGCCCAGTGTAAGTGGGGCCATTGTGGGTGTGGCCAGTGCGAGTGGGGCCATTGTGGGTGTGGCCAGTGTGAGTGGGAACATTGTGGGTGTGGCCAGTGCGAGTGGGGCCATTGTGGGTGTGGCCAGTGCGAGTGGGGCCATTGTGGGTGTGGCCAGTGTGAGTGGGGACATTGTGGGTGTGGCCAGTGTGAGTGGGAACATTGTGGGTGTGGCCAGTGCGAGTGGGGCCATTGTGGGTGTGGCCAGTGCGAGTGGGGCCATTGTGGGTGTGGCCAGTGTGAGTGGGGACATTGTGGGTGTGGCCAGTGTGAGTGGGGACATTGTGGGTGTGGCCAGTGTGAGTGGGGACATTGTGGGTGTGGTCTGAGATGAGAGGGACTCACCAGGCCCTGGTTGATGAAATACTCAGCAAAATACACAACGCTCAGAGGAATGATGAACTTCAGCAGACCCTGAGAGAAGGAATGGAGCAAACACACCCTTATATACAGGACAAACAAACACCAGCCCTAAAGAACACACACGCATATAGAGGCCAAACATACACCAGCCCTAAAGAACACACACACATATAGAGGACAAACAAACACCAGCCCTAAAGAACACACACACATATAGGCCAAACATACACCAGCCCTAAAGAACACACACACATATAGAGGCCAAACATACACCAGCCCTAAAGAACACACACTCATATAGAGGACAAACAAACACCAGCACTGAAGTACGCACACGGTCAGGTACATGCACTACTTGCAGAGCCTTTAAGCCTTTAAAAAGCGCACATTTATGACTTCATATAGAAATATAAATGGGCTACACGATGCTTAATGGTCAGATTTGTCAGTAATGTGGGAACAGGAATGTTTGTTGGGTAGAGCAACACAGGTGTGCACAGGACAGTGCAGAGACTCACTCGGAGGGCAACAAGTCTTTCTGCGCAAGTCAGATCTCCCGCATCGCCTGGATCTCCTGAGGCTGAACCTGAAGAGGAATAAACTCTGATTACGGGGCCACGTGCAAGAGGTTTGGAGTGAATTCCATGTCAATTCAGTCAGTTCAAGAAAGGAACTAAAATTCAATTCATGAACTAAAATTCACTTCATCAACTGTTAACTGTTATTCCATTCAGGAACTGAAGAAAGGCCTTGTGTTCAACGAGGATATTTCAATTCGTTTTCTGAAGTGACTGAAAAAACGTGTGTAACCCCAACTCTGGTGTAGTGTTGACACATACATTGGAATTCCCATCCAAATCTTTTCTCTTCAATCCCACTGATCATCTCCATGTCATTCATATTTTCCCTCTCCTTCCTGTCTCTTCCCACTCCTGGTTTCCCTCGGCACTCCGGGACCCTGTCGCGCTCACCCTCCTCTTCCTCCTGCTCTCGCTCCGCGTCGTCAGGGACCTCCGTCATCAGGGGCCGTCTCTCCTGAGCGCTGGGGTCACGCAGAAGCCCCTCCCCCTTTCTGCTCCGCCACTGAGGAAAAGAGGGCGGGAACTCCAGGAGGAAAAAATAGCTGCGGGGAGCAAATGGAGAGAGGTTCCGCACTGACGCGCTCACGTGCGACGCTGCACACTCAACAAAACTCCGGCATTCCACCGACATGCCAGATACACTCCAACAACTCATTTACACTATAGCCATTTAGCAGAAGTTCTTATCCAGAGCGACTCACACAACTTTTTCTACATAGCATTTACATTGCATCCGATTATACAGCTGGATATATATACTGAAGCAATGCAGGTTAAGTACCTTGCTCAAGGGTACAACGGGACTCGAACCTGCAACCTTTAGGTTACAAGACCCTGCTTCTTACCCATTATACTACACTGCCACCCACACTGCAACATTCCAACAACGCTCAGAACGGTAAAATGAGCCAGCTGTCACTCACCTGGCAGCCATGATGGCCGGGACCACCAGCATAATGAGCAGCGTTGCCCGGGGCGACAGACCCACTTGTGTGAGAGCGGAGTACAGTAATGCTCCTGCCACCCCTGCACCACCAGTCCCGGACCCCCAGCCCCCCAACACCGTCCTGACGAAGACAAGGGGGCGGAGTCAATGACACAGGGCTGAACAATGCACTCTACCACACTCCTGCTCCACCAGTCCCAGACCCCAGCCCCCCAACACCGTCCTGATGGAGGCACAGGGGCGGAGTCAATGACACAGGCCTGAACAATGCGCTCTAGCACACTCATGCATGGTACCAGAAAACTGTAGTGTGCGCACACACACACACTGTGTGTGCATGCGTGTGTGTGTGTGAGCGTGCAGACATATGCACAGGCGTGTGTGCATGCACGTGCATGTGTGTATGTATGCATGGGTGTGTATGTATGCACGTGCGCGCGTGCGTATGCATGCGTGTGCTTGAATTTGTGTGCGTGCGTATAAGCGTAGTTACCTGTCAAAAAACACAGTGAGAGAGAGGAATGACAGCTCCCCCAGTCCAGAACTAACACTGGCAAAGATGACTCCTGCAGTGAGACAGGTGGGTGTGAACAGGACATTTATTGTTACGCAATAACCTGTCCTGCACTGCCTAGGCAACCTGTGGTGTACATGTCCACTGCCCTCCCCACTAGCTGCAATAAACTTACTTCACCACGCTCATGCAAAAATTTGCTCAAAAACAGACCTAGAATGAGATACAAAAACAGAACTGTCCAATCTAATATTTCATACTCACATACTTATATTCTGTTCACAACTAACAGTGATCATGTTAATAATTTGAAGCAGTACCCAGAATGCTCATTCCCACAGTGGAAGAGAAGGACACCAACAGGAAACTGGAAGCTGCCGCAGCAACACACAGCAACACACGGAACCTGTTGACCGAAATTAGCCCAGTTAGTTAATACAACCAAAATTTTCAACACTACTTCTGTGATGGCAGCGGTAGAAAATCCAGGTTCAGAAAGTAAAAGTCCTCTTCAATATTTTGCTTAAATTACCTGGGTTTGCTAATTAGCACAATCCAGCCAGGAGGTAGAACTAATTAGTGAAATCATCTTGCTGAGGTCATGGGTGGAAAAAACGGACTTTAACTTTGCGACCCCAGGACCTCCCACCTCTGAGTGACAGTTAACAGAAAAGATTTAAATGTAGTAAAGTAAACTTTTACCCATAAGGACACTTGTGGATGAAGAAAGGCGCAGCCAATTTGATGAGGAGAGTCGGAAGAATATCGGCGAGGAGCACAGCCTAAAATTAAAGTTAGACGTCCAACTGTGTCACTGGCCTCGGCATACCATGCACAAGCTGACAGTTCACTGAGCCTACAAGGCAGTGCGAGGTAAAACAAGCCGGCCCATTAAATTTGCCAAAAAATGAATATTTTTAAAAAATGGAGGAGTTGTATTTTACCGCAGTAGAAACTGGGTTACAGTCATAGCGAGTGCTGTTGCTGTCATTCCTTCCCTCGGGTGTAATGAGCGATGCAGATAGGGTCTACAGACGGTGGGCAATGGAGAGTTAGTTAATACAATACATAAAAAATGAGTAGTAAACCGCTGGGCGGTTGCTGACAGTACCACGCGACAGACACCGTCACGCGGATAGTCTTACGTTGGTAGTGGTGTTGTGCGTCTCCTGTTGTTTCAGGATATCATGGGCGGCACTCAACATTACTACATAGGCAAAGTTGTTGCACAGTCCCAGCAACCTGGAGAAAGAGGTGGAAAATACCTCCAATGAGATTGCTTGAGGACACAACATACAGTATGGACTTCAAGTTGAGACATGAAGTAGAAATGCGTTTAATTCCGATGTGAAAATCTTAGATTATCTAACAACTCACCAAAACCCGCTTACATTTCTCCAGAATGACACGCGACCTATACCAGCGATGAAAACACAGAAAAACAAAAACAGGGATAACTGTCAGTTTGGCTGTCATTTTGGTAATCGGTAGTGGCACGTAACAGGAAGCAAAAAAGAATAATTACCACGTGAATTGGAAGTCACAATAGGTACGTGGTCGCCACTTAAAGTTTCCGTATGGTCCATGGCGAAAACAAATAAACACACGCCTACGCTGATGATATTACAGAAATTATGTCTTAAGTTACCTTTGAAAATCTACCCGGAAATCTGCCAAATCTAAAGATTCTGGTAGTTTTATTTAGCGATTTAGCTAAAGTATCTACATTTATTTTTTTAGCTACCGGTAGCTACTAGCCGACTACTGATTATAAAAATAGGCCATACGTCTAAGCTTGCAAGGAAGTAATCTAAGTAATCAAGCTGTACATCCGATAGCGAACGAGAAGTTTAACGCAAATTAGGTCAGTAGACAAACAGGGCACCAGTTACTACTTTCATTTTGGTTTAGGACTTCTACACTGTCTGTGGTTCATTGCCGCGTCCTTCTCGTTTTGTTTTACGCATAGAACGTACATGGGAACTGGCGACGGTAGGAGGAGCCAGGCGTTGAAGCTTAGGAAGTAAAGGGAACCAGCAGCCTCTACTGCGCATGTACAAATACGCAGGTTGTGGGCGAAACACTGGAGCTCGCATTAAAGTGAATGGGGAATATCACACTTTTGAAGGCAAAATATAACTTCCCCGATGGTATTTTGAAAATATGTTATGTAGAGAACGATGCACGTGAAGGATCCAAAAGGATAATCGCGGCATTATCTATCGTTCTTTCCATAAACAACGAGAATAGGCCATAGACCGTACATAGGAACTGGAGAGGGTAGGAGGGGCCAGTCGGTGAAGTCTAGGAAGTATGCATGTCTATGGGATACGCGCATGTGTGTTTGAAAATAGGTGTGGCCTACAGTTCAGTTCACAGTGTGGTTATAAATGACGATTTTATGGAGATCCAGATCGATTGTGAGGTGCAATGGGTACCCATTGTCAGCATATGAATAGTGGATTTCATGACACCTTTTCACCATTTTAGGATTGTTTGTCAATCTAGTGGATCTGGAGTGTGGACTGAGGAGTCTTAAGGCTTATTTACAGACTACATGAATCATGAATTTCATCAACAACAAAAAAACCTCTAATTTCTGAATCAACATTCCAAAATTTAATTCCTATATCTCCTGTACCCTATTTCAGAATGTTATTAACATTAAATTCTCCCCCTATCTCGCAAAGTAGTCCTACATATTCCTCTTTAACTATTACATTTACTATAATGACATGAAATACTGTTTCTTACTCTCAACCCTAACCACACCTGCCAGATTCATGTTTCTTTATGATAAACAAAGTTTAATCCTGTGTGACCAAGCCATAATCTAGTAATAACATCCTCCTCTTTCCTGTTTCCCCCACCAGACCTTATATTCCCAACCAGTGGATTAATGACAAATGTCACCCTTTACTGTCTCTATTCCATTCATTCTGCCTGACCTTGTCCCCCAGCATAATGTTGCAACATTCCCTTTATAACCAAACCCTACCATAGCACCGTGGTGTCTCAACCAAGTTGATCATGAAACGACTATTTTCATGATAACCTTGAAAAGTTTTCTTTTATTGTTTAGTGATCAAAATCAAAAATGTTAAAAGTGGTACAAACCACACTCTCTGGTCCTTCCCTGATCATAAATTAATATATTGGTTTAATAATTGACCATTCAATTGTCCCCCTATAATTATATTGTTGATAAATGACAGTAATAGTAATGTTTTGTGCTGAACTATGATTTTAAAAAATACTGACATGTTCCCCAGGGCTTTGAGGCCTGGGAACCACTGTGAGGCTGGAAATCAACGGCTTGTTGTCAAATTCTGTGTCCAGGCAGTATGTCTGGCAGCTCATGGGCTAATTCACCACACCTCCACTGCTTTGGCCGTCTAGGACAAAGGCTTTCTTTCTTTCTCATTTCCTGCCCATCTCCCTGGGCTCAAGGATTTGTCGCACATGGACTACCTCTGCTGGCTAGGGGTGGGCCCATGAAGGCTTGCAGTGAAAGCCCTGACCTCCATGACTGTAGTTCTTTTGCAGTAACTTACTCCTGAACTCCAATACTGTACTTCTTTTGCAGTAACATACCCCTGGCCCCCTCTGTCATTTTTCTGTGTTCCTTCCTCATCGCTCTCATGAATAGTGCAATATGAATTATATGGCTGTAATTTAACCTCACTCTGAGATAACTAAACTAATGTAGCACACCGATAACAACCAGTGGAACAGTGCTGATGGTGATTGATGTATGTGTTCTAGAACTATCTGGAAAATCCTACAGAGGCATACAAAGTGCAGACAGAAATTATCCACCAATAACCTTCAAGCTAGTTTGTTGTTACTAGTGTACTCCATGGTTGACAGAGGACTGCATTACGTGTAGCTTCCCCTGATAGTTATGGCGACTGTACACAAACCTTCCTCAAACCGAACCTAACCTGTGTTGCGTAAGCCTGGTGAAACACAAAAAGGATAACCTCCGGGTCTCCACAGTGTCTCGGCCACCTGCCAAAATAACCCATAACAACAGGAAAAGGAAGTGTGAGCTCACCGCCCAGCTAACACACAACCTTCTCACAATGTTGCTGCCTTGTGTGGCAATGTTATAACATTGACAAACATTCCGGTAACATTGTGACAACATTTAGTGTTAGCTGGGCTTTGTCCTCACTTAAAATCCAGCTCAACTCCAGTTCCCATCAGCCCACATATGGACCTCTAGATATCCCCTGTGATGGACCTCTCTAGCTTTTAATGCTTCCTCTGTGTCTACAGGGAGTGTCCAAGGAAGTATATTCCCTGGAAAAGAGTAGGGGGGCGGGCTCTTGGTGGTGGGGATTCCTGGCAAGACCTTATTTGGACGTACAAAGGGAAGTGTGTAAAGTGGAAGGCTTGCTCAGGATTGCATTTAAGGGAAGACCAAATGAACATTTGAGGGGAATCTGCTTAACAGCTCTCCTGGTACCATAGTCCTCTCCTACGAGCATTTTTGGTATACATCAAACCTCTCTTTATGTTTCTTTTCTTTGTCTTATTTTGTTAGAGTGTACGTTTTTCCCTTCTCATAGAATAGCATTCTTCATTTGTCTTCCTTTGTAGATAAAATGTTTACCTTTCAGCATTGTTGAAACTACCTATCTTTGGTTATAGCCAACTGTCATATTGTGCCATTATAAACTGTTTTCCCTTTTTCAGTGCATCTAAAGTACGTGGTTAGCATATACGCTGACCGGGGCGTGCATCTCTGTGAGGACCAATCAGAGCACTGGTCTTATATGTGGGTTGGGGTAATACTGTGAGAGGTTCAGTCACCGCATATGCAGCTGCTCTGGTCTAGCTGTTCGACCCAGTGTCCAGATGGATCCCAGTGTAATTCCATATAAAATAATAGAGGGATCATAGTCCAGGATATTTAGATAGCTTCACTTACCAGATGGAGTAACCTTAGTTAGGGTTCCCTGGTTCAGCTGTTATATTCGGTACCTGGACATACACATTTTTTCAGGTTGAAGTCGCTTCGTTATGGTGCAGAAACATTACTTGCAAGTTTCCCAAATGAGTAGCACCTTTACCTGCTGTCAGAGAACGATTAGATGAATGCCTGGCAGCAATACAAAGTCTTGCCGCCCATTATGTCAGCACGCCTCGGTCAACACACGTATATGCAAAAGCATATTCAAACGAACATTCACGTTACAGGATTTGAAGTTGTTGGAGTCAGATATGCTTTTTTTCCTCCGTGTGGCCATGTCTAAATCTTTACAGGTAACTGCCCTGAAATCTCTCTCCTTTTCCCTTCTCCACCTCGTCCAATCCTCACTAGTCCACACCCCACATTTAAAGATACGCATCATATCCTCTTGCCTCAGTTGTTGCAATCACCTCGAATGCAGCGAGAAGCCAGTAATACAGTTATGGGTTTCAACCTGACCAAAATTTGCAAGCGCTCAACAATTAATTTGTCCATGTTGTCTTCGTGTTTGCTCGCCATGTGACATGCATGATTGACGAAAAGCAACTGTACATTTGTTAAACGTACTGTCCGTAATGCAAGGCTATGGGCTGATCTGTTTCAGATCTGCCATTTGTCTGCTTTGAAGCTAAAATTAGACATGCTGCTGTAACTGTACTGACAATTGTTGGTCTGTATTCATCCAGAAGATGAATTTCTCAGAGAGGGTAAATTATATGTAAAGTAGACATAGTCACTGTGGTTTGTTGTAATACCTTGAATTACTTTACTTGTTACAGCTTTCTTTTAATGCAGAACAGAGCTTAAATTAAGATTATTTAAACATGGGGGATAATTGATGAACTTGATAAATTAATCAAATTGGTTATCCAACTTGAGAAATCACACACGCACACACGCTCACACACACGTGCGTGCATACACGCACACACACACACACACACACACGTGCGCGCATACACGCACACACACAGGAAGGCAACACCACATTGTACCCGCAAGAGGAAGAAAGACGGGGAGATCTACAGCCTTTTATGAAGCACATATCAAAGACAACAAAGCGAAACATAATTGAGCAACACAATTGCAGGGACTGATAATTACAACACGCTCATAAAAAGAGGGTCTACCTGGCACAATGCAAAGCAGAATAAACTCCACATCATACAAATGAACAGTTTACATATTTTTTTATGTTAGAGTGAAAAAGTTTACAGCTTGTACTGTCTGTGGAACAGGGGTGTCCAATCCAATCCGAAAAGGGCTGGTGCATGTTTTTGTTTTAGCCAAGCACGATGACGCCTGATTCTACTAATGAATGAATCAGTCTTCAATCAAGACCTCAGTGAGTAGAATCAGGTGTCTTAGCGCTGGGCTAAATCAAAAAACTGCACCCACACCGGCCATTTTCGGATAAGATTGGTCACCCCTGCCGTAGAGAAATGGACCAACGGTAGATTCAGAAACTGTGTTTTAGTGCATAATGTCTGTACTCTAGCACAAACACAGACAGAGGGTCGGTTGTGCACTACAGACCTCCTCTGTACATTTTCAGTTTGCCTAGGAGGAACCTTCCAACATACAGTCAGATATTCCTTGTCACACGCCAGCGTGCCACCCCAGGGAGGGTGATGCGGCAGTTCCGGGAAACACCATTGGTTGCACATGGAGAGAGAGAGAGAGAGAACGCACCCACACAAACACAAAAGGAAATAAATGAACATCTTCGCCCTGCATGGCCTCTTCATCCTCTTCCTCCCCCTGCAGTTTCTCGAAGTCTCCAGTCTCAGAGTTCCACATGCACTTTATTGTCACTTTGAATTCCACCATCTCAACACTGAAGAGTTTCAAGATCCGTGCCTGCTCTGGTATCTGTGCATCCCCATCTTTACACACCACATGATCCTTCAGCAATTTCACCAGGCCTTTCTTGAGGGCTGTGGGCAGTGCCAGGTGCCTCAATGGAGGCTCCATAGAGTGGGGGAACTGAGTGAGGGGCCCTTAATCCAGAATTATGGCCATGGGTGCCTTGTTTCCTGCCCGAGCAAAAACCATCTCCTCGAAGTTACTGAAAAAATCTAGCACCTCTTCCTTGGTTTTATTAGAGAACAGGACCCCCACTTCGCCTTTCAGGCACTTGCTGATCTTGTGTAAATTGTCCTTGTACTCGTCTGTTGGCCCCTTTCCCAGAGCGATCATCATGACTTTTTTTCACCAAAAAAAATCTACGGTGTTGCCATGCCATCCAGATGTCTTTTAGTTTGTTGTTCCTCATGCTGGCAACGGTGAGAATGAAGACGTATCTGTACACGTCCACACATTTCCGTGACTCTTAGTAAGTTCTGTTTCACTTCCAATCCCTTTTCAGTTGTTTTTCTTATATACATTTTCCTGTCCCTCTTTGATTTTGGCATGGTTGTCACGCTGGGCTGTATGACCCCTGCAGAAGGACTCCGTATTGCTGCTGTTGTCAGAATAAGGCTGAACAGCAGCTTTTCCGCTCATTGCGGTCGGTGCAGCTCTCTTGGTTTGGGGCTTCCCCGGTCACAGCTGCCTACTGGGAAGAGAGCACACTTTAAACGCCTGGACTAATTGGTAATGCACTCCAGGTGCGTGTCCCTACTTAACCAGTGGACGTGGTCCTTTAATTGCCCTGAACCTCTACCAAGGACCGAAGCCTGCCACATATCTATTACACGCTTTACTGAAGTTCCAATATACAGTCAGATATATCAGTTACATGCTTTACTGAAGTCCCAACATACAGTCAGATATATTTATTACCGGTTGTACTGAAGTTCCATTCCACAGCTGACAAATAGATGTGCATATTATGAAAGCATTTTCATAATGCTAAGCATTCCCCTTCTACTTGTAGAGGGCAAGGGTGTAAGTTTAGTTTTAATTTTGGGGGGTTGAAACGCATTGGCCTTGAGAACTGAAACGGTTTTGGGGAGGGGGGCATATTCAGAAATATCTCCATCCTGGGAGATATTTTTGAAAAGAACAGCTGTGAAATTATAAATTCCGATGAATTCCAAAATACTTCAGAGTACTGATCAGTATCGCCCAATCACAGCGTGAAATCCCCACTTTTATTATATGAAGTCATTTTTCTAATCATCATGCTATTATTATTATTAGGGGGTTATTTCATCTGTTTTGTAATATTGGGGGTTGTAACCCCCCTACTCCCGCCCCCCCCCCATAAATGCCATAAATGATAGTTTTCGTGGACCTTGGCGGAAGGTCAGTTCCATGTAATTCCAGCTCCCATTCATTCGATAAATGTTTCACGGCTAACATTAGCCCATTCCTTTTATAATTATTTTGTGTTTCAAAGCACAATATAATTGCAGGGAAAAGGTGAAAGGTAAAAGTGCTTATTGCAGGTGTGTGGAGCCAGGAGGTAACTGTACAATAAGATCCACACACTCCCAAACAAATGACACTAAAGTTGCTGTGGTTCTGACGATAGCCTAATGTTGAAACATTTGCTTTTTCCTTTTTTTTTTGTACTTACACAAGTACATAATTAATATTTGCTGGACCCCAGTGTGTTATTTTTTGTGTGCGGGCAGCACTTCCATTTTAAAGTAAAATATACTGTCATTTCCCTTTCCCTTATTAATTGTAACATGGACAACATGAACTGTGACTGACACAAAATGATGTCACAAAGCAAGCAATGGTGGATAAGATAATTTATTTCTCTATTTCCAGTGTTTACAATATGCTCAATATCTTCTTGCCTTAGCTGTTAGAGACAAGAAAAGGCTCATGTGTGGAATCATGTAATTACATCACAAAGGAAATGGAATCCTCACACCTTAGAGGTGCTTGGAGACGGGGGGGGGGGGGGGGGGAGCAGAGACAGGAATGGGGGCGGATGATTTCTGGATCTTCCATCTCCCGCACCAGAGTCGGAAAGCAAACGGCCATGTTTGTGGGACGTGCTTCTCTCTCCCTCGCTAGACATCGAAATGGCATCACTAGTACAGAATGGGAGGTGGGAGGAGTCTTAGCAGAGTGAACGTTACGGGAGCCCTGGCGGTTCCACTTCCTTGGGGTGTGGGGGGTGAGGGGGGGCGGTGCGCAGAAAAGCGTCGGCGTCTAATAGGCGTGGTTGGCCACGAAGAGGGACTCCCCGGCGGCGGCGCCCTTGTCCCCGGCGGACACGTATTTGCCCAGGGCAGCCTGGCTGTTGTTCTGCGGCAGGAGAGAGACAGACGGGAGGGGTTAGCACAGAGAACAAGCCCCTGACTGCACTACACCAGGGCGGCTTTGCTAGGATAGACTACGGTAGGCTAGGCTACGTAACAGGGCTCTCTTGATGCTCTCTTGTTGTAATAAAGATCATTAATTTATTCATTCACTCCTCCTGGCAGGCCTTGCTTGACTGCGCTACACCTGAGCGGCTACGCTATGCTAGGCTAGGCTAGGATACGTACCAGGGCTCTCTTGATGTACTCCTCCTGGCAGGCCTTGTCTGACTGTGCTATGCCCGAGCAGCTACGCTAGGATAGGCTACGGTAGGCTAGGCTACGTACCAGGGCTCTCTTGATGTACTCCTCCTGGCAGGCCTTGTCTGACTGTGCTATGCCCGAGCAGCTACGCTAGGATAGGCTACGGTACGCTAGGCTACGTACCAGGGCTCTCTTGATGTACTCCTCCTGGCAGGCCTTGCCGTTCTCCTTCTTGCCTCCCCAGGCCTTGAGGGCAGATGCCTGCAGGGCGCGGCCGTAGGAGAAGGTGAGGGCCCATGGCCTGTGCAGAGGACACTGGTTGATGGCGTTCAGGTGGATGGAGGCCTCCTCCTCACTCTGGCCACCAGACAGGAAGGTGACTCCTGGGGGAGTAAAAGAGCCGAAGAGTGAGCCTTCTGACACCCCCCCCCCAAATTCTGCACCCATTTTCAGAGCATGCTTATAGATCTGATATAGCACAAAGAACTAAGCCTCTTTCTTTTCGAATTTCCTTTGGGGATAGGAATGTTATAGGTATGCCTGTGTAAAGATTATCTGTATAGTAGAATTTACTTTTTATTATGATAGTAATCGTTTTTTTATTTGGCTAACGTTATACTTATTGCTTAAAAACAGGCCTTCTTTGTCTTTGTGGTGATATTGCACTTAAGCAATCCTGAGTGTTACACTGATGTTTTCTGTGTCGCTGTTGATAAGAGTGTTTGCTACGTGATGATAACTGAAATATAACAGAAGGATTTGAGTGAAGTTCAACTCATAAAAGAGATAAACAAAGCAAACTACTGAATATTTTCCAGTGAATATAAATTAGTTAAAGGAAAATTCCGTGCTGTTGTCAGGAAGTATTTTCTATGAAAAGAGTGAATTAACCACAGGAGTGTGCGCTGACGTGCACTTCTCACCGGGAACTGCAGGGGGCACTGTACGACGCAGGGCGGTAACAGTAGCCATGGCGACCTCCTGGGGAGTGTACTTGTGGGAGCAGGAGTGTCCGGCGGTGACCATGTTGGGCTTGAGCAGGGTCCCCTCCAGGTAGACGTGGTGGTCGGACAGGGCCTTGTAGACGGCGGCCAGGACCTTCTCGGTCACGTACTGGCAGCGCTTCAGGTCGTGGTCGCCGTCAGGCAGAATCTCGGGCTCCACGATGGGCACGATGCCATGCTGGGGGGGGGGGGGGGGGGGGGGGGGGGGGGGGAGGGAGAGGGGGGCGAGGGAGGTAGGCCGGATTCAAGATTAAATCACCGGAACGGAACCCGCGATGCCAACTGGCCAGCTTTGGTCTCGCGTGACTGGAATCCATCGGCGGATTAAGGCTTGAGGGACGTTTCTATGGCCCACATTCAGACATGCCAGCTGCCAGCTGCACGCTTAAACTCAAGCCGAAAATGCAATCGATGGAATTCGTCTGAAGAGCTGGGAGCTGCTGTGAAAGAGGCGCCCCCAGAAAAGACCAGAATCAAACGTGTTGATGAGATAAAGGGTCTGTGTGTTTTACTGGTCGAACTGGACACTACGGCACAGCCTCACAAACCCCACCAAGACCTCCTCATCTTCCTCCTCAGGACCTTACCATCTGGCAGATGCTGGCATATCTGGCCAGGACGTTGGCGTTCTCAATGATGGCCAGGCGGGAGGGGGTGGTGGGGGTGATCTTCAGCACGCAGCGCCACTTGGCAAAGTCGGCGCCATCCTTCTTGTACTGAGCACAGCGCTCGTACAGTCCGTCAAGACCTGAGAGAGAAAGGAGGGGAAAGAGAGAGAGAGAGAGAGAGAGAGAGACAAAGTGGAGAAAGCAAGAGAGAGAGAGAGAGAGAGAGAGAAAGAAAGAGAAAGAGAGAGACAAGGTGGAGAAAGCGAGAGAGAGAGAGACAGAGAGAGAGAGAGAAACATGGGAGAAGAGAGAGAGAGAGTCAGGAACACGCAATACATGGCAGGAAGTGAAGTGGGAGGGTCCAGGGATTCATGACTCAGTCAGATCATCAGTTGAAATACTTTAACCCTTTAGATTGCAGTAAAATTCCTGTGCATACATTTTTACCAAAAATGTATTTTAAAATTCCTATTTTTTCACTATTCTTGTATGCTCTGGTTAGCAATATGCTTTGTAGAAAATTCTCAGTAATCTGCAGTGGTTTTACATTCTATATTCTAAACAGGAAGTATTATAGATATGTATTTGATGCTTTTATTTGTCTGTGTGGGCAGGGGAAGGAGTCTCACCCTGGGTGGTGGTCTCGCCGTTGGTGCCGGCCAGGGGGACAACACCCTTATCGACCTTGATGCCGACCACCATGCCTTTCTCCTTGATCAGCTGGGGGAAGAGCTTGCCATCGTCGGCCTTCTGGTAGAGGGTCTCGTGGAAGAAGATCACGCCTCCGATGCAGGGCTTGACGCGGTCGTCGGCGGTGAACAGCAGCTGCCTGTACAGCCTCCTGTTCTCCTCGGTGTTCTCCGCATTGATGCTCTGGAAGCGCTTAGCAACGCTGCCTGGAGTGAAAGGAGGCGGGGTCAGACGGGTTTCCAGTCAGCTCAACACACATACACGCTTTTGTTACGTGCCATTTTGATGCTTTATTTCCGTTTATGTTTTCGGATTTCTCAGTAAAACAGTTTATCTTTCCACTAACCAGTTAAACAGTCTACTTATCTTTTTAATCAGCGAAATGATATATATATATTTATTACCTCTACAAAAATCTAAAGTTGTAATCTCTAGGGTAACACAATCTCCATTACCCGAGGAGCTAATATTGATTTGTCAGTGTTCTCTATGCCCGTGCTGTTAGCGTATTCACCTGTGGACTCGTCCGCAGCGAGGATGCCCTTGCCGGGAGCAACAATCCTCTGAGCAATGTCACTGAGCTCCTTCTTCTGCTCAGGAGTCAAGAAAGGGTAAGCGTGTGGCATTCTGGCTCTGAAGGAAAGGGAAGAGAAGCCAGCGGTACGAGTTAAGTCTTGCTTACGCACGTAGCGCACAGCGACTGGGCCAGCGCTGTACTGTGGCCCACATGACACAGAGAGACAAGCTGCTGGTCAAAACACAAAATCTTAACAGAAAAAAATAAAAACATATCGAATGAACAGTGCTTTTAGATTCCAAAGAGAACTAAATTAATGATAGAACAGACTGCAGATTGTCGAGGATAGCTCACACAGCCGACGGAATTTCTAAATGTAATGATCAAATTAATTATTTTACATTAACAGTATAGCTATTAATTACTGGGCTGTCAACACAAAGGACATGAGACCGGCTGGACCAGCTACAATGACCTTCAACTGACGGAAGTATTCTGCACCACGGCAGGCGGATGCCATGGTGAAACTGATAGCTGTAAGCATTGAGCTCCGAGCATGAAATTTTAATACTGCCACTGCGTCGCCTAAAGCAGCGCGAGATCAGCGCTTCCGCTCAGGAATTTACTCCTATAGGACGTGATGGGAGTTCCTGAGCGTATATAATGACATTTACGGGTGGGTATATTCTGCCACCAGCTTCATCGCGGATATTAACGATACTTTAAGAACACAACGCATGTGGTTATTCAAACAATGTGCGTGTGTTATTAAATTGGTTTCAGCATTCATCCGGGTAGATAGGTTTTGCATTCGTCCTTGACGCTGCATCTATTTGACCTTGTCTCTTGCTGTTCTGGGAGTTGCCGGAATCACGAAGCTACAAAACCACTAGTTCAAACCCGGAAAAAGATTGGATTTCCAGGGAGCATTTTAAAATGAAAAGTATTGTTACGTTAATCGGAAACGGTTGCGCTGCAAGTAAACGCGCCTTTAATAAACAACTCACCAGTCAATTCGTCTGCGTAGAGAAGTCCAACCGTACCTCAAGTGGGAGACGAGAAAGCGTAAGATGGAGTTTTATAAGAGCTGATAGTGTGGGTGGAATTCGCGTTTCTGTAAATGACTACTGGACAGAAAAGGGGGCAGGTGCTTGAGTTCGGTGGACAGACGAGATTGGTCTCCTAAAGCACAGTGGGTAGGGTTTATCCAACTGAATGGCGAATTTTCTGATGATTGACGTGTATTACAAAATGGAAATTAAAAGAAGGGGGGCTGGGCATCTGTATTCGAAGGCGTGTTCTTGAGACCGACACAGGGAACGGGGAGTACCCATTGAGTAACGGGGAAAAAGAATTCGCAATACGTGACAGTTCGCACATCCCGTGTGCCTTTTGCAGCAGCAAACGGCAGTATGAGGGTGTTGCAGTCTTGTTTGAAAGCATCACTTTTAGGATGTCGTCATAATGATCGTTGCGCGCCTAATACCAACATTACGGTCTTATGCACAGTTACTAGGCGCATCATTCAAGGTTCGGCAATAGGCAGTTACGAGCTGTCGGTTGTTGAACAGTTATTTTTCTTTATCATCCTTTATGATCCTTTCTCGGTTTTATTGAATTAAATCTTTATGTAATATATTCATATTGTGCTTTTACTCTATCGCCGGAATGGCACGTTTCCTCTTAATTTACGCGTTGCGTATCTCTTTATCGTTCTTTTATCGCTTTCGGGTGGAGACACGTAAAGATACTGGGGAACGCTGCAGCACTGGTTGCAGTCACTGACCTCTGCACTGTCTGTAACATTATGTCATCGAGTCATCGGCGCGCCTGTTGCTGCAGAGGACTTCTATTTATAGTGAAACAGCCGCCTTGGGATAATGAAGTTCAGTGTTTGCAGGGCTGGTGCTGGTGGAATTATCTTAAGCAGCAGATATGTTTTCCTTTGCCATTTCGTATTTATAACTCTCGATGTCTCATGTTCCTGCTCCATGATTTTTTTTTTTTGGTTTTCCTTACCATCCCTCACTGGGCCCCAGAACTAGAGAAGCTGAAACTCTTCAGCGCCCCCCCCCCCCCCCCCCCACCACCACGCCCCCCCCCCCCCATTCCGCTACCCGTTATCCCCTTTTCTCCACATCAAAAGGTCAGTCTAAGTATAGGCACATTAGGCTACCCTCTCTTTTGCAGTGGACCTGTGGTTGTCCACGTTCAGCAGAGGGAGGGACCACGTGAACATGCCAAGCAGCACGACTGACTGCACCAGCCCTTCTGTTCCCCGAGCACCCCGCTCTGCTCACACCCAGTTTCTGCAGCGTACGCCTCCTCTGTCTCTCTCTGCCGCTCTGCTTCAGCTGCGAGGACGCTTCTCAGTACATCATTCAGTTTGATAAATCAGTCGTGCCGTGCTGGTTCAGCTGTTTCTGCAGTATTTCCACATGCATCGATTCAGTTCAAATTTTAAGCTCTGATAAGTGTTGAGTGTAATGGGCGTGGGTGTGGGGCAAGCGTTGGCCGTGAGGGACTGATGCAACGTAAGAACACTCTGTACTGGAAAACTGAGCCTGAATGAAATTGCTGTCTGTTTATCTGACCTTGAAACCACTGAAAGAATGATGCACCAGTAGCCTTACGAAAAAGGAAACAGTCACTGTGCTGCTGTTGTCTATAGGGAGTGGCCTCGCCATTACCACCCAAAGCCAAATCCCCTAGAGTCTCATGCCGGGACGGAACGAACTGGATGCTGCTTACCTTTAGTGAGGACAGGAAAGGAGGGGAGAACTGACTCGTGTGACAGTAGAGTCCGAGAGAGAGAGAGAGAGGTGAAGATCCGGAGAAAGATCCGCGACACCCCCTCGTCCAGGGAGGCCGGCATTTATACGCTCGCCATGACCCTTCACATTTCGGTGTTCCGGCTAATCTTAGCACGGGGCGGCAATCGGAGAAGGGTGGCGACATTCCCAAAAAACTACAGGGGGGGACAAGCGTCCAGCGCGAAACTAAAAGGTTAAGAGTCAAGCGGAGAGAGGGAGAGAAACGTGGAGAAAGAGGAGGCCTGAACGCATGGCGGCTGAAAAGACAGAGTGGGGAAGAGGAAAAAGGCACATGGAGAAAGAAGAGAAAAATAAAGAGATTAGGACTGAGACGAAAGAGAGGGAAGGTTTTGGGATGGGAACGAAATGGTGGTCGGTGAAAGAACTGAAAATGGCAGATTATATAAAAATGGATGCAACCAGAAAGTAAAAATCAGAAATACGGTTTGTTTTCAGAAAGAAAAGTGGCAGAGGAAGAAAGGAACAGGCCATGACTGTGCTTTGTGTTTTCTCAGACACAGCAACTTGTTTAATGCTCATGCAACCCTACCAGAGTCTATAGGGGTGAAATGCTCTATTTCAGAGGTGATTTAACACTGAACATTTTACTATGCAGATTGGCTCTATTGTCTGCCTTTGGACTGTGGAAAAGGGTCAAGTTATTTTCCAGAAAATATCCATTCAAATCATTTAATCTCTCAGATAACTGGAAAAGTCTTTTCTAACTTAAAACGGAAGATGTAGGTTGTGCACAGATATGTACTACAATTGCAATATCTGTTTGAAGGTGATTATGTAAGCTAATGTACATATAGACCAACGTGGAATGCACAGTATGTATATCATACTACGTTTTCATATTTAAAAGATTTTTTTTTTTAAACTTCAAAATTTATATAACCCCAGGGGTGAGGGGGAGGGGCGGGGAGCAGGTGGGGAATGGGGAGGGGCAGGAGTGGGGGTGGGGGTGGTTTCTCACGCACTGTAACAAAGAGTCTCAATGCACCCATTAAAATAGTGCTTACTGTATGCATCCAGACTTGCTGTCTGGATACCTGATACCTTATTTAAAAAAAGGAAAAAATACATATATATATTTAAGGTAGGCCACCTGCTTTCTTTAAACGTTAAATAGGAGTTTCGACGCAAACAGGTGCTGGTCACGTAGTTGAGCACACATCAGGTCTTGTCACGTTGGGAATGGCATTGCCTGAGATAACTAACCGCAACCAGAGTAATACAATCTGCGCACTGTAAGTTTCTGAGAGGAATCCTGACCTTTTATTGACCTTTTCTAGATGGGGCGGGGTCAGAGGGATTGGATCGCAAAGGTCACAGCTGAAATATTTTCTGTTTGTCTCCATGCAGTGATGCCTTCTTCTCCATATGTATTCCTCCTGTGCATTATGGACCTCATGGAACCACGGCCTGATATTCATCATCAGTAGCAACATCGCTGCAATCATCAGATCTAAAAACATCCATGTGATGTCAAGCCACATCTGAACTTTATTCATGGTCTTATGCTCACACTGGAATATGGAGCACTTAACAATGAACTAGCTTGGGAATGGCAGTGCAGTACAATGGTTAGGGAACTGGGCTTGTTGCTCAGAGGTTGTGGGTGAGATTCAGTTGTACCCTCGAGCTGGTTAATTTGCCTGAATAGCTTCAGCAACCATCCAGCTGTGTAAGTGGATTGTATGTCTAAAAAGGTTTCGGTTGACAGGCTCTGATAAACACTGAGATGTCATGCGATTTATGACCACTTGCTTAGCTGCCCTCAGTCAGAGCAACTTATGCTACTTACACATTTACCTAATGCACTGCATTGCCGTATGTGGACACCTGACATCCAATATCTCATCCAAAAGTATGGGCATTATTAATGGATATCAACTCCATATTATGGAGTTGGTCCACCCTTTGCTGCTATAATAACCTCCACTCCTTAGGGAAGGCTTTAAACTATATGCTGGAGCATTGCTATAGGGATTTGCTTCCACTCAGCCAGAAGAGCATTAGTGAGGTGGGGCACTGATTGGGCGATTAGGCCTGGCTCGCAGTTGCCTTTCCAATTGATCCCAAATGTGCTGGACGGGGTTGAGGTTCAGGGCTCTGTGCAGAACAAAAAAGTTTTTCTACACCATTCTCGCCAAAACCATTTCAATATGGACCTTGCTGTGTGTCCGGGGGTGTGTGCTCAAACAGGAAATGGCCTTCCCCAAACTGTTGGGGAAGCACAGAATCGTCTAGAATGTGATCGTATGCTTTTGCATTAAGATTTGCCTTCACTGGAACTAAGGGGCCTAGCCAAAACCACGAAAAACAGCCCCAGACCAAGGGGTGTCCCAATACTTTTGGTCATATAGTATACACACTAAGTGCCTTGCTCAAGGGTACAACAGCTTTGCCCCACCTGAGCCTTGAACCCATGAACCCTTTATTTTTAAGCTGGTTGCTCACCTCTCTACTGCCCTGCCACCCCAATAATTATCCAATAATTCAGTCATGTTCACAAACACAATGTCATGTAGACGATGGCCCACAAATCCTTTGAGTTAGGATGGAACGTGAAGTCCGGATGCATCCGGGAAATTTCACACGCCAGGTTGCGGACCTCGACTTTGCCCGTTACTAACATTTATGCATCAATATCTGCCTCATTATGCATTCCAAACAATATTCTCATAATAATAATAATGTCTTATTAGTTTTATCCTGTCCACACAAACACAAAAGCTGTTCCAAACGTTCTAGTCGCTTCTCTATACAGAGCACAATTTCCTAACTAGAGTTGATGCAGTAACTGAATGAATGTGTGCTTTGCAATGATTCGTATTTGTTTAGAATAAGGGTAGGCAACCGTGTTCCTTGACTGTCAGAGGTTTTCCATCCAAACCCATAACCACATAATTGGATTAATTATTAGGCTTAATCAACACAGGTGACCCATGTGCTGGAGGTACTCAGTGCTTCACATTCAGGCTCTGAATGTTCACTCCTGCTCTTAATAATCCATCACGCCCTGGGAATCGGACTCAGATGGAACTAAAACCAGAAACGTCACTGGGGCTCCAGGACTGGGGCTGCCAACGCCTGGTTCACTATCAGCTGAACTACATACTTTTGCAAATCCGAACATTTTAGTTAATCTGACCTACCTGCCTCTCTAAAAACCTCTAATCTCTAAAAGCTCAATTAATGCCTTGCTTAAAGGTGATTTCATGTCAGAATTGTTTTTTTAATTTTATTTTAAAAAAAAGTAAATTACTCAAGTATGACTATCTCAGTGGTCAAAGATCTCAAACTCTTAAAAGCAAACTTGGTGTACATTAAAGTGGTCTTTTAAATGTGTTTGTTATATCACCACGGTACCGCTCAAGGTCAACAGAATCTGAAAAGCTATTTGTGTACGAGCATGCGTCTGGACCTGAACTCCACCACTCGACCCCTGACCTGAACGCACTAAGGAGAGGCCACTATCCGGCCGGTGTTTACATTTAGAACTGCACACGCCCAGCATTGCCTGTACCAGAGATCTGACAGTAAATTAATTTTTTAAAAGGTGTCTTTACTGTGGAAGGAATGACTTAGTTTGGGAATTAAAAATACAAGAGGCGGTGTGTCAAACTAAAGAAAAAAATGCTCAGTGTGTATTTAAAAAAAATGTTTTTTTATTTGAATAAAAAATATGTACAAGGTATTCAAAGATAGATCACGAATTTAAACATAAAAATGGATTTAAACTAAATACTTGGAAAAAGCTAGAACTATTGACTATGTAGAAATGTTATGGCTGCTCTCAAACAGTTATTAAGGCCATGGACAGCAGCTGTTAATGACCAGCAGTTGTACAGTAATTTCTTGAACACATGTTGAGCTCATGTGTTCAAGTATTTTAAAAACAATTCATAAGAAAAGGTTTGTCAGTCAAAACAACTGCCTTAGAATAGTCAAAACGGCAGATATTTACAAAATAATAAACAGCACTGGGAGACACTGGTGTACATTTTGAACGGCACTTATGTACAGTTACCTGCAGAATGAGTTTTTAAAAGTCTAATTCTGCCAGAATTGTGTGAACAGACATGTTGATTCACAAAAATGTGCCTGTAAACTGTGCATTTCAGAAGGATGAACCATAAACTGCAGCTGACAATGCAAAGCCATGTCAAGTTTAATTAATGTGTGCATGCAGAAGTGTGCTTTGAGAGCATCTGCAATGTTTCAAAGTAAACGATTAAGATTTCATGCTGACAAATTAAGGCAGAGGTCTCAAACGCCAGTCCTGGAGAGGACTGCAGTGTCTGCATGTGCAGCAACTAATTAAAACCTTGAGAACAAGGGGTGTGTGAACAGTTTAGCCAACCAGTGACTTAAACGAATCACTGGTGCTGAAACACACCAAAAGCCAGCAGGCGCTGCGGCCCTCTAGGACTGGAGTTAAATCTACAGACACTGCAGCCCCTCAGCACTGGAGTTACATTTACAGACACCGCGACCCACCAGCACTGGAGTTAAATCTACAGACACCGCGGCCCACCAGGACTGGAGTTAAACCCGCAGACACTGCGGCCCTTCAGGACTGGAGTTAAACCCGCAGACACTGCGGCCCTTCAGGACTGGAGTTAAATCTACAGACATTGCGGCTCTCCAGGACTGGAGTTAAACCCGCAGACACTGCGGCCCTTCAGGACTGGAGTTAAACCCGCAGACCCCGCGGCCCTCCAGGACTTAAGTTTGACACCGCTGAATTAAAGCATCATTAATGTTTGGGAAACTATGATATACTTTTGTTCAGCTGGTCTGGCACGTGCGCGATACACTTCCACATAACGCAGTAAGCAGGTTGTGGATCTCGTGTAGATAGGAGGCATATCCTGCAGTCATCTGTGACATTTTCAGCTTGACGAGAAGAGGCGAATGTGTTACTGCAAATATTGATTACAGGGATCAAGAAAATGTTTTCGGGTCACCAATCAGTGTTGCTATTTACGTGCAGATGTGCCAGCCTGTAGGTGCTGTTTCAGGAGTCTAGAGTTCATTTAAGCGCAGTGTTAGCACGGTGTTAGCACCAGTCTGTACATGCTGTTTCAGGAGTCTGAGCTCATTTAAGCGCAGAGTTAGCGCCAGTCTGTACGTGCTGTTTCAGGAGTCTGAGCTCATTTAAGCGCAGTGTTAGCGCCAGTCTGTACATGCTGTTTCAGGAGTATGAGCTCATTTAAGCGCAGTGTTAGCGCCAGTCTGTACGTGCTGTTTCAGGAGTCTGAGCTCATTTAAGCGCAGTGTTAGCGCCAGTCTGTACATGCTGTTTCAGGAGTCTGAGCTCATTTAAGCGCAGAGTTAGCGCCAGTCTGTACGTGCTGTTTCAGGAGTCTGAGCTCATTTAAGCGCAGTGTTAGCGCCAGTCTGTACGTGCTGTTTCAGGAGTCTGAGCTCATTTAAGCGCAGTGTTAGCGCCAGTCTGTACATGCTGTTTCAGGAGTCTGAGCTCATTTAAGCACAGTGTTAGCGCCAGTCTGTACGTGCTGTTTCAGGAGTCTGAGCTCATTTAAGCGCAGTGTTAGCGCCAGTCTGTACGTGCTGTTTCAGGAGTCTGAGCTCATTTAAGCGCAGTGTTAGCGCCAGTCTGTACATGCTGTTTCAGGAGTCTGAGCTCATTTAAGCGCAGTGTTAGCGCCAGTCTGTACGTGCTGTTTCAGGAGTCTGAGCTCATTTAAGCGCAGTGTTAGCGCCAGTCTGTACGTGCTGTTTCAGGAGTCTGAGCTCATTTAAGCGCAGTGTTAGCGCCAGTCTGTACGTGCTGTTTCAGGAGTCTGAGCTCATTTAAGCGCAGTGTTAGCGCCAGTCTGTACCTGCTGTTTCAGGAGTCCAGAGCTCATTTAAGCGCAGTTAGCGCCAGTCTGTACGTGCTGTTTCAGGTGCTTCTGCGTGGTCTCCAGGCTAACCGCTATCTGAACTTGATCTCGAAGCACAGGCAGTTGACGGACTCGCAGTCGGGGGGCTGGCAGGTGCACGCGCAGTCACACATGGCGCACTGCGGGAGGAAGAAGAAAGGGATTATGGGCCGGCGGCGAGCAGACCAGAGCAGAACTACACGCACTCTCACTCACAACTGCCAACATCATCAGCACAAAAAACACTTTCCACAGGGGCGTCACGCTCCAGTCCTGGGGGGGCCACAGTGTCTGCTGGTTTTTGGTGCGTCTCAGCACTTTAAAAGGAAAGAAATTACCCCACGTCACCGAACGCGTACGTTCTTTATGATGTTTATACTACAAATCCTGGCTCATTTTCACACGCGTTAGATCACACGTTTTTACAGTTCTGTCTGTCTTGTCGAAAGCAGCCTTCTGTTTCCAGTCTGGTATGTAGCAGATGTTCTCCAGATCACACGATTTACATGCAGCCTGTTTGCAAGGCGCAAAGCACTTCAGTGCCTCGCTATGGGGCAGTGCCCCAGCTCGGAATCGAACCCACAACCTTCGAGCGACAGGCAGAGACTGTGCAATGACCCACCGGAAACGCAGGAGAGGCCGCGCGCGCCGTCTTTCAGGCGAAACTTACAGACGGGGACGCTCAACAGACGCGGCAAATCGCTCGACCGACAGTTACCCGCGCGAGCCGTCTATTTCGAGCCGGTGACGCCTCCCCGAGACCACGAATGCCGATGTCCATCCCTTTCATAATAAAGAGCGGCGTTTTTTTCCACCTGTCGTCAGATGTGACATGTCAAACCTGTGCTCATAAAGCAGGGCATTACACAACGCGAGCTCTGGGTGTTTGCATTGCCGTCCGCAGATAATATAAAAAAAACTAATTCTTTTCCTTTTTGTGTGGCTTGCTCCTTTAAAAAGCAAATAATAGCAATTCATGAATGTGAATGATTGTATAAAGAGATTGCACACTCTGTTTTTGTTGCCCAAACGTGCAGTTGGCCGAAAGGAAACTTCACACATTGGCCCACCAGGACTGACAGCCCTGTTCTACCACAGCTTCAGCTTGGTCACGAACACCAGGGTTTCTCTTGCACAGGGAGACCTTTGGCGTGCAGGGCCGAGCACCGAAGCGGAAACGCCGGAAAAAAAGAAGACGGGAAATGCTAATCATGCGTGACGACCATCACGAGTGACCGTGAGCGCTAGCCCATTGTTGGGGACGCCGAAGAGCCTGTTCGTGGCAGGAGAAAAAATTAGATTGCATTCACAGAGGGAGGGGGGCAGGTTTGGTGGGGGGGGGAAGTGGCACTCACAGAGGGAGGGGGGCAGGTTTGGGGGAGAGGGGGGAGGTGGGGAGCGGCACTCAGAAGGAAGGGGCCAGGTCTTGCAGGGGGGCGGGGTGGGTGGGGGCAGCGGCACTCACAGAGGGAGGGGGGCAGGTCTGGTTGAGACAGGAGCGCAGGGACGGCGGACGGCAGTCACATGACTCCGCACACGCCAGGCAGTATTCACAGGGGCTGACGTCAGCACAGCAGTCACAGCACTGAGGGGAGCACTGGGCCTACGGGGGGAGACAGCCATCCTCACATAGGCATCCGAGACAGGAAAACGCGTTCAGCTGCACGTTAGCCTCGCACGTCTGTGAAGTACCTGACAACAATCCCAAAGATACACTCTGCCACCATACTTACAGACTCCTCCGTTTCTCTGACCGGTGGCGCAAGTTAAATATAACCGATAGCCAGCCCTCTCGAGTGGCAAAAGTTTTTTTATTTTTCCATTCCTCTCAAACCGCAGTGGACTGCAGCGCGCGAACATAGCGCCCCTTGTGCACATATAACGGTCCACGGTGGTCTGAGAAAAATGAAAGAGCGAGTGTTGGCTTTTCCACTCTTTTCGTAACCTGCGTGTGGAGCAACACTCGGCTCGGTAAGCTAATGCTCAGCTGTGGAAGCCAGAAAATCTGTGGTTGCTGCCCTGCTATTTAAAAAGTCACGCACTCCATGTGTAAACACAAAGGCGCAGCCAGCTTTTTTTATGAATGTATCTGCTCATATAGCCTTATAAAGTTATTCTGTTCACGCACCAAAGTACACAGCCGCGCTGAGCAAACTCACGTTTGCTAGGGGTATTGCACAGTCAGTGCTCTTCTGCAACAGAAGCAGCACGTGATGCCTGAACAGAGCTGTAAGCATATGTAAGGAACCTACAGTGAGCTCCATAATGTTTGGGACAAAGACTATCTATCTATTTATTTATTTATTTTATTTTGCTCCGGATGCCACAATTTTAAGTTTGTAATCAAGCAACTCACATGTGGTCAAAGTGCAGATTCTCAGCTTTTATGCCCCATTTGATGTTTGTAACTCATTCGTCTACTGTCTTGTGTAACGTTGTGTTTTTTGTCAAATATTATGGTGCCCTGAAATGGGGTGACTACGTATAAAAAGTACTGTAATTTCTACATGGTGAAACCAAAATGTATAATAATACCCTTTAAATAAAATCAGGAAATATACACTTTAACCACATGTGATTTGTTTAATTACAAATATCTGTGTCCCAAAAATTATGAAGCTCATTCTATATATGTCTGTACAGGTTAGCTTCATAAATGCATTGTGCCGTTTTCACTATCTAACACACATGCTAAAAACACCTCTCAAGTACAGCTTGAACGTTACATACTGTTTAGGTTTCACAAAACATTTTGCAACGATAACACATTTTTGCAAAAGTTACAGATGTGTAGACAGTGTACGCTTTTAAGAGATGAATGGTTTGGCTTGTTAACAATGAAAACATTTTGTTACGATTTACAACGGTTCAATTCGTGGTCACCCGTCTTACTTTAAGGCAATGTCGACACCAAAGCGCCACCAGCAGCATTAGCAAGTAGAAACTGACTGCTATAATCAGCACTGCTGGTAGAGGGATGGAGAGAGACCACACTGACAGTACCTGAGGGATGAAGAAACGACAATATCTGAGACGGGGACTCCACAGCTATGAAACGTTTCAAAAACCATCACAATGGAGGACAGGTATTAATCAGACAGAAACACCAATATTAAAATTCTTACTGTCATGGCCACTTCTTCCACCAACCAAAGTTAGTTAGCTAGCTAACCAGTGTGCTCATTCATGTCAGATCAACGAATCCTGTAGAAAATAAAATATGAACGGCAATTAGTTAACAAGCTAGCTAGTTGCCAGCCAGTAACCAAAACGTCGTGTTTCCGCAGATGTATGTGATGTATGTTAACGCTGTATGATCTGTTTCTAACTGTAAGATAATGAATTTAACTAAGTAACCTTCAACTAGCTTGGTGAATGAATTAGCTACCTAGCTAGATGTGGTAAGATTCACAACTAAGTCAGACTAACTAGATAGCTAGCGTTAAAGCATTAGTAACACCAGGCACTATTTTACATCACACAAGATAAATTTACTGAATGACAAGCTCAAGTTAGCTATAGCAGGGTAACATACTTGTTAAACAAGCGGATGCTAATGTTAGCTATCGCATGGAGAGCATGACGAAAACAGCCAAGTAGTATTTTACCAAATAATTGCTGTTTACCATTGGGCTACCATGCTAACTGAACCTCTAAAAGCTAGCTAAATTAATTGTTTATTGTAGTAGACTAGATAATACAATTTAGACGCTATCACTGGCACGTTAAATCGTTTGATTACCAGCTAGCTACCGTTTCGTGGCTGAAACAACTATGTTGTCATAGAGACAACAGTCAGTTGGAAATCCTTAAATCATAAAGAGAACCCTTTTTTTTGTTAATTCAGTAGTTCCGGTACTCGTGGAGTTATAGGTAAACTAAAGAGTTCCGGTCCGGTCGAATTATGGTAAAAAGAGATATGGGAACATAGGCCTATTTCACAAGATGGCGACCAAAACCGGATGTAGGGATACTTTGTTTCCGGTTACCGTTGCTACGGACCCAAGTCTTCTGACAGAGAAAAATTGAGCCTAAACAGCGACGTGTGGTCTCACAGTCCCTGATAGCTCTGCCAAAGTTCACTGTCCGATGTTATCCGCATTGTCGAAGCATTGCCAGTGAACGTTAAGCGGTCTAAACTGGACAAGGGCTATAAATTATTTTTTGAGAAGTTTATATTCGGTTATGAAGGTAAGTATAACGTTAGATCTGGTTCACAAGAAAGCTAAATAGCTAGCTTGCTAACCACATCAAGTTAGCCGATTAAAGAGATGTTGCACTTCGACATAACATACATTCTTTTCTGGAGGCGACTCCATTGTGTTTTCGTAGCGTGAAGCAACATCTGCTGTCCGTTAACAGCGTCTCTGTTCCTCTCGGTTGTCCCGAAAATGAATGAATAGGGAGCCTGACACCTGTGAGGAAAAGCGATTCTGTTAACGTTGACGGTCAGCAGGGGAGGCAAATGCTATGTAAGTACAATGTGTTAGGCTCCACAAAATTACTTATGTTATTATACCGAAGTGAAATATCTCTGAACTGAGTTTTGTACTACCGTTACTATTTTGTGACATGCTGTTTGTGCTGTACTTGTTCTAATAAAGATTTATATTGCTTGTCAGATCGCCTGTGTAATGGTGTTCAGTTCACTACCGAGCTGTTTGTTTTCATCGCTCATAAAAACTACCTACACATTTTTAAATCAGCTGATATATCTTAAGTAGGCTTGTCGCGATGTCCGTCAATACATTTTGTAATTACAATTAACAACTAAAATAAACGTGCATCTGCAGTTTCAACATTGAATATCCAAATATGTGCTTGCTAACAAGCTAGCTGTCTAAAATGTAATTTGCTAATCATAACATAACATATAGCTCGCTAACTGATTTTATGACATTCCAAACGTGTTTTTGACAATGTTGTCTTGATTATATAACCAAGGACAAAGTATTCACACACATGAATTATTATTTTTTGTTTCTCAAAGAGTGGTAGAGCCTATGTTTGGTGGAACTGTCATGGCAGGCGCACTGCCGCTAGCCATCTTTCCCGAATATATAAATTCAATTCTGAATATATAAGTACAATTCCTGAATATATAAATTCAATTCTGAATATATAAGTACAATTCCTGAATATATAAATTCAATTCCCGAATATATAAATTCAATTCTGAATATATAAGTACAATTCCTGAATATATAAATTCAATTCCCGAATATATAAATTCAATTCCCGAATATATAAATTCAATTCCCGAATATATAAATTCTCTTCTGAATATATAAGTACAATTCCTCAATATATAAATTCAATTCCTGAATATATAAATTCAATTCCCGAATATATAAATTCAATTCCCGAATATATAAATTCAATTCTGAATATATAAATTCAATTCCCGAATATATAAATTCTCTTCTGAATATATAAGTACAATTCCTCAATATATAAGTACAATTCCTCAATATATAAATTCAATTCCCGAATATATAAATTCAATTCTGAATATATAAATTCAATTCCCGAATTTATAAATTCAATTCTGAATATATAAGTACAATTCCTCAATATATAAATTCAATTCCCGAATATATAAATTCAATTCTGAATATATAAATACAATTCTGAATATATAAATTCAATTCCCGAATATATAAATTCAATTCTGAATATATAAGTACAATTCCTCAATATATAAATTAAATTCCCGAATATATAAATTCAATTCTGAATATATAAATACAATTTCTGAATATATAAGTACAATTCCTGAATATATAAATTCAATTCCCGAATATATAAATTAAATTCCCGAATATATAAATTCATTTCTGAATATATAAATTCAATTCCCGAATATATAAATTCTCTTCTGAATATATAAGTACAGTTCCTCAATATATAAATTCAATTCTGAATATATAAATACAATTTCTGAATATATAAATTCAATTCCCGAATATATAAATTCAATTCTGAATATATAAGTACAATTCCTCAATATATAAATTCAATTCCCGAATATATAAATTCAATTCTGAATATATAAATACAATTTCTGAATATATAAATTCAATTACCGAATATATAAATTCAATTCTGAATGTATAAGTACAATTCCTCAATATATAAATTAAATTCTCGAATATATAAATTCAATTCTGAATATATAAATACAATTTCTGAATATATAAATTCTATTCTGAATATATAAATACAATTTCTGAATATATAAATTCAATTCCCGAATATATAAATTACAATTCCGAATATATAAATAACTCAGTTTATAATCAGGCATATCACAAGACAGCCATTTTTATTTTTTGAATAATTTTTTTTTTCTTCATGGGCTACTTCATGGGCCATTTTCGTACCGCACTATAGTCTGAGTTGGCCTGCCGCTAGCCATCTTTCATAACAGGTAAAGATGGCTAGCGGCAGTGCACCTACCATGACAGTTCCACCAAACATAGGCCCTACCACTCTTTGAGAAACAAAAAAATAATAATTCATGTGTATGAATACTTTGCCCTTGATTATATAATCAAGACAACATTGTCAAAAACACGTTTGGAAACACTGTCATTGCTCATTTTAAACTGAAAGAGGAAACGCATCTAGCTAGCTAACTTAGCCAAGCACCTCAAACACCGACATCGCGAGTTATTCAGAATTTAAGCAGCTCATCTGTACTCTTTGCGCAGTTTGGAGAAGTGTCTCAGGTTGTAAACGGGAGCAGGGAAACGTTCGCCTGGTTGAGAGCCTCGGCAAAATAGCATGCAGACCTCTTCCTCCATAGTTTGGTGTGCGCTGGAACTTGGAATGTCATAACATATAGCTCGCTAACTGATTTTATGTTATGATTAGCAAATTACGTTTTAGCCAGCTAGCTTGTTAGCAAGCACATATTTGGATATTCAATGTTGAAACTGCAGATGCACGTTTATTTTAGTTGTTAATTGTAATTACAAAATGTATTGACGGACATCGCAACAAGCCTACTTAAGATATATCAGCTGATTTAAAAATGTGTAGGTAGTTTTTATCAGCGATGAAAACAAACAGCTCGGTAGTGAACTGAACACCATTACACAGGCGATCTGACAAGCAATATAAATCTTTATTAGAACAAGTACAGCACAAACAGCATGTCACAAAATAGTAACGGTAGTACAAAACTCAGTTCAGAGATATTTCACTTCGGTATAATAACATAAGTAATTTTGTGGAGCCTAACACATTGTACTTACATAGCATTTGCCTCCCCTGCTGACCGTCAACGTTAACAGAATCGCTTTTCCTCACAGTTGTCAGGCTCCCTATTCATTCATTTTCGGGACAACTGAGAGGAACAGAGACGCTGTTAACGGACAGCAGATGTTGCTTCACGCTACGAAAACACAATGGAGTCGCCTCCAGAAAAGAATTTATGTTATGTCGAAGTGCAACATCTCTTTAATCGGCTAACTTGATGTGGTTAGCAAGCAAGCTATTTAGCTTTCTTGTGAACCAGAGCTAACGTTATACTTACCTTCATAACCGAATATAAACTTCTAAAAAAATAATTTATAGCCCTTGTCCAGTTTAGACCGCTTAACGTTCACTGGCAATGCTTCGACAATGCGGATAACATCGGACAGTGAACTTTGGCAGAGCTATCAGGGACTGTGAGACCACACGTCGCTGTTTAGGCTCAATTTTTCTCTGTCAGAAGACTTGCGTCCGTAGCAACGGTAACCGGAAACAAAGTATCCCTACATCCGGTTTCGCCATCTTGTGAAATAGGCCTATTGGGAAGGGAATGTTCAAAAAAATAATTTAGAATTCATACTATGGCTCATAGATTTGGACAAAAATGTTTGTGTGCGCTGAGAGTACTTCAAAGGGTAACTTGCCCGGGAATAGTTTTGATAAACGTTTCAGAAAGAAAGAAATATCATTTTAAATTTTGATTTTGAAATGAAAACATATATGAAGACAATATATCCTGAAATAAAAAAATATTGGCAATGAGGTAAATGGTCATAATTCTGTTGTGTTGTATCAATAATAATTGAACATAATTGTTTACAGCAAAAAGGGATTTGGAACATTCTGTCTGCCATTTCCAATCCGTTTTGAGAAAATCTCCATTAAAAATTATTGTTCTAGATTAACATTATGCAAAGGAAAACAAAGAGAATCACATTTTAAGACTTGGGAACCAGGTGCAATTAGGTAGTTATGGGCAATAACGCTGTTTCACATAGAGAAGTATAAAGTACATAAATACGCCTGAATAATTGAAAGGCTTGTGATATACCTTCTGGTGCACTGAGAGAGCTCTAAAACTAGAAATTTCAGAGCTCATCACTCTTCCGAGGGCTACTTTTATTATAATAACCATGTTCTAGAAAATATGTTTGACACACTGACCTAGTGAACATCTCTCCAACTTACTCAGTCTAACTGAAGATGCATCTTAATCACACTAATTCAACCCTGGTCTAAACGGTAAACTCCTGGCCACCATACTGTCCTTTCTGTTAAAAATCCCTCCTCCTGGTCTTTTCTCAACCCTGCCCCCTAGTGGTGGTGGAATGAGCTTCCCACTACAGTCAGAACAGCAGAGTTGCTACCCATTTTCCACCACTTAGCCTACCAAGAAATGCAACTTGGCTGAGCATTTTGCCTGTGTTTGCTAGCGGTACCTATGCTAAATCTAAAATCATATCCCCTAACCCATTTGCTTCCTAATGGACGTGCATTGTCCATTTACCTGTTGCACCTGTTATGGCATCTGCCATGTTGTAAGATATACTGACCAAAACTATTGCCTGTGTCTGTATGACTTAGTATTGGCACTGTTCATTTGACTAAACCTGTACGTGTCCACTCACATAAGTCACTCTGGATAAGAGCATCTGGCAAATGTAAACATGTGGATGTATAGTGAAACTAAATAAACAAACACTTAGGACCTTAGTATGATCAAGAACATCAAGAAACATGTTTCTTAGAATCTTCCTGGATTCATTTATTTATTTATTATATTGTACATCCACTTTTAGGCATGTGGATGTACAAAATAAATAAATAAATGCTTTGAACCTTAGGATGATCAAGAACATCAAGAAACACATTTAATTAGACTGTTTTTATATTATTTTTATTTATATTCAATTATATATATATATACAACACCTGAGTACTTAAATGGCTTCAGATATGATTTCTATGGAGATGATTAACAATTTACCAAATTTTTAATAGGTATACAGAAGAGTGTGTATTGCGTAGAGCACATTTCCATTCCAGGCGCAGAATAATCAAGGCAGTAAAATTAATTGTGAATTATGAAAATAATACAGTATTAATAAAAAAAAGTATGAATTCCATGTGCAATGTTAGTACAGTACTATAGGGATTTGGTGATCTGTTAATTTGCCATACTATGGAAATTACACTTTATGGTCTTTACACAACAGCCATCTACAGTCCACCAGGTTGTGCCATGCAGCTACACACTGGCCAGCCAGGAGTACTGCATATGCTTCTGAAAGCAAGCTTTCCTCAAGAGTTCATTTTAGAGTCATTAAAAATAGAGTTTTATTGTTGTAAACATTTAAACACATGACTATGTTCATGTATTCTCTTGGTCAGCCGTGTTGTCCTAATGGAGTGTAATATTGAGCTCTGCATAGATACCCAGCATGTCCTCTGCCTGGTAACAGGTACCACAAGTAAGGGGCAGAGCGGCCCCTACTGGAGAAGGAAGGAAATGCGCAGTAGAACAGAAGAGAGCCCTGTTACTGACAGGGTACTGAAAAGCTGTAAAACGCCAAAGAAACCGTCACCAGTGATGCCAAGCAGCCCAGAAAGCATCTTCAGACCAGCTAAGCTTTATTCCTTTGGAAGCTGGGGAGGGGTGTGCAGTGGGGGTTGGGGGGTCTTAGTCTATGCAAGCAATTTATTCTGTAATTCAGATAAGTTTGTTCAGTGTCTCCCATCTGACGGTGACGGCTACGTTGTCTTCCCTGAGATATTGCGCTGTCCATAAATTATCTATACACAGGATAAATATAACAATGAAAAACCCAATTTACTTCAAAAGCATACATTGACAACTCACCAACAGAGCAGCAGTATTTATAAATAAAATTATCTCTGGTGCAACAGGTGAGTGAATGTGTCACTATTCTTCACACACACACACACACACAGTAATACAGTCTGTTCTAAATATTTTGTGTCATCAAGTGTTTACTTGTTCCTCCATTTTATATCACACAGTACCATAGCTGCAACTTACTACTGCAGATTTAAAAAACACACACAAGTGCACGCGTCCCTAAAAACACACACTGCAATTCCACGAGGAGTCACTATTGCACAGTGAGGATGCCCTGGAGATTGAAACCCTCCCTCCTTCCCTGCATAGGCCTGAGGAAACCCCGCCCACAGCAGGCACCGACAGCGTCAGGATCCGCTTCTGAACTGTGGAGTGCAGCACTGCCCCAAGACTAGTGCTTTTGTTTCCTGTGAGCTTAACCATGAATGAATGAATATATGAAGAATACATTCAAAAAATCTGCCACTGAACCTGTCCATAAGCATCTCTGATATAACCCGGGTAAAGTTTTCTTGAGTGTAATATATTTTATGCATTCTTGGTATATTTTGGAAAGTTTGAAAAACAGTAACAGGTTAGTGGTACCCTAGCCAGCCAGTACGCAGCACAAACAGCTGCATGGTCCTAGCTTGAGCAACTGGACAGAAAGCCAAGGAAGAGAGGGAGTAGGAGGACGGAGGAGAGAGGGAGAAGGTGAGCGGCCTCGCTCGTCGTTTTGGAAACGGAGGGGCCGGAGGGGCCGGAGGACGGTGCTGGGGTGACGGGGGAGGCCGGGGGAGGGAAGCTGCCCACGTTCTCGCGGAGGAACATGGAAAACGTGGCGGTTTTGGTGAAAACCTGGACAGCGGGGTCCATTCTGCTTCTGCTGCTGCTGCTGTTCTGAGTGGCATTACTGCTGCCGTCCACTGTGATCACTGCCAACTGGACCCAGGAATTTCCCTGCTTACACACCAAGGGCCCGCCCTCATCTCCCTGGAGACGGAAACGCACACACACATGCACACGCCCGCACACACACACACAAACACGCACACGCACGCACACACATGTACACACACACACACACACATGCACACACGAACAGAAGCACACACAAACACGCACACGAACACACATGCACACGCACACGCAAACATGCACATGCACACACACACACACACACGGGGCAGAGAGTGAGAGAGAGAGAATGAGAAATTACACATGATATACAAGGTGTCACACCAAATAAAGTAATGAATCGTGTCTGAGGACAGAAGGGCGGTTGAGGGAGCGCTGTGCCGTGTAGTCACCTGCTGCAGCGGCAGAAGTTGAGTGCAGATGTTGTCGGAGGAGGAGCCGTTCCCACAGCTGGCTATGGTGGTCTGGAACTCCTGCAGAATTTGCTGCGCTGTAGAGGGGAGTGTGTGTCACTCAACACTGATCCACTCTGCTCAGGCCACTGAGATACTCAACACTGATCCACTCTGCTCACAAAACTGAGATACTCAACAGTGATCCACTCTGCTCAGGCCACTGAGATACTCAACACTGATCCACTCTGTTCAGGCCACTGAGATACTCAACACTGATCTGCTCTGCTCACAACACCGAGATACTCAACACTGATCCACTCTGCTCACAGCACTGAGATACTCAACACTGATCTGCTCTGCTCACATCACTGAGATACTCAACACTGATCCACTCTGCTCACAGCACTGAGATACTCAACACTGATCCACTCTGCTCAGGCCACTGAGATACTCAACACTGATCCACTCTGCTCACAGCACTGAGATACTCAACACCGATCCACTCTGCTCACAGCACTGAGATACTCAACACTGATCCACTCTGCTCACAGCACTGAGATACTCAACACTGATCCGCTCTGCCCACAGCACTGAGATACTCAACACTGGTCTGCTCTGCTCACAGCACTAAGATACTCAACACTGATCCACTCTGCTCACAGCACTGAGATACTCAACGATCCACTCTGCTCACAGCACTGAGATACTCAAGACTGATCCACTCTGCTCACGGCACTGAGATACTCAACACTGGTCTGCTCTGCTTACAGCACTAAGATACTCAACACTGATCCACTCTGCTCACAGCACTGAGATACTCAACACTGATCCACTCTGCTCACAGCACTGAGATACTCAACACTGATCCACTCTGCTCACAGCACTGAGATACTCAACACTGATCCACTCTGCTCACAGAACTGAGATACTCAACACTGATCCACTCTGCTCACAGCACTGAGATACTCAACACTGATCTGCTCTGCTCACAGCACTGAGATACTCAACACTGGTCTGCTCTGCTCACAGCACTAAGATACTCAACACTGATCCACTCTGCTCACAGCACTGAGATACTCAACACCTATCCACTCTGCTCAGGCCACTGAGATACTCAACACTGATCCACTCTGGCCAGGCCACTGAGATACTCAACACTGATCTGCTCTGCTCACAAAACTGAGATACTCAACACTGATCCACTCTGCTCAGGCCACTGAGATACTCAACACTGATCCACTCTGCTAAGGCCACTGAGATACTCAGCACTGATCCACTCTGCTCAGGCCACTGAGATACTCAACACTGATCCACTCTGCTCAGGCCACTGAGATGCTCAACACTGATCCACTCTGCTCACAGCACTGACCAACGTTTCCCAGCATGCGTTCAACCACAAACCCCAGGTTAGATACAATAGGTCTCTGCATATTGTAGGACCAGCAATGATAGCGGTAACTGCACGCGGGGGAAACAGGAAACAGGAAGCCGTTCTCACGCGTGCGCTCACCTCCTCCCTGGCCGGCTCCCCAGCCGGTCACCCAGCACTGTGTTCCTACGCCAAAGCCCGTGCCGACGAGGTCCACGCACACCGGCTGGATGTAGTCGGTGAGCGTCGGCTTGCCGGCCAGCTTCAACAGCGCTACGTTGGCGCCGGTCCGGTTGCTCAGGGTGATGTTCGACACGTTCACGGCCATCTGGAAGGGGTTGGATCCGTTCTGGCTCAGACGACCCAAAAACACGGTCCATTCCGCAGGGTTGGGATTGGGGCTACGGACGGGAACGAGTCCCAAAAATTTAAAGGCTGCAATCTAAATCATTTTCAGTAGTTATACCATATACAAAGAGACAAACAAAACGTCAAAAAGCCAAGTGAACTCAAGAACACAGAAACAGAAACGTTCATCAAAACGTCATCTCATGTTGTTTCTGTTTCAGTTCTGTCACTGCCAAATTCACATCATTCCATTTCTCGGGGAATAAATTAATGGTGGTGTTTTCACTCAAACCTTCACAGGATATGTTGTTGTTCCATTCCATTTATCCTGGTGCCTTTAGGCTGAAATCGCGTTTCTCCAGGTGCTTTAAGGCAGAAATCGCATTTCTCCTGGTGCATTAAGGCTGAAATCGCATTTATCCTGGTGCTTTAAGGCTGAAATTGCGTTTCTCCTGGTTGCTGTGCTCATGGCTTTGTCCGAGCTGACATCCAGCTCTACGGCAGTGTCTCACGACCCCCGCGTGCTTATTGGGGGAGGTTCATGGTCGGTAGAATGTTTGTGACAGAAGAATATGCATGCAGGAGTGTTTACAGATTCCACACCAGGAAAAATATGACCTGGACTACTCCCAGACGCGATTCAGAGCAGAATCATTCTCACCCAATTCATATCTGATCTCTTCTGCTTGGACAACGAAAGGGGGAAATTGTTCGTTGTCAATTCAGACGGTTCCAGAAATAAATTGAAATTCAGTTCATGAACTGATGACAGCCACAGCAACTGAATTTCCTATTCATTTTCTGAACTAACTGAATTGAAATGGAAATCACTCCATATCTGGTGGAAACTCAGAACAGACCAAAAACAGTCAGTCTCAACAAGTATTTTAGTTTCATAGTTTGTCCTTGTCTTATTTCTACGTTTTTGTCAAAAAGGACAAGCAAACATCCATCCATCCACGCTGGGGGGGTGCTGGAGCCTATCCCAGCATGCATTGGGCAGGAGGCTCAAATATACCCTGGAGAGGTCGCCAGTCCATCACTGGGCAATCACACCACTCCTACACTCACTGACAAGCAAATAGTGTCAAGCAAATAGTTAAAACAAGCTAATATTTTCTCCCAGAGATTTAAAAAAAAAAAAAAAAGGTTCTAGGTGTCATTACAGCCCTAAATACATTTACTCAGACAGATATTTTTTGTGGAGGATGCATTGGTGCGGGTGTCTACCTGCCAGGTCTAGGCAGCGATGCGACGGGTCCGCTTGGGTATTTACCTGGAGAAACACTGTGAGGCGCTCATGACGAACTCCTCAGAGACGAGGGTGCCCCCGCAGACGTGGGAGCCGTTCCTTTGCAGACTGACCTGCCAGGGCCACGCCCCGCTCGCTGCCAGGCCACTCCCCGCACCAACGCGGCTGTTCAGGGGAGCGCTGCCGCACACCACAGCTGAAGGACGGAGGAAAGAGTTACTACAACACCCAGAATGCATCAGTCAGGATTCTAACTCAACCTGTGCGTGTGTGTGTTTTAGTGTGCGTTTTAGAGGTCTGAGGCTGCCGAAGCTCAACCCAAACCAGCCCAACAAGCTCTGGCCAAATTTGAAGCCCGCTGCCCGACAGAACATGATCACAGTAATAACCAGCCCACGACACCATACAACGTAATAGAACAGAAGACAATGCAGTATTCACCACAGGAAAGCTGCCAGGGAAGTGCTTGTGTGGGTGCAGAGCAAAGCTTCTAGTTTTTTTTTTATACTCAATTAGCAAATTAAAACATCTGTAACTGAGCTCTCACGCTTAGTTAAAACACGTTTTTCCATGGGTTAAATAAGTTTGTCACTTGACCACTGCAACACACAGCACATGAGCTACGTCGTTCTTTCTGTGTGTCTTCATAAATTATGTTTGTGAATGGAGGAATCATTAATATTTTCATGTTCGCTGTTATTAGATTAGGCTAGCTAGCTAGGTTTAGTGCCTGTTTGCCTTTTGCTAAACGCGACGTTAAAGAGTTTAAAGAAGTTAATGTAATTGTTTGATCTGAATGGGCGAAATGGCTCCTATGTGCCATGGCGTGCCTATAAGGGTGCAGGTAAAAGCTTAACACTCACGCTTGGGGGTGGTGGAGGGTACGATGGCAGGCAGGCCTGGGCATGTGACGCTGTCGTCACTGTTCGTCCCGCTGGATGTGAATCTGACGAAACCTGGGGTGTTAGTCGTGATAGTGGACGTGATCCAGGCCTGATAGCGGGACACCCTGGCGTAAACCCCCGGAAAATTAGGACGCGCGCAGCCAACTCCGAAGCTGACGACTCCTGACTGGACCCAGAGCGAGCCCTGCTTGCTCACCATCGGACCCCCGGAGTCTCCCTGCTCACAACAGAGAGAGACCCTCAGTACCACTTCCCCAGTTTGGATATTTTTTTGTTTCTGTGAATGGGTTAATTTTTCACATACAGTATATCAATAACGTAATGACTTAAATCACAGTTTTAACCCAGCACCATAGCCTCATTCTGACTAACTTGAAATATCTCTACGTACACACCATTTCAATGTGTAGATTAGAGATGATCTTTTCCTTTAACAGCCTCTTTCATAGGTGTAAAAACGTGGAAGATATTGCACCTGACATGGAGATTTGCCTCCTTCCAGTATGCCAGCGCAGATCATGTTGCTGGTGATGATACCATCTCCATATAGGCAGTTACACTTTTGGTTCCCCACCACGGGAAGTTCTACCTCCTGCAGAACGTTAGCCAGCAACCCTGCAGAGACACAAGATCAAAACTTACACAGGCCTCTATGAAGGAGCAGTGAGTCCTGCTGTAGACGGGAAGAGAATACAGCGGGTTACACGCAAGTGATATTATTAGTTTAAGTGCAGAGTGGCAGTAATGCCATTATGAGCAATTCTGTATGTCTGCATAAGAGCCAAGAAACAAACCACCTCACATCAAAGCTTCTGTTAAGGTAAAATTGTGACATGTATTTATGTGTCTGTGCGAGACCTGAAGTCATCAAACTGGGATCGATGCTTAAAAAATAAGATGAAATGAGTTAGCATCTGTGTCAGGCTGCAGTAACCACACAGGCCCATGAGATGTTCAATTTGCCGCGTAAACTTCAGATGGGTGTGTTGATTGGTGAGACATTCCAGATGGATAGTTATTGATGTTGCCCGTAGTGCAAGACACAGACAGGCGCAGTCACAGAACCAGAGAGAGAGTGAGCAAGGGAGTGAAAAATTAAAAATCAATTCATCAGGCACCATCCAGAAACATTCATTGGTCGACGGTGGCTTTAAATCGGTCAATCGGCGATGAGCTACGATCGACTCACTTACCACCTTCGATGAGTCTGCCGAAGCCGGTGACCCAGCTGTCGGTGCCGTTATAGAAGGTGCTGCCGTCCGCCGCCAGGCATACCGGCAAAATGTAGTCGCTGAAGCCGACGGTGGAGGACAGCTCCAGCAGGGCCATGTCGTTGTCCAGGGCCGCGCTGTTGTAATCGGGATGACGGATGATACTTACTACTGTTCTGTTCTGTTCATGTGGGTTGGTGCCCGACTGGACTTGCCGACCCACATAAACGAGCCAGTCTGCCGGATTAGAGTTGCTGAGGAGACAGAGAGAGCAAAAGGCGGTAAAATAGAATTCAGAACTGATGTTAAACTGTCACCGCAGCCCTCAATTCCTCCGCGCAGAATGGCTTCCAAACAAATGGACAGCCGTCAGCAGTATCACCGTATTACTGGAATTTCTTTAATGGTCAATTCATATTTATGAAAAAATTACCCATAATTCCTCACCTCCTGAAGCAGTGAGCAGCAGACAGCACCCATTTGTTGTTGATGAGAGACCCTCCACACACATGACTCCCGCTCAGATGCAGACTGGCTTGCCAAGGCCAGCTTCCCGGTGGGGCGTCCTCACCCCCCACAATCCTGGTGTTGAGGGCCGGCCTTCCGCACACTTGCAGACAAAAAGACAGAGGAGCATGAAGGCTGAATGATCAACAGCCACACTTCCACAGTCAGCCCAGTCAGGTTAAGCCCTCTTGTCAAACGCTCTTCTCTACTTCCTTCTCCATCGTTGGGTAAAATATCTCTCTAAATCCCACCCACGCAAGGCCTCGTTTGGTGTTCACGCCATATTTCATTGAAACATGCGTTAATACATGAAGCGAACCGTGATTACCCTGCCTTCAATCTTAGCCCCTCCCCCACTCCACCCAAATCATAGACAGTTTTAGCAGAGACTGGTCAGGTGCTAGCATTAGCCGTAATGCTCGTACAAATGAAGGGTAGCAACAATTAGCAAATCTTCCATTCGTTGTGATTGGCCTCACTATGGATTATGGGTAATTTTGCTACGAAGGAGTGCTCAGCCTGTTACTGGCTGAAAAAATGAATTGAAGTCAATTGGGAACTTCATTAAGGATACAACTTAAACCCTGATAACAGCGATTAGAAATATTTTATTCCCATTTTCTCTTCATGCACAAAAGAAAACTTGTGTGCCCCAATGTATGGCAAATCATGAGGCGTGACAACTAATATTTATCCAGCTGAAAATGCGGTTTTGACATGGTGCTCCACTTTTGGTGCTGCAATATTTTATTATAACAGAAGTATAATGGCACCTTATATTAGGGTGAACATGGTATACAGTGTAAGCCTGAAGGAAGTGTTCTGTAAGACATTGATAGTCGTCGTCGTATTCATATTTTTATTGTCGTCTTTCTGCCAACTGAGTTAGACATTATAGACTATATTATGTATATAATTCTGAATATTTAAACATAAAAGTAACTAGTTACTTCAAAAAAAACTATTTGAAATTGAGTTACTTTTAGCCATGTAGTGTATGTGGACAGCTGACATCCAACATCTCATCCAAAATTATGGGCATTAATATAGAGTTGGTCCACCCTTTGCTGCTATAACAACCTCCACTCTTCTGGGAAGACTTTATACTAGATGTTGGAGCATTGCTGCAGGGATTTGCTTCCATTCAGCCAGAAGAGCATTACTGAGGTTGGGCACTGATTTGGCAATTAGGCCTGGCTCACATTTGGCTTTCCAGTTGATTCCAAACGTGTTGGATGGAGTTGGGGTCAGGGCTCTGTACAGGCCAGTAAAGTTCTTCCACACTGATCATGACAAAACCATTTCTTTATGGACCTTGCTGCATCGTTCTTTCTGTGTGTCTGATTAAATTATGTCTGTGACTGGAGGAATCGTTGATATTGTCATGTTCGCCGTGAAAAGATCACGCTAGCCAGCTAGGTTTAGTGCCTGTTTGCCTTTTGCTAAACGCGACATTGAAGAGTTTTAAGAAATACATGTAAGTGTTTGATCTGAATGGGTGAAATGGCTGCGTGCCTATTAGGGTGCAGGTAAAAGCTGAACACTCACACATGGGGCTGGGCGTGGAAGGCCGGGTGGTGATGGCTACGATGGGAGGCAGGCCTGGGCATGTGACGCTGTCGTCACTGTTCGTCCCGTTGGATGTGAACATGACGAAACCCGGGGTGTTTGTCGTAATAGTGGACGTGATCCAGGCCTGATAGCGGGACACCCTGGTGTAAATCCCCGGAAAATTAGGACGCGCGCAGCCATCTCCGAAGCTGACGACTCCTGACTGGACCCAGACTGAGCCCTGCTTGCTCACCATCGGACCCCCGGAGTCTCCCTGCTCACAACAGAGAGAGACCCTCAGTACCACTTCCCCAGTTTGGATATTTTTTTGTTTCTGTGAATGGGTTAATTTTTCACATACAGTATATCAATAACGTAGACTTAAATCACAGTTTTGACACAGCACCATAGCATCATTCGGACTAACTTGAAATATCTCTACGGACACACCATTTTAATATGTAAATTAGAGAAGATGTTTTCCTTTAACAGCCTCTTTCATTAGTGTAAAAACATGGAAGATATTGCACCTGACATGAATCTTTGCCTCCTGTCAGTAGGCCAGCGCAGATCATGTTGCTGGTGATGGAACCGTCTCCATATAGGCAGTTACACTTTCGGTTCCCCACCACGGGAATTTCTACCTCCTGCAGAACGTTAGCCAGTGACCCTGCAGAGACACAAGATCAAAACTTACACAGGCCTCTATGAAGGAGTAGTGAGTCCTGCTGTAGACGGGAAGAGAATACAGCGGGTTACACGCAAGTGATATTATTAGTTTAAGTGCAGAGTGGCAGTAATGCCATTATGAGACAATGCTGTTTTGTCTGTATAAGAGCCAAGAAACAAGCCACCTCACATCAAAGCTTCTGTCAAGGTAAAATTAAAACCTGTATTAATGTGTCTTTGTGAGACCTGGGATGGATGCTTAAAAAACAAGATGAAATGAGCTACGATCGACTCGCTTACCGCCTTCGCTGAGTCTGCCGAAGCCGGTGACCCAGCTGTCGGTGCCGTTATAGAAGGTGCTGCCGTCCGCGGCCAGGCATACGGGCAAAATGTAGTCGCTGAAGCCGACGGTGGAGGACAGCTCCAGCAGGGCCATGTCGTTGTCGTTGGTCGCGCTGTTGTACTTGGGATGACGGATGATACTTACTACTGTTCTGTTCTGTTCATGTAGGTTGGTGCCCGACTGGACCTGCTGACCCACATAAACGAGCCAGTGTGCCGGATTTGAGTCGCTGAGGAGACAGAGAGAGCAAAAGGCGGTAAAATAGAATTCAGAACTTATGTTAAACTGTCACCGCAGCCCTCAATTCCTCCGCGCAGAATGGTTTCCAAACAAATGGACAGCCGTCAGCAATATCACCGTATTACTGGAACTTCTTTAATGGTCAAATTCATATTTATGAAAAAATTACCCATAATTCCTCACCTCCTGAAGCAGTGAGCAGCAGACAGCACCCATTTGTTGTTGATGAGAGACCCTCCACACACATGACTCCCGCTCAGATGCAGACTGGCCTGCCAAGGCCAGCTTCCCACTGGGGCGTCCTCACCCCCCACAATCCTGGTGTTGAGGGCCGGCCTTCCGCACACTTGCAGACAAAAAGACAGAGGAGCATGAAGGCTGAATGATCAACAGCCACACTTCCACAGTCAGCCCAGTCAGGTTAAGCCCTCTTGTCAAACGTTCTTCTCTACTTCCTTCTCCATCGTTGGGTAAAATATCTCTCTAAATCCCACCCACGCAAGGCCTCGTTTGGTGTTCACGCCATATTTCATTGAAATATAAGTTAATACATGAAGCGAACCGTGATAACCCTGCCTTTGACCTTAGCCCCTCCCCCACTCCACCCAAATCATAGACAGTTTTAGCAGAGACTGGTCAGGTGCTAGCATTAGCCGTAATGCTCGTACAAATGAAGGGTAGCAACAATTAGCAAATCTTCCATTCGTTGTGATTGGCCTCACTGTGGATTATGGGTAATTTTGCTAATTTTGTTTTGACATGGTGCTCCACTTTTGGTGCTGCAATATTTTATTATAACAGAAGTATAATGGCACCTTATATTAGGGTGAATATGGTATACAGTGTAAGCCTGAAGGTTCTGTTCTGTTAGACATTGATAGTCGTCCTCGTATTCATATTATTATTGTCTTCTTTCTGCCAACTGAGTTAGAATCATTATAGACTATATTATGCATACAATTCTCAATATTTAAACATAAAAGTAACTAGTTACTTCAAAAAAAACGATTTGAAATTTAGTTACTTTTAGCCATGTAGTGTATGTGGACAGCTGACATCCAACATCTTATCCAAAATTATGGGCATTAATATAGAGTTGGTCCACCCTTTGCTGCTATAACAACCTCCACTCTTCTGGGAAGACTTTATACTAGATGTTGGAGCATTGCTGCAGGGATTTGCTTCCATTCAGCCAGAAGAGCATTACTGAGGTTGGGCACTGATTTGGCAATTAGGCCTGGATCACATTTGGCTTTCCAGTTGATTCCAAAAGTGTTGGATGCGGCTGAGGTCAGGGCTCTGTACAGGCCAGTCAAGTTCTTCCACATCGATCTTGACAAAACCATTTCTTTATGGATCTTGCTGTGTTCCTGGGGACACTGTCATGCTGAAAGGGTTGGGGGCACTGTCATGCCCAGACTGTTGCCAAAAAGTTGGAAGCACAGAATTGTCTAGAATGTCATTGCATTAAGATTTGCCTTCACTGCAACTAGGGGACCTAAAAATCATGAAAACAGCCCCAGACCAAGGGGTGTCCAGACTCTATGACCAAACGTATCAGAATATGTACTGCCTGCATTTCCAAATATAGTGGAGTGAATGAGAGATCTCATAAAGGGCATAAATAGAGAGGTTTTAGTATCGGCTTGTAAGAGTATGTAGACTATGTAAAAAAACTGTTAGAATTTCTAAATTGTGAATCCAATATTTAAACAAATACCCTCTAATAACAGCTAGAATTTAACTTCATATGAATTGGCTGATTTCAAACTGAACTTCATGGGCCAGTTTTGTGGACACAGATAAAGCATAGTCCTAGACTAAGTTCAAATTTATATTTAAATTCTCCAAACTAAATTCCTCATTCTCTGCTTTAGAGCCAGAGTGCAGCCACCAGAGTACGTAGTACAATACGTAGTCTGCACCAGCCTAAGTGTGCCGGATAGCGGACTGCGGGCCGAGCTAGCGGTCTGTGGAGACGAGGTTCTCAGGTTCTGATTCCCCACTGAGCTGGAGCCCAGACATTGCAGCATATTTTCTCTGATCTCAAAAACAATTTGAACGGAGAGGTACACAGACAATGACTTCACATAAGGAAGACAACAGAAAACTCTGTGACAAAATGGAAGCAAACTTACCATTCTGCTGTGAGTGAGATCCTGAAAGACAAGAGGACGACAACTTAGCTGAATCTCGTTAGCAGTGAATAGTCAGTTTACAGAAAACTGTTCCTGTAGGGCAGTTTGCTTGGCAATTGCTTATAAAAAATGTGTAATTCAAACCTGCTGCTGGTAATAGCCATGCTTTAGAAACAAGGAAAATATTTATTCATATAGTAAATACCCCACTCTGTGAAGAAAATGTATTCATTTAGTATTCAATACTTTGTTCTCCCCTAAATGGTTTGACATTTGGCAGATCGGTATTCACTATTAAGAAATATCCTGTCATGTCTGCTGTTTGTTCTATGTCTATATAAGAGACTAACCGAAAAAGGCAAATGGACATTTCAAGTATTTCAAGAAAGACAGCAGACAGGAAATAATGCCAGGTGATTCCCAGTATCTGCATCAGCGCTCAGTGACATGAGGAATGCTCTATTGTACCATAGAGTGGCTAGTTGAGTGACACATTCCATTGATGTGCGTCAGACAGGATTTGAGTGAAATACAACATGATAATCTATCATGCTGTGTCTTTGGTTACATTCCCGGTAACACTTAAATAACTGACTCTCTGTTTTTACAGACATGATTTTTATTATTATTATTATTATTATTATTATTATTATTATTTGATAGGTTACTTTAAGTTAGCATGCTACACTGATTCAACCCCAAATCCCACAGAGGAAAATGTTGTCCTGGATCTTCAATAACATAACACTGAATCATCGTTGAAAATCAAAGCAAAATGTTCCGATATGAAAGCAACAGCTTCCCCACCAGGACCCTGAATAACCACAGTCAAATCCATCATCTTGGTTATTTCCATGCTTAAGCGAGGCTGTGTTTAATATTTAATAATTAACATTTAATAGTCAATTAAGTTTCTCCATTTGAATTGCGTGACTTCCAGCCCGTCTATGAGAACCCTTGTGTATTCTGATTACGGAAAACACAGATTTAAGTTCCATAATTTTTTTCTGACACAGATTCTTGGCTCATTACCATTTGCATTGTTCTTAAACTCTTCTAGCTGTATTAGATCTTTTTAACTGACTGAGTTAGTTTAAATTTTTGATCGCAGCTTTGTTTTTATTTGATCTCTGGGGTACAGTATATCTTGCCTCCAACTATTATCTTTCTTCTTTTCTTATTTTATCTCTGTTTTGTTACTTCTGTATAACACTTCCTGCTATTTTACTGAAAGGTGCTATAAAAATAATGTTTATTGTTATATTACAAGAAAATGCAAATATTCCACTTTTCACAAGCTTATTTTGTCAAGTTCGTTTCAGTAATAACTTAAATAACTGAGCCTTGTTCATAACTAATTCTTTCTTTCAGGAAAAAATGTTGATTGAACAGCTTTCATTTTCCACAAATGGTTTAAATTCAATGATCAACGGTTCAGTTTTAGCATTTTTATGTTCACTGATCTCAGCTGTAAGCCTATTAATTAATTGATGCAAAATGTTATCGTTCAAAATTATTTCCCACAGCACGTTAAAATCATTAAAGGAAATTAAATCATTAATTGTCCGGGAACTAATTTGACTGGTCGAAATTGATATGGGGTATTCATTCATTGTAACAGCAATATCATCAATATCCATTTCTGACATAAAGTGCCCTTAAGAGGATAAACAATCCCTCATCATACACTAACATATCTCATTTAATATTTAGCTTATCATTCTTCAGAAATTTCAGTTACGGTTGGAACACGACCAGTACTGCAGGATGTTCCAGGACACGAATTGAGATCCCCTGTGGAACATTATCAGGATTATGTGAGGCTACATTTAAAGCGAGGATCTCAAACTCCAGTCTTGGAGGGCAGCAGGGCCTACAAATATGTGGCTTCTTTACTATCAGCCACCTATTTTAGGCCTCAATGTGTGTGTGGGTTCTTTAGCCAATTGAGACAAAGTGTGTGGGCTCTTTAGCCAATCAGGACAAAGTGTGTGGACTCTTTATCCATCCACTGACTTAACCAGACAGACACGACAGCTTTCCAAGATTTGAGCTTGAGATCAATTTATTTTTACTATGTACCTTTACTACTGAATTGTCAAAAAATCTCAATTTTGTCCCAAAATGGCACAAGAAACACCAGATCCAACTGAGGGAGAAATCCTACAAAATGTCCTGACACAGAAACGACAAAAAATACTAATCCTGAAGCAGATTGCAGTTGTTTTAATGTTGTCCTTTTAGTGCCGTGCTGAATAATTAGCTACTGCTATTATTAAAATATGTCTATATTTTATCCCAGATGTTTGAAACAATACTCTTTATCTAAATTGTTTGACTGTTGCAAACATTACAGGCATTTAGCAGACGCTCTTATCCAGAGTGACTTACACAACTTTTTACATAGCATTTTACATTGTATCCATTTATACAGCTGGATATATATACTGAAGCAATGCAGGTTAAGTACCTTGCTCAAGGGTACAATGGCAGTGTCCTTACCCGGGAATTGAACCGGCGACCTTTCAGTTACAAGCCCAGTTCCTTACCCACTGTGCCACACTCCGTCCAAACAACGTGCACCAAAACTGCAAGCTTTTCTAGCATGTCTCTTTTTAATTGAGTGCAGAGACACAGATAATATTGCTTGCAATTAAAGACAATTCTGTTACAAACAAAAAAAGCCTTACAGGCTTTTATGTAAATTGGACACTTACCTGTTGCCAGAAGGATAAGAACAGTCACCACACAGATTCCTCTCCAAATTGCCATTTTGCTGAGTGAAGTTCTTAGTCGGCGTCTCTCTTTAAATGCCTCTCCTCTTTCTGTCTACCTGTTTACACCTCCCTCACTATGTATACCTGTAACCTAAACACGCCTCCTTGTGTCAACAACAAAAAAAAAAACATTAGCCTCTTCCTGTTCTTGCCCCTCTTTCATTTGCGTTGTACCAATGTACAAACCCTTGTACTAAAAAACTAAAAAACTATTCAAGTATTCATAAACACAGAGCAGGGTAATAACTAGCAGCCAGTATTCATAAACACAGAGCGGGGTAATAGCTAGCAGCCAGTATTCATAAACACAGAATGGGGTAATAACTAGCAGCCAGTATTCATAAACACAGAATGGGGTAATAACTAGCAGCCAGTATTCATAAACACAGAATGGGGTAATAGCTAGCAGCCAGTATTCATAAACACAGAATGGGGTAATAACTACAGCCAGTATTCATAAACACAGAATGGGGTAATAACTAGCAGCCAGTATTCATAAACAGGGTAATAATCCATTTCACAGGCAGCCAGGGTCCACTTAAATCCGAAAGAATTAAGATAAGCTCCTGACACTATGAACATTCCGAGGCTTCGTATTGGTTCTGTATCACTTTGGTGACACATTTGGATTTTTTAAAGGTGGTTACAATTATTTTCTAAATCACTGCTACAAGCTGACGGCATGTTTATCTTTATGTCAAATGATCGAGAATGTGTTTGACAAACAAGTTTCACAAGTATTATTCTTAACCACAGATACAAGTCTGATTATATCACATCCATTACTCATTTTCCAGTAATATTAATATCCTTCCACACCTTCTTCTCCAACGGATTGTTGTTTTTTTGACTCAAGCAAAAATTGATCAATGGATTTATTGATCAACTCTGATTTTCTTTTGTCAGAGACCAACCATAGCACCAGCTCAGAGAAATTATGGATATCCATTAATTAAACGTTTTGATAATGACCAAAATGGTATTTATAATGTCTATAAAGTGTTTGATACAGTCAGCCATATGTTTCCAGTTCAAAGTTTAAAAAACGTTTGGCACCAGAAATAATGCTGCTGTTTGGATCTAAAGTGGAATCACAACAGAAACGCAATGAACAAGACTCTGAATGACAGAATGATAAATGTTTGGCATTGGACTCCATATTACACAAGCCTTTAAGAGTATACTTCAATTTTTTTACCATTTGTCATGAATATTCTCTAAATGCCAGTGTGGAGAACGAAGAATATGGATGTCCACAATTTTTAATAATGTCGATAAAATGTACACAATTTTGCGATGCAAATGAAAATGTTTTTTTTTTTTTCAATCACCTATAACCTAATAACTGGATATATCTGATGGTATTAAGCATTATATAAATATAACAAATATAATATATAAGACTAGACAATACAATTTAGACTATATCACTGGCACGTTATATCGTTTGATTACCAGCTAGTAACCGTTTCGTGGCTGAAACAACGATGTTGTCATAGAGACAAGACAGTTGGAAATCCTTTAATCATAAAGGGGACCTTTTTTTTGGTTAATTGGGTAGTTCCGTTATTGGTGGAGTTATCGGTAAACTAAAGAGTTCCGGTCCGGTTGAATTATGGTAAAAAGAGACATGGGGACATTGGGAAGGGAACGTTGGCCTTCAAAAAATAGAATTTAGAATTCATACTATGGCTCATTGAGTTGGACAAAAATGTTTGTGGAGACGAGGGGACTGCTTGTTTTGTGTCTCACTCTCAACCATCGATGGCGCCTGTGGTTCCAGCACTGGTTGTGGACATGGAGCGGTGGAAGGAGGAGGTGTGAGCAGAGCTGCGGCAGTGTCCTTACCCGGGAATTGAACCGGCGACCTTTCAGTTGCAAGCCCAGTTCCTTACCCACTGTGCCACACTCCGTCCAAACAACGTGCACCAAAACTGCAAGCTTTTCTAGCAGGACACTCTCTCCCTGCCCTGGCAGCGCCCCCCTGGCCACGGTGTCCCGCATCGCCCCCTCACAGATACAGGGTGGGTGCGACCTGGTGCTGCGGACCCCCCGCCCGGGGGAGGTGCAGGTGGATGTGCGGACCGCGCAGGCGCCCCTAGGGGTGGGGAGCCCTCTGCCTCCTCCGGAGTTGGAGGGCCTCACCCCTGAGCAGCAGCATTGGGATTGGAGTCTGCTGGAGCGGTAGGCAGGAGTGTACGTGGCTCATGAGGAGGACTTTGGCCGGACCGAGGTAAGAGGTAATATACCATCAGATACCTACCGGTGATACTCCCCCTTGTCGTGAACGGTATCGCCCTCCTCCCCCAGGTCTGTACTGGGAGCTGCGGTCCTTGGTGCAAGGGATGCTGGAGAGCGGGGTGATCACCGAGAGTTCGAGTCCCTGGGTTGTCCTGGTCCAGAAAAAGGACGGCGCATGGCGTTCCGGCGCAAGGTGGAATTACAAGCTGACATCTTTTTCTGGAGTAAGACCGGACCAGAAGCTGCTGCACACGTGTTGTTGACGGCGTTGTTGGCCTTTTTAGTACAGTCTGGCTTGATTGAGAATTAATTCATACAGTAGGTGAGAGGATAAGCTTTCTAACCATGTATAACACGACTAATTTTGGTTTTGGAATATCAGTTTATAGAGGACAACCAAAGGTTTTCTCATCATCGCATTCAATGCATTCACTCTTTGTTAGCACTAGCAGTCAATGACGCTGCACCTGACGAAACGTCGTCAACGATTTTGCGTAATATCTTGTGAAGTACTATTATTATTGAGGACTTCTGGGTATGCTTAAGCCATATGTTTGTTGATGTACCTAGCTGACAACGTTTTCATTTGTAATTTTGCATTTGGAATATCGTTTTTATCGCGTTCACTTCCGCATTCAGCTATAACCTTTCTGGCGGCTAAGTCGCCAGGAAACCTCGTTTGAACAACACAATCCGTGCATGTACGTCTTCGTCAAGGTCTTGTCTACATTGTGGTACAAAGCATTTGAGGTTTACGAATGTGTGTTTTCTGTAATTACGACGAAAAGGGAAATATGCACCGTCTCTGGATTCTGAATTCCCAGTAGACAATGCAGGTCAAACCTATTGACAACTGCATTACGTGTGCAAAGCCGACCAATGCTGTAACTTCATCTCTCACATGTCTATTACGTCACATTTCCCATTCATTCTTGATGAATCTTGCTGGATTCATTTATTTATTATATTGTACATCCACTTTTAGGCATGTGGATGTACAATATAATAAATGAATTAATTAATGCTTTGGACCTTAGGGTGATCAAGAACATCAAGAAACACATTTAATTAGACTCTTTTTATATTATTTTTATTTATAGATTACATATATTCAATTATATATATATATATATATATATATATATATATATATATATATGTACACACACACACACATATACATATATACAACACCTGAGTACTTAAATGGCTTCAGATATGATTTCCATGGACATGATTTACAATTTACCAAAATTTTAATAGGTATACAGAACAGTGTGTATTGCGTAGAGCATATTTCCATTTCAGGCACATAATAATCAAGGCAATACATTTAATTGTGAATTATGAAAACAATACAGTATTAATAAAAAAAAGTTACTACAGTACTACAGGGATTTGGTGATCTGTTAATTTGCCATACTATGGAAATTACACTTTATGGTCTTTTCGCAACAGCCATCTACAGTCCCTCAGGTGAGACACACACTGGCCAGCCAGGAGTACTGCAAGAGCTCATTTTAGAGTCATTAAAAATAGTTTTATTGTTGTAAACATTCAAACACATGACCATTTTCATGCATTCATGCATGCGTTCACCGAACAGAGTGTAATATTGACCTCTGCATAGATACCCAGCATGTCCTCTGCCTGCTAACAGGTACCACAAGTAAGAGGCAGAGCGGCCCCTACTGGAAAAAGAAGGAAATGCGCAGTAGAACAGAAGAGAGCCCTGTTACTGACAGGGTACTGAAAAGCTAAGGTAAAACGCCAAAGAAACCGTGACCAGTGATGCCAAGCAGCGCAGAAAGCATCTTCAGACCAGCTAAGCTTTATTCCTTTGGAAGCTGGGGTGGGGTGTGCAGTGGGGGTTGGGGGGTCTTAGTCTATGCAAGCAATTTATTCTGTAATTCAGATAAGTTTGTTCAGTGTCTCCCATCTGACAGTGACGGCTACGTTGAGATATTGGGCTGTCCATAAATTATCTATACACAGGATAAATATAACAATGAAAAACCCAATTTACTTCAAAAGCATACATTGACAACTCACCAACAGAGCATCAGTATTTATAGATAAAATGATCTCTAGTGCAACAGGGTGCTGTAAACACAGCAAAGGTGAGTGAATGTGTCACTATTCTTCACACACACACACACACACACACACACACACAGTAATACAGTCTGTTCTAAATATTTTGTGTCATCAAGTGTTTACTTGTTCCTCCATTTTATATCACACAGTACCATAGCTGCAACTTACTACTGCAGATTTAAAAAACACACACAAGTGCACGCGTCCCTAAAAACACACACTGCAATTCCATGAGGAGTCACTATTGCACAGTGAGGATGCCCTGGAGACTGAAACCCTCCCTCCTTCCCTGCATAGGCCTGAGGAAACCCCGCCCACAGCAGGCACCGACAGCGTCAGGATCCAGTTCTGAACTGTGGAGTGCAGCACTGCCCCAGGACTAGTGCTTTTGCTTCCTGTGAGCTTAACCATAATGAATATACAAAGAATACATTCAAAAAATCTGCCACTGAACCTGTCCATAAGCATCTCTGATATAACCCGGGTAAAATTTTCTTGAGTTTAATATATTTAATGCATTCTTGGTATATTTCGGAAAGTTTGAAAAACAGTAACAGGTTAGTGGTACCCTAGCCAGCCAGTACGCAGCACAAACAGCTGCATGGTCCTAGCTTGAGCAACTGGACAGAAAGCCAAGGAAGAGAGGGAGTAGGAGGACGGAGGAGAGAGGGAGAAGGTGAGCGGCCTCGCTCGTCGTTTTGGAAACGGAGGGGCCGGAGGACGGTGCCGGGGTGATGGGGGAGGCCGGGGGAGGGAAGCTGCCCACATTCTCGCGGAGGAACATGGAAAACGTGGCTGATTTGGTGAAAACCTGGACAGCGGGGTCCATTCTGCTTCTGCTGCTGCTGCTGTTCTGAGTGGCATTACTGCTGCCGTCCACTGTGATCACTGCCACCTGGACCCAGGAATTGCCCTGCTTACACACCAAGGGCCCGCCCTCATCTCCCTGGAGACGGAAACGCCCACGCACGCACACGCCCGCACACACACACACACACACGCACACGCACGCACACACACACACACACACACACACACATGCACACAAACACACACGCACACACACACACACACACATGTGCACACGCAATGCATGCACACACACACAAACACGCACATGCACACACATGCACACGCACACACAAACACGCACACGCACGCACACACATGTACACACACACACACACATGCACACACGAACAGAAGCACACACAAACACGCACACGAACACACATGCACATGCACACAAACATGCACACGCACACACACATGCACACACACACACACACACGGGGCAGAGAGTGAGAGAGAGAGAATGAGAAATTACACATGATATACAAGGTGTCACACCAAATAAAGTAATGAATCGTGTCTGAGGACAGAAGGGCGGTTGAGAGAGCGCTGTGCCGTGTAGTCACCTGCTGCAGTGGCAGAAGTTGAGTGCAGATGTTTTCGGAGGAGGAGCCGTTCCCACAGCTGGCTATGGTGGTCTGGAACTCCTGCAGAATTTGCTGCGCTGTAGAGGGGAGTGTGTGTCACTCAACACTGATCCACTCTGCTCAGGCCACTGAGACACTCAACACTGATCTGCTCTGCTCAGGCCACTGAGATACTCAACAGTGATCCACTCTGCTCAGGCCACTGAGATACTCAACACTGATCCACTCTGCTCAGGCCACTGAGATACTCAACACTGATCCACTCTGCTCACATCACTGAGATACTCAACACTGATCCACTCTGCTCACAGCACTGAGATACTCAACACTGATCCACTCTGCTCAGGCCACTGAGATACTCAACACTGATCCACTCTGCTCACAGCACTGAGATACTCAACACTGATCTGCTCTGCTCAGGCCACTGAGATACTCAACACTGATCCACTCTGCTCACATCACTGAGATACTCAACACTGATCCACTCTGCTCACAGCACTGAGATACTCAACACTGATCTGCTCTGCTCAGGCCACTGAGATACTCAACACTGATCCACTCTGCTCACATCACTGAGATACTCAACACTGATCCACTCTGCTCACAGCACTGAGATACTCAACACTGATCCACTCTGCTCACAGCACTGACCAACGTTTCCCAGCATGCATTCAACTACAAACCCCAGGTTAGATACAAATAGGTTTCTGCATATTGTAGGACCAGCAATGATAGCGGTAACTGCACGCGGGGGAAACAGGAAACAGGAAGCCGTTCTCACGCGTGCGCTCACCTCCTCCCTGGCCGGCTCCCCAGCCGGTCACCCAGCACTGTGTTCCTACGCCAAAGCCCGTGCCGACGAGGTCCACGCACACCGGCTGGATGTAGTCGGTGAGCGTCGGCTTGCCGGCCAGCTTCAACAGCGCTACGTTGGCGCCGGTCCGGTTGCTCAGGGTGATGTTCGACACGTTCACGGCCATCTGGAAGGGGTTGGATCCGTTCTGGCTCAGACGACCCAAAAACACGGTCCATTCCGCAGTGTTGGGATTGTGGCTACGGATGGGAACGAGTCCCATAAATTTAAAGGCTGCAATCTAAATCATTTTCAATAGTTATACCATATACAAAGAGACAAACAAAACGTCAAAAAGCCAAGTGAACTCAAGAACACTTTGGTAAACAGAAACGTTTATCAAAGCGTCATCTCATGTTGTTTCTGTTTCAGTTCTGTCACTGCCAAATTCACATCGTTCCATTTCTCGGGGAATAAATTAATGGTGGTGTTTTCACTCAAACCTTCACAGGATATGTTGTTGTTCCATTCCATTTCTCCTGGTGCCTTTAGGCTGAAATCGCGTTTATCCTGGTGCATTAAGGCTGAAATCGCGTTTCTCCTGGTGCATTAAGGCTGAAATCGCATTTATCCTGGTGCTTTAAGGCTGAAATTGCGTTTCTCCTGTTTGCTGTGCTCATGGTTTTGTCCGAGCTGACATCCAGCTCTACGGCAGTGTCTCACGACCCCCGCGTGCTTATTGGGGGAGGTTCATGGTCGGTAGAATGTTTGTGACAGAAGAATATGCATGCAGGAGTGTTTACAGATTCCACACCAGGAAAAATATGACCTGGACTACTCCCAAACGCGATTCAGAGCAGAATCATTCTCACTCAATTCATATCTGATCTCTTCTGCTTGGACAACGAAAGGGGTCAGTTTGTTGTCAATTCAGACGGTTCCAGAAATGAATTGAAATTTTGTTCATGAACTGATGACAGCCACAGTAACCTCTGTGGTATTTATATTTTTTGCGGAGGATGCATTGGTGCGGGTGTCTACCTGCCAGGTCTAGGCAGCGATGCGACGGGTCCGCTTGGGTATTTACCTGGAGAAACACTGTGAGGCGCTCATGACGAACTCCTCAGAGACGAGGGTGCCCCCGCAGACGTGGGAGCCGTTCCTTTGCAGACTGACCTGCCAGGGCCACGCCCCGCTCGCTGCCAGGCCACTCCCCGCGCCAACGCGGCTGTTCAGGGGAGCGCTGCCGCACACCACAGCTGAAGGAACAGAGGGAAGAGTTACTACAACACCCAGAATGCATCAGTCAAGATGGTCTAACTCAACCTGTGCGTGTGTGTGTTTTAGTGTGCGTTTTAGAGGTCTGAGGCTGCCGAAGCTCAACCCAAACCAGCCCAACAAGCTCTGGCCAAATTTGAAGCCCGCTGCCCGACAGAACATGATCACAGAAATAACCAGCCCACGACACCATACAACGTAATAGAACAGAAGACAATGCAGCATTTAGCCTACCACAGGAAAGTTGCCAGGGAAGTGCTTGTGCGGGTGCAGAGCAAAGCTTCTAGTTTTTTAGGTTATACTCAATTAGCGAATTAAAACATCTGTGACTGAGCTCTCACGCTTAGTTAAAACACGTTTTTCCATGGGTTAAATAAGTGTGTCACTTGACCTCTGCAACACATGAGCTACGCCGTTCTATCTGTGAGTCTTCATAAATTATGTTTGTGAATGGAGGAATCATTAATATTTTCATGTTCACCGTGATCAGATTAGGTTAGCTAGCTAGGTTTAGTGCCTGTTTGCCTTTTGCTAAACGCGACGTTAAAGAGTTTAAAGAAGTTAATGTGTTTAATCTGAATGGGCGAAATGGCTGCGTGCCTATTAGGGTGCAGATAAAAGCTTAACACTCACGTTTGGGGGTGGTGGTGGAACGCTGGGGGACGGAAAGTACGAAGGGAGGCAGGCCTGGGCATGTGACGCTGTCGTCACTGTTTGTCCCGCTGGATGTGAATCTGACGAAACCTGGGGCGTTTGTCTTAATAGTGGACGTGATCCAGGCCTGATAGCGGGACACCCTGGTGTAAACCCCCGGCAAATTAGGACGTGCGCAGCCTTCTCCGAAGCTGACGACTCCTGACTGGACCCAGAGCGAGCCCTGCTTGCTCACCATCGGACCCCCGGAGTCTCCCTGCTCACAACAGAGAGAGACCCTCAGTACCACTTCCCCAGTTTGGATATTTTTTTGTTTCTGTGAATGGGTAAATTTTTCACATACAGTGAGTGTATCAATAACGTAATGACTTAAATCACAGTTTTAACACAGCACCATAGCATCATTCGGACTAACTTGAAATATCTCTATGGACACACCATTTTAATATGTAAATTAGAGATGTTTTCCTTTAACTTTCATAGGTGTAAAAACATGGAAAATATTGCACCTGACATGAATCTTTGCCTCCTTCCAGTAGGCCAGCGCAGATCATGTTGCTGGTGATGGAACCGACTCCATTTAGGCAGTTACATTTTCGGTTCCCCACCACGGGAATTTCTACCTCCTGCAGAACATTAGCCAGTGACCCTGCAGAGACACAAGATCAAAACTTACACAGGCCTCTATGAAGGAGTAGTGAGTCCTGCTGTAGACGGGAAGAGAATACAGCGGGTTACACGCAAGTGATATTATTAGTTTAAGTGCAGAAAGGCAGTAATGCCATTATGAGACAATGCTGTTTTGTCTGTATAAGAGCCAAGAAACAAGCCACCTCACATCAAAGCTTCTGTCAAGGTAAAATTAAAACCTGTATTAATGGGTCTTTGTGAGACCTGGGATGGATGCTTAAAAAACAAGATGGAATGAGCTACGATCGACTCGCTTACCGTCTTCGCTGAGTGTGCCGAAGCCGGTGACCCAGCTGTCGGTGCCGTTATAGAATGTGCTGCCGTCTGCCGCCAGGCATACGGGCAAAATGTAGTTGCTGAAGCCGACGATGGAGGACAGCTCCAGCAGGGCCATGTCGTTGTCGTTGGTCGCGCTGTTGTATTTGGGATGACGGATGATCCTTGTGACCGTTCTACTCTGTTCATGTAGGTTGGTGCCCGACTGGACCTGCCGACCCACATAAACGCGCCAGTGTGCCGGATTTGAGTCGCTGAGGAGACAGAGAGAGCGAATGGCGATAAAATAGAATTCAGAACTGATGCTAAACTGTCACCGCAGCCCTCAATTCCTCCGCGCAGAATGGCTTCCAAACAAATCGACAGCCATCAGCAATATCACCGTATTACTGGAACTTCTTTAATGGTCAAATTCATATTTATGAAAAAATTACCTATAATTCCTCACCTCCTGAAGCAATGAGCAGCAGACAGCACCCATTTGTTGTTGATGAGAGACCCTCCACACACATGACTCCCGCTCAGTTGCAGACTGACTTGCCAAGGCCAGCTTCCCTCTGGGGCGTCCTCACCCCCCACAATCCTGGTGTTGAGGGCTGGCCTTCCGCACACTTGCAGACAAAAAGACAGAGGAGCATGAAGGCTGAATGATCAACAGCCACACTTCCACAGTCAGCCCAGTCAGGTTAAGCCCTCTTGTCAAACGCTCTTCTCTACTTCCTTCTCCATCATTGGGTGAAATATCTCTCTAAATCCCACCCATGCAAGGCCTCGTTTGGTGTTCACGCCATATTTCATTGAAATATGCGTTAATACATGAAGTGAACCGTGATTAACCTGCCTTCAATCTTAGCCCCTCCCCCACTCCACCCCAATCATAGACAATTTTAGCAGAGACTGGTCAGGTGCTAGCATTAGCCGTAATGCTCGTACAAATGAAGGGTAGCAACAAATAGCAAATCTGTCATTCGTTGTGATTGGCCTCACTATGGATTATGGGTATTTTTGCTACGAAGGAGTGCTCAGCCTGTTACTGGCTGAAAAAATGAATTGAAATCAATTGGGAACTTCATTAAGGATGCAACTTAAACCCTGATAATAACGATGAGAAATATTTTATTCCCATTTTCTCTTCATGCACGAAAGAAAACTTGTGTGCCCCAATGTATGGCAAATCATGAGGCGTGACAACTAATATTTATCCAGCTGAAAATGCGGTTTTGACATGGTGCTCCACTTTTGGTGCTGCAATATTTTATTATAACAGAAGTATAATGGCACCTTATATTAGGGTGAATATGGTATACAGTGTAAGCCTGAAGGAAGTGTTCTTTTAGACATTGATAGTCGCCGTCGTATTCATATTTTTATTGTCTTTTTTCTGCCAACTGAGTTAGACATTATAGACTATATTATGTATATAATTCTGAATATTTAAACATAAAAGTAACTAGTTACTTCAAAAAAAAAACTATTTTAAATTGAGTTACTTTTAGCCATGTTGTGTATGTGGACAGCTGACATCCAACATCTCATCCAAAATTATGGGCATTAATTTAGAGTTGGTCCACCCTTTGCTGCTATAACAACCTCCACTCTTCTGGGAAGACTTTATACTAGATGTTGGAGCATTGCTGCAGGGATTTGCTTCCATTCAGCCAGAAGAGCATTACTGAGGTTGGGCACTGAATTGGCAATTAGGCCTGGCTCACATTTGGCTTTCCAGTTGATTCAAAAAGTGTTGGATGGGGTTGGGGTCAGGGCTCTGTACAGGCCAGTAAAGTTCTTCCACGCTGATCATGACAAAACAATTTCTTTATGGATCTCGCTGTGTTCCTGGGGGCAATGTCATGCTGAAAGGGAATCCCCAAACTGTCGCCACAAAGTGTCCACACAGAATTGTCTAGAATGTCATTGCATTAAGATTTGCCTTCACTGCAACTAAGGGACCTAAAAATCACGAAAACAGCCCCAGACCAAGGGGTGTCCAGACTCTATGACCAAACGTATCAGAATATGCACTGCCTGCATTTCCAAATATAGTGGAGTGAATGAGAGATCTCATAAAGGGCATAAATAGAGAGGTTTTAGTATCGCCTTGTAAGAGCATACTAAACATGGCTTCTTCATTTTTTGTCCCTATCTTTCTAGATGCCCTTAATTAGACTATGTAAAGAAATGGTTAGAATTTCAAAATTGTGAATCCAATATTTAAACAAATACCCTCTAATAACAGCTAGAATTTAACTTCATATGAATTGGCTGATTTCAAACTGAACTTTATGGGCCAGTTTTGTGGACACAGATAAAGCATAGTCCTAGACTAAGTTCAAATTTATATTTAAATTCTCCAAACTAAATTCCTCATTCTCTGCTTTAGAGCCAGAGTGCAGCCACCAGAGTACGTAGTACAATACGTAGTCTGCACCAGCCTAAGTGTGCCGGATAGCGGACTGCGGGCCGAGCTTGCGGTCTGTGGAGACGAGGTTCTCAGGTCCTGATTCCCCACTGAGCTAGAGCCCAGACATTGCAGCATATTTTCTGTGATTTCAAAAACAATTTGAACGGAGAGGTACACAGACAATGACTTCACCTAAGGAAGTCAATAGAAAACTCTGTGACAAAATGGAAGCAAACTTACCATTCTGCTGTGAGTGAGATCCTGAAAGACAAGAGGATGACAACTTAACTGAATCTCGTTAGCAGTGAATAGTCAGTTTACAGAAAACTGTTCCAGTTTGCTTGGCAATTGCTTATAAAAAATGTGTAATTCAAACCTGCTGCTGGTAATAGCCATGCTTTAGAAACAAGGAAAATATTTATTCATATAGTAAATACCCCACTCTGTGAAGAAAATGTATTCATTTAGTATTCAATACTTTGTTCTCCCCTAAATGGTTTGACATTTGGCAGATCGGTATTCACTATTAAGAAATATCCTGTCATGTCTGCTGTTTGTTCTATGTCTATATAAGAGACTAACCGAAAAAGGCAAATGGACATTTCAAGTATTTCAAGAAAGACAGCAGACTTTCTGAAAGGGAATAATGCCAGGTGATTCCCAGTATCTGCATCAGCGCTCAGTGACATGAGGAATGCTCTATTGTACCATAGAGTGGCTAGTTGAGTGACACATTCCATCGATGTGCGTCAGACAGGATTTGAGTGAAATACAGCATGATAATCTATCATGCTGTGTCTTTGGTTACATTCCCGGTACCACTTAAATAACTGACTCTCTGTTTTTACAGACATGATTTTTATAATTATTATTATTATTATTATTTGATAGGTTACTTTCAGTTAGCATGCTACACTGATTCAACCCCAAATCCCACAGAGGAAAATGTTGTCCTGGATCTTCAATAACATAACACTGAATCATCGTTGAAAATCAAAGCAAAATGTTCCGATATGAAAGCAACAGCTTCCCCACCAGGACCCTGAATAACCACAGTCAAATCCATCATCTTGGTTATTTCCATGCTTAAGCGAGGCTGTGTTTAATATTTAATAATTAACATTTAATAGTCAATTAAGTTTCTCCATTTGAATTGCGTGACTTCCAGCCCGTCTATGAGAACCCTTGTGTATTCTGATTACTGAAAACACAGATTTAAGTTCCATAATTTTTTCTGACACAGATTCTTGGCTCATTACCATTTGCATTGTTCTTAAACTCTTCTAGCTGTATTAGATCTTTTTAACTGACTGAGTTAGTTTAAATTTTTGATCGCAGCTTTGTTTTTATTTGATCTCTGGGGTACTGTATATCTTGCCTCCAACTATTATCTTTCTTCTTTTCTTATTTTATCTCTGTTTTGTTACTTCTGTATAACACTTCCTGCTATTTTACTGAAAGGTGCTATAAAAATAATGTTTATTGTTATATTACAAGAAAATGCAAATGTTCCACTTTTCACAAGCTTATTTTGTCAAGTTAGTTTTAGTAATAACTTAAATAACTGAGCCTTGTTCATAACTAATTCTTTCTTTCAGGAAAAAATGTTGATTGAACAGCTTTCATTTTCCACAAATGGTTTAAATTCAATGATCAACGGTTCAGTTTTAGCATTTTTATGTTCACTGATCTCAGCTGTAAGCCTATTAATTAATTGATGCAAAATGTTATCGTTCAAAATTATTTCCCACAGCACGTTAAAATCATTAAAGGAATTTAAATCATTAATTGTCTGGGAACTAATTTGACTGGTCGAAATTAATATGGGGTATTCATTCATTGTAACCGCAATATCATCAATATCCATTTCTGACATAATGTACCCTTAAGAGGATAAACAATCCCTCATCATACACTAACATATGTCATTAAAAAGAAATGTTTAGCTTATCATTCTTCAGAAATTTCAGTTAAGGTTGGAACACGACCAGTACTGCAGGGTGTTCCAGGACACGAATTGAGATCCCCTGTGGAACATTATCAGGATTATGTGAGGCTACATTTAAAGCGAGGATCTCAAACTCCAGCCCTGGAGGGCAGCAGTGCCCACAAATATGTGGCTTCTTTACTATCAGCCACCTATTTAGGCCTCAGGACAATGTGTGTGTGGTTTAGCCAATCGAGACAAAGTGTGTGGGCTCTTTAGCCAATCAGGACAAAGTGTTTGGACTCTTTATCCATCCACTGACTTAACCAGACAGACACGACAGCTTTCCAAGATTTGAGCTTGAGATCAATTTCTTTTTACTAGGTACCTTTACTACTGAATTGTCAAAAAATCTCAATTTTGTCCCAAAATGGCACAAGAAACACCAGATCCAACTGAGGGAGAAATCCTACAAAATGTCCTGACACAGAAACGACAAAAACTACTAATCCTGAAGCAGATTGCAGTTGTTTTAATGTTGTCCTTTTAGTGCCGTGCTGAATAATTAGCTACTGCTATTATTAAAATATGCCTATATTTTATCCCAGATGTTTGAAACAATACTCTTTATCTAAATTGTTTGACTGTTGCAAACAATGTGCACCAAAACTGCAAGCTTTTCTAGCATGGCTCTTTTTAATTGAGTGCAGAGACACAGATAATATTGCTTGCAATTAAAGACAATTCTGTTACAAACAAAAAAAGCCTTACGGGCTTTTATGTAAATTGGACACTTACCTGTTGCCAGAAGGATAAGAACAGTCACCACACAGATTCCTCTCCAAATTGCCATTTTGCTGAGTGAAGTTCTTAGTCGGCGTCTTTCTTTAAATGCCTCTCCTCTTTCTGTCTACCTGTTTACAGCTCCCTCACTATGTATACCTGTAACCTAAACACGCCTCCTTGTGTCAACAACAACAACAAAAAAACATTAGCCTCTTCCTGTTCTTGCCCCTCTTTCATTTGCGTTGAACCAATGTACAAACCCTTGTACTAAAAGACTAAAAAACTATTCAAGTATTCATAAACACAGAGCAGGGTAATAACTAGCAGCCAATATTCATAAACACAGAGCAGGGTAATAACTAGCAGCCAATATTCATAAACTCAGAGCAGGATAATAACTAGCAGCCAGTATTCATACACACAGAGCAGGGTAATAGCTAGCAGCCAGTATTCATAAACACAGAATGGGGTAATAACTAGCAGCCAGTATTCATAAACACAGAATGGGGTAATAACTAGCAGCCAGTATTCATAAACACAGAATGGGGTAATAACTAGCAGCCAGTATTCATAAACACAGAATGGGGTAATAACTAGCAGCCAGTATTCATAAACAGGGTAATGATCCATTTCACAGGCAGCCAGGGTCCACTTAAATCCGAAAGAATTAAGATAAGCTCCTGACACTATGAACATTCCGAGGCTTCGTATTGGTTCAGTATCACTTTGGTGACACATTTGGATTTTTTAAAGGTGGTTACAATAGTTTGCAAAATCACTGCTACAAGCTAATGGCATGTTTATCTTTATGTCAGATGATCGAGGATGTGTTTGACAAACAGGTTTCCCAAGTATTTTTCTTAACCACAGATACAAGTCTGATTATATCACATCCATTACTCATTTTCCAGTAATATTAATATCCTTCCACACCTTCTTCTCCAACAGATTGTTGTTTTTTATGACTCAAGCAAAAATTGATCAATGGATTTATTGATCAACTCTGATTTTCTTTTGTCAGAGACCAACCATAGCACCAGCTCAGAGAAATTATGGATATCCATTAATTAAACGTTTTGATAATGACCAAAATGCTATTTATAATGTCTATAGACTGTTTGATACAGTCAGCCATATGTTTCCAGTTCAAAGTTTAAAAAACGTTTGGCACCAGAAATAATGCTGCTGTTTGGATCTAAAGTGGAATCACAACAGAAACGCAATGAACGAGACTCTGAATGACAGAATGATAAATGCTTGGCATTGGACTCCATATTACACAAGCCTTTAAGAGTATACTTCAATTTTTTACCATTTGTCATATTGGTAAAATATTCTCTAAATGCCAGTGTGGAGAACGAAGAATATGGATGTCCACAATTTTTAATAATGTCGATAAAATGTACACAATTTTGCGATGCAAATAAAAATGTTTTTTTTTTTTTTCAATCACCTATAACCTAATAACTGGATATATCTGATGGTATTAAGCATTATATAAATATAACAAATATAATATATAAGACTAGACAATACAATTTAGACTATATCACTGGCACGTTAAATCGTTTGATTACCAGCTAGTTACCGTTTCGTGGCTGAAACAATGATGTTGTCATAGAGACAAGACAGTTGGAAATCCTTTAATCATAAAGGGGACCTTTTTTTTGGTTAATTGGGTAGTTCCGTTATTGGTGGAGTTATCGGTAAACTAAAGAGTTCCGGTCCGGTGGAATTATGGTAAAAAGAGACATGGGGACATTGGGAAGGGAACGTTGGCCTTCAAAAAATAGAATTTAGAATTCATACTATGGCTCATTGAGTTGGACAAAAATGTTTGTGGAGACGAGGGGACAGCTTGTTTGGTGTCTCACTCTCAACCATCGATGGCGCCTGTGGTTCCAGCACTGGTTGTGGACATGGAGCGGTGGAAAGAGGAGGTGTGAGCAGAGCTGCGGCGGGAGCTCCAGAGCCAGATGGCGACCCTGGGGATGACCCTAGTTACTGAGATTCAGCAGCAGTAGTCACAGGCTCCGCTCCCCCCGACGGTGGGCAAGTCGGCGCTGCAGGGGCAGGGCCCTGTTGGGTTCGGTTGACCCGGGGCCAGATACGGAGGTCCCGGCGTGCTCCGAGGTCGTACAGTGGCTACCTGTGGAGGGGCAGGAAAAGGTGGACGGGGAGGTTTGTTTGTTGGAGGGGGTGGTGGACGGAGGTGAATGGCAGGTGGGCCGGGCTGTGGTTTGCGTGTGGGGGGGTAAGGTTCCCCTCCGTTTGATTAACGTACACCCCTACCCTCTCTCCCTGCCCTGGCAGCGTCCCCTGGCCACGGTGTCCCGCATCGCCCCCTCACAGATACAGGGTGGGTGCGACCTGGTGCTGCGGACCCCCCGCCCGGGGGAGGTGCAGGTGGATGTGCGGACCGCGCAGGCGCCCCTAGGGGTGGGGAGCCCTCTGCCTCCTCTGGAGTTGGAGGGCCTCACCCCTGAGCAGCAGCATTGGGATTGGAGTCTGCTGGAGTGTATGTGACGCATGAGGAGGACTTTGGCCGGACCGAGGTAAGAGGTAATATACCATCAGATACCTACCGGTGATACTCCCCCTTGTCGTGAACGGTATCGCCCTCCTCCCCCAGGTCTGTACCGGGAGCTGCGGTCCTTGGTGCAAGGGATGCTGGAGAGCGGGGTGATCACCGAGAGTTCGAGTCCCTGGGTTGTCCTGGTCCAGAAAAAGGACGGCGCATGGCGTTCCGGGGCAAGGTGGAATTACAAGCTGACATCGTTTTCTGGAGTAAGACCGGACCAGAAGCTGCTGCACACGTGTTGTTGACGGCGTTGTTGGCCTTTTTAGTACAGTCTGGCTTGATTGAGAATTAACTCATACAGTAGGTGAGAGGATAAGCTTTCTAACCATGTATAACACGACTAATTTTGGTTTTGGAATATCAGTTTATAGAGGACAACCAAAGGTTTTCTCATCATCGCATTCAATGCATTCACTCTTTGTTAGCACTAGCAGTCAATGACGCTGCACCTGACGAAACGTCGTCAACGATTTTGCGTAATATCTTGTGAAGTACTATTATTATTGAGGACTTCTGGGTATGCTTAAGCCATATGTTTGTTGATGTACCTAGCTGACAACGTTTTCATTTGTAATTTTTCATTTGGAATATCGTTTTTATCGCGTTCACTTCCGCATTCAGCTATAACCTTTCTGGCGGCTAAGTCGCCAGGAAACCTCGTTTGAACAACACAATCCGTGCATGTACGTCTTCGTCAAGGTCTTGTCTACATTGTGGTACAAAGCATTTGAGGTTTATGAATGTGTGTTTACTGTAATTACGACGAAAAGGGAAATATGCACCGTCTCTGGATTCTGAATTCCCAGTAGACAATGCAGGTCAAACCTATTGACAACTGCATTACGTGTGCAAAGCCGACCAATGCTGTAACTTCATCTCTCACATGTCTATGACGTCACATTTCCCATTCATTCTCTATGGGAAGAATTGGCCAAAAAAGTCATATTTCTCAAAAACCGTGCAGAGAAACTTTCCACGAAGTAATAGCACACGATTCCCAAAGAAGCCGCTCAATTTGACATATTGCACGTGTATGTGGTACGAAAACTCTGGGAGGAGTAGCGGTCCAGAAAATGGGTGGAATAATAATAATAAATATGTGCGATAATAATAGTGTGATTGCCTTCGGCAATAAACCAACACTTAGGACCGTAGTATGATCAAGAACATCAAGAAACATGTTTCTTAGAATCTTGCTGGATTCATTTATTTATTATATTGTACATCCACTTTTAGGCATGTGGATGTACAATATAATAAATGAATTAATTAATGCTTTGGACCTTAGGGTGATCAAGAACATCAAGAAACACATTTAATTAGACTCTTTTTATATTATTTTTATTTATAGATTACATATATTCAATTATATATATATATATATATATATATATATATATATATGTACACACACACACACATATACATATATACAACACCTGAGTACTTAAATGGCTTCAGATATGATTTCCATGGACATGATTTACAATTTACCAAATTTTTAATAGGTATACAGAACAGTGTGTATTGCGTAGAGCATATTTCCATTTCAGGCACATAATAATCAAGGCAATACATTTAATTGTGAATTATGAAAACAATACAGTATTAATAAAAAAAAGTTACTACAGTACTACAGGGATTTGGTGATCTGTTAATTTGCCATACTATGGAAATTACACTTTATAGTCTTTTCGCAACAGCCATCTACAGTCCCTCAGGTGAGACACACACTGGCCAGCCAGGAGTACTGCAAGAGCTCATTTTAGAGTCATTAAAAATAGTTTTATTGTTGTAAACACTCAAACACATGACCATTTTCATGCATTCATGCATGCGTTCACCGAACAGAGTGTAATATTGACTTCTGCATAGATACCCAGCATGTCCTCTGCCTGCTAACAGGTACCACAAGTAAGAGGCAGAGCGGCCCCTACTGGAAAAAGAAGGAAATGCGCAGTAGAACAGAAGAGAGCCCTGTTACTGACAGGGTACTGAAAAGTTAAGGTAAAACGCCAAAGAAACCGTGACCAGTGATGCCAAGCAGCGCAGAAAGCATCTTCAGACCAGCTAAGCTTTATTCCTTTGGAAGCTGGGGTGGGGTGTGCAGTGGGGGTTGGGGGGTCTTAGTCTATGCAAGCAATTTATTCTGTAATTCAGATAAGTTTGTTCAGTGTCTCCCATCTGACAGTGACGGCTACGTTGTCTTCCCTGAGATATTGCGCTGTCCATAAATTATCTATACACAGGATAAATATAACAATGAAAAACCCAATTTACTTCAAAAGCATACATTGACAACTCACCAACAGAGCATCAGTATTTATAGATAAAATTATCTCTAGTGCAACAGGGTAAAGTGCTGTAAACACAGCTAAGGTGAGTGAATGTGTCACTATTTTTCACACACACACACACACAGTAATACAGTCTGTTCTAAATATTTTGTGTCATCAAGTGTTTACTTGTTCCTCCATTTTATATCACACAGTACCATAGCTGCAACTTACTACTGCAGATTTAAAAAACACACACAAGTGCACGCGTCCCTAAAAACACACACTGCAATTCCATGAGGAGTCACTATTGCACAGTGAGGATGCCCTGGAGACTGAAACCCTCCCTCCTTCCCTGCATAGGCCTGAGGAAACCCCGCCCACAGCAGGCACCGACAGCGTCAGGATCCGCTTCTGAACTGTGGAGTGCAGCACTGCCCCAGGACTAGTGCTTTTGCTTCCTGTGAGCTTAACCATAATGAATATATGAAGAATACATTCAAAAAATCTGCCACTGAACCTGTCCATAAGCATCTCTGATATAACCCGGGTAAAATTTTCCTTACGTTTAATATATTTAATGCATTCTTGGTATATTTCGGAAAGTTTGAAAAACAGTAACAGGTTAGTGGTACCCTAGCCAGCCAGTACGCAGCACAAACAGCTGCATGGTCCTAGCTTGAGCAACTGGACAGAAAGCCAAGGAAGAGAGGGAGTAGGAGGACGGAGGAGAGAGGGAGAAGATGAGCGGCCTCGCTCGTCGTTTTGGAGGACGGTGCCGGGGTGATGGGGGAGGCCGGGGGAGGGAAGCTGCCCACGTTCTCGCGGAGGAACATGGAAAACGTGGCTGATTTGGTGAAAACCTGGACAGCGGGGTCCATTCTGCTTCTGCTGCTGCTGCTGTTCTGAGTGGCATTACTGCTGCCGTCCACTGTGATCACTGCCACCTGGACCCAGGAATTGCCCTGCTTACACACCAAGGGCCCGCCCTCATCTCCCTGGAGACGGAAACGCACACACACACGCACACGTGCACAGAAACACACACATGCATGCATGCACACACATGCACACACGAACAGAAAAACACACAAACACGCACACGAACACACATGCACACGCACACACAAACACGCACACAAACATGCACACGGACACACACATGCACACACACACACACACACACACACGGGGCAGAGAGTGAGAGAGAGAGAATGAGAAATTACACATGATATACAAGGTGTCACACCAAGCAAAGTAATGAATCGTGTCTGAGGACAGAAGGGCGGTTGAGGGAGCGCTGTGCCGTGTAGTCACCTGCTGTAGTGGCAGAAGTTGAGTGCAGATGTTTTCGGAGGAGGAGCTGTTCCCACAGCTGGCTATGGTGGTCTGGAACTCCTGCAGAATTTGCTGCACTGTAGAGGGGAGTGTGTGTCACTCAACACTGATCCACTCTGCTCAGGCCACTGAGACACTCAACACTGATCTGCTCTGCTCAGGCCACTGAGATACTCAACACTGATCCACTCTGCTCAGGCCACTGAGATACTCAACACTGATCCACTCTGCTCACATCACTGAGATACTCAACACTGATCCACTCTGCTCACAGCACTGAGATACTCAACACTGATCCACTCTGCTCAGGCCACTGAGATACTCAACACTGATCCACTCTGCTCACAGCACTGAGATACTCAACACTGATCTGCTCTGCTCAGGCCACTGAGATACTCAACACTGATCCACTCTGCTCAGGCCACTGAGATACTCAACACTGATCCACTCTGCTCACATCACTCAGATACTCAACACTGATCCACTCTGCTCACAGCACTGAGATACTCAACACTGATCCACTCTGCTCAGGCCACTGAGATACTCAACACTGATCCACTCTGCTCACAGCACTGAGATACTCAACACTGATCTGCTCTGCTCAGGCCACTGAGATACTCAACACTGATCCACTCTGCTCACATCACTGAGATACTCAACACTGATCCACTCTGCTCACAGCACTGAGATACTCAACACTGATCCACTCTGCTCACATCACTGAGATACTCAACACTGATCCACTCTGCTCACAGCACTGAGATACTCAACACTGATCCACTCTGCTCACAGCACTGAGATACTCAACACTGATCCACTCTGCTCGCAGCACTGAGATACTCAACACTGATCTGCTCTGCTCACAGCACTGAGATACTCAACACTGATCTGCTCTGCTCACATCACTGAGATACTCAACACTGATCCACTCTGCTCACAGCACTGAGATACTCAACACTGATCTGCTCTGCTCACAGCACTGAGATACTCAACACTGATCTGCTCTGCTCACATCACTGAGATACTCAACACTGATCCACTCTGCCCAGGCCACTGAGATGCTCAACACTGATCCACTCTGCTAAGGCCACTGAGATACTCAACACTGATCCACTCTGCTCACATCACTGAGATACTCAACACTGATCCACTCTGCTCACATCACTGAGATACTCAACACTGATCCTCTCTGCTCACATCACTGAGATACTCAACACTGATCCACTCTGCTCACAGCACTGAGATACTCAACACTGATCCACTCTACTCAGGCCACTGAGATACTCAACACTCATCCACTCTGCTCACAGCACTGACCAACGTTTCCCAGCATGCATTCAACTACAAACCCCAGGTTAGATACAATAGGTCTCTGCATATTGTAGGACCAGCAATGATAGCGGTAACTGCACGCGGGGGAAACAGGAAACAGGAAGCCGTTCTCGCGCGTGCGCTCACCTCCTCCCTGGCCGGCTCCCCAGCCGGTCACCCAGCACTGTGTTCCTACGCCAAAGCCCGTGCCGACGAGGTCCACGCACACCGGCTGGATGTAGTTGGTGAGCGTCGGCTTGCCGGCCAGCTTCAACAGCGCTACGTTGGCGCCGGTCTGGTTGCTCAGGGTGATGTTCGACACGTTCACGGCCATCTGGAAGGGGTTGGATCCGTTCTGGCTCAGACGACCCAGAAACACGGTCCATTCCGCAGGGTTGGGATTGGGGCTATGGACGGGAACGAGTCCCAAAAATTTAAAGGCTGCAATCTAAATCATTTTCAATAGTTATACCATATACAAAGAGACAAACAAAACGTCAAAAAGCCAAGTGAACTCAAGAACACTTTGGCAAACAGAAACGTTTATCAAAGCGTCATCTCATGTTGTTTCTGTTTCAGTTCTGTCACTGCCAAATTCACATCGTTCCATTTCTCGGGGAATAAACTAATGGTGGTGTTTTCACTCAAACCTTCACAGGATATGTTGTTGTTCCATTCCATTTCTCCTGGTGCCTTTAGGCTGAAATCGCGTTTCTCCAGGTGCTTTAAGGCAGAAATCGCATTTCTCCTGGTGCATTAAGGCTGAAATCGCATTTATCCTGGTGCTTTAAGTCTGAAATTGCGTTTCTCCTGGTTGCTGTGCTCATGGTTTTGTCCGAGCCGACATCCAGCTCTACGCCAGTGTCTCACGACCACCGCGTGCTTATTGGGGGAGGTTCATGGTCGGTAGAATGTTTGTGACAGAAGAATATGCATGCAGGAGTGTTTACAGATTCCACACCAGGAAAAATATGACCTGGACTACTCCCAAACGCGATTCAGAGCAGAATCATTCTCACCCAATTCATATCTGATCTCTTCTGCTTGGACAACGAAAGTGGTCAGTTCGTTGTCAATTCAGACGGTTCCAGAAATGAATTGAAATTTTGTTCATGAACTGATGACAGCCACAGTAACCTCTGTGGTATTTATATTTTTTGCGGAGGATGCATTGGTGCGGGTGTCTACCTGCCAGGTCTAGGCAGCGATGCGACGGGTCCGCTTGGGTATTTACCTGGAGAAACACTGTGAGGCGCTCATGACGAACTCCTCAGAGACGAGGGTGCCCCCGCAGACGTGGGAGCCGTTCCTTTGCAGACTGACCTGCCAGGGCCACGCCCCGCTCGCTGCCAGGCCACTCCCCGCACCAACGCGGCTGTTGAGGGGAGCGCTGCCGCACACCACAGCTGAAGGAACAGAGGGAAGAGTTACTACAACACCCAGAATGCATCAGTCAATATGGTCTAACTCAACCTGTGCGTGTGTGTGTTTTAGTGTGCGTTTTAGAGGTCTGAGGCTGCCGAAGCTCAACCCAAACCAGCCCAACAAGCTCTGGCCAAATTTGAAGCCCGCTGCCCGACAGAACATGATCACAGAAATAACCAGCCCACGACACCATACAACGTAATAGAACAGAAGACAATGCAGTATTCACCACAGGAAAGCTGCCAGAGAAGTGCTTGTGTGGGTGCAGAGCAAAGCTTCTAGTTTTTTTTTTAATACTCAATTAGCAAATTAAAACATCTGTAACTGAGCTCTCACGCTTAGTTAAAACACGTTTTTCCATGGGTTACATAAGTTTGTCACTTGACCTCTGCAACACACAGCACATGAGCTACGTCGTTCTTTCTGTGTGTCTTCATAAATTATGTTTGTGAATGGAGGAATCATTAATATTTTCATGTTCACCGTGATCAGATTAGGCTAGCTAGCTAGGTTTAGTGCCTGTTTGCCTTTTGCTAAACGCAACGTTAAAGAGTTTAAAGAAGTTAATGTGTTTAATCTGAATGGGCGAAATGGCTGCGTGCCTATTAGGGTGCAGATAAAAGCTTAACACTCACGTTTGGGGGTGGTGGTGGAAGGCTGGGTGACGGAGGGTACGAAGGGAGGCAGGCCTGGGCATGTGACGCTGTCGTCACTGTTCGTCCCGCTGGATGTGAATCTGATGAAACCTGGGGTGTTTGTCGTAATAGTGGACGTGATCCAGGCCTGATAGCGGGACACCCTGGTGTAAACCCCCGGCAAATTAGGACGTGCGCAGCCTTCTCCGAAGCTGACGACTCCTGACTGGACCCAGAGCGAGCCCTGCTTGCTCACCATCGGACCCCCGGAGTCTCCCTGCTCACAACAGAGAGAGACCCTCAGTACCACTTCCCCAGTTTGGATATTTTTTTGTTTCTGTGAATGGGTTAATTTTTCACATACAGTGAGTGTATCAATAACGTAGACTTAAATCACAGTTTTAACACAGCACCATAGCATCATTCGGACTAACTTGAAATACCTCTACGGACACACCATTTTAATATGTAAATTAGAGAAGATGTTTTCCTTTAACTTTCATAGGTGTAAAAATATGGAAGATATTGCACCTGACATGAATCTTTGCCTCCTTCCAGTAGGCCAGCGCAGATCATGTTGCTGGTGATGGTACCGACTCTGTATAAGCAGTTACACTTTCGGTTCCCCACCACGGGAATTTCTACCTCCTGCAGAACGTTAGCCAGCGACCCTGCAGGGACACAAGATCAAAACTTACACAGGCCTCTATGAAGGAGTAGTGAGTCCTGCGGTAGACGGGAAGAGAATACAGCGGGTTACACGCAAGTGATATTATTAGTTTAAGTGCAGAGTGGCAGTAATGCCATTATGAGACAATGCTGTTTTGTCTGTATAAGAGCCAAGAAACAAGCCACCTCACATCAAAGCTTCTGTCAAGGTAAAATTAAAACCTATATTAATGTGTCTTTGTGAGACCTGGGATGGATGCTTAAAAAACAAGATGAAATGAGCTACGATCGACTCGCTTACCGCCTTCGCTGAGTCTGCCGAAGCCGGTGACCCAGCTGTCGGTGCCGGTATAGAAGGTGCTGCCGTCCGCGGCCAGGCATACGGGCAAAATGTAGTTGCTGAAGCCGACGGTGGAGGACAGCTCCAGCAGGGCCATGTCGTTGTTGCTGGTCTGGCTGTTGTAATTGGGATGACGGATGATCCTTGTGACCGTTCTACTCTGTTCATTTGGGTTGGTGCCCGACTGGACCTGCTGACCCACATAAACGCGCCAGTGTGCTGGATTTGAGTCGCTGAGGAGACAGAGAGAGCGAATGCCGGTAAAATAGAATTCAGAACTGATGTTAAACTGTCACCGCAGCCCTCAATTCCTCCGCGCAGAATGGCTTCCAAACAAATGGACAGCTGTCAGCAATATCACAGTATTACTGGAACTTCTTTAATGGTCAAATTCATATTTATGAAAAAATTACCCATAATTCCTCACCTCCTGAAGCAGTGAGCAGCAGACAGCACCCATTTGTTGTTGATGAGAGACCCTCCACACACATGACTCCCGCTCAGATGCAGACTGGCCTGCCAAGGCCAGCTTCCCGGTGGGGCGTTCTGACCCCCCACAATCCTGGTGTTGAGGCCCGGCCTTCCGCACACTTGCAGACAAAAAGACGGAGGAGCATGAAGGCTGAATGATTAACAACCACACTTCCCCAGTCAGCCCAGTCAGGTTAAGCCCTCTTGTCAAACGCTCTTCTCTACTTCCTTCTCCATCATTGGGTGAAATATCTCTCTAAATCCCACCTATGCAAGGCCTCGTTTGGTGTTCACGCCATATTTCATTGAAATATGCGTTAATACATGAAGCGAACCGTGATTACCCTGCCTTCAATCTTAGCCCCTCCCCCACTCCACCCCAATCAATATTGCAATATTTTATTATAACAGAAGTATAATGGCACCTTGTATTAGGGTGAATATGGTATACAGTGTAGGCCTGAAGGAAGTGTTCTGTTAGACATTGATATTCGCCGTCGTATTCATATTTTTATTGTCTTCTTTCTGCCAACTGAGTTAGACTCATTATAGACTATATTATGAATATAATTCTGAATATTTAAACATAAAAGTAACTAGTTACTTCAAAAAAAAGAAAAGAAATTGAGTTACTTTTAGCCATGTAGTGTATGTGGACAGCTGACATCCAACATCTCATCCAAAATTATGGGCATTAATATAGAGTTGGTCCACCCTTTGCTGCTATAACAACCTACACTCTTCTGGGAAGACTTTATACTAGATGTTGGAGCATTGCTGCAGGGATTTGCTTCCATTCACATTTGGCTTTCCAGTTGATTCAAAAAGTATTGGATGGGGTTGGGGTCAGGGCTCTGTACAGGCCAGTAAAGTTCTTCCACACTGATCATGACAAAACCATTTCTTTATGGATCTCGCTGTGTTCCTGGGGGCACTGTCATGCTGAAAGGGAATCCCCAAACTGTTGCCACAAAGTTGCCACACAGAATTGTCTAGAATGTCATTGCATTAAGATTTGCCTTCACTGCAACTAAGGGACCTAAAAATCACGAAAACAGCCCCAGACCAAGGGGTGTCCAGACTCTATGACCAAATGTATCAGAATATGTACTGCCTGCATTTCCAAATATAGTGGAGTGAATGAGAGATCTCATAATGGGCATACATACAGAGGTTTTAGTATCGGCTTGTAAGAGCATACTAAACATGGCTTCTTCATTTTTTGTCCCTATCTTTCTAGATGCCCTTAATTAGACTATGTAAAGAAACCGTTAGAATTTCTAAATTGTGAATCCAATATTTAAACAAATACCCTCTAACAACAGCTAGAATTTAACTTCATATGAATTGGCTGATTTCAAACTGAACTTTATGGGCCAGTTTTGTGGACACAGATAAAGCATAGTCCTAGACTAAGTTCAAATTTATATTTAAATTCTCCAAACTAAATTCCTCATTCTCTGCTTTAGAGCCAGAGTGCAGCCACCAGAGTACGTAGTACAATACGTAGTCTGCACCAGCCTAAGTGTGCCGGATAGCGGACTGCGAGCCGAGCTAGCGGTCTGTGGAGACGAGGTTCTCAGGTTCTGATTCCCCACTGAGCTGGAGCCCAGACATTGCAGCATATTTTCTCTGATCTCAAAAACAATTTGAACGAAGAGGTACACAGACAATGACTTCACATAAGGAAGACAACAGAAAACTCTGTGACAAAATGGAAGCAAACTTACCATTCTGCTGTGAGTGAGATCCTGAAAGACAAGAGGACGACAACTTAGCTGAATCTCGTTAGTAGTGAATAGTCAGTTTACAGAAAACAGTTCCTGTAGGGCAGTTTGCTTGGCAATTGCTTATAAAAAATGTGTAATTCAAACCTGCTGCTGGTAATAGCCATGCTTTAGAAACAAGGAAAATATTTATTCATATAGTAAATACCCCACTCTGTGAAGAAAATGTATTCATTTAGTATTCAATACTTTGTTCTCCCCTAAATGGTTTGACATTTGGCAGATCGGTATTCACTATTAAGAAATATCCTGTCATGTCTGCTGTTTGTTCTATGTCAAGAGACTAACCGAAAAAGGCAAATGGACATTTCAAGTATTTCAAGAAAGACAGCAGACTTTCTTAAAGGGAATAATGCCAGGTGATTCCCAGTATCTGCATCAGCGCTCAGTGACATGAGGAATGCTCTATTGTACCATAGAGTGACTAGTTGAGTGACACATTCCATCGATGTGCGTCAGACAGGATTTGAGCGAAATACAACATGATAATCTATCATGCTGCGTCTTTGGTTACATTCCCGGCACCACTTAAATAACTGACTCTCTGTTTTTACAGACATGATTATTATTATTATTATTATTATTATTATTATTATTATTTTTATATATATTTTTTTTTTGATAGGTTACTTTCAGTTAGCATGCTACACTGATTCAACCCCAAATCCCACAGAGGAAAATGTTGTCCTGGATCTTCAATAACATAACACTGAATCATCGTTGAAAATCAAAGCAAAATGTTCCGATATGATAGCAACAGCTTCCCCACCAGGACCCTGAATAACCACAGTCAAATCCATCATCTTGGTTATTTCCATGCTTAAGCGAGGCTGTGTTTAATATTTAATAATTAACATTTAATAGTCAATTAAGTTTCTCCATTTGAATTGCATGACTTCCAGCCCGTCTATGAGAACCTTTGTGTATTCTGATTACTGAAAACACAGATTTAAGTTCCATAATTTTTTCTGACACAGATTCTTGGCTCATTACCATTTGCATTGTTCTTAAACTCTTCTAGCTGTATTAGATTTTTTTAACTTTGACTAAGTTAGTTTAAATTTTTAATCGCAGCTTTGTTTTTATTTGATCTCTGGGGTACTGTATATCTTGCCTCCAACTATTATCTTTCTTCTTTTCTTATTTTATCTCTGTTTTGTTACCTCAGTATAACACTTCCTGCTATTTTACTGAAAGGTGCTATAAAAATAATGTTTATTGTTATATTACAAGAAAATGCAAATGTTCCACTTTTCGCAAACTTATTTTGTCAAGTTAGTTTTAGTAATAACTTAAATAACTGAGCCTTGTTCATAACTAATTCTTTCTTTCAAAGTTTAGGAAAAATGTTGATTGAACAGCTTTCATTTTCCACAAATGGTTTAAATTCAATGATCAACGGTTCAGTTTTAGCATTTTTATGTTCACTGATCTCAGCTGAAAGCCTATTAATTAATTGATGCAAAATGTAACATTCAAAATTATTTCCCACAGCACGTTAAAATCATTAAAGGACATTAAATCATTAGTTGTCCGGGAACTAATTTGACTGGTCGAAATTGATATGGGGTATTCATTCATTGTAACAGCAATATCATCAATATCCATTTCTGACATAAAGTGCCCTTAAGAGGATAAACAATCCCTCATCATACACTAACATATCTCATTAAATATTTAGCTTATCATTCTTCAGAAATTTCAGTTAAGGTTGGAACACGACCAGTACTGCAGGGTGTTCCAGGACACGAATTGAGATCCCCTGTGGAACATTATCAGGATTATGTGAGGCTACATTTAAAGCGAGGATCTCAAACTCCAGCCCTGGAGGGCAGCAGTGCCCACAAATATGTGGCTTCTTTACCATCAGCCACCTATTTAGGCCTCAGGACAATGTGTGTGTGGGCTCTTTAGCCAATCGAGACAAAGTGTGTGGGCTCTTTAGGCAATCAAGACAAAGTGTGTGGACTCTTTAACCAACCACTAACTTAACCAGACAGCCACGACAGCTTTCCAAGATTTGAGCTTGAGATTAATTTCTTTTTACTATGTACCTTTACTACTGAATTGTCAAAAAATCTCAATTTTGTCCCAAGATGGCACAAGAAACACCAGATCCAACTGAGGGAGAAATCCTACAAAATGTCCTGACACAGAAACGACAAAAACTACTAACCCTGAAGCAGATTACAGTTGTTTTAATGTTGTCCTTTTAGTGCCGTGCTGAATAATTAGCTACTGCTATTATTAAAATATGCCTATATTTTATCCCAGATGTTTGAAACAATACTCTTTATCTAAATTGTTTGACTGTTGCAAACAATGTGCACCAAAACCGCAAGCTTTTCTAACATGGCTCTTTTTAATTGAGTGCAGAGACACAGATAATATTGCTTGCAATTAAAGACAATTCTGTTACAAACAAAAAAAGCCTTACAGGCTTTTATGTAAATTGGACACTTACCTGTTGCCAGAAGGATAAGAACAGTCACCACACAGATTCCTCTCCAAATTGCCATTTTGCTGAGTGAAGTTCTTAGTTGGCGTCTCTCTTTAAATGCCTCTCCTCTTTCTGTCTACCTGTTTACACCTCCCTCACTATGTATACCTGTAACCTAAACACGCCTCCTTGTGTCAACAACAAAAAAAAAACATTAGCCTCTTCCTGTTCTTGCCCCTCTTTCATTTGCGTTGTACCAATGTACAAACCCTTGTACTAAAAGACTAAAAAACTATTCAAGTATTCATAAACACAGAGCAGGGTAATAACTAGCAGCCAATATTCATAAACAGAAAGCAGGATAATAACTAGCAGCCCGTATTCATAAACTCAGAGCAGAATAATAACTAGCAGCCAGTATTCATAAACACAGAATGGGGTAATAACTAGCAGCCAGTATTCATACACACAGAGCGGGGTAATAGCTAGCAGCCAGTATTCATAAACACAGAATGGGGTAATAACTAGCAGCCAGTATTCATAACCAAAGAATGGGGTAATAACTAGCAGCCAGTATTCATAAACAGGGTAATGATCCATTTCACAGGCAGCCAGGGTCCACTTAAATCCGAAAGAATTAAGATAAGCTCCTGACACTATGAACGTTCCGAGGCTTCGTATTGGTTCAGTATCACTTTGGTGACACATTTGGATCTTTTAAAGGTGGTTACAATTATTTTCTAAATCACTGCTACAAGCTGACGGCATGTTTATCTTTATGTCAAATGATCGAGAATGTGTTTGACAAACAGGTTTCACAAGTATTTTTCTTAACCACAGATACAAGTCTGATTATATCACATCCATTACTCATTTTCCAGTAATATTAATATCCTTCCACACCTTCTTCTCCAACGGATTGTTGTTTTTTTGACTCAAGCAAAAATTGATCAATGGATTTATTGATCAACTCTGATTTTCTTTTGTCAGAGACCAACCATAGCACCAGCTCAGAGAAATTATGGATATCCATTAATTAAACGTTTTGATAATGACCAAAATGGTATTTATAATGTCTATAAAGTGTTTGATACAGTCAGCCATATGTTTCCAGTTCAAAGTTTAAAAAACGTTTGGCACCAGAAATAATGCTGCTGTTTGGATCTAAAGTGGAATCACAACAGAAACGCAATGAACAAGACTCTGAATGACAGAATGATAAATGTTTGGCATTGGACTCCATATTACACAAGCCTTTAAGAGTATACTTCAATTTTTTACCATTTGTCATGAATATTCTCTAAATGCCAGTGTGGAGAACGAAGAATATGGATGTCCACAATTTTTAATAATGTCGATAAAATGTACACAATTTTGCGATGCAAATAAAAATGTTTTTTTTTTCCAATCACCTATAACCTAATAACTGGATATATCTGATGCTGCACACGTGTTGTTGACGGCGTTGTTGGCCTTTTTAGTACAGTCTGGCTTGATTGAGAATTCATTTATACAGTAGGTGAGAGGATAAGCTTTCTAACCATGTATAACACGACTAATTTTGGTTTTGGAATATCGGTTTATAGAGGTCAACCGAAGGTTTTCTCATCATCGCATTCAATGCATTCACTCTTTGTTAGCACTAGCAGTCAATGACGCTGCACCTGACGAAACGTCGTCAACGATTTTGCGTAATATCTTGTGAAGTACTATTATTATTGAGGACTTCTGGGTATGCCTAAGCCATATGTTTGTTGATGTACCTAGCTGACAACGTTTTCATTTGTAATTTTTCATTTGGAATATCGTTTTTATCGCGTTCACTTCCGCATTCAGCTATAACCTTTCTGGCGGCTAAGTCGCCAGGAAACCTCGTTTGAACAACACAATCCGTGCATGTACGTCTTCGTCAAGGTCTTGTCTACATTGTGGTACAAAGCATTTGAGGTTTAGGAATGTGTGTTTTCTGTAATTACGACGAAAAGGGAAATATGCACCGTCTCTGGATTCTGAATTCCCAGTAGACAATGCAGGTCAAACCTATTGACAACTGCATTATGTGTGCAAAGCCGACCAATGCTGTAACTTCATCTCTAACATGTCTATGACGTCACATTTCCCATTCATTCTCTATGGGAAAATTGGCCAAAAAAGTCATATTTCTCAAAAACCGTGCAGAGAAACTTTCCACGAAGTAATAGCACATGATTCCCAAAGAAGCCGCTCAATTTGACATATTGCACGTGTATTTGGTACGAAAACTCTGGGAGGAGTAGCGGTCCAGAAAATGGGTGGAATAATAATAATAAATATGTGCGATAATAATAGTGTGGTTGCCTTCGGCAATAAACAAACACTTAGGACCGTAGTATGATCAAGAACATCAAGAAACATGTTTCTTAGAATCTTGCTGGATTCATTTATTTATTATATTGTACATCCACTTTTAGGCATGTGGATGTACAATATAATAAATGAATGAATTAATGCTTTGGACCTTAGGGTGATCAAGAACATCAAGAAACACATTTAATTAGACTCTTTTTAGATTATTTTAATTTATAGATTACATATATTCAATTTTATATATATATATATATATATGTACACACACACACATATACATATATACAACACCTGAGTACTTAAATGGCTTCAGATATGATTTCCATGGACATGATTTACAATTTACCAAATTTTTAATAGGTATACAGAACAGTGTGTATTGCGTAGAGCATATTTCCATTTCAGGCACATAATAATCAAGGCAATACATTTAATTGTGAATTATGAAAACAATACAGTATTAATTAAAAAAAGTTACTACAGTACTACAGGGATTTGGTGATCTGTTAATTTGCCATACTATGGAAATTACACTTTATGGTCTTTTCGCAACAGACATCTAAAGGTTCCTCAGGTGAGACACACACTGGCCAGCCAGGAGTACTGCAAGAGCTCATTTTAGAGTCATTAAAAATAGTTTTATTGTTGTAAACATTTAAACACATGACTATTTTCATGCATTCATGCATGCGTTCACCGAACAGAGTGTAATATTGACTTCTGCATAGATACCCAGCATGTCCTCTGCCTGCTAACAGGTACCACAAGTAAGAGGCAGAGCGGCCCCTACTGGAGAAGGAAGGAAATGCGCAGTAGAACAGAAGAGAGCACTGTTACTGACAGGGTACTGAAAAGCTAAGGTAAAACGCCAAAGAAACCGTGACCAGTGATGCCAAGCAGCCCAGAAAGCATCTTCAGACCAGCTAAGCTTTATTCCTTTGGAAGCTGGGGTAGGGTGTGCAGTGGGGGTTGGGGGGTCTTAGTCTATGCAAGCAATTTATTCTGTAATTCAGATAAGTTTGTTCAGTGTCTCCCATCTGACAGTGACGGCTACGTTGAGATATTGGGCTGTCCATAAATTATCTATACACAGGATAAATATAACAATGAAAAACCCAATTTACTTCAAAAGCATACATTGACAACTCACCAACAGAGCATCAGTATTTATAGATAAAATGATCTCTAGTGCAACAGGGTGCTGTAAACACAGCAAAGGTGAGTGAATGTGTCACTATTCTTCACACACACACACACACACAGACACACACACAGTAATACAGTCTGTTCTAAATATTTTGTGTCATCAAGTGTTTACTTGTTCCTCCATTTTATATCACACAGTACCATAGCTGCAACTTACTACTGCAGATTTAAAAAACACACACAAGTGCACGCGTCCCTAAAAACACACACTGCAATTCCATGAGGAGTCACTATTGCACAGTGAGGATGCCCTGGAGACTGAAACCCTCCCTCCTTCCCTGCATAGGCCTGAGGAAACCCCGCCCACAGCAGGCACCGACAGCGTCAGGATCCAGTTCTGAACTGTGGAGTGCAGCACTGCCCCAGGACTAGTGCTTTTGCTTCCTGTGAGCTTAACCATAATGAATATACGAAGAATACATTCAAAAAATCTGCCACTGAACCTGTCCATAAGCATCTCTGATATAACCCGGGTAAAATTTTCTTGAGTTTAATATATTTAATGCATTCTTGGTATATTTCGGAAAGTTTGAAAAACAGTAACAGGTTAGTGGTACCCTAGCCAGCCAGTACGCAGCACAAACAGCTGCATGGTCCTAGCTTGAGCAACTGGACAGAAAGCCAAGGAAGAGAGGGAGTAGGAGGACGGAGGAGAGAGGGAGAAGGTGAGCGGCCTCGCTCGTCGTGTTGGAGGGGCCGGAGGACGGTGCCGGGGTGACGGGGGAGGCCGGGGGAGGGAAGCTGCCCACATTCTCGCGGAGGAACATGGAAAACGCGACGGTTTTGGTGAAAACCTGGACAGCGGGGTCCATTCTGCTATTGCTGCTGCTGCTGTTCTGAGTGGCATTACTGCTGCCGTCCACTGTGATCACTGCCAACTGGACCCAGGAATTGCCCTGCTTACACACCAAGGGCCCGCCCTCATCTCCCTGGAGACGGAAACGCACACACACACGCACACGCCCGCACACATTCACACAAACACGCACACACATGTACACACACACACACACACACATGCACACACGAACAGAAGCACACACAAACACGCACACGAACACACATGCACACGCACACACAAACACGCACACAAACATGCACACGGACACACACACACACACACGGGGCAGAGAGTGAGAGAGAGAGAATGAGAAATTACACATGATATACAAGGTGTCACACCAAATAAAGTAATGAATCGTGTCTGAGGACAGAAGGGCGGTTGAGGGAGCGCTGTGCGGTGTAATCACCTGCTGCAGTGGCAGAAGTTGAGTGCAGATGTTTTCGGAGGAGGAGCCGTTCCCACAGCTGGCTATGGTGGTCTGGAACTCCTGCAGAATTTGCTGCGCTGTAGAGGGGAAAGTGTGTGTCACTCAACACTGATCCACTCTGCTCACATCACTGAGATACTCAACACTGATCCACTCTGCTCACATCACTGAGATACTCAACACTGATCCACTCTGCTCACATCACTGAGATACTCAACACTGATCCACTCTGCTCAGGCCACTGAGATACTCAACACTGATCCACTCTGCTCACATCACTGAGATACTCAACACTGATCCACTCTGCTCACATCACTGAGATACTCAACACTGATCCACTCTGCTCACAGCACTGAGATACTCAACACTGATCCGCTCTGCTCACAGCACCGAGATACTCAACACTGATCCACTCTGCTCAGGCCACTGAGATACTCAACACTGATCCGCTCTGCTCACAGCACCGAGATACTCAACACTGATCCACTCTGCTCAGGCCACTGAGATACTCAACACTGATCCACTCTGCTCACAGCACTGAGATACTCAACGATCCACTCTGCTCACAGCACTGAGATACTCAACACTGATCCACTCTGCTCACATCACTGAGATACTCAACACTGATCCACTCTGCTCACATCACTGAGATACTCAACACTGATCCACTCTGCTCAGGCCACTGAGATACTCAACACTGATCCACTCTGCTCACATCACTGAGATACTCAACACTGATCTGCTCTGCTCACAACACCGAGATACTCAACACTGATCCACTCTGCTCACAGCACTGAGATACTCAACACTGATCCGCTCTGCTCACAGCACCGAGATACTCAACACTGATCCACTCTGCTCAGGCCACTGAGATACTCAACACTGATCCGCTCTGCTCACAGCACCGAGATACTCAACACTGATCCACTCTGCTCACAGCACTAAGATACTCAACACTGATCTGCTCTGCTCACAAAACTGAGATACTCAACACTGATCCACTCTGCTCACAGCACTGAGATACTCAACACTGGTCTGCTCTGCTCACAGCACTAAGATACTCAACACTGATCCACTCTGCTCAGGCCACTGAGATACTCAACACTGATCCACTCTGCTCACAGCACTGAGATACTCAACGATCCACTCTGCTCACAGCACTGAGATACTCAACACTGATCCACTCTGCTCACAGCACTGAGATACTCAACACTGATCCACTCTGCTCACAGCACTGAGATACTCAACACTGATCCACTCTGCTCACATCACTGAGATACTCAACACTGATCCACTCTGCTCACATCACTGAGATACTCAACACTGATCCACTCTGCTCAGGCCACTGAGATACTCAACACTGATCCACTCTGCTCACATCACTGAGATACTCAACACTGATCCACTCTGCTCACAGCACTGAGATACTCAACACTGATCTGCTCTGCTCACATCACTGAGATACTCAACACTGATCTGCTCTGCTCACATCACTGAGATACTCAACACTGATCCACTCTGCTCAGGCCACTGAGATACTCAACACTGATCCACTCTGCTAAGGCCACTGAGATGCTCAACACTGATCCACTCTGCTCACAGCACTGAGATACTCAACACTGATCTGCTCTGCTCAGGCCACTGAGATACTCAACACTGATCCACTCTGCTCACATCACTGAGATACTCAACACTGATCCACTCTGCTCACAGCACTGAGATACTCAACACTGATCCACTCTGCTCACAGCACTGACCAACGTTTCCCAGCATGCATTCAACTACAAACCCCAGGTTAGATACAAATAGGTCTCTGCATATTGTAGGACCAGCAATGATAGCGGTAACTGCACGCGGGGGAAACAGGAAACAGGAAGCCGTTCTCGCGCGTGCGCTCACCTCCTCCCTGGCCGGCTCCCCAGCCGGTCACCCAGCACTGTGTTCCTACGCCAAAGCCCGTGCCGACGAGGTCCACGCACACCGGCTGGATGTAGTTGGTGAGCGTCGGCTTGCCGGCCAGCTTCAACAGCGCTACGTTGGCGCCGGTCTGGTTGCTCAGGGTGATGTTCGACACGTTCACGGCCATCTGGAAGGGGTTGGATCCGTTCTGGCTCAGACGACCCAGAAACACGGTCCATTCCGCAGGGTTGGGATTGGGGCTACGGACGGGAACGAGTCCCATAAATTTAAAGGCTGCAATCTAAATCATTTTCAATAGTTATACCATATACAAAGAGACAAACAAAACGTCAAAAAGCCACGTGAACTCAAGAACACAGAAACGTTCATCAAAGCGTCATCTCATGTTGTTTCTGTTTCAGTTCTGTCACTGCCAAATTCACTTCCAAATCGTTCCATTTCTCGGGGAATAAATTAATGGTGGTGTTTTCACTCAAACCTTCACAGGATATGTTGTTGTTCCATTCCATTTCTCCTGGTGCCTTTAGGCTGAAATCACATTTCTCCAGGTGCTTTAAGGCAGAAATCGCATTTCTCTTGGTGCATTAAGGCTGAAATCGCATTTATCCTGGTGCTTTAAGGCTGAAATTGCGATTCTCCTGGTTGCTGTGCTCATGGTTTTGTCCGAGCTGACATCCAGCTCTACGGCAGTGTCTCACGACCCCCGCGTGCTTATTGGGGGAGGTTCATGGTCGGTAGAATGTTTGTGACAGAAGAATATGCATGCAGGAGTGTTTACAGATTCCACACCAGGAAAAATATGACCTGGACTACTCCCAAACGCGATTCAGAGCAGAATCATTCTCACCCAATTCATATCTGATCTCTTCTGCTTGGACAACGAAAGGGGTCAGTTCGTTGTCAATTCAGACGGTTCCAGAAATGAACTGAAATTTTGTTCATGAACTGATGACAGCCACAGTAACCTCTGTGGTATTTATATTTTTTGCGGAGGATGCATTGGTGCGGGTGTCTACCTGCCAGGTCTAGGCAGCGATGCGACGGGTCCGCTTGGGTATTTACCTGGAGAAACACTGTGAGGCGCTCATGACGAACTCCTCAGAGACGAGGGTGCCCCCGCAGACGTGGGAGCCGTTCCTGTGCAGACTGACCTGCCAGGGCCACGCCCCGCTCGCTGCCAGGCCACTCCCCGCGCCAACGCGGCTGTTCAGGGGAGCGCTGCCGCACACCACAGCTGAAGGACGGAGGGAAGAGTTACTACAACACCCAGAATGCATCAGTCAAGATGGTCTAACTCAACCTGTGCGTGTGTGTGTTTTAGTGTGCGTTTTAGAGGTCTGAGGCTGCCGAAGCTCAACCCAAACCAGCCCAACAAGCTCTGGCCAAATTTGAAGCCCGCTGCCCGACAGAACATGATCACAGTAATAACCAGCCCACGACACCATACAACGTAATAGAACAGAAGACAATGCAGTATTTAGCCTACCACAGGAAAGTTGCCAGGGAAGTGCTTGTGCGGGTGCAGAGCAAAGCTTCTAGTTTTTTAGTGTAAGGTTATACTCAATTAGCAAATTAAAACATCTGTAACTGAGCTCTCACGCTTAGTTAAAACACGTTTTTCCATGGGTTACATAAGTTTGTCACTTGACCTCTGCAACACACAGCACATGAGCTACGTCGTTCTTTCTGTGTGTCTTCATAAATTATGTTTGTGAATGGAGGAATCATTAATATTTTCATGTTCACCGTGATCAGATTAGGCTAGCTAGCTAGGTTTAGTGCCTGTTTGCCTTTTGCTAAACGCAACGTTAAAGAGTTTAAAGAAGTTAATGTGTTTAATCTGAATGGGCGAAATGGCTGCGTGCCTATTAGGGTGCAGATAAAAGCTTAACACTCACGTTTGGGGGTGGTGGTGGAAGGCTGGGTGACGGAGGGTACGAAGGGAGGCAGGCCTGGGCATGTGACGCTGTCGTCACTGTTCGTCCCGCTGGATGTGAATCTGATGAAACCTGGGGTGTTTGTCGTAATAGTGGACGTGATCCAGGCCTGATAGCGGGACACCCTGGTGTAAACCCCCGGCAAATTAGGACGTGCGCAGCCTTCTCCGAAGCTGACGACTCCTGACTGGACCCAGAGCGAGCCCTGCTTGCTCACCATCGGACCCCCGGAGTCTCCCTGCTCACAACAGAGAGAGACCCTCAGTACCACTTCCCCAGTTTGGATATTTTTTTGTTTCTGTGAATGGGTTAATTTTTCACATACAGTGAGTGTATCAATAACGTAGACTTAAATCACAGTTTTAACACAGCACCATAGCATCATTCGGACTAACTTGAAATACCTCTACGGACACACCATTTTAATATGTAAATTAGAGAAGATGTTTTCCTTTAACAGCCTCTTTCATTAGTGTAAAAACATGGAAGATATTGCACCTGACATGAATCTTTGCCTCCTGTCAGTAGGCCAGCGCAGATCATGTTGCTGGTGATGGAACCGACTCCATATAGGCAGTTACACTTTCGGTTCCCCACCACGGGAATTTCTACCTCCTGCAGAACGTTAGCCAGCAACCCTGCAGAGACACAAGATCAAAACTTACACAGGCCTCTATGAAGGAGTAGTGAGTCCTGCTGTAGACGGGAAGAGAATACAGCGGGTTACACGCAAGTGATATTATTAGTTTAAGTGCAGAGTGGCAGTAATGCCATTATGAGACAATGCTGTTTTGTCTGTATAAGAGCCAAGAAACAAGCCACCTCACATCAAAGCTTCTGTCAAGGTAAAATTAAAACCTGTATTAATGTGTCTTTGTGAGACCTGGGATGGATGCTTAAAAAACAAGATGAAATGAGCTACGATCGACTCGCTTACCGCCTTCGCTGAGTCTGCCGAAGCCGGTGACCCAGCTGTCGGTGCCGGTATAGAAGGTGCTGCCGTCTGCCGCCAGGCATACGGGCAAAATGTAGTCACTGAAGCTGACGGTGGAGGACAACTCCAGCAGGGCCATGTCGTTGTCGTTGGTCGCGCTGTTGTAATTGGGATGGCGGATGATCCTTGTGACCGTTCTACTCTGTTCATTTGGGTTGGTGCCCGACTGGACCTGCTGACCCACATAAACGCGCCAGTCTGCCGGATTTGAGTCGCTGAGGAGACAGAGAGAGCGAATGGCGGTAAAATAGAATTCTGAACTGATGTTAAACTGTCACCGCAGCCCTCAATTCCTCCGCGCAGAATGGCTTCCAAACAAATGGACAGCCGTCAGCAATATCACAGTATTACTGGAACTTCTTTAATGGTCAAATTCATATTTATGAAAAAATTACCCATAATTCCTCACCTCCTGAAGCAGTGAGCAGCAGACAGCACCCATTTGTTGTTGATGAGAGACCCTCCACACACATGACTCCCGCTCAGATGCAGACTGGCTTGCCAAGGCCAGCTTCCCTCTGGGGCGTCCTCACCCCCCACAATCCTGGTGTTGAGGGCCGGCCTTCCGCACACTTGCAGACAAAAAGACAGAGGAGCATGAAGGCTGAATGATCAACAGCCACACTTCCACAGTCAGCCCAGTCAGGTTAAGCCCTCTTGTCAAACGCTCTTCTCTACTTCCTTCTCCATTGTTGGGTAAAATATCTCTCTAAATCCCACCCATGCAAGGCCTCGTTTGGTGTTCACGCCATATTTCATTGAAATATGCGTTAATACATGAAGCGAACCGTGATTACCCTGCCTTCAATCTTAGCCCCTCCCCCACTCCACCCCAATCATAGACAATTTTAGCAGAGACTGGTCAGGTGCTAGCATTAGCCGTAATGCTCGTACAAATGAAGGGTAGCAACAATTAGCAAATCTGCCATTCATTGTGATTGGCCTCACTATGGATTATGGGTAATTTTACTACGAAGGAGTGCTCAGCCTGTTACTGGCTGAAAAAATTAATTGAAGTCAATTGGGAACTTCATTAAGGATGAACCCTCATAACAACGATTAGAAATATTTTATTCCCATTTTCTCTTCATGCACCTAAGAAAACTTGTGTGCCCCAATGTATGGCAAATCATGAGGCGTGACAACTAATATTTATCCAGCTGAAAATGCGGTTTTGACATGGTGCTCCACTTTTGGTGCTGCAATATTTTATTATAACAGAAGTATAATGGCACCTTATATTAGGGTGAATATGGTATACAGTGTAGGCCCGAAGGAAGTGTTCTGTAAGACATTGATAGTCGCCGTCGTATTCATATTTTTATTGTTTTCTTTCTGCCAACTGAGTTACACTCATTATAGACTATATTATGTATATAATTCTGAATATTTAAACATAAAAGTAACTAGTTACTTAAAAAAAAAACGATTTGAAATTGAGTTACTTTTAGCCATGTAGTGTATGTGGACAGCTGACATCCAACATCTCATCCAAAATTATGGGCATTAATATAGAGTTGGTCCACCCTTTGTTGCTATAACAACCTCCACTCTTCTGGGAAGACTTTATACTAGATGTTGGAGCATTGTGCCAGGGATTTGCCTCCATTCAGCCAGAAGAGCATTACTGAGGTTGGGCACTGATTTGGCAATTAGGCCTGGCTCACATTTGGCTTTCCAGTTGATTCAAAAAGTGTTGGATGGGGTTGGGGTCAGGGCTCTGTACAGGCCAGTAAAGTTCTTCCACACTGATCATGACAAAACCATTTCTTTATGTATCTCGCTGTGTTCCTGGGGGCACTGTCATGCTGAAAGGGAATCCCCAAACTGTTGCCACAAAGTTGCCACACAGAATTGTCTAGAATGTCATTGCATTAAGATTTGCCTTCACTGCAACTAAGGGACCTAAAAATCATGAAAACAGCCCCAGACCAAGGGGTGTCCAGACTCTATGACCAAACGTATCAGAATATGTACTGCCTGCATTTCCAAATATAGTGGAGTGAATGAGAGATCTCATAATGGGCATACATACAGAGGTTTTAGTATCGGCTTGTAAGAGCATACTAAACATGGCTTCTTCATTTTTTGTCCCTATCTTTATAGATGCCCTTAATTAGACTATGTAAAGAAACTGTTAGAATTTCTAAATTGTGAATCCAATATTTAAACAAATACCCTCTAATAACAGCTAGAATTTAACTTCATATGAATTGGCTGATTTCAAACTGAACTTTATGGGCCAGTTTTGTGGACACAGATAAAGCATAGTCCTAGACTAAGTTCAAATTTATATTTAAATTCTCCGAACTAAATTCCTCATTCTCTGCTTTAGAGCCAGAGTGCAGCCACCAGAGTACGTAGTACAATACGTAGTCTGCACCAGCCTAAGTGTGCCGGATAGCGGACTGCGGGCCGAGCTTGCAGTCTGTGGAGACGAGGTTCTCAGGTTCTGATTCCCCACTGAGCTAGAGCCCAGATATTGCAGCATATTTTCTGTGATCTCAAAAACAATTTGAACGGAGAGGTACACAGACAATGACTTCACATAAGGAAGACAATAGAAAACTCTGTGACAAAATGGAAGCAAACTTACCATTCTGCTGTGAGTGAGATCCTGAAAGACAAGAGGACGACAACTTAGCTGAATCTCGTTAGCAGTGAATAGTCAGTTTACAGAAACTGTTCCTGTAGGGCAGTTTGCTTGGCAATTGCTTATAAAAAATGTGTAATTCAAACCTGCTGCTGTTAATAGCCATGCTTTAGAAACAAGGAAAATATTTATTCATATAGTAAATACACCACTCTGTGAAGAAAATGTATTCATTTAGTATTCCATACTTTGTTCTCCCCTAAATGTTTTGACATTTGGCAGATTCACTATTGAGAAATATCCTGTCACGTCTGCTGTTTGTTCTATGTCAAGACACTAACCGAAAAAGGCAAATGGACATTTCAAGTATTTCAAGAAAGACAGCAGACTTTCTTAAAGGGAATAATGTCAGGTGATTCCCAGTATCTGCAGCAGCGCTCAGTGACATGGTAAATGGACTGCATTTATATAGCGCTTTTATCCAAAGCGCTTTACAATTGATGCCTCATTCGCCAGAGCAGTTAGAGGTTAGGGGTTAGGTGTCTTGCTCAAGGACACTTCGACATGCCCAGGGCGGGGTTTGAACCGGCAACCCTCCAACTACCAGACAATCGGTCTTACCTCCTGAGCTATATCACCCCTTTATGAGGAATGCTCTATGGTACACGTAGAGCGGCTCATGTTGAGTGACACATTCCATCGACGTGCGTCAGACAGGATTTGAGCGAAATACAACATGATAATCTGTCATGCTGTGTCATGCAAAGTGGCCTTGGTTACATTCCCGGTACCACTTAAATAACTGACTCTCTGTTTTTACAGACATGATTTTTATTATTATTATTTTTTGATAGGTTCGTTTCAGTTAGCATGCTACACTGATTCAACCCCAAATCCCACAGAGGAAAATGTTGTCCTGGATCTTCAATAACATAAAACTGAATCATTGTTGAAAATCAAAGCAAAACGTTCCGATATGAAAGCAACAGCTTCCCCACCAGGACCCTGAATAACCACAGTCAAATCCATCATCTTGGTTATTTTCATGCTTAAGCGAGGCTGTGTTTAATATTTAATAATTAACATTTAATAGTCAATTAAGTTTCTCCATTTGAATTGCGTGACTTCCAGCCCGTCTATGAGAACCCTTGTGTATTCTGATTACTGAAAACACAGATTTAAGTTCTATATTTTTTTCTGACACAGATTCTTGGCTCATTACCATTTGCATTGTTCTTAAACTCTTCTAGCTGTATTAGATCTTTTTAACTTTGACTAAGTTAGTTCAAATTTTTAAAATCGCAGCTTTGTTTTTATTTGATCTCTGGGGTACTGTATATCTTGCCTCCAACTATTATCTTTCTTTTTTATCTCTGTTCTGTTACCTCTATAAAACACTTCCTGCTATATTACTGAAAGGTGCTATAAAAATAATGTTTGTTATATTACAAGAAAATGCAAATGTTCCACTTTTCACAAGCTTATTTTGTCAAGTTAGTTTTAGTAATAACTTAAATAACTGAGCCTTGTTCATAACTAATTCTTTCTTTCAAAGTTTAGGAAAAATGTTGATTGAACAGCTTTCATTTTCCACAAATGGTTTAAATTCAATGATCAACGGTTCAGTTTTAGCATTTTTATGTTCACTGATCTCAGCTGTAAGCCTATTAATTAATTGATGCAAAATGTAACATTCAAAATGATTTCCCACAGCACGTTAAAATCATTAAAGGAAATTAAATCATTAGTTGTCCGGGAACTAATTTGACTGGTCGAAATTGATATGGGGTATTCATTCATTGTAACAGCAATATCATCAATATCCATTTCTGACATAAAGTGCCCTTAAGAGGATAAACAATCCCTCATCATACACTAACATATCTCATTAAATATTTAGCTTATCATTTTTCAGAAATTTCAGTTAAGGTTGGAACACGACCAGTACTGCAGGGTGTTCCAGGACACAAATTGAGATCCCCTGTGGAACATTATCAGGATTATGTGAGGCTGCATTTAAAGCGAGGATCTCAAACTCCAGTCCTGGAGGGCAGCAGTGCCCACAAATATGTGGCTTCTTTACCATCAGCCACCTATTTAGGCCTCAGGACAATGTGTGTGTGGGCTCTTTAGCCAATCGAGACAAAGTGTGTGGGCTCTTTAGCCAATCGAGACAAATTGTGTGGGCTCTTTAGGCAATTAAGACAAAGTGTGTGGACTCTTTAACCAACCACTAACTTAACCAGACAGACACGACAGCTTTCCAAGATCTGAGCTTGAGATCAATTTCTTTTTACTATATACCTTTACTACTGAATTGTCAAAAAATCTCAATTTTATCCCAAAATGGCACAAGAAACACCAGATCCAACTGAGGGAGAAATCCTACAAAATGTCCTGACACAGAAACTATGAAAACTACTAACCCTGAAACAGATTGCAGTTGTTTTAGTGTTGTCCATTTAGTGCCGTGCTGAATAATTACCTACTGCTATTATTAAAATATGTCTATATTTTATCCCAGATGTTTGAAACAGTACTCTTTATCTATATTGTTTGACTGTTGCAAACAATGTGCACCTAAACTGCAAGCTTTTCTAGCATGGCTCTTTTTAATTGAGTGCAGAGAAACAGATAATATTGCTTGCAATTAAAGACAATTCTGTTACAAATAAAAAAAGCCTTACAGGCTTTTATGTAAATTGGACACTTACCTGTTGCCAGAAGGATAAGAACAGTCACCACACAGATTCCTCTCCAAATTGCCATTTTGCTGAGTGAAGTTCTTAGTCAGCGTCTCTCTTTAAATGCCTCTCCTCTTTCTGTCTACCTGTTTACACCTCCCTCACTATGTATACCTGTAACCTAAACACGCCTCCTTATGTCAACAACCAAAAAATTCATTAGCCTCTTCCTGTTCTTGCCCCTCTTTCATTTGTGTTGTACCAATGTCCACCCTTTTAATACTTTCCCGTTTTCATTTAATTCATTCCTTATTCATTTGAGATTAATTTTTTTTTTTGAGGGTGTCGAGAATTCATGTGGTCCCCACCGGGGAAGCCGGTACTAACACAAATTCATGTATTAATTTAAGCATAGATACCCTTTCATACATTTGTTTTAAATTATTAAATGGAACACCTTGAATACTGTGAATGTCCACTGTTTGCATTTTCTCTCATGTCCACTGGTTGACCTCTGCTTTCAGTTCCTGAAAAGTTTTATGTTTTTATTTTTGTTTGCCAATGTCTGCTGATAGAATTAAATTCCAAATGCTATGATTTCACCTTCTTTGTTTCAATGTGGACAGACGTGTACCAAGTTTGATTAATTTGACAGTAGTGATCAATACTTACAATAGTAGTCTAAATAAAATTATATTGTTTAGTATTGATTCTGATCAATCCATAAATACACTGTTTATATTTGTTAAATGTTGGATTTGTTCCCAGTCATTCTGTCAGAACCATTCTTTTTCACGTTTTCAATTCTTATACTTGTGTTCACTGTAATTCACTCTTTCCGTCTGTTAGAACTCATTTGTATTTAACACAACATTCTACCCCTGCATCTTTTGCTTCCTGTTAATCAGCAGTGCATTTGAGTTAAATATTAAATTCTACAGTCTGTCCAGAGCACAGACTAACAAACTAGAAGTATTCATAAACACAGAGCGGGGTAATAACTATCAGCCAGTATTCATAAACTCAGAGCAGGATAATAACTAGCAGCCAGTATTCATAAACACAGAACAGGATAATAACTAGCAGCCAGTATTCATAAACACAGAGCGGGGTAATAACTAGCAGCCAGTATTCATAAACACTGAGCGGGGTAATAACTAGCAGCCAGTATTCATAAACACAGAATGGGGTAATAACTAGCAGCCAGTATTCATAAACACAGAATGGGGTAATAACTAGCAGCCAGTATTCATAAACACAGAATGGGGTAATAACTAGCAGCCAGTATTCATAAACACAGAATGGGGTAATAACTAGCAGCCAGTATTCATAAACACAGAGCGGGGTAATAACTAGCAGCCAGTATTCATAAACACAGAATGGGGTAATAACTAGCAGCCAGTATTCATAAACACAGAATGGGGTAATAACTAGCAGCCCGTATTCATAAACACAGAATGGGGTAATAACTAGCAGCCAGTATTCATAAACACAGAATGGGGTAATAACTAGCAGCCAGTATTCATAAACAGGGTAATAATCCATTTCACAGGCAGCCAGGGTCCACTTAAATCCGAAAGAATTAAGATAAGCTCCTGACACTATGAACGTTCCGAGGCTTCGTATTGGTTCAGTATCACTTTGGTGACACGTTTGGATTTTTTAAAGGTGGTTACAATTATTTGCTAAGTCACTGCTACAAGCCGACGGCATGTTTATCTTTATGTCAGATGATCGAGAATGTGTTTGACAAACAGGTTTCACAAGTATTTTTCTTAACCACAGATACAAGTCATTACGTGTGATTACATCTCACCCATTACTCATTTTCGAGTAATATTAATATCCTTCCACACCTTCTTCTCCAACAGATTGTTGTTTTTTATGACTCAAGCAAAAATTGATCAATGGATTTATTGATCAACTTTGATTTTCTTTAATCAGAGAACAACCATAGCACCAGCTCAGAGAAATTATGGATATCCGTTAATTAAATGTTTTGATAATGACCAAAATGGTATTTATATTGTCTATAAAGTGTTTCATACAGTCAGCCATATGTTTCCAGTTCAAAGTCTAAAAAAAGTTTGGCACCAGAAATAATGCTGCTGTTTGGATCTAAAGTGGAATCACAACAGAAACGCAATGAATGAGACTCAGAATGACAGAATGATAAATGTTTGGAATTGGACTCTCTGTGTATTTATGGAATACTGGTAGTGTAGATCATGGTGCTGACAATGCACGTGCCAATTGGATGAATATTTATAATGTTCAAAAGTGCCCTTTCATGCTATACAACATAATAAGCATGCATAATAGTACACACACACACACACAAGCACCAGCATACACCCATATACAAACATATATATGCATCCATACACAAGCCCTAGCACACAGATTCATACACAGGTGTATACAATTCTTAGGTTCAGCTATTTCAAACACACTTACACGGGAAGCCAATACAATCACTATAATGAAGAAATGTCATCATAGACTCTACAGCTAAAGATGTCCAGGGCTAGTCAGGAGGAAATGAGGTCATATTATAGGGCAGCGGTTAAGAACGCACTGATGTACTCATTCACAGTCTGGTACGGGAACACATCAGCACAAGACAGGAAACAGCTGTAGAGAGTAGTACACACAACTGGCAGGTTAACTGCCAGCCACTTGCCTTCTGCGTCCTTGATTTCCCTTACTCGTATCCATAGCAACTCCCTCAGTGTCCTTCGACCCCTCTCATCCCGAAAACTGCTTCTTTAACCTGCACCCATCTGGGGGGAGATGGAGGTCCATTCAGAAATATTAGCGACCCTGTAGCAATCCCAACACTGACCTCTTAACAGCCCGGTGAACCTGTCTAACTGCAGCCCTGTGAGTCTGTCTAACTGCAGCCCTGTGAACCTGTCTAACTGCAGCCCTGTGAGTCTGTCTAACTGCAGCCCTGTGAGCCTGTCTAACTGCAGCCCTGTGAGTCTGTCTAACTGCAGCCCTATGAGCCTGTCTAACTGCAGCCCTGTGAGTCTGTCTAACTGCAGCCCTGTGAACCTGTCTAACTGCAGCCCTGTGAGCCTGTCTAACTGCAGCCCTGTTAGTCTGCCTAACTACACTGTAAAACTTTGTATCTACACTTTACAGCTATTTGTATTTTATTATTGTATTCCAGTCAACTTCTGTTGAAATGGCAATAAAGAATTGAACAAACACACACACACACACACACAAGCATGCATGGTATTCACACACCCAAAACATTTTCTTTGCTGACCGGGGCTTATGACATGCAAGCTGATACCTGTCTACAAGATAATTTTATATTCTTTTATATATATGAAAGAAAAATCATTCAATTTCAGGATTGCCATCTCGCGCAAAGCCTACCTGGACCTTGTGAAAAGAAACGGCCAATCAGCAATCACTGTCACGGCAAGTAAACATAGCCGACGCAGTGTATTTTCCTGAACATTCCCTGTTAAAGGTGAATGATGACAAGCCATTTATTAACTTTTATTAAGCCATAACTTAAGCAGGCATTCCCATTGAGATAGAGAATCCCTTTCACAGACCTAGTGCAGGGGGAAGAAGGGGCTGGACAGACGGAAACAGCACATGAAAAAGGACTTAAATTCTCAAGTAACTAAATCCAAATTAGAAAGGCAGGTACACGAGTCAAATTAATCTGAATGTCAGCTGTAAAAAAAGGTCTGAGGATCAGCACTTTGATATCCAAGTTTCCGTGGCTTGACTAACAGAGCACCGATGAAGCTAAATATATGGCGCCTAAAATTTAGGTGTATAGGTCACAGAAAAAGAAAATCACTCATTGTGGCAGGGGGAACAGTGACAGAGATTATGACAGAATGTGCCACATATAGACAAACTGCTTCGGCAGCAGTGAGAGGAACAGTGGTCGCAAATTCAAAGCTCACCAGGTATGGAGACGCTTAACAGGAAACTTGCAAAACACACTTCAAAACCCTCAAAAATGACCACAGAACTTAATCAATACCTGTGTCACCCAGTCTCAACAGCAAGTCATTCTGCATTGCATTATGGGCCAGCAACTGGCTTTTGGACTTGAAGAAATAACTGAGGAAAATGAAGCACATATATTTGCGCATCGCAATGCTGTGTAAGTCACAAGGTATTCACAAACTCAAATGCAGCCAAGTTTTCAATTGTTCAAAAAGCACCAGAAACAATGACCTATTGATTCTCAACAGAATGACGACAGCAGTCAACTTTTGAGAGATTATTATTAACAAAGCAAACACGGCTCTAGACAATGGAGATGCAAAGCCATAGACTTATGCCTCCGAGCTGTGTCATGGTTCAGTGGGCAGTCCATCTTAATGCACGATCATTGGCTGGGAAGACAAAATGCATTCTGCTCAGCCAATGATGTAGCAGGATACCGGAGTCCAAGGAACAGCACCGTGATGCTTGACCTTCAAACACAGATGGCGGTTATCCAAATGAGCCAAATGGAAAAGCATGATGCAGATAAAGGAACTTGTGCGCAACGTCTTCACAAACTAACCCTACTGGTTTTGTAGGTAATTGCCCACAAGTACATTCCAATGGTGCTTACAGGTGTCTCAAAGACAAAGCTTCCCAAGGACTTATTTGCACTGTTTGGATTGTTGGCTTTTGCAGTCGACTCACCAGTCAACTATTCTATTTCCAGCTGAGTGCCTGCTATGGTAGTTTTATTGTTACCATAGTACATTAATGTACACAAGTGATGCCAAAATGGAATTGTACAATGTTAAAGTTGCTGGACATCTATTTTTCTACCCTCCTTCATTTTGTTTTGTTAAATTCAAACATAAAGGAGAGAGAGAAACAGGCACTGACAGGATACTGTTTAGTGATAACTGATATCCTTTCTGTAAAGCAAGATTAAAATAAAAAAAAACAAAAAAAAACAAGCCTTTAAGAGTATACTTCAATTTGATAATTTTTGTCATGAATATTCTCTAAATGCCAGTGTGGAGAATGAAGAATATGGATGTCCACTATTTTGCGATTCAAATAAAAATACTTTTTTTACTCACCTATAGCCTAATAACTGGATATATCTGATGGTATTGAGAATTATATAAATATAATGTGCTTATATTCATAATGCCAACATTGAAGTTCTGAAAATGCACTTTATTTTTTTACTTTTACTTTATTTTAAATTGCAATTATAAAATACTAGTATTGGCAGTGTGGAAAAACTCCACCTGTGTCAGTTCACGCACTGCATGCCACCAAACACTGCGACAACCTACTTTCTGCCTTACTTTTCCTTACTCTGAAATCACGGACGTCCATCTGTCCAAGTTTATGCTCCTTTTCAATCGCTGACACTTCCGTGTTTTCTGATCACAACCGCGAAATCTGAATCGGCACTCGCCACTGGTGTGTTCTGTGGCAAAAAGAACATTTTTGCGCTGCAGTGAGTATGCATATGTTTCTATGAGGCACCAGATTCGGCAGTGGTTCGATTTCGACCAAGTTCGCCTTCTAATCAAGGAAGCTATACTCCCAGCTTGACTGAGGAGGCAAGAGCACATAGCCTGTAAATAAACTAAATAAAATAAGCGTGTCTATGGTCGAAAGCAAAGGAACAAATTGGATGGGCCAGTGGGATGAGTGTAGTGTGCACACGGTGCTCATGGGAGTTGTAGTGTCATGTAGTATCACCTCAAATTGACTTATTTCAGTTGCCTTTTGTAAAATACAATTTTTTTTTCATAGAAAATGCTACCAAAAGGTCACCCACTAACGAAGCTGATAAGAGTGGCAACGCCACTGGCGAATTCTACCCGTATTTGGCGGGTGTTAATGTCAAGCCCTTGTTAGGTGGCCGATTCGCACACAGCCTGGTTCTCCCTTCTTTGCGTTCTTGCTTTTAGAACAGAACTTGGGCCATTAAGTGTTACATCACGCAAATTCGCATGGACACAAGACCAGACAAGAACAGATATTGAGAAACGTCCACTGGCTGGACACCATGGTGCTGATGTACCGTTAGAGCCTGTATCCAAGGATCAGCTTTAGTGATCATGGAGACTGACCCCATCCCCTCTTCCCTCAGATTAACATCTGGTTAAGCATCATTTTCACAATGTAATGACACCCATTCATCCTGGTGTGGCTGGATAATTGCAGGGACAAAATCACATCACTCGTAGCCAGCATGAAAGAGGAGACACGGCAGATCGAGTAGTGCAAGAGTTTCTCGTTTTAATTCAAATTAATCTTAAAACACATTTCAATACTTCCCAACACAAACAAAAAAACCTAACAAAACAAGATGGCAGGAGTGCTTCAGAAAAGCAAGCTAATAAAAGATTCGCTGTGATACAGCGGGGGGAAAGAACTGCGTTTCTCCACACCAAAGACCAACAAGCTCAGTGACAACTTAAAGACAACACTTAGGGAGGTGGGTGAGGAGAGAAGGAGAGAATAAAACAGGTCCCTGGGTGGAGGAGTGGACCTCAGTACGGTCGGTCTCTGCGATCCTGTCTGTGTTCACCCCTGAAACAGAATAAGCAAACAGGCCCTCCTTACACCAGTGAACTGCAATCTCATTCCGTATGCAGTAAAGTCTGTACTGTACATTGGAGTGTAGGTTATGAGAGTGGATGTTAGGTCTTGAGTGTGGATGGTGGGTCTTGAGTGTGGATGGTAGGTTATGAGTGTGGATGGTAGGATATGAGTGTTGACTGTATGTTACCGGGATGGCAGTGTAGTATAATGTGAAAGGAGCTGGGCTTGTAACCTGAAGGTCACAGGTTCCTGGATGGAGCACTGCCGTTGTACCCTTGATTAAGGCACTTAACCTGCATTGCTTCAGCATATATCCAGCTGTATAAATGGATGCAATGTAAATGCTATGTAAAAAAAAAAAAAATAGTTGTGTTAACTAAATGCTTGTACTGTAATGTAATCTAATGAGTGTTGATGGTAGGCCATGAATGTGGATGGTAGGTCATGAGTGTGGATGGTAAGTTCTGAGTGTGGATGGTAGGTTATGAATGCTGATGGTAGGTTATGAGTGTGGATGGTAGGTTATGAATGCTGATGGTAGGTTATGAGTTCATTTCAGTTCCAAGAGGAAGCAGGCACAAAGTAAGAGTTGAAGGACAGAGGGAAAAAAAAAAACAAAATGTGCAAATTTTCAGAATTTTCAGAATTCCCCTGACGTGTGAGGCCAAACCCCAGACAGATCCCGGAGCGGGGTGTGCAGTGTCCCTCACCTGCTGTCCATCTTGCCCGGTCCGAACCCTCCCCGGTCTCCGCCTCGGCCCCCCCGGAAACCACCCCGGTCCCCGCCTCGGCCTCTGAACCCGCCCCGGTCAAAGCCGCCCCGGCCTCGGTCACCTCCGTACCCCCCTGACGAACAGAAACAGCCGTAAGGCAAGCATCGGCACACTTCACCAACACACAGGCACTTCCTTAAGGAAACCGCTCCTACATGTTAAACATAACCTAACAACAGTGACCGATGCGATTAGCATCAACAGATAAAAGTTCACGGTGTGTACGTACACAGGACATTCAGTAAAGCAACACCGGTGCCCATTCATCACCGTCAGACACCTGAACTTGTTCCTGGTTTACAATACACTCCCGGTGGTTGAAAAGGCAGTGGAACAACCGGTCGGGCAATAAAATCAGGCTCCATGAGTTCAGCATTTCCAGACAGCCCTGAACACGGTGCCCCTGGCAACATCGCTTAGGGGCGTGGCCCCGGACCCTACCTCCTACAGGCGACGTGCCTCCTCCCGCCCCCTCGGGTTTGGGGGCTTTACACTGGTTACACTCGTTCCTCCAGGAGAAGTTGAGGTTGCCGCACACCCTGCGAGACAAAGCCAGAGTGAACGGCTGTGATTGGCTCGCACTGAAAAGGAGAGGGGCCCCAGGCATGGAGCGAATAGCTAACAGAGGTGTGCGGATTTCGAGGAAGAGCTCGAGTCAAATTCATACCAAGTCCTTCCGGTTCCACTGTACATTTAGTGCGTGAAATTGTACTTTTAAAGTTTTACCGTAATACAGAAGCAACAGTACTTTTAAAAGCAGTTTACTGTAATACTGAAGCAATAGGGCTTTAAAAACAGTTAAACTGTAAGAATAAGAGAATTGCGCTTTTAGAAGCATTTTAAAAAGTGCTTTTAAAAGCGGCTTTATAGTATGTACAAGAGAATTGTGCCTTTAAAGGCAGTTCCACTGTAATACAGAAGCAACAGTGATTAGTTTGCTGCACGCCAACAAATGGGTAAACAGGAGATTTCTACCAAAATGCAAATGCTCTTGGCTGCGGATGATTTACTCCGACACACTTCCCACTACGTCATGTATATACTCCTTCATTTCCTGTTCAAAGCTATTTTTGTGCATGGCAGCAAGACAAAAGAAGAGTGCAATGATGTCACAGATTGACAATGACAAAAATAGAGATAAAATCTCTCCTGAGATAACAGGACGAGGAGATAGTGGGGATGGATAACCGCAGCCTAATCACAACCTGCACGGCCGGGGACTAATCACAACCAGCACTGTCAGGGACTAATCACAACCCGCACGGGGACTAATCACAACCAGCACTGTCAGGGACTAATCACAACCTGCACTGTCAGGGAATAATCACAACCTACACGGCCGGGGACTACTCACAACCTGCACGGCCGGGGACTAATCACAACCAGCACTGTCAGGGACTAATCACAACCAGCACTGTCTGGGTCTAATCACAACCTGCATGGCCAGGGGCTAATCACAACCTGCACAGGGACTACTCACAACCTGCACGCCCGGGGACTAATCACAGAACTGGGTCTCCAAGACAACGGATGACTCACGGGTTCGAGCACTTCCAGTCTCCGGCCCTCTGTTGGCTTCCTCCTCCTCCTCCTCCGTCATTGTTGCTGGGATACCCTCCGCCTCGGCCCCCTCCAAAACCACCACGGCCCATTGGTCCTGTGGGCAGGGGCGACAGAGCAGGATTAAAGACAGGCACAGGGCCAGGTGGCAGGACGTTCGAATCCGCAGTATTTTAGCCTTAGCTAAATAATTCTGCACTGCTGGCTGGCTGGACCAGAGAACTGGATAAAGAGATATTTTGAACATATTTTCTGTTTTTCCTTGGCTAAACAGAAAATATGTTCACATGGCAAAGATGATGTAAGCCATCCCAAATTTATAAAGAAATATGGAAAGAAATGGGGGAAATCTAAAGTCAAGAACTAACAGATGAAGCAAGTGAGAAATCTGTAAAGTATAACGTAGCGCAGCAATGCCACCTGTCCATCTTGACCAGGCTCCACAACAGACCGAGCCGGAGCCAGGGGGCAAACAAGGAACCGGAAGTAACTCACCCCCGCGGCCACGCCCTCCCCTCATGCCGCCGCCCCCGCGCCCGAAGTCCGCCCTGCGGGTGGCGAAGGACACCTTGATGGGGTTTCCGTTGAAATCCTTGCCTGTATACGGGAACATACACCAGTTAGCGATGACGCGGCTTTCAACAAAACACCTGAGGGACTAGTCTCCATTCCACACACTCAAACTCTGAGAGCATCTGGAAGCTTCCATGGCTTACACTTCCAGTAATCTCCACTCATTTGGATGACGTTTTCAGACATTTCCGGAAGCTCTCTGAGAGATTGAGTATGTGGAATGGAGACCAGTCCCTCCGGTGGTTTTTCTTTTTGCGCACCCACCCAAGAGAGTTTCTGCCCCCGACTCGTACTTCCTGTAGTCCGGCCGTATCTATCATCCATCTAGACAGTGCAAGCATTCGGGAACTACAACCCCCCCCCTTCCGCATTATGAAGATGCTAAACACAGCATAGCTACTTTTGGTCGGCTCTTCACGGCAGCATTCCTGAGATTCATTAACAACAGGGAACAGAGCTGAACATGAAGTCCGTCCACTGCGTTACAGAAGTGAATTTGAGACGTTGCTTGAGCATAATGGACCGTGTAATTCTGAGAGCTGTTTGAAGGGCAGGCTCACAGGCTGGCCCACTTAGCAAGGTTGCTACCCCGCTGGCTAGGCCCGCTACTAAGGTCACTAATGTTTTACACCTGCCAGTTAGTTAAAGTTATACAGCAACCAATATGAAATAATACCTGCGAACCAGCCACGTAGCTGGCTGGCTAAAGTGGGTGTGTTACAAGAGGCCTGCAGTTGTCTACAATAACATCATGTTTGCCATTCCCAACAGCTAGCCAGCTGACATTTTACTAAGGTCTGCTTGTGGTGTCTGTCAAGGTTTATGAAAAATGTCATCCAATTGCTGTGGCAAGGAGACATATCACATTCTTTCATTTCAAGTCAAGACATTCTTGCCCGTGAAGCTAGCCACAAGTTTTGGATGGGGTATAAAGAGAAGTTTTCTTAAAGGAGTACCATGGTGATTTTCACACTTTCTCGGTTGTATGTGCTATTTGCACAAGAGGCATTGAAGAAACACAATGAGTAAAGTATTAAATATGTCCGTTCTGTATTTTTGGAGAAATATGCGTTTTAAATTTATCGTCCTACTTTCAACCGGTTGAGAAAGTTGTCAACTTGGTGCATCACGAACACAGTAACCACTCCCCTTTCCACGCCCCGTAAACCCATGGATAACTCGAGAGCCATAGTTTGCGCCGCTGGCTTACAGGCAAGACAATGCAAATATTTGACTAACGTTAGGTTCACTTAAATTAGAGTGCCTTTTAAGGACTATTAGATTATTTCTGGTTATATTCATTTAGCTAGCTAGCTAACATTAGCTAGCTAGGTAGTTTGCTTTCATAAGGCAATGTTATCGATAACGTTAGCTAGCTAGTTTGCTTTGATGAGGACGTTATAGTTGTGCTTTTATCTTAACTTGGGTAGCTAGATAGCAAAAATTATCACTGGATATAAGTCTACGTCCTTACCTTAGCTATCTATCGATACTTGACAAACTACTAAGCTAGCTAGCTTTTGAAAATTCAGTCTCCCAAATAGAGCGCGTATCATGGGGGTAGCTATGGTAATGGGGCACGGTCTGTCAATCATAGCTAACTGACAGTTCTCATTACCACGCCCAGACGGTTCGGGTGAACTTTTATAGTGGGAAATTTAGGCTTAGAAAAAAATATGTTTTAAAGTACATTGAAATGACTAAATAATACAAAATTTGTTTTGTTGTTGCCTAAAGACAACTGGGAAGTGTCACGTTCAACCACCATGTTACTCCTTTAAGAAATGCTGCATTTCCCATGAATCTGTGCTGCAAGAATTTCCTCTGGCTACTCTGCAACCCCAAGCTGCAGCACAGCAAGGAAGTGAGCGATAACATTTCCCCTCTTTCTACCCACTAGATGTTTTAGCACAGGAGTTTGGCAGCTTCTGCTCTTGGTCATTAAATAAGCCCGATCGTTTACATGACCCCACATTTTAGCTCAATTTCTATAGATTCCATTATCAATGAGCTCATTAATCACAGCTGAAGACGGTTTGTGTGTCCCTACTAGGGGGTGATACCGTTTACTCGAGTAAATGCGCTCTAGCCAGCAGATTCATAAACATTTTGACAAAAAAAACAAAAAGTCAGCAAATAACTGCAAAGCGTGTATAATGTAGTCTGTTATTGCAACAACAATAAACAAATCTAATCAAAGAGCGTTGTCGCACAGGCTAGCCTACTCGTTTGACACTTTCTAGGAAAAATTTCATTCATTTCATTCCTTGACAAAAGAAGTTCATTTGTGGGCGAAACTAGCAAATGCAATGCAACCAAATTTCCTAATCAAGCTGTCAACAACCTGACGGGGGAAACGCTCGAGGGCTCCCTCCGTCCGGCCCGCCACCAGGGCGGCTCGGAGCGGACGTGGGTGGAGACCCAAGGCTCGGAACTGCGGCGCAGGCCTGCAGGCAGACGCGGCGGCCATCGCGGCCTCCCGGCGGCACCTCACACGCACCGTCAAACCAGTCGATGGCGGCCTTGGCGGACGGAGGGTCGTCGAAGGAAACGGTGGCCTCCCCTTTGAGCTTCCCCGTCTCCCGGTCCGTGTACAGGTTGATCATGGGCAGGCCAGTCTTCTTATTGATCTACGGGGGGGGGGGAGAGAGGGGAGGAGAAGACGAAGCAGTCAGTAAATGGCAAGTGAGACCATGGCTGCATTCTGCATAAGCCCTCAAACCATCGAGAGCACTGCCTTTGACCACCGGCCATCGAGCACTGACTCCAGGGCCCAAGGGATGCTCATAAGGGTCATTAAGGACGGCACCTTAAACGAATCATCACTAAGCCACAGCTCCACTCGTCTTCATCTGGTGCTACTAGTGTACAGGATCCATTATGGCTCATAATGGGGTCGAAGTTTCCGAGCCCCTTACGGACCGGAAGTGTGCAGGAGGTCTAGGCGTTTGCAAATCGTGGTGCACTGTGGGACGCATGTGGTGGCTGCTGGGGTGGTTTTTGGGGAGTCTCCATTGAGGGGCAATGTCGAGGGCTTCTTTGAGCGACCTCTCTGTGCCGACTTCGTTTTGGCACCGCCCTCTGCTCGGAGCGTGCTGCCGATACCCAAACGCAGGGCTTATGGGGCACCATTGGGGGGCAGCCTGTAATCAGGGCCCACGATTGGCTGAAATTTTGGGAGTGGCTGAAATGAGTAGCTGAATGGTACCTTGATGATGCCGATCTGTTTGAAGAAGTCTGCGACTGACTCAACCGAGTAGCCGTCTCCCAGGCCCTGCACAAAGATGGTGTTGTTGTCGGAGTTATCCTGTTCCTCCACTGTAAAGGGGGGAGAGAGAGGGGAGAGAGAGCCGTTTATCCTCCACCAGCCCCTTGACATGCATTGGGAATGACTGCAAACAAGAAACTAGTCAACATTTGTTGTGAGACCAAATTTATCCTCATACTGCATCACCACTAAACACAGGCCAGCCCCCAAGGCTGGACTACAGACCTAGTCACCCCGCAGTCAAACAACCCACTATTAAAATAGAAAAAAGCGGTTATGAAATCCGCCATTCAAATGCTGATAACAGGTACCCACTACACCCCACTGTGGGTCTGGATCTCCATAAAATCATTTATAACCACACAGAAAACTCAAAAGTAGGTCAGACCTATTTTAAAACACACACACAGACACACATGCTTATCATTGCTTTTACAGAAAGAACAGTGAGTAATGTAGTACTTATCCTTTCATATCATTCAAGTATGCCCTGAGGGCTAGGGTTAAGTATTGACAAGGATGACAAGCGCATGTTTGTTTTAATTTAGGTGCGGCCTGCAGTTGAGTTCACTGTGTGATCATAAACCATGGCATTAGGGAGATCCAGACCCATTGTAAGGAGTAACGTGGTGTACCCATTATTAGCATATGAATGGTGGATTTCTTTTCAACATTCCAATTATGGATTTTTGGACATTCCGATAACCACAGGTTTCGGGTTGATTACATAGACAAGTCATTCACACATTACAGATTAACATAAGAGGAGAGTGCGCATTCAATCTGTCCCTCTTTCACACCATCAGTCAATAAGCAGGAAGCACAAAAACACATTTTCCAGCACAGCCACTTTTCACGGCAACCCTGACACAGACACCAACAATTTTCAGCTTTATCCATTTCTCCCAGACCAGAATGTCCTGAATGGGTGGTTTACTCAACCTTTTAAGTCTGGAAACGGTGAAAATGATGCACTTTGAAGTGAAGGGCCAGGTGAGAAGACACTTACTGCCACTGGGTCCGCCGAGGCCTTGGTCCCTGGGTCCTTCAGGGGGAGAGAAAGGACCGGAATAAACATGTAGGCCAAGAGCAGGGTGAGAACACATACAGACATCATCCCTCCGAAACTACATTTCCCACACTCACACCGTCTGACAACCTTAAACATCCTACCGCCACCACTCAGTGGGGTTACTACACGTGCACCGCTGACTGCCGCACAGAACGCCAGTGTTCGTTAATGGCGCACTCCACCCAATCACAGACATGAACCGTTCTGAAGATGAGTCGCCATGGAAACGTGGTTATGGACACATCTGCTCAGCCACGAAGTTCAGCACACATTAATGATGTAGGTGAGTCTTCTCCAATCAGAGAGCACGTTCATGACGGGAAGCATTTATAAACATGGCCTTTCACACGTGCCGACACCCAAACAAATGCGTTACCACGTGGGCAGTGCAAACTTATACACCACTGTGACCGATGTGCATTGATAAAGGCAGATACAGCAGCCGTGTCCACGTTCCTAAACACACGTAGCTACCGCATAGCTGAACGCCAGGATCCGCCCCATTCCACCTTAAACCATTCCAGTTTTGACCGGCAGTTTTGCCAGTACACTCACACCATTGAAGAGGTACACCGAAGTTCCAGTGTGAAGCGAGTTTATCCACCGGAGATTTGACGTTTTGCGTCAAGAGTGACGCAAGAGATGTCCCATCGATGTCAAAGGCGCATTTCTTCAGAAGCCAACGTTCTCTCACCTGGATTTCCCTGCCACCAAAATGCTATACATATGGGTCAACGTTCACCAGTTTTGAGATGATCCTCAATGGAGGAAAGACCAAGGCGACTACCTCTCATTTAAGGTGGACCTTAACCTCACAACCACACAAATGAGGAGCCACAAATTCACCCATTTCAATCAGATAGACATTGAGAGAGGAGGCAAGAGGAAGCAAACGAGATATTCAGTCTCAGTTCACACCAACAAAACAATTCAGAGTGCATTTCTCCAGACACAAAACCAAATATTACACATGGATTCATTTTTTCAGACCGTTCAACCAACATTCAAACTATATTTATACAATTTTTACCCATGTGCAAACGCTTGTATTAGCTTCTGATCTGAGCATGTGTAGATCACACCGCTAACAGCATTTCCCCACAGTTATGAGGGCGGCGGAACCAGATATAACCGCACACCAACCATCGCCAACCAACCGCCAGATGCGTTGCACCTTCAGTTAGCGCCATTCCAGGGAATCTAAACCATTAATCCAGTGTTTGTGTTTGCATACCCACCATGTAGTGGACATCACAGCAGAGCCTCAGGCCTGAAAGCTTTAGCTTGTATAAAACATTTGATTTAGTCCGCAGTCACCACACGACTACACAACCACTGATTTGTGTACCTTTTCCAAGGACATCGGTTTAAAACTGGATTTGTGTTTTTTTTGTGCCAGAACCACTTCATGAGAATTTATCCCACTTTTTTGTATTCATGATATGATGAAGGGCATTGACATACTTCACCGGAACAATCTGGAAAACAGGATGTCCCTACAGTGACCCTGGAGAACTGCCACACTCCCACCCCCCCAAAAAAACACCCAAAGAAAAACTGCCATAGCAGGCCTTGTTTGTTGGATAGGTACGGCCTCATCTAGGACTTGGGAGTAACCAGTGAAATGTTACAACATGCCATTATTCACTGCTGACCAGAGTCAAGAGTGCTTCAACCTTCGCCTGGTTGAGATTGGGTTCTGCATCATTGCCGGGGCCCCTTAGGCTAAGGAGAGAAAGGAGGCGGCTCGACCCCCCCGCCACAGGCGGCACCGCAATGACCCTACCGACCCTTGGGGGCTCTGTCCAAAAGCTCGGGCGGCATTCACACCGATACACAGCGCTGTCCTGGGGCTTTAGAAACGTCCAGATGAGCAGCTCAACAGCCGGCCCACCTCCAGGGGACAACTGCTGGAAGGCCTTACACTTCAGCCACCCTATCGTCCCATGACCACTCCCATTCCAACATTTGCTTATTCAACACTGAAGATACAAAGACAAACTACCAGGGTGTAAATGCATGAATATTTTAATCCAGAGCTCAATTACTCTGATGTCTAAAACATGACCACATCTTCAACATTTCATTCATGCCAATAATTCCTGTTTATGGTACTGTAACCCGGTTTTAAACATTGCTTTACCTAGACAAATGAATAGCATATTTTGCATGCATGTTCTAGACTAATTGCGAAATTCAAGTTTTACCGAAAATCACCAGGAAGTCGGCTACAAATCCACAGCCAATCACAACTGTGAATTATTTCATTGCTGCTCATCAAATGTAATAAGATGCAACCCCTTTCAGAACTGACAAACACTCAGAAACCAATCTGGCTTCTTCAGATTTTATTGTCTCAAGCCCAGAGAATGGGGAAGTCCAAGGTCAAATTGCTGTGTTTTATTGCAAAAGTGAAGGTGGTAGATCTTTATCTCCATGCATTCCAATTTACCATCAGGGAAGGAGGAACAAAATAAAACTGATGACTCATACTTCCTGATCATACAACTCCTCCCACACTTGGACAATGACACATACAAAAGGTGTAAACACACACAAATACACACACACAAAATGCTAGTTCCCAGATAAAATTCTGTCATCTTTAAAAATAAAAATTAAAAATTAAAAAACAAAACAAAACTGAGCACATGCAAGACCACAACACATGCCACATAACATATTGAGGTGCTTTAGGAATCACCATGCATAGAATTTAAACTCAAGGAACCTTTTTTGGAGACCCTAACGTACTGTCAATCTAATGTATTTAGAGTTTACAGCTTACCCTTCGAGAATACTAACCATCTGAGACAAATATACTTTGTCTTTTCCCCCAAAAAAACATCCCTCTCCCCACCTCAACATGCTATGCATTCCCACATACGTCTCGCCCTTCCTGGTACCTTTCTCCGAACTCCACAAGAGGTACTCTTAGCAACAGGCTAATATTGCACTGTGCAGTACAGAAGCTTTTAATTAAATTTCCATGTCACCTGTGACTTGTACCACCTTCTAAATCCACCATTCGTTCGATACGGTTTCATGGTAAACTTGAGAAATGCTGTCAGAACCGCCCCCCTCCCACACTCTCAACACCCAGTGTCCTTCTCTCTCCCCTGAATTCTGTTTGAAAATTTTGGTCACTTACCACCATACTTATTGAATCCTCCTCGATCGCCCATTCTGATGGAGACACAAGCGAGACGCCATGAAGACTGGGGGCGGGGGGGCTGGGCGGGGCCATTTCCCAGGCCCCTCACGTACTCAGAGTCACGACGTCTTCCCCCAATCCCCGAACCCTTCCTCTGTCCTCTTCACTACCTCAATCCGCAGGTTTCACCCTCAAAACACACCCTCTTCTTCCCCAAAGTATCCCCCTCCAGCTTAACCCAGCCGGACCTGCATGCCCTCATCTTGGACAGGTTTGAGTCACAGGACACGGGTTTTTTTTAATTTTATTTTTTTTAAAGTAAATTAACACTCACCCTTAACATTCTTGCAAATTAGTAAGGCAATAGTAAAGGTGATGTCATTCAGTGTACTGGGGAACATAGTGAGTCATCACTCACATAACGTACCCTTTCAATTGACCCAGACCTTCTACAAACCATCTTGACCTTTGATAGTATTTCATTTTAATACTGTTTCAAAGACCGTAAGAGTACTTGAAACCAGTGCCTACAATTAGTGCGGGTTCACCTGAAAAACCTACCGCAACCCCAAGGTTAGAGTTGACGACACTGAGACATCAATGTGGCCGCGTGCTTATCCGGATTACTGGGGGCGTACCGGGTGTTGGCGGAACAGATGACCGCGTTACCGTCATTAACACCTTTTCTGAGAAAACCTCTTTACCGTGAAAAATCAGTACACCTCTTTCAGTACACCTTTTTTGAGTTTTATTTCAATTCCCCTCCTTCCTAGTATTCCCCCCAGTACCCTAACCACCAATCATTTCTCTGAACTTTTACAAAGAAATAAAAAAAATAAAAAATAAAAAAACTCCTGAGAAAAGGCCTAGGAGGAGATGCAGAGATTCATTAAAGCAATTAAAATCATCACAAGGACAAGGCAAGAAACAAGGGAGTGAAGCATTATGGGTGTAAGGAAGTGATTTCCATCAGCTCATTCCCAGCACAGGTAGCACACATTGCACCCCGTTAACTTTTAACTGGACTGTGTGCAAACCATACGCCAAAAGCACAGAATGCTTACCCTCCGCTTTTACACTACATTGTACACTTTTGGATTTAGGTTTGTTTTGTTCTTTTTAAAAAGCATTTCATCAATCTTGTGCTCATCATGTAACACAGGTTTGCTTGTATATCTCATTTCCAATGAATTTGCATAATGTTTTTTAATCACAGTGACCAGCTGCGAATAGCAAACATTACAAACGTACACATCGGTGCCAAATTCAAGAAATCGCATTTGCCTAGTTAGCACGTTAGCAATTCTGTTACTCTCCTTAACCATCGATTCAGGCTTTTCATACCAGAACAAGATTAACTAGTCCCGCAGAAAGCTCCAGCTAAAGACCACTTGTTTTCATTGCTGAATAATCCTTGAAAGGGTACATTCCATTCAGCTGACAGTGCTTCATTGGATTGCACATCTTAAAGTTCACGGCATTGTCAAATAAAAGAAAAAATAAAACTCTATTTGAGCACTTGGCTCATTTACTTGAACACTTACATAGCCAGGCATTCTTAAGCAAGTCATGGTACAGTTGTTATATTCAGACACCAGAGATGGACGAACTGCAGCTCTATTACACTCAAATTTTCAGAATATTTAAAACATACAAATTGATCTTCCTTGACCACAAGGGGATTTTTGGGACTTCTACTGGACACGCGTGAGCAAGTATACCAAGGGTCTGCACTGCAAACGGCTGTGTGTAGTTTATCGAGCAGCCAAAAACCTGAACGACTGTTGCTTTTGTGGATGGGAGCACTCGTGTTTTTGGATTCAACAGCACCACCTGGCCTCCACTTGCGTGAATGACACCCACTTTACATTATGTGACTGCGTATGTGAAGCAGCTCTTACACAACCCAAGTCATGCAAAAAATAAATATGTCTTTATATACATACATATTTTAAAAACACACATTTCAACAATATATACACATTTCATAGTTTCTGTTCGTGTAAACTGCTAGCCGTGTGTGTTTGCAACACGCAAGCACTGGACTTCAAACAGAGTCTGGCTGGGTCACTGTCACTGCATTATTCAGTCTGAGCCTGGCTGGGTCACTGCATTATTCAGTCTGAGCCTGGCTGGGTCAGTGCATTATTCAGTCTGAGCCTGGCTGGGTCAGTGCATTATTCAGTCTGAGCCTGGCTGGGTCAGTGCATTATTCAGTCTGAGCCTGGCTGGGTCACTGCATTATTCAGTCTGAGCCTGGCTGGGTCAGTGCATTATTCAGTCTGAGCCTGGCTGGGTCAGTGCATTATTCAGACTGAGCCTGGCTGGGTCAGTGCATTATTCAGACTGAGCCTGGCTGGGTCACTGCATTATTCAGACTGAGCCTGGCTGGGTCACTGCATTATTCAGTCTGAGCCTGGCTGGGTCAGTGCATTATTCAGACTGAGCCTGGCTGGGTCAGTGCATTATTCAGTCTGAGCCTGGCTGGGTCACTGCATTATTCAGTCTGAGCCTGGCTGGGTCAGTGCATTATTCAGTCTGACCCTGGCTGGGTCAGTGTCACTGCATTATTCAGTCTGAGCCTGGCTGGGTCACTGCATTATTCAGTCTGAGCCTGGCTGGGTCAGTGCATTATTCAGTCTGACCCTGGCTGGGTCAGTGCATTATTCAGTCTGACCCTGGCTGGGTCACTGCATTATTCAGTCTGACCCTGGCTGGGTCAGTGCATTATTCAGTCTGACCCTGGCTGGGTCAGTGCATTATTCAGTCTGAGCCTGGCTGGGTCAGTGCATTATTCAGACTGAGCCTGGCTGGGTCAGTGTCACAGCGGAGCCGAAACTAAAGACACACTTACCCCATGCCTCCTCGCCCCCTCGGACCCCCGCGGCCTCCGCGATCAAAGCCACCCGCGCCGCGGCCGCCGAATCCGCCCCCCCCTCGGCCACGCCCGCCACGGTCCTGGCCGCCGTAATCACCGTCCTGGCCGCCGTAACCGCCTCCTCCGCCTCCTCCGCCGCCACCGCCGCCCATTGGTGGGGAGTCCTGCCCGTATCCTAGGAAACGGAGCGGAAGAATCAGCACACGCACACCTACGGCAGTTCAGGCACGATCTACGCAAATCTCATTTATTGCTTTTCAGTGCTTCGTTCTGCACATCTAAGCTAGAGTGTTTAGCCAATTTACTGTCCACATGAACCCACGGCTAGCATCTTTAGCATCGATGGCCAAACACAATGGGAGTCTGGGTACCTGCAGCTGCACGTCGGAAACTAAGTACAAATTACCTCCCAGAAACTTCTATTCAATTCCCTTAGACAAGTGATTCATTTAGAACTTGAAAATCTACAATATCCTCGACTTCCAATATGACCTTATGCAATATCCAATGACACTTTAGCAGATAGGAGCACATGTGGCAGACTCAGGAGAAGCCCACTGCACTGACAGAAGCGCCAGGACTCACCACCACCCTGGCTGTACGGGCTCTGCTGGCTGTAGCTCTGAGGGGGGGGGGAGCTGTAGCTGGGGGTCTGGCTGTAGGGGGCGCCCCCGTGCTGGGACTGCTGCTGCTGCTGCTGGCCACCGCTCCCTCCCCCGTACCCGCCCGCCGGGCCCCCATAGCCCCCCCCACTCTGGGGCTGCCCGTAACCGGAGGTCTGGGAGCTACTGCCATAGCTGAGAGAGAGAGAGAGAGAGAGAGAGAGAGAGAGAGGTGGGGGAAAAAATTAGGTCTTAATGTAGGCTGTCATCTGCCTAAATGTAACTAATTTATAAAGCCGACAGCGTCACCATAAAAGATGCTCCAGGGGGCCGTGACAGAATATAGGGGTCTCTGAATCCATGGATGGAATCGTAAGACACACCTTTTTGGCATCGCTTTTACCAAGGTTTTTTTTTTTTTTTTGCATTACCTTAATGTATTTTCCTTATATACATTTTTTCTGCATTTTTATCCATTTATTTTTATTATTAGTGTTTAAAGCCCGAAGGCCTTTAACCACTATTGTTTTCCTGCGAGCTTATCATTATTATTATTGTTGTTGTTGTTCTTAAGTTGGCACCATTATGCAAACCAGTTTCCTCCACCCCCCCCCCAAGGCATTTTTGTTTCAGCACAGATTTGAATGGCACTTATAGAATATTTTCAGGTTCATACCTACTTACACTTTGTAAGTATACACCAGCTCGTTGGAATAAGAAGTTATTTATGGGTTTGAATTTTACAAAAATTCTATTATTTAGCTTTGAATGCCATAGGTGCTTCTACATTTTGCATTTCTTACGATATGAAAAAAAGAAAAAAGAAGAAATTTGCCACACGAAGCACAGAAAACAACGGCTACGATGAAGGAGCAGACACTTAAGACAGATGGACGTTGATTATTTTAAAGTCACTTTATTTAACGCATGCAAAACAGAAAAGCACAAAGAGAAGACGGCATGTTCATGTGCTCAATCAGACGAGGATACGGGACGCATCCGTGTAGCCATCCGTGCAGTATTTTAGATTTTAATTGCAGACGATGTCCGCGCTGATGTCAGTGTGTGAACATCTTGGGTATTCGGCCAGGAGGGACGGATACACTGCCGTAGCCGAAGTCAACGCAGAGCTATGTTTTTTTTCTCCGAAATCGCATCGTTTCGTTCGTACGAACCAGCCGAAGTTTGTTTCGGCAGCGGGCACACACATAATCTAATGCTGATTGGCGGAAAGGCCGCTGCAGGCTCACCTGCCAGTGGAGGCCGCTGCAGACGGCTGCTGCCCGTACCCGCTGTAGGACGACTGCTGGCCATAGCTGTTCTGGGGAGGCTGGCCGCTGCTGTAGCCCCCAGAGCCGTAGGACTGGCTGGACTGGCTGGACTGGCTGTAACCCTGGGGGGACGTCTGGGATCCATATCCACCTGAGCGCGCAAAGCGGAGGACGCAAAAGTTACACGATCGCCGAGCGAGAACAGCTTCAATAGACAGCTACAGAACACAAAGTGACTCAAACTTCAACTACAGTTAATGAAGGAACTCCACTGTTACATATTTTAACTTGATCAGCACAACTAAGTAGTAATTCAGACAAATAAAAATCAAATAACAGTGAGCATGCTCTCTACGGACTGCCCATAGCTGTACATGTGATGTTCTAATGCAGCCTAGTACAGTGGTATGCAGGAGTCTCACTTACTGCTCGTGTGTGGCTAAACTGATGGCAGATATTTTTAAAGCTGAACTTTGTTGGTACCACCTACATCCACCCATATCACATCGAACTACAACTAAATGAGCAAGGTCTAATCCACCCATAGCACACTGATCTGCAGCTACATGTGCAAGGTCTAATCCACCCATATCACATCGATCTGCAGCTACATGTGCAAGGTCTAATCTATCCCTCCACCCATATCACATTGATCTGCAGCTAAATGCGCAAGCTCTCATCCACCCATATAACATCAATCTGCAACTATATGCAAGCTCTAAGTTGCTTTGGGAAGTTGCTTACTCGCTTATGACTGAGTTTTAAGTCTACCCCAGTTAACAGAGAAATGTGTGTACGAGGGTGTTCCTACCCCAGTGCTTGCCTGAGTTTACTTTACGTTACAAATGTCAACAATATCACACACTGAACAATACACTTCAGAAAATACATCAAAAAAAAAGACAAAGGCATTCTGGATATAGCATTTTGCCTAAGGCAAACAGGTGGGGTTTAGTGATCTACAGCCAAGATGGGCGATTGTGCACATTGTAATAAAGAGTCATGAATGGCTTCAAAAACTGTCCAAACGGGGGTTCCCAAACTGCAGGTTACAACCTCATGTCGGGTCGCCTGATTTGAGGATGGGATGGCCTGAAAACTTTGGGGGGGGGGGGGAATAAATAAATAAATAATTTAAAGGTCATGGTGTATCGCTAATGTAGTCAAGGCTAAAGGGTGTTGTTAGGCACAAGGCATATGTTTGGTGTTGGGGTCACGTAAATTTGTGGACATTCATTTGGAGTGACATCAGAAAAAAGTTTGGGAGCCCCTGAGTTAGAGAACAGGAGCAACAGCATGAAAATTTTAAATGAAATTGGATGTTAGCGCCATGTTCGTGTGGCAATTTGTTGTGTGCAATGACACAGAGTGCAGGTCACCTGAGTGCGACTGTCCGTAGCTGGACCCATAGCCTCCCTGGCTGTAGGTGGCGCTGTTGCTGCCAGTGCCCTGACTGTATCCGCCATAGCCCTGCTGACTGTAGCCCTGGGACGCAGGCTGGCTGTAGCCTTGACCAGCCTGGCCTCCATATGCACCATAGCTGAAAAGTAAAAATAAACAGACAAAAAAATAAAGAGTATTGCATTAAGGCAGGCAACATAACCCTAATGCGAGACCAGTTATCAGACTTGACTGGATCATATTGTCCAAATTCTGACAGGGTCACACACACACTGATATTACATGTAGTCGTAGAAAACATACCCATCCAGCAGACTGCACATTCATTCATTCATAAATTAAATACTAAACCAGGGCATATTAAACATTCATGACAACAACATCGATCAGGCATCTCTGTTTGGTTCAAGTCAGGACTTTGACTAGACCACTCCAAAACTTTCATTTTGTTTCTTTTCAGAGATTCAGATGTAGACTTGCTTTTGTGTTTTGGATTGTCTTGCTGCACAACTCAGCTGCAGCTAATGGACAGGTGACAGCACAATCTCCTTAAGAATTTTCTATTACAGAGCAGAATTCATCGTTCCTTCAATAATGGAAAGCTGTCCAGGTCCCATGGAAAGCATCCCCACACCATCACACCACCACGTTTGACTATTGGCATGATGTTCTCCTGTATTTGCTTCACACCAGATATAATGGGACCCAAGTTGTCCAAAAAGTTCCACTTTTTATGCATCTGTCCATAGAACATTATCTCAAAAGGCTTAGGGATCATCCAGGTGCTTTGTTGCAAATGTGAGATTAGTCCTGATGTTTCTCTTGGTAAGCAGTGGTTTCCGCCTTGGTACTCTCAGGAATCCCATTTTTTGCCCAGTCTCTTTCTGTGGAGTCATGAACACTGACCTTAGTTGAGGCTAGAGAGGCCTGCGGTTCTTTGGATGTTCTTCTGGTATATTTTGTGACTTCCTGGATGAGTTGTCACTGTACCCCTTGAGAAATTTAGGCAGGCTGGCCACTCCTGGGAAGATTAACCTCTGTTCCAAGGGTTCTCCATTTGGAGATAATAGCTCTGACTGTGGTTTGTGAAGTCCCAGAGTCATAGAAATGGCTTTGTAACCCTTTCCAGACTGAACAAATATGCAATAACAAAAGACATTAGGAAGGCGTAACTAGTAATACTAAGCTTCAACTCACCCTTGAGATGCAGTTTGGGAATAGTCTGAGGGGAAGAAGGATTGACAGTTAGACACTTGTCACTATTACATTATAGAAATCCAACCACAAATATACACAGCGACTGTTGATCTGTCATTACTGGGGCACGATACAGAGAACTGAGTCTTTTCATTGAAAGAATGGGGAAATGGCGAAGACGCAAAGCTTTACGAATAAAGTCAGAATTGGTGTCTAAGCATGGTCGGAGCTGAGGGACGAAGACGGCCAAGTGCGCCATTCCATACTGCCGGCAACGCGTGGAGCCGTTGTCATGGGCAACCACAACATCCGCTGGATTTAAACACATTTTGCCAAATAAATGCTAAATCCGACATGCATCTGGCTGGGTGTCAACTATAAGGTACATTACCTGAGACAAACATGACCACTATAAGGAACCAGACAGTTCCACAGTTAGCTAAATTCATGCACGTATAACTAGTATGGATAATGATCCTGAACCGGTCTGTGAACAAAATGGCGGAGACGTTCATCTCTTTTGTCTGGCGAAAGCTAGCAATGACACATATCCATACGTACACAATTCAATTGACTGGGGAAACTGTGAAGCATATCTGTTAGGCCAAAAATGCAATTACTAATGCCAAAAGCTCCCCCAAATAAATATACAGATGACTTGCTGGCTGGCAGTAAGTTAAATAGCTGCATATCTAGCTAGCTAACAACCTGGCTAGTGCTTGCGAAGTAGCATTTTTCGTCAGATAGCCATAGCTAACGTCCATCATAGCATAAATAACTAATCACTTAAATTAATCTCCGCTAACATTTTATTTTATAGCGATATGTCAGCCAACCGACGCAGGTTAATGAGTTACATGCGGCCGAACAGCAATTGCAACATGGGCTAAGCTAACGTTAATTGCCCGGGTTCAACTTAGCTTAGCTGTTTTTAGTCTAGGATTTTTTGAAACCCACACTTATCTTCTTATCTAGCGAGTCAAAACTCTGTATTGTCTTACCATTAGACGCCATCTCCACGTATTATCCCTAGGGGACAATAAAAACAGGTTAAAAAAGAAAGAATTATCAATCTAACTATAGACAATCCACTACTGCTCGCCACAGTCGCAACAAACTACCGACCCCCCAGCTTTGGCTTGGTCTATAATTTAAAACACAGTTAATGTAGGATTGCACCATCCCTCAGAATTAAAATTCTAGGGTGGCATCTGAGCGTTACGTTTATAGCTAATATATGCTGACACCACTAAGCTTTGCGAAAATAACCACTTGGGTTAACCTTGTATGTACTGGGTTTTATTTAGAAATGTTGAAGTTCTTATCGTGGATTCATATTAAATGTCTCACTTCTTGGTTTGTTAGCAGCAGTTAGCGCACTGTTTAGGTTGTTGTGATGCTGCTTGACCAGTCCTGTCAAAACACAAATTTGACTTAAATGACTAAATTGGCTTATTTAAGAAATAATAACCGTTTTGATTTTGTTTAGTAAAAATAACTGGGAAATTAGGCATGTGGAATGCGATATCACACCTAGATTTAGCTAGATTTTGGTCGCAATGTTAGGAGCCATGTGCTAGCACTTCTATCAGTTGTTCAAGATTGAGAAAAAGTATAAAGTGACTCACAATGTGATTACTAATTGGCAGAGTGAGTGAGTCAACAGGACCAGGAATGCAGCAGGCACTACCACACACAAGGAAAGCCATCCATTTTCTATACCCGCTTATCCTGGGCAGCGTCACGAGGGGTACTGGAACATATCCCAGCGTGCACTGGGCAAGAGGCAGGAATACAATCCTGGACAGGCCGCAAATCTATCACCGGGCACACACACCTATGCGCAATTTAGAGTCACCAATTAGCCTACCTGCATGTCTTTGGTCTCAATAAACCAGTACTGTCCCCAGAATGTTTGTTTTGCTGTAGAAAGGGTAGAGAATGTATTTTGGGGTTGTTCCTTTACACAGGATGTGTGGGCAGAGTGTTTCGAAAGGATTTTGTGATGTTGCAGGGATTGACTGTAAAGGGAGTGTTGTTTGGGGAGGGATGGCAAGGAATGGGAGGTAAGGACAGATTTTTTGTGTTATTGGTTGTTTCTTTGGCTGAGAAGGCATTGTGGGATGCAAGGTGTGTGGCTGTGAGGTCTAATGTGCACGTAAGGGTCATGGGGATTGTGGGGTGTGTAAGGGCAGAGCTGGGCTGGAGATTTCAGGCTGAGGTGGAGAAATGGGGCTACCATGCAGCGAAAGATAAATGGAAAGTAATATGGGCAGGTTTGGTCAGTGAATGTTGAAGCAAGGCTTTTTTTTAACGTATTGTTTGATGTATTGTGTTGACAGAACAAGGGCATATTCTATTTATTGATTTATAAGTTAATAATTGTAACCATGGAAAGCTATGTACTGCAGCTAATAAGTAGCACACATATTTATTCCTTGTTTTTTTTCAGTTGCTAGCTTGTAATTGACAAAATTGATAATGTCAGTTATCAATGTTTAACTGCTGGCAAAAGGAAACCAGGTCATATGTCACAATAAAAACCCATGTACCATCTGTGTATCCATCCAAAATGACCATTAAAAATCAGTGCACTGAGTACTTTACCACGGACGGCCTTGCCCACTTAAGAGGAAAAATTACATTAAAATGAGCAATAGGCTTGTACCAGACCTGGGTAAAGAGATTTCACAGACCAACAAGTACAAATGAAACATTACCGAAGCATTGATGCAAGATAGCTTTGCCCTGCCCTCTTTGACCCAAAGCCCAAGCTGTCAGGAAGTGGAGCTTTTCTCATCTCCACACGAGGAACCCTGTGTCCTGACAAAGCACAAGGGTGCATCCGTGCATCTAAGGCCCCTCAGGCAGGAAGTCATAATTCTGCTCCCTTTCAAACTTCCTGCTTTTCCCAAGTGCTCCCTCCCATGCTCAACTCATAGACTGTAGAAAAAATATGGACAAAGTGGCTGTGAGGTCACCCACTGACTTTCCGCAAGCTTGCTTTGAAGTGTTTTGTGTCATCGTGTTTGGCAAAATGGAGCCAGAGACTGCGCATTAGGGAAAAGTGGAGACACTTGTATGGCCACAAAGTCCCGGCCGGGTCCAGACACAATGTGATTGACAGTCCGGGGCCATTACTAAACGTGTGACATACCGATGTCCCCCCCCACCCCCCCATCTTGATTGACAACGCAGTGACTTGGCGGTGACACAACCTGTCCCTGATCGGTCCACAATATATTTGATTATTGTCCAAATAACACAAAAACTTAACAAAGTTGACACATGGGGATACATGCGATGAAGGAAAAACACCTATTGCGACTACATGTTCTTATGGGAAAAAATGACAGGGACAGCAAACCACTTCTCCTCTCTGCGAGGTCAGCCAATCATGCTCAGCCATCGAGAGGAGAAAGGCTGATGACAACCAATGAAATGAGGGAGTCAGAGAGAAAGGAGAACCACAGATACATTGGCAGCAGCAAATGGCACTCAATCCAGGGTCCTACTGACAAACCCATTTTCCAGGAAGCGTCCCTCTCTCTCTGACATGAACAAGGTGGGCATATTTAGAGCTGAGGTAGGTGTGCGGGGGGGCTTACTCGGGGCTGCTTGGAAATTAGTTAAAAATAAAGCACTGGAATTACAGCCACGCTTTGAAGTGAAATATGACACGTTACAGAACTGGACAGGTCAGAGGAGGAGGGGGGTGTGTGTGGGAGTGGTGGGGGGGGGGGGTGCAAGACCTGCCCATTCTTCAGCACTGATCCTCCAGGCCACGCCCACTAAGTCAGCCCCGCCCCCAAGGGTTTTGGCCATTAGTGTCCCAGGCTGGTCCACAGGAAAAGGTGCTGTGGAGTGAGGGTGCAAGCCGGGGTACCGCAGCGGGAATAGCCTGCACCCCATCCTGAACTCTGGGGGCCAGGGACATGGGGAAAATTAACCCCGACTTCAGCAGGAAGCCCCGCCCACACAATATGAAACAATATATATAATATGTAATAATACATCTCCCTCTGCGTGCTTTAGCCTGTTTGGCTGTAATGTTCTGTCTCTCTTTGTGCAGCAGTGTTTTTCTATTTGCAAAAGAGTGCGATTGACACACCCAAAAGAGAACAATACACAGAGCAGGGGAACTAAACTTATCAGCATTCCACAGACAATAGGGTTTGGTATCAATTTCAGTTCAGTCACCTTAGTAAGTTAAAGTTCCCATAGTGTCTCTGGGGATTTTTCAGTTCGAAACCATTTTCATGACAATAGAACTGAATCCAACTCTTAGCACACACACAATGAACACAGTACACGAGCTGAGCCCTGTGTGTGTTAAATTCAGTTGGCAGAATGGACAATTGTTTCATGAGCTGTGTTTCCGAGGAATTTTAGGTTTGTTTTGTAGGAGAAGCATTGTTATTGGACCCTACAGAACTGTTCCGAAATATTTCAGTGAAGAGCTAGCTGTAAAAATAAACACGGTATGGGGAAAATGCATGGTATGAAAGTTACCCTGGATACAAAACCCCCGTTAAGCAAATAATGCAATGACGAGACAGCTTGCATGTCAAGTGACCTCTGTCTCAGCTGGTGTTAACATTCAGTCTGTCAGCATGCGCTATGTTAACCTCCCGTCCACACATTTTTCCAGTGACTCCGCCCCCGCTTTCGGGCTTGTCCTCCGATTGGCCTGGGCTGCACTGAATCGCCGCTTCAGCGGGACCAGCTCAGATCCTCGACGACCCTCTCAGAAATGCTCACCGTTTCTCACATCTCAGCAGTTGCAGGGGTCCTCCGTTGGAAGAATATATCAGCATCACACTAATTACTGAAAACAGTGGTGTTACTAATTGCTATAATCACAAAGATTTCAGGGTTATGCATTGTAATTTTACTTTTAATCAGAATCGATTACTATTATTGCCAAGTATGAATTTATTTTACAAGCTCATTACAGGCATTGTTTTGGTATGTGTAATGGCGGCTAATTTAAGGAACAGTTCACTTGCTGCAGTTTCTGAAAAAATGTCATTTCAGTTTTAGTGTATGTCTTCGATTGGCCCAGACAGTTTTTGTGTGCGATGAAGGACATTTTCGATACACACGCTTCTGATGATGTGTGGGCTTTACAATGGCTGGAACTGAGGCATTTGGGGATTTGAGGACCAAAGTAAATACACTTCAGGTGCCTCCAATGCCGCTTGCACAGCGTTGTTTTGCCTCCAGAGGCTGCATGTGCGTATTTCACCTGATTGTTTTAAGCACTTTCAGAGGCGCATGCAACCTGCGACTCGCATGCAACTGATGCACTCAAGGAAACAGGTGCTGGCACGATACAAAAACCGATGTTTACGTTTATAATTGTGAACAAATGCTATAAAATGGATGTGTCCGTAAGTACAGAACTCTGGAAACAAAATGTTTCTCTACAAGCTTTGCCTGAAGTGCGTTTTCTTGCTTTAAACCACAAACTTGCGAATGCCCATACATGCTCTGCCCCAGCCATTATAAAGCCAGCAGTTTGTTGGAAACTTCTGGAAGCATCCAAGATATCCTTCACCACAGGCAGAAACTGTCTGGGCCAATCTGAAACACACACTACACTGAATACACTCAAACTGAAGCAGTATCAAAAGAATGTGAAATAACACTCGGAAAGTGAACTATTCCTTTAACTTGACAAACTGTTTACTTGCTGGTGTTCTGTGGGAGACAATGGAGTTGGGGAAAATCAAAGAAATGAATTACTCAAGGGTAGTAAAAAACAAAAAAAACAAGGGAAATTTATTTTTAAAATGTTGAAATGTTGACAGAAGAATGCACAATTTTATGGCACTTGGTGCTGTAGCACAAAACAGCATTGCCCAGTCCACTGGGAGGCAGTCACGCACCAGTAGTGGTTTAAAGTTGTTAATGTGGCAGACAAATTCACACAAGTATATATCAATGTGCACAGATCCACATATTGTACATAAAATAAAATAAAAATCACTAGAGTGAATAGGTTATCCTTCATTTCATTGTTGATAAATTCACAGCTGACATGACAAAGTTGAACTAAATTGTAGTTCCAGGTCAGCACTTAGGTCAGAAAAGTAGTTAAAAAGCAAGTTTCTTGCGAATCTCATACCTAAAAGAGTCCCTTGGTAAGAAACATAAGTACCGGCAAACAGCTACCTGAGGAGTCATGGTTTTTCACGACCTGCTGAACTATCATGAAGAAGAAAGTTATGAAAAAGCACTCTAACTGCCATTACTGTTCTTCGTGTCTAACATGTTGATCTGGGATGGCAAGTACTGACAGGCACAAAATGCAGGAAGCGTGAATCACAGTTTGTTATGGTTAGGCAGGGAAGCTATGTGAGGTCAAACAACAGATCTTATCTTTTTTATAAATTCAATTTTGTGAATTAACACACAAATACGTATGTGCAACAAAGTAGAGAGTTCTGCTATTTGCAATGTACCAGCAAGCACCTTCGTCTCATAAACAACTGAACTGCAATGTCATTTATGGTTGCACATGTGCACGTTACCTGATTATTCTTAGAAACATTCTGTATGATCTTTTTTTCATTAGGAACTATTTCTTTTGCCATATGCAGCCTGAGACCACTGCGCTCAAAGAAAGAAGTACTGGCAGGATATAAAAACTGATGCATGTGTTTATAACCGAATAAAAATAATAAAAATAATTATTCAAATAAAAAGTCTGTGCTTTCGAGTTCCCTGAAGTGTATTTGGGCCAATCAAAAACATAAAATTTTTTTTTTTTTTTTTTTTTTTTAAACAAAAACATATTAACAAATCCCAGGAAGTCAACTATCCCTTTAAAGCAGTAAATGCTCTCGGCTCGTTTTGGTTGGTTCTACTCCACTAAAAAGCCAAACATCTGCATGCTGTTCTGAATATAATTCCCTTGAAAGAGCATTGCCACCGGTATTACGGTACTACAACTGAAGTTGTAAATTCAGTAAAAATAAAATTCATCTTCAACAAGGTGTTTTACAGAGCAAACACAAAGGAGTTTCAAAGACATTTAAATTTAAAGTAAATCTTTGCATATTGCACAATTTTTTCATATTAAAAAATGGCATGTTTGATGCCTTTTTACAATGGTATTTTTGTAGCAATATCGATTCAATGTGTTTGCCTTCTGTAATTTCTCCTCTATATGCTATTTTCCACTGGTGGTGTCTGGTTCAATACCATTTGCAATCCTGCCATTTGGTTCAATATTATTTGCAATCCTACCAAGTATTGAAACGTGATGATGCACGCACAGGAACTTGCATGCCGACTGTTAGAGAGAAAGTGTCTAAAATCCGAAAGGAGTCTTACATGTTGCTCAATAGTACCATCTCAGAGGACATTGTTAGTGGTCTCTAGGCAGTTTTCTCCAAAATACACATCCGTTGGATTATACTCTAAGAAAAATAAGCACTCGATGTGCCCCAATATAGCTTTGTTTCGAATGGAACTCAGGTATTTGGAGTGTGAAAATGAACTTTTGTGACCACCAGTCACCACAGATGTTGCCACGTCCACCAAAACTGAAAAATTATGGACAAACACTTCAGGTTTTGTAAAACCAATAGGCAGATGAACAGGTTTTAACACGTTATAGCCCAGCTGTGGGCACCAAGAATGAAAATCTACAGACAATTGTGTCTGGGGCACCGCTGCAACACACAGCCAAGAGATGGGAGACCCTGGGCAGCGCCAAGCATCAGAGTAAGCATGATCTACTGAAGCGTCAATCAAACAAAACCAAGAAAAACCGGAGAAATAACCTCTTTACACACGACACGCAAGGTGCCACTTAGGCCATTAATAAAAAATAATCTTTTTTTTGTTCTGATGATATTATACAAATAGAATAGCAACCAGCAGCAACATATTTATAATTGCTGCTTCGGGCCCTCGGCGAATGGTTGGCACGGACTGCGCAGCGCGGGGCAGCAGACGAAACGGCGGACGAAGCGGCGCTCAGCGAGCCAGCGGGAGCAGGGCCAGGGAGACGAGCGTGGCGAGCAGCGCCTTCCTGGCGGCGCCGGGCCCGCTGGGGGCGCCGCGGCTGAACAGCTGGATGTCGGGCACGGTGCGCTGGACGAAGCTGGAGAAGGCCGTCGCCCTGGCGTAGACGCCCGGCTGGTTGGGCTTGGCGCAGCCCAGGCCGAAACTCACCACCCCGGCCTGCACCCACGTCCGGTTCTTGGGACACATGAGAGGTCCCCCAGAATCCCCCTGGAAGGAGGGGGGGGGGGGGGGGGGGGGGAGGTTAACCGGCTGTGAGCAGTGACGCGTGGGTGTGTATCAATGTTACAGGATGTACAGAGGACAGGGAGTGTACGTGTGTGTACGTGCGTGTGTGTGCGTGTGTGTGTATGTCAATATCACAACTTTGTACATTGACAAGGAAGTACAATGAAATCGCAATTAAATCAGAAAGTAGAAATACCAGCTCTATCAAAAAAAACGACCTATAAAATTCCAAACGATTATCACCACAGCCAAAGCTAGTTTGAGCTGGTTCTTTCAGAAAACTCTGGAAAAAAATGAAAGAAAAACTCCATTGTCTGGAGTGCGTGTGTGGTCTCGTTTCCCAAAATTGCACCAAAAGTAGCACCTGACAACTTCTATCTTTGTGTGACCCTTTTCTATACCTGTAAACATTAACGCCACTCCTTTGTGTGGAGTGCTATTTAATTTAACTGTAACTTGTACTTGGATGATGAAGAGTATGTGCGTGCAGAACGTTTATTAATGTAATACAGAGCCCGGCCAACCGAACCCTCCCTAACCCTTAGTTGACGGCAATCGGCAATTATGTCTCGCTTTGCAGGAACACCCGTCACAGCCACCGTGGACGCAGTCAGAATTTCACCGAAATTTAATGCTTTTCAGTTACAGCCACTCTCGATCAATCACCATTGTGCTACATTAACATTAGCAGGCATTTGGTTCACTACCATTTTCTCTGTCTTTGAGCTCTTAATTGCTTCAGTGACCAAGCATCCCACACCGTCAGCAAATAGGACCCATGTGATTTCACCTGCCAGTCCATAAATTAGTCGATTCAGAAACGTAACCTCCTTTTAAATTAGGGCATATTACAAAAAAGTGTTCATCAATCAAACAGATGAAATGCCTTGGGAGGTGAATATCGCACAAAACGAAATAAAAAGCGTACAACGTACAACATACCCTTAAGAGGCTAAACTTTCCCTCAACAAGGAAAGTTTATCTTTAATTAAGAAAGCCTAATAACAAATCAATGGTTGCGACAGTATAGTATAATGGGTACTGGTCTTGTAACCTAAAGGTCATAATGACCAAACATTTATATGATGTAGCAGTACCTCCAGAGGTACTCTGACATCATTGGGGCAGGGCCAGGGTGGAAAGCATTTTTGAAACGTTAGAGAGCCGCACCAAGACATTTTCTACCATTTTTTTCTGGCAAATGACGCAGGGAACTAGTCTTGTAACCCAAAGGTCACAGGTTCGATTCTCGGGTAGGGTATGCCGTTGTACGCTTGAGAAAGGTGCTTAACCTGCGTTGCTTCAGTGTATATCCAGCTGTATAAACGGATACAATGTAAAATGCCATGTAAAACTTGTGTAAGTCGCTCTGGATAGGAGCGTCTGCTAAATGCCTGTAATGTAATGTAATGAAATGGTTGCGACTGTGATTAGAAGACAAAGCAGCACCGAGTGTGGGCCCACCGATGCAGGGTCATGAGTGAGGAATGTAGCGTTTCTCTCAGGTGTGTGCCCTTACCTGGCAGGAGTCTTTGCCCCCTTCCTGGAAGCCCGCGCAGATCATGTCGGACAGGATGTCCACGCGGTCGGCCGGCGGCTGGAGCTGGTACATCGACTGACAGGAAGACTGCGCGATGATCGGCACCTCCACTTCCTGTAGTGGCCCGGTGCCCGCCAGAGGCACTGGGAAGGAAGGAGGAAGAAGAAGGTAGGGGGAAAATTTTCCGTAGTGACTGATCAGGTCGTCGGGGCAACAGGTGTGCCGGGGGCAGGGCGAAAGGTGAGATAAGCGGTTACGCCATCCGACACGACGGCAGAAACGACGGGGCGCCATTTGATCTTTGCTCAGAGAAGGGTCGAACAAAGAACAGTAAATATTTATGAGCGGAGGTGTCTATACACAACTGAATCCCATTCTGTGGGAGGGGCAAGCGCACAGAAAACAGAGCCGAGTCCCCGAGTGAACAGCGCAGGAGCGAGGGAACCCAAAACCGTGAGAACGCAGAGGACGGCATGGAATTTCAGTTGGGAAGAAAGTTTTTTTTTTATTTTGCCCGCGCTTGAAAAGAACGGCGATGCTTTAAGCGGTTAAGTAAGGGGTCTGTTCACACACCCTTCGCCCAGACCGGACATAAAATGTTAATCTGTCACCTGTTAAAAATAATAATAAGAACTGAGCTAAGCTTCCAAGCAGTTCGTTATCTCTTCTACCAGCCACTAAAAGTGTAGTATGAACCCATTTTTCTTCGGGCTGTAGCCCTTTGTATAAAAATCTATGATATAAATAAGCATTATGAGTATTACTGGAATTATTGATAATGTAAAGCGTCTTTGAGTTCATGAAAAGCGCTATATAAAATAAATTTATTATCACTATTATTATTAATAATAATAATAATAATAATAATAATAATAATAATAATAATAATAATAATAACAACAGAAGAGGCCACTTTTGACTAATGCCTCGCTCAGAGGTTGCTCTCTCCTTCTCCCTCTCTCCACCCTTTCTTTGCTCAAATGACACCCCCCCAGCCCCCCCCCTCCCCCCTCCTGGACGTGCCCCCAGCCCCCCCTCCTCTTACCCCCCTCCTGGATGTACCCCCAGCCGCTGACGTAGCAGAGGGTGCCGCTGGGGAACAGAACGTCGGCGTCCGGCAGGCAGATGGGCTGGATGCGGTCTGTCCAATCGACGGGCGAGGCCAGCTGCACCAGCGCAAAGTCCCGCCCCTCCTCTGGGCTGCTGTACCCCGGCGCCACCACCACCCGCAGCACCAGCCGGCTCACTTCGTGCGTGTTGAAGCCGTTGAGCGTCTGCCTGCCCAGGTAAAGCACATACGACGACACCTTGGACGGCCTGGAGAGAGAGACAGGCATGAGGGAGGGGTCAGATTATACGGACAGCAGGAATGGGGGCGGGGTCAGATTATACGGACAGCAGGAATGGGGCAGGGTGCAGTAAATAGAGGCTACAGCAGTGAGTAGGTGTTGTAAGTGCAGTGTAGTGTATAAGTATAGAGACACGTACTCCGGGAAGCAGTGAGCTGCAGACAGCACCCAGTCTTTAGTTATGATGGTTCCTCCACAAACGTGGTTTCCGTCCATCTGGATGTCCACCTGCCAAGGCCACGCCCCTTCTGGTGCCGCCGTCCCTCCCACAATCCTGTTACCCAGGGGGGCGTAGCCGCACACTGTGAACGACAGACAGACAAGCGCTAACAACACGCACTCGGTCCACACAGTTTTAACCATCCATCCATCCATCCATCCATCCATCCCCTTTCTGGAAGATTCCGGCACATTAGAGCTCACAAATGCCCGAGGAGAGAAACAAGTCCACAACCCCCATTAAAGTGGGCACGTTTTACGGAGTGCTGTTAGCGTCCATGTTAGCATGAACGAGCGGTGCACACCGCCACACAAACAGACCGCTGCTCACCTTAGCTCAGTCACACAGCTCACGATTTGAATTAGGCAATATTTATCGAGGCTTAATGCAAATGCAACTTTGGCATCAAGGTTCTGGTTGTTATCACTCCCTGTTTGCATGAGCCGGCCAAAATGATAACTGCGAGTGACCACTTCAACCCCCCCCCCCCAATCCCCCCACCCCACCCCACCCTAGCAGCATGGCAGAATGAGTAATGACATGAACAGGTAAGGTGATTTAAACAGCTCTCCCATTCAGGCGTAAGCAATCATGTGAGCTCACAGTGATTTCCTGCTTCTGAAGTTGTCTGCCTGAACTAGTTTCACAATTACCTTGTGCGTCACATGTCCGAAAGCCTATGTGAAACAATAGAAGAAAACAGGGATTATTGATCAGGTGATTTCATTTTCATTTTCATTTCAACTACAGCATAACCAACTATAACTGGCACATATTGACCGTGACATTTTGCATGCAAGTTATTTCTGAGACAGCAATGTACAACAATGTGTATGACTATACCACATGAAAATCTATTTGGGTTTAACCTTTTTCTGAAGCTAGTTATCGTGCCATAATTTAGCCATGTATGCTCTAAAAATAAATAAATAAATGTCCCATATTCACATTCCAGGAATTTCAATCAGTCAGACTAACTTAGGTTCAGTTAGTGTGCTGTATGTTCTATATGCCAAATAATTCCAAAAGGAAGAGGTTCCATTTTTAATTGATTCAATTGCAAACTGACAAGCGAAATCAGTTGGGCCTCATTTGCTCAGAAAACCCGCAAACCAGAACCCAGCGATGTAATGAATGGTGTTTACTGACAGCAAATGGCAACAAGGCAAACCTACATTGTGTTAAAATAGGTTTAACCACACAACTGAGCTAGAACACATTTTCAACAACCTAGACTGACCTAGGGATTGGCTTTGATAAAAACTAGCATACGCAGTGGGTCCCCGGGACCAGGGTTCAGAAACGCTAGCCTATTACGTCATCCACTGTAAGGCAGTAGAAAAAAAACAAAGTTTACTCACCCAAATGAGTCAAAACAGCGATGACCAATATGTTCGATTTAAAAAACATCCTGTTTTCAAATCACCTAGGCGAACGCACAAAATGTTTTTTTACGCGTATTGTCCTCTTGTCCTAGCCAGAAAAGTTCAACATTTTTAAAATTATTTGTCACCACACCGCTTCAAAGGTAATATATGGTAATACACGATTTCGAAACAATTTAAAGAAACGAACACGATAATCGATGCACTGCAGTGACATTTTATGAAGTGTGCTCAACAACATCCCATTGTGACCTTACCTGTATTATAGAGGTCCGTTTAAGAAAACAAGAGCACAAAAGCTTTCTGTAGCTGCATATAGCCTAGCTTGTCGGGGGGGGGGGGGGGTACCGAAACCAAACACCTGGATCCTGGATAACAAAAAGTACTGAATCACTAATCGACTAATAACCTCGCATCTCTGTATGCGGTTTACAGGGTCTTGGTAGCATTTGCGACTGAAATAGCCTACAATAAAACGCGGATAAAATGAAAACGAAAAGAAAATGGACAGACTATAGCCTACTGGAAGAACACCGGCGGGATTACATTCTTGCGTGTATCTTACCTGAGCAGCACGCACCCAATCAGATCGCACACCTCCTCTTTGCTCCGTATCAATGGCCACTCCCAAGCGGACCGTTGCCCTCGCTTATCGATACAAAGCGATTCAACCGAAACCAGGTCGCCGGACACAATTACTAACAAAGTTATTACTTTATTCAATTGAAGATATTAGTTTTGTATTATTGTGGTTACATTTTACTGAGGTAAACATAATCAGTGAACAATTTCCTGGAACTGGTATATGAACGTAAACTGATTTCGTTAAAAAATCTTTATTATTAAAAAGCAACAGTAGGCCTAAATGTGCTGTTTGAACAAATTCATTTGAAATGTTATTGCCATTCCATATTTTTGGGAATTTACTGTAGCCTAGCCTATATCTGAAGCCTTCCTTCATAGGTGAGTCAGAGGGGAGTTATAAAGACCAGGAAAATACCTGACACTTTTTCTTTTCAATACCCTAAAATCTACGGAGACAATAGTACGCGAGCGGTGCTTTGTGACGGTGAGTTTGTCGTGTGGTGTCGTTTTCCAGTTCTCCTCACCTGGTGCCACGCGATTGTTATCTGTTCACAATTCTGTGACAATCACGCGCTCATTAGAGAACTCGGGAGTTTTGTTATTTGGCAGCTCGGTCATTTTCAAAGTTTCGTACCTATTCTTCAATAGCTTTTTTTTTCTTTAAAAAACACCCATGGACCTTACTTTAAATAAACGTTAAAAAACCGAACAAGTTAACATTTATGTTACTGGAAAAGGAAATCCGTCATCGTCGTTTTTCATGGGATTTGGGGGCTCTGGAAAACAGTGCTTGTCGCTAAATTAAAAAAATTATCTTGATGGATGACGAGGCGTACGTGGAAAAAAATGCAACAACTACGGAAAACCCTTCAGCTTCGAGTACTCTGGAAATCGATGCTCTTCACAAAATACAATTTTCACATATAGATGCTAAATCATAAACTGAAAACAATAACAACGATATCATAAGCTGAAAACAGTAACAACGACATTATAAACTGAATACAATAACAACGATGCTAAATCATCAAATGAAAACAATACGACGTTATTTTTGTTGTAATTTCCCATATTTCTCAAAAAGATACAAATGTGAATGCTGCTATGCTGCACCTACAGTTATAGAAATAGTCTGGTGTAAACATTTTCATGGAAACCACTCCCCCTTTAAGAATGAGAAACAAACAGTTATGTTCCAGTTTTTATTGGAAAGGTGTGCCATGTTCTTTGACAAGGAAAACAAGGAAGAGAAAGGGACACGCACAAATGGTCTAACGCAACAATTGTTTTGTCACCTTCACTCTTTGGAGAACTTTGCCTGCTTGTTCTTGGGTGGAGCCAATTTCAGACAAACGCTGTCCACTGAGAAACAACAGCAGAATACAGGTAAATCCAGGAAGTCAAAGAGAGGGAAGAGGAGGGAGAGAGGGTGGAAGGGAAGGGGGGGGGATGGAGGGAGAGGGCAGGAGAAGGGGGGAGGGCAGGGGGATGGGGGGGGTGGACGGAGAGAGCAGAATGTACTGTAATGGAGAGCAGAGACCCAAACATGTAGCAATGCTGTCATCTCTTTTCTATTCCAGATAAGTTTCTCGATTCGTTTTTACACCCAAGAAACTGCTGCTTTGGTAGTATGATCATTTGGTAGCATATCAATGCTAACAGAGCTGGCTTCTTGTACCGGGCACTCTTCATGTGCTCCTCCACCTGCCTGGCCATCACACAGATTACATGTTGTCCTTACAAGGACTTCACCATGTTTAGGGACTGCAGCGTGCTGATGATGTCACTCTGGGTGATGCTGGCCATGTGACTAGGGTCAGGCGCATTGCAGGAGGTGGCATAAGGCATATCCTTAGATGGAAACAGAAGACACCATCCTAACAGGATCACCTGAGTGCTCATGGTGTTCTGATATGCAGTAATCTTAGTTGTGTACACCATTTCTAGTAGGATAAAAAAAACACAAAATGGAGTCTCCATCTAACTGTTCCCTACTGTTCATGCATCTAAGTTACAACTTCCGCGCCATCAGCTTTCTGAAGTGGGTAGGAATTACATAAAAGCACTTATTTGGTTGGCTATTTTGTCAATATTTATTGCAAAATTACCTTAATTTACAGGGGTACTGTGCTAGCAATCCACAAAATCTCCACTATAGAGAACCACACAAGTTTTGTGCTGTTATCAGTTATTCTTTCAAAGATAGAGTGAAAGAGAACAGCACTGGAGAATTCCCTCTTTTCTCAAACACTCGTTAGTCTGGTTTTACAGGACAATGACGATACATGCGAAATACACATTCCCAATAAAATATAATTTCCTCCGCTTTCCCTAAAGGAAATAAATACGTTCCATTTCGTGCAGTGTTTCCATGGACACAGCACTGAGGATTCCTCTGCTCTGGGGGATGCCCGCTGTGTCTGGCAGCCCAAACTGCTTGAGTGCGCCATAGCAAAGGGCTGGGCCCGCCGCTGCAATGTGCTGTGACAGCGCAGCATCATCACCGTAGTAACGTACTACACCACAACAACTGGCTGGAAACACGCACTCAAATTGCAACGGTGCCTGCCATTAGTTCCTATGGCAACTCACCACATTCTAAGGATGGGCCTAAACTATTAAAGCTTTGTAAAGTGACACAGCACAGGCTTTTTCATGTCTTATTTTTCCACATAAGTTAATCAACATTTTTCACTGTCTTTATTGACCGATGTAATATTACTAGCCTAATTAGTTATACAATAATGTCGCTATTAGTTACTGAACACAAAATGAAATTAATATTCCAGTTGTTATTGTGAACATACAGTGTGGGACAGAAATTAACCTTGTTAAATGGTGTAGTTTTCATGGCATATTTCTGGGGCATTCCGAATGGTGGGAAAATGAGGATATATTAGAAAAAAGAGTTTAAAGCTTTGTGAGCTGGAAAATAATAGCAGGTTGTTCCAGTGCTGGCTACTTTGTGTAAAAAAATTAAAATAAATTAAAATAAAATCAATAAAAAAAATAAATAACACATTTTGCATTGTGGAAGTATAAAAAAAAACACCCTTATCTGGAACACATTCTCACGCCGGGATATAATTTCCTTTAAGGGGAGGCCCAGGAGAGGCCACCAGAGTGTGTTATCAGAATCTTTTTTTAAAATGTGTAAATAAATGTTCCGCATGCTGATCACATAACCAAACACTTCCTGAAAGCGGTTCTAAAACAAACACCACGAATGCAGGGACACAGATATGTCAAGAAGCATATCTGTCCCTTCCGAAAGGGTGTCCAGTAAGGCGGGACAGTTGAAAACAATTTCAGGTATCGTCTGAAACCGAAGAATGTGGACGCTGTTCTCTTTCTGAACGAAAACAAAGACGCCAGTCATGGATATAATAGCGACGTTTTTTTGTTTTTGTTTTTGAAAAAGTGACTACGTCAGAAAGCTTTTGTCATGCCTGCTGAATTTACTTTTGATTGTAAACATAATGAAAAGCTTCTATGTTTCTATGATAAGCATGAAACTCCTCTAGCAAAAACAAAGCTGTTTGGTTTCTCCTCCAGTCAGTTACAGGTTACGGCCGCTTGATCGAATAACACAGATTTACATGGCTGTAGTTTTCACCTCGTTGAGAGTAAAGAAACATTCTGAGAATTCAGGCTGCTTTGTTCCCATCCGGGGACTCCTTCTCCTGATCATGGCAAAATACACATTATTCTCAAAATGCAGAAACCACAACCATTCAGCCAATCAAAATGCATATTATTCTCAAAATGCAGAAACCACAACCATTCAGCCAATCAAAATGCGTATTATTCTCAAAATGCAGAAACCACAACCATTCAGCCAATCAAAATACACATTATTCTCAAAATGCAGAAACCACAACCATTCAGCCAATCAAAATGCATATTATTCTCAAAATGCATAAACCACAACCATTCAGCCAATCAAAATGCATATTATTCTCAAAATGCAGAAACCACAACCATTCGGCCAATCAAAATACACATTATTCTCAAAATAAAGAAACTACAACTATTCAGCCAGTCGGGTCATCTTAAAATGACACCCCCCGAGGATCATTACTCATACTTATCATTACTGTTAGAACCTGATAGGGGAGATTTCTATACTGCAGCTATGAAGCCAGATTTACACTTTCACACCATTAGCAAACAAATAACTGCAAAAGTGCCCCGAATATAACTGCAACAGATCTAGCAGTTATGAATATGGTCCAGGAAACGATCATTTTCACTGAGCAGAACTTTGTGTGATGTCCTCATTTCCCTTTGGCAACTACAACAAACCAATCAGAGCAAGAAGAGAAAAACTGCAATCCAAACATCAAAAACGTGATACCCCCACAATACGTGCTGTAGTACAACTGAGATGTTACTTTAGAGAAAGAGTCAAGCTGAGAGACGTTACTTTGAAGAAAGAGTTACTTTGGAGAAACATGCCACAATGTGGGCCCCCAGCTTGTCTACTTCCGTTTGGATGTCGAAGACAAATGGCTCCATGTCAGTACAGGGTCTTGTGATCGAGGAAGAGTTTTGCTAGCAGGCAAATGTTCTGCCTGTAAATCTACGGAGGAGAGGGGAGAGAACACGTAAGAATGCTATTTTATATACCGTAAATAAAGAGAGGGCAAACGACTTCTCTCTGGACGATCTTTTACTTTGTGATCTCGGCCAGCAATAGCTCGTACACTGAGATGCTTCTCCTGTAGCTCTCTTTCCCTGGAGGCTGTCTGCACTGACACTGAGACTAAAGAGAGGAAGAGGAAGGGCCAATCAAACAATTAAAACTGAATAGGTTTTGATGCCTTTCTCTCAAAATTGTACGGCCCAATTGTATTTATCAGTGCTCCTTATGCAAAGCCCTGTGGGGCTGCAGGCCACAGTTAAGGCACAGTGCCTTAACAGATACCAGACCGTGGGGTCCATCCACACACTGGATCAGTGCCTTAACAGATACCAGGCCCATCCATGCCACCCAGCTCTGATATAAAGCCACCTTAAAGAATAAGCTTGTTGCTAACAACAGAGTTCACTTTGTTCACTGTAACTGACCTGGCACCAGCTGTGCTTGCTGGATAAACCTGTATGTATGTGCTGTATGTGCTTGTGTAAGTTGCTCAGGATACAAGCATCTGCTAAATGCCGAAATGTAATAGAAACCGAAGCTGCTTTCAGGGGCTGGAGGCGTGAGCTGACCAGGTGGTATCTGGAGGCCTTCTCGAATCTCATGTACTTGAGGCAGTATTCACAGATCCCCAGCTTGGGCTGCTTCCCATAGTCTTCTGGGAAGGGCGAGAAGTACCAGGCATTGATCTCAAAATGTCCAATCGGGATCTCATCTACATACTTTACTTTAGTGATCTGAGAGAGAGATTGTGAGAGAGAGTGTGTGTGTGTGTGTGTGTGTGTGTGAGTGAGAGAGAGAGAGAGAAAGAAAGTGAGAGAGTGGTGGTATACACAATATCATCTGTGTTTATTATTAATACTGACAGGTTCATAAATTGTTATATTACGAACTAAATGTGTTTTAACCTGGGTGTGTGTGCATGTGTGTGCGTGTGTGTGTGTTTGTGTGTTTGTGTGTATCTATATTTGCATATATGTATGGGAGGGGGTTATTACTTTCCCCCCCCCCCCCCTCTTCGGGTTGTAGGGGTCTGTTTGTTATTTTGTATATCCCATTGGTTTTGCAAAACAAGTTTACTTTTCATGCAAATAAAGCACATTTGAATTGAATTGAGAGAGGGAGAGGGAGAGATGGGAGAGATGAGAGAGAGGGAGAGAGAGAGAGAGAGAGAGAGAGAGAGAGGACGGGGGAGGGAGGGAGGGGGATAGAGATTGTGAGCTATTGAGACAAATAAGCGCACTTCCTTGTTCAGACCTTCTCATTAAAGCATACGCAAGCAAACAGAGTCTGTCGGCCTGGGTACACACTGGACTGGAAGGCCTTGGGAAAAGGAAATGATTAATCGGAGTAAAATAGCAATTCTCCCTCACTGCCCTTTCCAATACCGACAATTAAATCTGAATTACCAGTACTCAGAACAGTGTGTAAGCATTACATAAAAAGGGAAGAATGCAGTTTCCAGCTAATGCACTTTAACAAAGGCCCTGTTACTTGCTGTCATTAGGAGCAAGCAATGAAAAAGACATTTTAAGCAGAGCAAATAAATCTGGTGTTCTTTTGATTTGACTGGGACTGTGGTTTTTAAAAAAGTATAGTATGGTGAGTTTGGCCAAAACACAGCCTGGGTTATCTTTTCTATGTCCTAAAGGTTGCAGGTTTGACTCCCAGGTAAGACACTGCTGTTGTACTGGATTGCTTCACTAAATATCCAGCTGGGTACTATGTAGACATGCTAAAGTTGTGTAGTCGCTCTGGATAAGAGTGCCTGCTAAATGCCTGTGATGTAATGGAACCACAGTGCTTGACAAATAGTAAATCGACAGTGATGGATTTTAGGACCAGAATGTATGCTTGGACAGAGGCCTGTATTCTGTTTATATATTTATTCTATGTTTGTTGTATTTTTTCATGCTTTGGAAATATATATGCTTGCGTATATGTACGTCCGTCATGCCAGTAAAGCTAATCTGAATTAAAAGCAGGAGGGCAAAGGTCAGCAGGAACAGACCACCTCTCATCCCACAAAAATTACAGCTTCATGCTCCTTCTCAATGCCTGCTGTAGTTGGGTCCATTTCCGCATATGTCTGAAAAAAAAAAAAAAAACAGCAGCACATGTTATAGTCAGCACGGTTATGTACAACATCCGTCATCAACCAACGAAAGCAGAACTGCTCACACTACAATGCCCTTTCGTACTGCTCTCTGGAGCTTACTTTTTTATGCCATATGCTCATATTGCTAACTTCCATTTTAAATAAATGTGAAGGAAGAAAGGGTGCACATGAATATATGAAAAAAGCTAAAGTGTCTGAGTAAAGCTTCATGAAGCTGGTTCTGACTGGTTGGGATTCATGAGGTTGCAACACTCTCTAACTGCTCCCTACTGGTGCTGCCAGGTCCACAGAGTTTAAAGGGGCAGTTCACCCAAAAATGAAATGAAACTATGTTTCCACCTATCAAGAGTACCATCTATGCACCCAGATAGTTTCGCTGAGATTAGACAAGTTCTCGATGCCGTTCTTCTTGATACAACGGACCTCTATTGACCCATATTTTTGTGGCGCTCAATGCACTGAAAATTAAACTTATTTTATTAAAGCACACATTGATTTATGGTTGATATATTAATGGGTGTTTTGTTCCATTACATCAATTGCACCCGTTAATAGCTCAGCTATAAATTTTTAAGCTGTTACGTGCTTTAATAAAGTAAGTTGCTAACAAGGTGCTGTATTGACACGCTACAACGAGCGGGGCAGAGTTGGGGGGCGGGGGGGGGGGGGGGTAGACGGCCTGTTTGGTAGAGGTGGGGCAGAGGGAGAGGAACTTACCTTCTGGATGTGGTTGATATCGTCGTGTTTACGCTTCTGGTTTTCGGTTGATCTTCCGCTCGCAGTGTTCCAACAGCTCTCCCATCCCTCTCTCCACACGCCGTCTCACCGCATCCCTTCACCGTCTGGGTTACAGCCAGCGCTCTTTCCCCACCCACTCGTCCAGCCGACAGTTGACTGTAACCAGGGTTACAGGGGAAGAACAGCAGGGCTGAGAGGTCAAGGCCAGGGTGCAGTACAGCCAGAGTACAACCACACCGTGACGTCAACACCACCATTCTAACAACGTCAGATCTGGAGCCCAGCGCTTCAGATGGTTTGTTTTCGCTCATTTTTGAGAGGAACAAAGTTATTCATCAAGGTGCAAAGTAGCTCTAAATGCTACGATCGGCCAGAGGGCATTATGTTTTATATTATAAGACAAAAGTGTAGAATTTGTAATAGTTGTTATTATAAATCCTGAAAAAATATTTAATATTCGAATACAAAATAGATATTAATAAGTAGGTGCATCACTGAAAATGGCCCTGAAATTTGCAAATGCGTGGCACTTCACTGAACAGAGCCAATGCTAAATTCACATTGATAATAAGGGAATAAACACTGACCATATTTATTCTGCTCTCTCTCTCCGCGTAGTAATATTGACCAAAAAACGGATTGAGTCGACTGCGTTTCTAACTGGAGGTATCGGAGGTGCGGAGTGTCCCGACCCTTCTTCGGTTGTCCACAGGGCAGTCTGGACCACAGTGACTGTACAAAGTGTCTCTCACTGAACGCAGCTCAGATGTCACCGGATTGTCCGTTCGACATTTTCGCTGTCTTTTAAAATGTGCACGGTCGCGCTGATAACTCTACTGCCGTACGATCACAACACAATAAAAGGATTGTTTTTTTTTTTAAACATCACTTGCTTGCTAGGCCTAAATTACAGTACAGCATTTGTCCACAAGGTAGCAGCAATGTGGAAATCTGTAAAGCTCTGACGTGTTATACGAAACTAACGCTCTCCTGTCTGGCTGTGCCGGAGAAAACCCCATCTCACTGTCAAACCGGTCTGCTGCGGTCGTTATGAAGTCAAACTTTTACCTCGCTTGTCTTCGAAACACACTTTAATCAACTTCTGCCCAGGCACAACATTACACTACATTACACTCACTTAAGCGAACGCTTGTAAAGTCAACCTAAAACAACCACTTGTATTGTAACAAAAGTACAGTACATGGCCAAAGGTATATGGACACCTGACATCCAACATCTCGTCTCCAAAATTATGGGCATTAATATGAATTTGGTCCACCCTTTGCTGCTAGAACAACCTCCACTCTACTGGGAAGGCTTTATAGTAGGTGTTGGAGCATTGCTGCAGGGATTCGCTTCCATTCAGCCAGAAGAGCATTAGTGAGGTCGGACTCTGATTGGGTGATTAGGCCTGGCTCACAGTTGGCTTTCCAATTTATCATCAAGGTGTTGGATGGGGTTGAGGTCAGGGCTCTGTGCAGGCCACTAAAGCTTTTGCACACCATTCTCGACAAAACCATTTCTATGTGGACCTCACTGTGTGCCCAGGGGCATCGTCATGCTGAAACAGGAAACGGCCTTCCCCAAAATGTTTAGGAAGCACAGAATCGTCTAGAATGTCATTCTATGCAATAGCATTAAGATTTCCCTTCACTGGAACTAAGGGGGGCTAGCCCAAACCATGAAAAACAGCCCCAGCCCAAGGGGAGTATGGATACTTTTGGTCAAATAGTGTACCACTCAACATATAACCTTTACACAGCCACACCTAAAACATTATGCCAACAGGAAATCCAGAGACAATGGATGTCATTAAGTTACCTCCTCATCTAGATGCCTGGAAACACAATCACTAAGCAACTCTCAGTATTCTCTCATGACCACAAGGTTGCTTTGACTCTACATTACATTAGTGGGACAAGTTACCTATTTTATTTAATTAAAATAACCAGTTCTATGCAAATTGACTTCAACAAGCATGCAAATTTAGAAAAAGCAAAATCCATATTCTGCACTTTTGAATCCGATCCTTATTTTCTCCTTTTACAGATACATACATGGCATTTCTCTCTTTTTTTTTGCCATTTCTCATTTGTTTTGTTTCATTCCATCCACTAGGTAGCAAACCATTCTTTCTCAAGTGTTAGAGGAAATACAATGCCTATGACTAAACTGCTCATGTGACGCTGCTGCTTGCTCACCTTCATCAGTGATGTGTAACGCCCCCTTCTGGTCACAAATTGAACTTACCGCACCAGTGTCCGCTCGGGCCCTACGCGCTGGTAAGGAGAATCCTGCCGTTTTTCCTGCCGTAACCTGGGGCTACCGGAGGACAGTTTCGGAGAGGAAGTGACAAGCACAGGAACACGTAAAGCACGAGGAGGGAGAGACGGCTTAACAGGGGCGGGAGGAATGACTATAAATTCGTCTGGAGGCTAAATGAAGAAAAGAGTGGATTCCACCGAGTCATAATCATGTTCCATTTCGAGTCTGAGTCAAGTTGCCAATTCACAGCCTTTTTTTTTCCAGATTTAATTTTAAAAGGAGTGATAAACCGCACTCACGGCGTTTCACGTATCTCGCATTCCATTGATTAAATATACCTTTTTCTGAATGCGGACATTCATGGGTGGCATTCATTAACATTTTTGTTCGTTATACTTAACTGAGCCACAGGTGACAAACAGATGCTTGGTAATTGTGTACAAGGTCATGTCTGTAAAATTAGAAAAGATCGTCACAAAACGGCCATTTTTCAGCAGTCAGGTTTATTTGCATTATTTGTTTTGGTTACGTGCTTCACTAGCATGATTACTGTGGATGTGCCACTCCAGAAGCACATAGCAACAGCATATTCAAGTTAAATAATTTAAAAAATGCGGACAACCCTCCACATATATTCTAGGTATTTTTACAATAGCATTGTTCAAAATAAAGGTACCAATGCTTACTGTCGTTTCACTTACATTGGCCGAGGGTACTCCTTATTGTCTTGATAAAATGGGAAATGAACATATATAGGAGTTCCAATATAATCTTCACAAAGTTTTGCGGGCTGGTGTTGTTTTATCCAGATTGTTTCCAGCGTTATTAATCACAGTGCTTTATTTTGTACAGCGCTGTTAACAAACTGGTTGTCACACAAGAATTTCTCAATAGACATTTTCCACAAGGGAATAAACAAACCAGAAAAGACCCACACTTGAGCCAATGTGGGGGAAAAAAAATATAACTTCCCAACCTTAAAAAAAGGACCAAAAGGAAGGAGATTACCCATGGAGCTTTCTATCGACAAGACAATCGTCTCTAGACGATCCATCTAAGACTGGGTTGTGTAATGCAACTGCAGTATCATTTTTAATAGAGCAGCTAGGTTTCACCAAGAAGTTAAAGTATGTGGTCACTGCGCCAGTGAACATAACTACTCCACTGAAACACAGTATATAAATATATAAATATGAATTCGGACTTTATATACAGTTTTCTTGGGCATCCGGTTAGTGACAAATGAACACGTGCAAAATAAGGCCGACAGTGAGATTCAGAGTGAGTGTAGAGGTTTATTTCGGTGGATTTTAACGGAGGCACAGCATTCATTTCCTGTAATGACACTTCAAGGCCCTCCGTCTCTGGCTACTTCCTTCTCTGCCTCTCGCCGGGTGAAGCCCCTCCCAGTCTTCCTGTAAGCCCCGCCTCCTCTAAAGTGAGCATTGTGATCGCCTCCTCTCCTTCCCCAGTAGCCGAACCCTCGGCCTCCTCTGTGATGTGCGCTGTCCCTCGGAGTGTCCGAGCGGTCCACCCCGTGGATGTTCCTCTCCTCAAAATGTCTAGGCTGTTGACCTGAGCTCCTCCTCCTGCCTCTCCCCCATTGGCCGTACCTCTGGCCCCGCCCTCTCCCAGGTCCAGCAGAGTCAGACTGGTTGCTGGATTTTAAAATGTCCGGGCACGACTGGTTTATAGTCTGCTCCTGTCCGTCACGAGCTACAGCTTCCGGTTGGCTGATTCTCACGTGCTCCTCCCTCTCGGTTTTCTCCGACCAGCTTGACTGCATGACGAGGTCTCGCCGAGTGTGGTTCACGCCAACGTCAAGTATGCCGTCATCATCGACCGCCGCACCCCCCTTGAGTTCAGACCCGCCCCCCTGGAGCTCAGACCCACCCCCCTGGAGCTCAGTCCCGCTCCCCTGGAGCTCAGGCCCGCTCCCCTGGAGCTCAGGCCCGCCCCCCTGGAGCTCAGGCCCGCCCCCCTGGAGCTCAGACCCGCCCCCCTGGAGCTCAGGCCCACCCACCTGGAGCTCAGGCCCACCCACCTGGAGCTCAGGCCCCCCACCCTTGAGCTCAGACCCGCCCCCCTGGAGCTCAGACCCGCCCCCCTGGAGCTCAGGCCCACCCACCTGGAGCTCAGGCCCCCCACCCTGGAGCTCAGGCCCGCCCCCCTGGAGCTCGGTCCCGCCCCCCCGGAGCTCAGTCCCACGCCCTGAAGAGAGGGAGAGTTTAGCCATGTTCTTTTCGCCAAGGCTGCTGGGACTCCCCCTGCGCTCCTGCGGGGTCTCGCGCCTCCTGCTCCACTTCAATTGGCCTCGTCTCCTGCTGCCAGATCCAGTCCTGCACTCTGATTGGCCAGACAGCTGTGGACCCTGAGAAGCTGTGACCTGATTGGTGGAGGGAGGGACAGTGGAGGGAAGCGATAGGCTAAGAGGAGAATCTGGGTCAGGACCAATGCTGCTGGCTTCAGTAGGTGCCTGTGTTAAGAGAGAAAAAGAGAACAAATCGGTAACAGCATGCAGGGTAATGTCATTTAGAGAAACACTCTCAGAGCACTTAAACGTGTAAAATATAGGACTGGAATGTTAGTGGACATGCAGTTGTCAGATGATGCTGAATCACTCCCTCACCTGATTAATATGTATGAGGAAACGGTTAGACTCCGCCTCGGGGTCTATAATCCCGCCCTTTTCCCTTTGCCGCTCCAGAATACTTTGAAGTTCGGCCCACTTCCTCTGAAACTCCGCCCCTAGGACTGTTCCCTCCGTCTGTGGTACACAGGAAATGACAAAACAACAATGAACTGGTCATGTGGTGAAATAACAGCTCCACATTTAACAGCACAACAGGACAATTATTCACAAGCTTCATTACTTGCAGATGAATACACAAGTGACACTCAATTAACAACATTCAAGAATGAAAAGAGCATTTTAGATTTTACTGCTCAACACAGACTGTATTTTTAAGCTCAGACACATTGAAACTCTGACCTTGGGAAAGTGAGGCGCGGGAGAGTTTAGAAGAACTTCCAGGTCATAGGTCAGTGGCTCTCGACAAACTGGACACACCACTGACAGTTCCTATCAGAAGGGGGGGGGGGGGGGGGGGGGGGGGGGGGGGGAAGGCGGATTATTTCTTTGTCGTAAAACAAAGATAACAAATGCTTTCTGTCAAGTAAAACTTAGACATATGAATCCAGGTACACATTTCCAAATAAGGACTTAGAGTGTCTAATAACGTGTCAATCAACACACAAACTGCTGTGGCCCAATTGGCTCAATTCTTCCACAGTAAAACGGCACTTCCTGTGTTTCGGTATCTGGAGAACTGTATCTGGTGTGTGTAGGAATTGCAGGCGTGGAATCTTGTTGCCATAGCGCCCCCACCTGTCCCTCCATTTTGCCCCGGGTCTTGTCCTCTTCCCGCTCTCTCTCCCTCTCTCTCAGGTCGTGCTGTGAGTGGGAGGCGTACCGGCCCAGGCAGTGTGAGTGGAAGTAGTGATAGCAGCTGGTTTTGGTGAACACCTCTCCTTCCTGTGGGGGTGGGGGGGGGGGGGGGGGGCAGAGTCGGTAAGGGACGAGCCGGGCGGGAGCCCACTCATCAAAGCAACGACTAGACACTGGGCGGAGCTGAAGTGTGCAACATGCTTTTCTGCTCTGGTTCAGCCAATCAGCACCTACCTTGAAGCCGTACAGGCAAATGACGCAGTTCCCGTGAGGAATATTGCTCTCCGTCAGGATTTCTTTGGCTTTCTGTTGAGAGAGAGAGAGAGAGAAAGAGAGAGGTGGGAAAAGACGGAGGGATGCTGAATAGTCATTTTCCAGTTTCAAGTCCTGTTCCTCAATACCAAAAATGAACACACAAACGGCTACATAAACTAAACACACTCACACTCACACCCACACACCCGCACCGCTAATGCTAGCAATAGCTACACTCTGTGATGAGTGAGCGATGCTGGAGAGACAGCAGTAATGACCTGGATGAGCTGGTACAGAACAGGGGTCCCCAGCCAGGCCTGAGCTTCAGCCTCCAGACAGCGCTGGACACTGTGAGGGTGAGAGAGGAGGGGAGAGGGTGGAGAGAGAAGGCGAAGAGAGGGAGAGAGGAGGGGAGGAGGGAGGCATGGGAGGGAGGAGGGGTGGGTGTTATTCAGTGTGAGAGTGTTAAACCACCCCTTACATCAGGGTAACATACCAAAAATATCAACCACATATTACAACACTTCCCCATTTATGGTGAATATATTCATTATTGTTTCAGATATTCCAATATATTACACTGTTGTAAAATATATTTGCCATTATGTTTTCAAAAAAGTTCAAAGAAGCTTGTAATGATCTCAGTACATGCTACGTGCTTAAGGGTAGGCAAGACTTTGGTAAAGTTCAGCACATCTGCACTGTGTCAGGTTTGATCATATATTCAATAAAGAGTATAAAGACATTTACCAGAACAAACCAAGTTAAATTAGACCAAGAGATCATCAATTCCAGTCGGAAAAGTTCCACCATATTAAAGTTTGATGTTACGAAAGTCTTGTGCACTTCCGGTGTTGAGTAGTCTTGGATTCCTGTGTGGTATCGCTGGACGCTACCAATGGGGAAACATGTTATAACATGAAGGAGTGAAAAATGCGATTTATCAGTTACCTGAGCAGCTTGTCATCGGAGAGGCCGCGGGGATTGTGAATAGAGATGGTGGGAGGAGATGAAGGGTACTGAAAGACAGAAGGGGGGGCGGGGGGGAGTAGAGATTAGTGCTCGGGCCGGTTTTCCACACATGCGCATTTTTCAATCTACACTCCATTACAGTCCCATTACCACGGAGTGAATCTGACAATAAGAAAATTCAGTTACGCTGACCTATAAAACGCTATTCCAAAAGCAAAATTAGAAAAATTAGACGTGCTATGCATTGTTAGAAAGCTTATACTCTCACCTACTGAATACATGAATTGTCAATCAAGCCAAACTGTAGGCTACTAAAAAGGGCGACAACTCCATAAACAACAGGTGTGGTATTACGCACAGCTATTTTGGAAGGTACCCAGGCATCACAAATGCGCGTGTATTTCACAAACGGATTGTCCAAGACAATGTATGACCACTCAGTCTCAAAGGGGACTCTCTCTACGCGTAAAACCAATGGGAAGGTTGTATATTTATTCAATATTTAGTCCCAGATATTGACTGTAGAATGACATCATCGTATGGTATCATTTTTTAAAACTTTGTCTCGTTTATTTTGTTATTCAGTCAGCAGCGTTTTCACTGCTGTATAGGCATATCTTAGGGCTATTGTCGGGTTTATCTTGTTGCTCTGACGGAATAGGATTTTTGAGCGGTGAAAGAATATTTTTATGAATGCCCAGATACCCACATTTATACTGTCTAACGGCAGATCTCGTCGCACAACTCTCTTCAAAACAAGCATCCACTAAATTTTCTTATCTGGCGCATACGCAGTCGGTGCGCTTGCTATGCGTACAGTCTGCGCGGTCACAAATTTTTCACAAAACAGGACCCTCCGGGCGGATGACGACATTTACGCCACGAGGACCAAAGCGGACCCTCGCGGACACGCCGGACGCGGAAAGTATGAAGCAGCCTTTAAAACGACAGGCCGGAGAGCGTCAGTCCATGGTGAAGAAAAAACGATCCGATACAGAACATATGCAAATACAATACTGACAGGGCTCCAGGGATATGGTAAAAGCTTAAGATGCAATCTCACATTGATACATGGAAAGGTAATGTGGCCTGGGAGAATTTTTCTCCGCATAACCAGTTTGTCTAAACACGCAACTCGTAAAATGCTCTTTAAATATGCAGTGTTGATGACAAAACTTAATTCGCAATGCAATGGTGTTGCTTTGCTCTTACAAGCAATGAAGACTCTCTCTACACCACATTGGGCCATTTTGAGGAGAGAAAGTGCTCCCGTTTAAAAATGTTGCTTCTTTTTTGGAAACCATCCCCCCCTTTCACCAAACTGCAACAGCATCCAAAACAGATAAGGCAACAGAGTACCGAGATGCCTGCAAATATAAAAATATACTAATGGCACGTTTAATTCACCAGGTGAATGAAAAATCACCATGCAACCATGGCAACCCATCAGCACAGAACATGAAGATAAAACAACATACGCGTAAAAGACAATGAACATTAAAACAGCGTGAACGTAGAAGAGCGTAGGAACATGAACACAAGAGCAGGAACACAAAAAGGAAAGAAAAAATTGGGCCTCTAATGGCATAACCAGCCGTTTATTCTGCAGTGTTAATGATTTTTGAAAACCTACATCAAACCCTCACATTAGAAACAATTAGTTGACATGTCAAGGTATCAGCTAATAACCAAACAACCCCACCACCCATACAATTAAGTGTACGAATGTCATCACATTTAGGATTACAAAAATTTAATTCACCTTTTTCAAATGTTTTCTCCAGCTAAAAGAGACTGATATCTTACTTGTTCTATGCACTTTTCTAATATGCCTTTCTTTATATCAGTGATCTTCATTCCAGGTCCTGGAGAGCCACAGGGTCTGCTGGTTTTTGTTTTCACCTTAATATCAGCAACCAACTCGGACCCAAGAAACCAGGTGAGGTGAGTTAAAGGGGAATTTCACCATAGAATGAACTTTTACTTGTAGAAGAGTAGCTGTCCTCCTGATTAAAATTAGCTCAACCTATAGTAACTGCAAAGATACAAACCCAATTTACTGTGCATGCTCCAGGTACCAGCTTTACAAAAGACTACAGGCACTTACAGTCCATGGCCTTGCATCAGACAAGGCCAGTCACAGGTTGCCACTCCTACGGAATACAAACAGTGGGGCTGGGCATTACTACTTGGCTGGAGAGAGGGTAACGTTTCTCGCTAGCAATCTAGCCACTGAAGAGAGAAAATCTAGCTTTGTGTTCAGTTCAGTTTACTGCTTAAGTTCTACTAAAAAGAAAATGGTGCTTCAGAGGGGCAAATTGCATGTGTTTAATGTAACAAAGATTTAAATAACTATTTGAATATTGATTTATGCAGTCGACTCGAAGCAAGCTATTTCAGAAACGGTCACGACTTGTTCAATATTTGGTTGCCAAAATAAATCTGGCAAGAACAGACATTTCTATGGAATACCAGTGAGGGGAGAGAATGGGGGAGAGGAGACGAATGAGAAATGTGTGGTTGCCATTCCCTCATACGAGAGCTGATATTCTTCACATATACCCATTTCAATAAATTTAGGCTGACAGATCTGTCACTTCTCAAACGACACATCAGCGGCGCAACTACCTGCTTGACTCGTCATTTTAGTGGAATAAATACAAAAGTTGCACATGTGGGTCTGACAAATAAATTAGCAGTGTCACTAGTTCTACTAACAGTTAAAAACGAAATGTTTTAATTGCAGGGTTTTTAGTCACTTCGCATGTAGTTACACCACCTACAAGGTTAGGGTCAATTACGTCAATTGACAGTCATCCTACCGCAAGCATGGTCTTTAATGTTTTCGGTAATCAGCTTGTCAAGTCTCTGTTATTTTTGAAACACATGGATCTGATGATTGAGCAGCCATCACAACAAATCCTAATGGTGGTAATGCACAAATGGAACCTCGCTGTCCTTTTCTAGAACTAAATTTCCCTCATACCAAAAGTCTGCCGGTATCTCAGTACATCGATTTCTTGGCCCAGCCACACAAAGGGAATTTGTCAGTTACGCCGTGATCTGTTAAATGAGCCAGATGTTGTCTCGCGGTGAAATTCCCCTTCGACTGTGTAATGGAATGCTTTAATAGCGTTGAGCAACGATAAAAACCAGCGGACCCTGTGGCCCGCCCGACTAGGACTACGATTAAGTTGCACTTGGTCTGATAAATGTGGCCCCATGAGGAAACGTCCTCTCAGTTATTATTCTGTAGATGCGACTCTTAAAGACTCCTTACAGCACAGACCATTCTCACACCTCAGCTCAAGGTCCTCCGTCAGCTTGAGCTGATGCTCCCTCGCGTGCGCGCACCTGCCAAAGCGAGCAGCCAGGGGGCGCCAACTCGCACTCTGCCTGCTCATCTGAGCAGTCGCTGTACAGGAGCTTTACAGCCAGACTGCAGTACCCCGATCACAGTGAGCAGGTGAGGTACACCATGCTCACTGAACTCGGCCCTTATTGGCTAATGCTGTGGCCAAGTACGCATCACCCTGTGGGGCCCCCAGCCAATCAGCACGGGCACAGTCAGGATCCAGACTCTAGGGTTCATCAGGCAGCCAGTCAGTCACCTCTGAACACTAAAAAACCTTTTTTGTCTCAATCTCAGCGTGTAATGCTAGTTCTTATAATATGCAAGGCAAACAGGGATACTAATGCAAAGGCTAGCTTCAGCTCATGCCACGTCCGTCTCTCAAGTAGTTATCTGAACACAAACAACACCACAAATTCTTGTCACGCGGATCCAGTGGGAGTACCCTCGGGGGCTATTATGGCCTTCCTGAATCACACTAAAATGCTAATGATGCCCAGCGGGCTCTCTGCTCCTTGGATCGGCCCATAGCTGACGCTAAGTTACTTCCTCAATGACACCCCCTGTAATTACATTTTATCCAAAGCGACATACAAAAAGTGCATTTCATGGTCATGGACAACTACAAAACACAGGTTCAATAAGATACAATACCTATTTTGTACAGCTATTTCTAGCCGATAATTGCTATAATAATAATAATAATAATAATGTAAAAATTGCTTGGTTTGATAAATCAAACCACAGCAGATGTTTACAAGAACGCTTCCCAGATTTACGTGACGTAAAACAGTGGCTGGGCTGCATGTGCGTTGCTTGAGAACAGCTACGGAGAAAGGCTAACCTGCGATCAGTCCAAATGCCTGCCTCTCCTGCTGCTGGTGGCTGCAAAGACCAGCGAGACACAATCACACACATCCTTTCACACCTTTAGTTCCCTGCTGTGACACGTGCGGCCATTTCAGACAGAATCAACAGCGACAAAAAAAAAAAAACTGCCAATCGCCTAAAAAGCCAAACCACAGGAGGACGGGTCCTAACGAAGGAGGGGACGGAGAGGTCGGTCATACCTGCGAGTCGAGGGTTAGGGTGAGCGTGAGCCGAACAAACTGGGAGAGGGAGTCCTCGGCCGTGGAGGGGTACAGATCCACGCTAACGTCCCAGTCCCTGCACGGAAAACGGCAGCAACACAAGGGTTCAGTAAACTGCGGCACAAGCGGCCATTTTCTCTCATTCAATTCCTTCAGCTCCCACAATCCCTTTCCTGCCTCTACTCCCTCGGTCACCATCTTACAACCTGCTGTAGACCTTTAAACCTGTGAATTTCAGTGCCATAAAACTATCAACTTTTCTTATCTTACAGACATTCTGCATAATTTAACACGGTAAACTTGTTAAAAGCTTGGTGTAAAGGTTACGAGAACTTATCGCAGAAATTAAAAATGGCTGCACTGAGGTGTTCACAAGTCACATCAAATTAAAGGGAAGAATGTGTTTGAGCACAAGATACTCTGTCACGTTCTGGAATGTTCTTTGCACGCATCTTACCTGTCGCTTTTACGACAGACCCTCAGTTCTTCAAGATAGATGGACTGGAGGACTTCAATCTCAGACAGCACACTGAAATGAGAGCCACAGCCAAATTAACAGCCAACACCCTGACCAAACATGAAAAATATTGTCCAGCTACTGAACACAGTTAAAAATAAAAAAGGCGGTTCAGGGTGACGGATATGAATTTTATGGTTACTGACAAAGGTGTAACTGGTTATGCCCGCCCCAACAACAGGGCATAAGGGAGCAGCACTGTGTCAAAGGGCTCAGACCCCAGGGCTGTATTCAGTGAACAGGAACTCTACAGAAATGAGAGATACTGATAAATAACTAAATATTGTCTTTCTTGATTTGGCCCTGTATGCCATAATTGTTGATTTGTAATCATGTGCACTTGAACTACAATTTACATGTGGTTCAAGTACACATTCTCAGCTTTTATTTAAGGGTGTTTTATACACTTTGGTTTCACCATGTGGAAATTACAACACTTTTTATATATACTCACCTCACCCCCCCCCCCCCCCCCCCCCCCCCCCCATTTCAGGGCACCATACTGTTTGGGACATATTAATGTTATGCAAATGATAGTGGTCATGCTTAGTAATTTGTCACATATCCTTTGAATGCAATGACTGCTTGAAGTCTGCGACCCACAGCCATCACCAGGTGCTGAGTGTTTTCTCTGGTGATGCTCTGCCAGGCCTGTACTGCGGCCATCTTCAGCTCTTGCTTCTGTTGGGGCTAGTTGCCTTAAGTTCTCTTCAGCATGTAAAACACATGTTCAGTTTGATTCATATTGGGTGAATGACTTGGCCAGTCAAAACTTTTCCAGTTTTAGGCTTTGAAAAACACTGTTGTTGCTTTAGCAGTGCATATTGGGATCAAACTTGTGAACAATGACCATGCAGAGGAGGTCCTCCGGACATTCATGGTGAAATGTCATAACCTCACAGCGGAAGGGAACAGCACTAGTGTCAGTATTCTTACATTAGGGTTGCATCAGCCTGGACACTGAATAGCTAATGAAGGGGAAGGAAATGTGCACTATTCTGCTGAACAGAGATTGTGCCAAGGCATTAGTCAGCTGTTGGACTGAAATGAGCAGACATGTTTTTTGTGTAGATTTTCAGGACCAGCTTCTGCACACTAGGGGTGGAGGGAGGTGTCACTGTTTGTATCTGTAAATGTTCAACCAAAAAATTATTTGTATTTGGGTTTGGATAAACCGGAAGTGGGTGTGGCTATAACCAGAAGTATGTGGAGTTTAACCCAAAGCTGTATAAAATGCCATTATATAAATATTTTACCATTATAATCACTGGCACTGCTATTGTTCAGATATTAAAGCATTAAAGTCATGGTTTTACAATTACATAAATAATAATGCAGTTTAACTACAATTTTAAAGCTGTGTTTAACAAACATTGAACTATGTTATATAGCCACAACAGGCTTTTATAACACTGAGGTAAGCTAAACAAACAGTCAAATCAAGTTTCAAGCATAGGCAAATGTTTTTATAAATCAAAATATAGTTATGCAGAGTATGAACCATATGAACGGCATGAACTCCACCACCATCTCTACCTGAGGGACACTGTTGTAAACAGTGTTATTAACAAAAAAATAAATAAAAATTAGATATTTTATTTTAATATTTTACATTCTTGTAACATCAACTATGCAACTTGTCATGAAAAAGTGGCTGGGTATTACTGTGTTTTGGCAAGGAGAATTAGAGTATATTTGCACATAATGTTTGTATAGGTGAAAACATCACATTACACAGTACATCATGCTCTGCTCCTTCCCCTGGACACAGAGTCTTGGTGATTAGGGGGTGTTTTGAAAACCTGGGACCCTCCACTCTTCAAATATGGTGCCAGTTCTATCAAATAGGCATCATAAAAAATGTTGCTGGGGTTTAACCATGCAGTACCTAGTCGAATTTAATTCAATGAAATCCCAATTGCTTTGTGAAAGCATAACATATTTCATGCTCTGTCGCCTCCCCTGAACATAGTGTCTCCGTGATGTGGCGGTGTTTGAAAACCTGGGGCAGTTTAATTTGAAATACGACCGGATTATTCTTCCATATCCATTCATGTCGGTGCACAGATTATAAAATTGGTTTTACGGGCAGCGAGTTTTTATTTTTTTAAACATGAGTTTGGAAGGTTCATGAATAATTCATAGAAACTTTACCTAAGCGTATCTTGACTGACAATAATAATAATTATTATTATTATTTTTTTTTTTTTTTAAAGAAAACGTGAAGGCTCCGACGAATTTCAATTAGTCCCCCTCACATCCCATTCCTCAATATGCGCTGATGAATTATTCACGAACATACCGAACTTATTCTGCAAAAAAAAGATTTATTGCGTAAAGCAATACGTCACTCTTTTCTCTGTGATTCTGTGCGATTGGCCAGTTGTTTCAAACACTGGCCCTTTTATGTGAACTCAACGCACAGACAGCTCGAGTGGGAAATCCTGGGTAGACAGGGCGGATTTATAAACACTGTAGTGATACCCGTTATCCGTGATTGCAATGGTTAGATCGGTTAACTCGGTTCACTTGGACTTGCCTTAACCGAATTGTGCTACTTTTGTGATATAGGGCCCAGGAATAGTCACATAGCCAGTAAATTTAAGGCAGCTGACACTGCAGCAAAGATGTCAAGAGCGGTAGTGTTAGTTTTGTATTTTATTTCACTGTGATAATGGATATGCCCGTGTTTGGGTTTGGGGGGAAACGATGATGTCACCTCTTGTTTTGCAAAAATAACGCCATTTCAAACACTATGAAAGTGTCTAAAGAAACAATACGTCAAGGACTTTGCTGCTGTTAAGGATGTGAATAACTCTGGTGCTGGTGCTGTATGCTACGTGCCCAAGACGTGCAACATATCTTTGTTTCACATCTTTTGAGGGGTGATCAAAATGCTCGTTTGCTGTAAAATACGAAAATGTACAGGTCTGTGGTGTACCTCATTAGTTTCCAGTGTTGCCGTCCATGTTTTGCCCACCACCCCTTCGTAGCAGTCAAGTAACTGAAAACTATGAATACCAGAGGTCCAACCACAGAACTGTTGGTTGAAAACCTACGTTGGAATCTGGGCCAATCTGACTTTAGTTTTCACGGACAATAGGAATTTAGCATTTCCCAGATTGTGATATTCTTTCAAATAACAGTTGCACATGTTCGATTTAACTTGAACGTAATAAAATCTAAGCATGACTTAGTTAAACAATTGACGCTTCCAGGACGGCTAGATGTGTGATAATAGCGAAGCCAGTCTCCCGGCCTCGGAACCCCAGGTCAGGGGACGACGTTCACAACACTACTGTCGCGTCCACGTATGACTAAGTAATGTTAGCAAACTACCAAGATAGCTACTCAGACATAAAAAAGTGCTGCTTGCAATCAATAGCTAGCAAGTTACCATACCCGTAAAATGGTTACGTAATAGAAAAATATCTGCCTTAGCATTGATCTAGGACAAAGAGCTAAAATAATACGAATACGTCGCACAAACTCAGCTACAACTACAAACCTCACACAGCTATTTTATCTTGGTCAGATAGCACTAGTCATATTCCAAGGCTTCAACAAAACATGCAGTAGCTAGCTAGCTAGCTAGCTATAGCTTGCTTATCTGAAATCATACGACGGCTTTCATTTCTACGTATGTAATGTAGCACGCTAGCTAAACGGGTGCATGGTGTCAAGTTTTTTTCTTATAAAGCTATGGAATCTACTAACTCGCTACTCATTTAAATTTTTTCACTGGAATCGTGACATACTAGCTATCCACCCAACTCGCCAGCTAATAAATTTACATCCAATAAACGGATACAAAGCAGGCTACTAAACCAGTGGTATACACTCCAGTACAGATATAATCTGTAAACTGTGAAAAATGTAAACCATCACGCTCAACATTCTGCTTCCAGTTCTAAACTAACGTGAACTCGTAAATTTCCATCAGGCAAACTCACTCGCTTTCCGCAGCCATCTTCATTCTACCTTCGCCGGGGACCAGGCGGTCAGGCTGTCAGCACTTCCAAAATCAACACAGTCATGAAAGATGGTCGGTCGAGCAAGATGCATCACTGGTGAATCATTTGTCTTGCGAATACACGCCAAGAACCGATAATCATCGTACTTCGTCTCGATCTCATGAACTGAGTTCGTCTTATTTTTCCTCCACTCTTGACAGAATTGTACGGAAGCAATAAGCAGACCTGCCAGAACTCTATGCAAAATAATCACGAACTCTGTCCCAGCAAACTAGGACTATGACGGCGATGATGGTGCACATTCTACCAAATATATACACTGCATTTCCAAAAGTATGTGGACACCCCTTTTAATTTGTGGTTTCGGCTATTTCAGCCACACCCATTGCTAACAGGTGCATAAAATCAAGCATACAGCCATGCAATTTCCATTGACAAACACTGGCAGTAGAATAGACTGTACTTGAAGAGCTTAGTGACTTTCAACGTGGTACTGCCATAGGATGCCACCTTTTCAATAAGTCAGTTTGTAAAATTTTTGCCCTGCTAGAGCTGCCCCAGTCAACTGTAAGTGCTGTTATTGTGAAGTGGAAATGTATAGGAGCAACAACAGCTCAGCTGCAAAATGGTAGGCCACACAAGCTCACAGAGCGGGACCGCCAAGTGCTGAAGCATGTAGCACATAAAAATCATCTGCCCTCGTTTGCAACACTCACTACAGAGTTCCAAACTACCTCTGGAAACAACATCAGCACAATGAGTGTTCGTCAAAAGAGCTTCATGAAACAGGTCTCCACGGTCGAACAGCAGTTCACAAACCCAAGATCACCATGTGCAATGCCAAGTGTCGGCTGGAGTGGTATAAAGCACGCCGCCATTGGACTTAAGAGCAGTGGAAACGTGTTCTCTGGAGTGATGAACCACTTCACTATTTGGCAGTCTAACGGATGAATTTTGTTTTGGTGGAATGTGTAGTACTGACCCAAATAGCACCAACTGTAATCTTTAGTGGAGGAGGAGTAATGGTCTGGGGGTGTTTTTTGCGGTTTGGGCTAGGCACCTCAGTTCCATTGACGGAAAATCTCAGTGCTACAGCATACAATGACGTTGTGCGCCTCTAGCTTTGTGGCTACAGTTTGGGGTAAACCCTTTCCTGTTTCAGTCTGACAATGCCACCATGCGCATAGCAAGGTTTGCACAGAAACGGTTTGCAGTTTGGTGGGGAAGAACTTGACTGGCTCTGCCTTGTCCCCCATCAAACACCTTTGGGATGATTTGGAATGCCGACTGTGAGCCAGGCCTTATGCCCAACATCAGTTTCCAACCTCACTGACGCTCTTGTAGCTGAATGGAAGCGAATCCCCACAGCCATGTTCAAAAATCTACTGGAAAGCCTTCCCAGAAGAGTGGAGGCTGTTACAGCAGCAAAGGGGGGTCCAACTTCACGTGAAAGTGATCTCAACATGCGCAGAAACTTTTTTTTTTCTTCAGTGGTTTGGAAAAATATATCCTCTAGTGTTCTGTGTGTGGTGTGAAGAGTCTGATCAATCAGTAGCACTAATTGTTCAGTTAATTGCCTGGGAGAAATGAAAACCAGGGCCGGATTTGCTCGAGGGCCAGATCGAAGTATCCATGTATGCATGCAGCTTGTAAGGACATCACATGGAACCCTTCTTAACAGCAGAAATAATAATGCAATACAAGACTCCAGATGAAAAATAAGGAAAACCCACGCTTCCAGTTTTATTGCCGTTATTGTTTATTTTTATTTGTTTCTGCTATTGCATTTTCTTTATTAACATAAAATAAACATTTCACACACTGGTGAAATGTCATGGTTAAACCATTCAAACGCGTTAGTCCTTCCTAGTTCATGTTTTTAATCGATAAAGCTCTCAGCGCACACAAGCGTAAGGATGAGAACACGCTGCCCATCCCCATCCTTTCCCTTTCAACAGTAAAAGGAATGAAATTTCTTAAAACAACCACAACAACAACAAGGATAAAAATAAAAAATAAATTCGGCACATAACAGTGGTTCTGCCCCCCTCCCCTCCCCTCTCCTCCCCTCCTTCACCGTCTCAGTGCAATGTTAGGGTTAATGTGGGACTGAATGGAGTCAGTGTGAATGGGACACTGGCGGCCTCCTTCAGCAGCACTTCTTCCCCCTCTTCCTCCGCTCGCGGTCGCGGTGCGAGTTGATGTGCACGGTGTCCTTCTCCCGCTCCCGCTCCCGCTCGGCGCGGCTCTGGCTCACCTTCTTCGCCCGCAGGACCATATGGGTGAAGGACATGAACATCTGAGGAGGAGGAGGAGGAGGAGGAGGAGGACCAGGAGAATGTGAACCGCAGACACAACATGAAGAACACCTGGCGTGTAGGTGAGTGCGTGCGTGTGTGCTGGAAGTGTTGCAAAAATAACGCACATTTAAATCATAACATTAATGTATGCAGAAGAACCTTACAGGTCGATGGAACAGGGTGTGAACCTAGGAGTGGCTTAACCAATTATTCCATATTCCAGCTCCTAATTACACAATATAGTCTCTTTGTTATTAACACCCATCCCAAACTAAATTTGCATTAAACTAGAATACACTTTCTAGAATACAATTTTTTTTTTTAAACAACTCTCTCGATGACTGCAGGTCGGACTTATCTAAAACTTGCGAGTCGGAAAGCAAGTTCTTGAGGGAGTGAGACAATGAAACTAAAAGAATGACACCTTGTTTACAATGAAACGCCTTTTAAAACGTTGCTTGACACAGCGACGGGATGCTTTTACTCATGAAGACTGCATTCAGAAGCAGTTTAGGCTGAGCTGGGTACTCGCTACTGGCCAGAACCCGTCTGCTCATCAGGGGACCGCAGCTGCCCTTTCAGTGTTCCCGCACTGAAGCGGTCTATTTTATAATGAAGCTGGAATCATTCTCATTTTGCTTTAAAATCACGGTCCAGTACATGCATCCTTCTGCCTCGCTCTCGTCTTCACTTGGTCAGTAGATTTCAGCGTCTCAAACAAACATTCTTCATGACGTATCTAAAGTTTTTTTTTATATCTTCACTTTTGAGAATTCAAGACAGGTAGCATTTGTTTGCTAATAGATCTCAACTATAGACAGGCTACTACTGTATTGGGCTGTCTTAATATGCTGCATGTTTCAGAAAGCTGACAAAGAGGAAGAGTTATTATGGCCACTTATGGCTTTTTTGATCATTGGTCATTGACAATGAAATGTGAAATGATTTATAGCTACGAAAACAGAGCCCATTAAAAAAAAAAGGCTAAATACAAGGAACCATTCCGATAAATTATTCAAATTAAATCTGGTGTGTTTTGAATTCACCTTCAAAGTTACCGCATTTCAGAGTCCCGAACAATCCCTATTCCTAAAGGGTTTATACCTCTATGGTTCTACTGAGTTAATTAATATTCAGCAGTGCAGGCTGTGATGTGGTTCCACGTGTACACAATAAAATGTCTTCAGAAAAGCATGTTCTCTCAGCTCTGCATTGATACACTCACTCCTTGTCAGCCTGGGTCAGACAGTAATTACATCATACACTTACAATCCCCTTTTAACAGGATCTAATTCTTTCACCTTCTTCTCCTGCCTGGTGTGAACACAATATGAACGTGACACATATGAATGCTGTCTGACTCACCTCTTCCACATTGATGTTTTCCTTGGCACTTGTTTCAAAGACTCTAACGCCCACTGATTCCCCAAAACGCTGAGCATCCTGGGTGTCCACCTGCTTTTTAGAGGGGTCGTCGTTCTTGTTGCCAACTTCAAAAAAACATGGTAGCGAAGAAAGGTTCAGTGACCCTTGCTCATTATTTCAGTATTTTCAGCCATTTGAGAGAGAAACTCAAACATCGCTAAACTCAGACCGTTCACCATCTGTGGATGTGGTCATGTATACAGGCCTGGAAGAGAATACGCACCTAGAATCTTACACACGTTGTCACAGTTCTGGGAAATTTCATTCAGCCATCTCTTGACATTTATGAATGATTCTTGATTTGTGACGTCATATACAATAATTACACCGTGGGTGTTCCTGTAATACCTGAGGGAGAGAGGGAGAGAGAGAGAGAGAGAGAGAGAGAGAGAGATCAAACATTGGTTATGTGTATTAACACAAGTCATATAGATTAATGGTGATTAGTCTGGTTATGGGTTACTCTTTAACCAGAGTGTATGCCAGTTTGTACACAGCTCAGAAAAATGAATGATTAACAATCACATAAACTCTACCTAATGGTGCTTGTTAGAATTTAGGTGAACTGGATAACCAACGGTACCACACAATTTTCATTTCCACACTGGTGTCATGTTTTTCTCTATTGCCAGTTTTCTTAAATCCAGACTGTTATTACAGTGCCATGAAAAAGTATTTTCTCCCTTCCTGATCTCATCTATTGTATATTTGTCACACTGAATGGTTTCAGATCTTTAGAAAAAATGTCATGTTAGACAAATGGAACCTGAGTAAACACAAAACACAATAAACAATTTCCCAAATTTAATTGATAATTAGGTTTAGCTGACTGGACTCAGCCAGGTTTGATTGCAGCCAGCGCTGTTGAATCTAAACCTTGCCATCACAGTGAAGTAGTGATCGCCTAGTTTCTACAAGCACACTATGCCACGACCAAAGGAAATTTCAAAAGGGATGAGAAAAATGTTTTTGAAATATATGAGAAGGGTTACAAGGCAATTTCTCAAAAAACTAATATGAGAGCCTTATCTCCAAATGGAAAACACTTGGAACAGTGGTGAATCTTCCCAGGAAAGGCCAGCCTGCCAAAATTTCTCCAAGTACACTGTGACAACTCACCCAGCAAAATGTCCCTAAAGATCCCATAAGAACATCTAAAGAACTGCAGGTCTCTCTAGCCTCAGCTATATCCAGTGGTCATGACTCCACAATAAAAAAGAGCCTAGACAAAAATATAATTCATGGGAGATTAGCCAGGTGAAAACCACTGCTAATCAAGAGAGACATCAATGCTTGTCTCACATTTGCAAAAAAGCACCTGGATGATCCCCGTGCCTTTTGGGATGTTCTATGGGCAGATTAGTCAAAAGTGGAATTATTTGGACAGCACAGGTCCATTATATCAGGCGTAAAGAAAATGCAGCATTTCATTGCAAGGACACCATGCCAACAGTCAAATATGGGGGTGGTAGTGTGAAGGTGTGGAGACGCTCTGCTGCCTCAGGACCTGGAAGACTTGCCATTATTGAAGGAACCATTAATTCTGCTCTGTACCAGAAAAATTGTCCATGAACCGAAGCTGAAGCGTAATGGGGTTAAGCAGCAAGACAATGATCCAAAACACAAAAGCAAGTCCACCTGAATGGCTGAAAAGAAACAAAACTAAAGTTTTGGAATAGCCTAATCAAAATCGTAACCCAATAGGAATGCTTTTGCAGGACCAGAAATTAGCAGTTCATGCTCAAAAGCCTACCAATTTCTCTGAACTAAAGCAGTTCTGCAAAGAAGAGTGGGCTAAAATTCCTCCACAGCAATGTGAAAGACAAGGTTATTAGGTGTAAGGGGGAAATTACTTTGATATGGGTGTTTGATAACTTTTTTCATTAAATAAATAAAATAATAATTTAAAAAGATGTTTTGTGCTTACTCAGGTTCCCTTTGTCTAATATTACATTTTGTCTAAAGATCTGAAACCATTCAGTGTTACAAATATGCAATAACAGAGGAAATCAGGATTGGAGCAAATACTTTTCAGGGCACTGTACATGTTCTCTGTCTGTACCTTATGGGATAATATGAGAGACACAGAAACCCTCCCTATTATACTTCCTACCAGGATGCAGCCAACTTCTCACACCCATTTTGGTAAACATATGGTCACAGTTCCTACCCTCTCTCCAGTGCTAAAGCAAAAGTAACCAACACAGACACTCCTGAGCATGTCCTCTGTTGTCAGTGGCAATTGTGTGGTGTTTTATTTGCACAAAAAATTACGTGGAGGTGATGGTTCTGAATCTCTCCTGCCCCGCGGTGTCCCAGATCTGCAGCTTGACCCTCTCCCCCTCGATGTCCACCGTGCGAATCTTAAAGTCCACTCCGATCGTCGTGATGTAGCTGCCTGTTGAAAACATCATGGGCACGAAAAAACGTAAACCAAACCACGCACAGTATAGCGATATTTTGACTGACTTTACAGTTGAATGATATCACACTTTTGTGTCGCTTAGTTTAATACTGACATTCTCCACTTTTGCCCACAATCAGCTTTGGATAAGAATGTTTGCTAAGTGAATGCAATGCAGCCTGACGTATTGACAGATTCTGTAACTCCCCCTCCCCCGCACACACTTCTGCACCTCCTCCTTCTTCCCCCAACAGCATTTTAAGTGAAAAAGGCCACAGAAGTATAGCATCATTCCCAATAGAGAACCTCCACACACACTCAGGACCACACGTACTCTGCACATGCATCACTGGATGCTTTGAGTGACTCCAGATAAAGAACGTGTATCAAATCAAGACATTTCACTACACGACAGAAACGATGAATTATCATTATAACCACCGCCATATGATTGCCTGCAAGATGTAGAAGGGTACAGTACAGGCAAAACTCACCTGAAAAAGAATTGTCAGCGAATCGAAGCAGCAGACTGCTTTTCCCCACATCTGTGAAAAATGAACAGCTGACGTCAGCCAGCTATCAAACACTGCAGGTCCTGAGGTTACTGCCAGGCCTTGCGCTACCAATTCAGCAGCTGAAGCCTATTAGCTAAACAATTTACTGGTGTGCTCAGTTCAGTTACCAATGATGACCCAAAACTCTGCTGAAATTGCATCACTCAAATTAATAAATAAATCAGACATGCAAAGGAACCGACAGTAACTACGGTTTTAATCTTTTCGGTTCACGGAAGCTGACAAAAGTTATATGAAGAGGTTTTAAAATTTCACTGACTTGAGTCTCCAATGATGAGCAGTTTGAAGAGATGGTTGTAGTCTTTTCCCGCCATTTCCTTATGTATTCCAGTCAAAACCTGTTTAATGGTAGCAGGCAATTCCAGGGCTTGGCTCTCCCAGGTTGTTGTGGTCCTTTATTTCCAGTTTAGAAGGTTTAATTTCCAGTTCAGAGCAACGGGATATTTCATTGCCCCCGCAGTCCAGTAAATAGCGGCACGTCCAGCGTTCTCCCAATATTCCGTTTTCCTCACGGCACCTGCTTCATGTTTAACCTCCCGTTGCCTGTTTATCTTGACGTGCGGTTTCAGTTGCTGATTAAGCGTATCCTTGTCATTAAATTTCACTTTCTGTTCAACAGTATGTGGAGTGTAGGCCAGCCCCACCTGCTCCAGTGCAGAAATCCCAGGAAGGTGCTTTTCACACAACTCACCTTTATTCCAGTTGCACGTCCACCAGTTTATTTAGCGTTAGTATCATTTTCCCAAAATGAGTTTCCAACCAGTCTACTCAGTGTCTGTTTACTGCGACTGAATTGCCAAGGGCAATTTAGTGCTGTTATTAACTTGCAGGACACTTGAGAAAACAATTCGGAATATTTAAGTGTATTTAAGTGTGGGAAATATATGCGCTTGAATATCTTATGATACCTGTAGGAGGTGAATCCCATCAACAACAGGTGTTTCGATTGCTCTCGCCCAACTGTACACCGTAATCTTAAACATAAACACAGAATAATGGTGAAATAATATTTTCTGATTTTCCCCTGAACTGAACAGATGTCTGTCAATCTGTTGTCCAAAATTCAGATGTTTTTTTTCTTTAATTTGAGAAACCTCTCAATCTGATGTTGTCTTCTCTGTGTACGTCCTTGGCATTGACTGGTTTTGCTCACTCTCTCTTTCTTAGTTTATTTGTCCCTTACTTTGGTCGTCCACACCTCTGTCCAGGTGGTTCCCTCATCTCAGCCTGAACCTGAAATAAGAAAACAACATGGTTACAGCTCACAAAGTATGACAGGAAAGAGGCACCGTTTAACCAAACAGTTCCTTATTAATAACTCTCCTTCAAAGTTGCTTTATGACTGGTCAGTAAGATACTTCTGTATATAGTATTTACCACTTGTAAGCAAGACTTCTGCTTATACCTCTCTTTCTCACGGTCTCTCCACAAAAGTTGTGCCACTAAATTTGACTACGCATCAAACAGGTTCTTCATTTGCTTCCCTTTTTAACGATGACATATAAACCACACCTGAAGACTGATAATATAGAATGTAAAAGGGGGAAAGGTTACAAATGCTGACCGTTCTGTGGAAGCGCTGCCGTGATTTAGTACAGCATTTACTGTTGTGTAAATTAGGCAGACGATACAAGCAAATACACGCCTGACTGGACCTTGTCTAATCCAGAGGCACTGCAACTACAGACCATAGAGCGAATTGTACCAGGAGTTTCCACAAAAACAGGAAAGGATCCCGACTTTGCTAGTTCCTGAACATCGACTAGCCAATGTAATTTACGCTGTTGAAGAAACAAGCAACTGTTACAATTGGTATATTTACACACAACACACAGCTAACACTGCGAGGTGTACGAGGAAATTCGAAAATATATTTATGTAGCTATTATATTAGCTACTAGTTACTAACCTATGCTGTAAACTGACAGTGACGTAGCTAGGTTGCCCATCCGCATGTGAAACATGCTACAAGTAGGTAACCAGTACTGGCGCTAAACAGCGACGTTTAGCAACAGTAATCAGAAACGGCTAATGATATTATTAATGAGCTGGAAAGAACTCATTAACAGAACAGTTAGCCAAGGCTAACTGTCAAGCTTGCGTAGCGGAGCGAACGTTACAAACTGGCTTGCACAATTAGCAAGGCAGATGAGTCACGGCAGCTCCGTGGTCAAGTAAGCGAATTATACTTATATTCCCTAGTTACTTTAATACTGTTTTACTGGTTCTGTAAAAATGTCTTTGCGCTTTTATTCTAGCCCAACCTGGTTATAGTTGTCATCTGTAAATTTAGCATGGAATGATATACTCCAAATCATACAAATAGCAAAATGATAGTAAATAACTAATAACTTACCATAAAGTAAGATTCACTTCGGTTTGGCGAGGTTCTGACAGTTTAGTTAACTTCGATAGCTAGGATAGTTTAACAACTACGAGCAATCCGTCTGTCTGTTTTCAATAGCTTACAAAGCAAGGATAGCCAAATTGGCTAGCCTCGGCTAAGGATAGTTCATATTTAGCAATCTAACGTTAGCCAACTAGCTAACAATAGTTTTCTTTATCCATTCCGTGTACTTTCCACGTTGGAGAAACAGTAATTTTTAAACGCCCTGCTGTGAGGCGCTCAATAAAACGGTCGTCTAAATGGAAAACTACTTCGACAGTCTGTCTCACATTAGCATCGCTTGACCGGTCCAGACGGCTCCCGGGGAAGTTGATCAGGAAAGTTCGTGGTCTTTGGGCTGCCGGAGGGTGCGGGACCGCCGCCTTAGGCCACACCTGAAAATCGAGTCACTTGCTTTGGATAATCATGTGTCTCTCTCTCTTCTGATCCCTCCCTCCATTCGCCTTTCACTCCCTGTTCCTCTTTCCCTATTACAGCTGGTATCGAGTCTTTTCCGTAGAAAAACAAGAACGGTACTTGTGCTTGCTAGCAGCGTATTGTCATCTGAAAGCCCTCAGTAAATCCACTTAATCCAAGTTAGTAACTCGTTTTTTCTACTCTAGATGACCGCTCCAAATGTGGTCTGATTTACTGATCAAGACTTTAAAGATTATAGCGATGCGGTCTTTAATACATGACCAAAACATCTGAACACAAATAATTGCTTTTCAGATTCAGATTATGCTTTGAATTATGTTTAGAATTTAACATAATCCCTCCCGATGAACAATGGGGAAATCATTATGCATTTATGCGTTTTCGAAACGGCATAGTGCGGCATTTTCTAGTGGCAATTCAGTTCATCCAGTAATATGCAAATATGATTTTAAACACAGGAGTCAAAAAGAACGAATGCATAGAAAAGAGGGAAAAAGTACTTTATTATAAAAAATATGTTCCTGGATTATTTTCAAATGATAAATTACCACAGCGTCTGGGAGAATTTGTCTACAGTGTCAGGAAGGGGTGTGTGTGTTGAGATTGTGTTGTAGCCCTTCAGAAAGAAAGGGAAAATGCTCTGTAAGACAAGTTTGTGAAAACGTCTATCTGGTCACTGCTGCCCCCTGCTGTCAGCACCTGGAACAACAATTTTAGAGAAGCTATTACAGTCTATCCACAACTCCCCACAACTTCATTACTGCATATTCCCATTTTATTTCATCGCATACAGATGACATAACCGTCGTCACGCTGACTTGAATTACCCGTGATATGCTTAGGCTCATAACCACATGTCAACAGCCACGAGCATTTGCAAAGATCATAGCTGGCTTTTTGCGTTAACATAGGAGTTATGACGGCGATCAGCGCAACTCACCCTGTGCTCAGTGCTGTTGGTGTTGATAGCCAGCGTGTTGAGCGATGGCGGTGTGCACGGAATTAGCGACTTTACCTCCCCACCCATGAGACAGTGGGACACAACTTTCCCCTCTCCAACAGACAAGATCTACAGAGAACCAGAACAGTACCCATTACAGCCCAAAACAGAGTACAATGCAAAGCTGCAAAAGCAGACAAGTTGAGGACAAGTATTTAAAAAAACATATGTTGCTAAGTATAAACAGTCTACATCAAAATGAAGGTTGATCAAATCAACAACCTTTCCATAACTGAGTTTTGAGTTGGTTAAATGGACCCATTTTGTTTTTGATTCTGGACTCAAGATCTAATACACTGCAGCGTGGAGACAACTTCAGCTTCCAGAAAATGGTTTAAAATTCAGTACTTCACACTGAAAAAATATTCTGAAAACTTTCCAAGACCATCTTGTGGGCCGATGACTTTTTGATCTGAACCAGCCATAGACAAAAGGTTTATTCACAAATACAGATAGGATGGTAATAAAAAGTGTGCTCTAGTACTCTGTTATGGTTGTTGTGAATATGGATGAATGAAGGGCCAACTACAGAAACAACCAGTAACTACAGGAACTGCAGGTAACTAGAAAAAACACCAATAGATAACTGCTGGAACTACAGATACTACAAAAACTATCGGCAACTGCAGGAACTGCCAATAACTACAAGAAGTACAGGAACGTGCTGGGCTCACCAGGTCCTGGTAGAAAGCTGCTTGTCGCTGACAGCCAGAAAGCGGGAAAACGGAAGTGGGCGAGAGGGTGCGCAGGTGCCATAGCGACAGGGCCGGCCCGCCTCCGCAGAGCTGCAAAATAGCAGGAAGAGAGCATCAGTCACTGACAGCATAGCATAGAAAACACTGCCACTGCACTCAAAACCATGAGCGCAATTCCACCTCTCCCACAAACCACCGTCGCCTTTCACTTCTGTTTCACATTGCTATTCCGCTCCCTGTTTCCGAAAAACAAACGGCTCTCATTGCTGCGTGATAAACCTAAACTCCGCCGCCACTTACCATCCACTCGGAATCAGTAGCGAGACAGCTGATCCACTTTCCATACTGGGGCCGTGCACAATCCTGCATCATCACAGGGGACAGGAGGAAAAGAAATGCCACTGCAGTTCATTAATGTCATCGCTCTACTTGTCATCAACATCAGCTTTATCCTACATGGAGAAACATGCAGCCTTCTGCTCACAAATGGGATCATTGCACCCCTTAAACCCTTTGAACTGGAATGTTGGAATTTGGAATGTTTCCTTAAAATTCTCAGTCAGTGTTCTAGAACTCTTATCGCTTTCAGTTACCAGTAGTGATTGTTACATCAGCATTAGAATGTTCAGTTAACAACATTCTAATGACACATCTGTGACCTCACACCTGAAAGGGCAAGAGAAACATAGCCACTCTCCTTCTCCCTTACCTCGTACTTGTAGACCTCTATACAGTGCACAGTTTGTCCGGTCCTGGAGTCTGGAGGTAAACGAATGGACAGATTTACCCTGATTAAATGATAAAGTATCCCACATTAAAAAAAACAAGTAAAGAATGACGCAAATGCCTCTCACCCCATATCCTGACGGCTCCGTCCTCTCCTCCAGACAGGATCTCTCCCTCTCTCTCCCTGATGCTCAGGCAGTGGATGTAGTCACTATGGCCCTGTAACACCGACTACCGAAACCAAAAAGGGGGGGGGGGGGGGTGCAAGGAAAGATTCCAAGTGCAGATGCAGTTGTGAAATACCACAGAGCCATGATTTCTTCCTGAACATGTGGCCTGAGAAACATTTAACCTGCACTTCAGTCCTTACCCTCAAGGGGTCACTGTGAGCACTAATTGTAGTAATCAGTGGTAAACAGTCAACAACCATGGCCAATTATACAATCAAAGATCCAGCTGAAGATGGAACTACAGGTTAAGAAGTCAGGAAAAGCTCATGGCACCACTCATAAAAGCACTGAATCGTTATCCACCTTGAAGACTCCGCTCTCCAGGTCCATGATGTGGACGTTGTTGTCTCCCCCGCCTACGACCAGACTGTTGTCCTGAAAGACAGCGCATAGCCAGCATTTCTGACATGGTCACAGAACAGCAGCAGATCCCGTCATTGTGAAGGACACTGTCTGTGTCACTATTACTTACAGGAGCTGCGCTACATAGTGTGTGTGCAAATTAAATTATTCATGTTTTCTTTTTGAATTCTTACAGCAATGCCAACTGTACTTTCTTCACTACAAAATTTCCCTTCAGTGCACTTTGTTTCCATTTTGTTCTGCGAGGTAACCTCGCCGAAACTGAAAGTAACTGAAAGAAACCGAACAGAAAGTCTACAAATGGAACAACCCTGCTGACAAACCGCTGCCCTGATACTTATAACCTGATCCACATACGTCTTCCTCTCACGGGCAGCTGGTTATAAGCATTATGCCTACACAAGCAAAAATGATCCGACTGTGCCTCTCAGAGACATCGGATGAAAGAGTCGCACGCAAGGGTGCAGTCTGGGTTGGATCTGTGGGGCCGCGGTAGTTGAGAAGGTAATCTACGGCCCTGGATTGCGCTTTCTCCTTTAGGGTGAGACGACCGGTTTCTCCCACGGTAACAGGCTAACCCGAGGCTGTGAAATGCTGTTATTCACATTATGGAGCAGTTACGAACTCTGTACGGTCAGACAACCCAGGGAACATCCCCCCCAAAGAATCGCCCTGAAGAATCTTACCACTTAAGATTCTTAAGGTTCCAAGTGTTTTTTGACACGAGCCGGTTTCACTTACTCTTGGATTAATGATCATAGCATTTATCTCCGGAATCTCTAGACTCGATCTGAAAGAGGAAGCAAAAGTAAGTTTAAAAACACACACACACACAGAACCTGGGTTTTACAGGATACTCCATTTAAAATGAGTTAACTGACTCACTTGTACTGTGGTCTCCTTGTCCAAATAGATTTAGTGTTCTAGTAGGAAAGAGGCACAAACACACACAGAATAACTGCTGTTAAACACTGCGGTTTTCAAAAAATGAAAAATGTCTGAGCTGCACATATCTTGGACCCAACTAGTGCTGTCTTTATTGTGAATGAAACATCCATGAGGCCAGTGACTGCATGAATGACATCATCCAGGAAGTAAAGCAAATGCAGGACAAGCTCCGCCCCGTTCTCTTACCCTCTTGGTCAGTTCCGCCCAGCTCCAGGCGCTGATCTCTCCGTTCCCCGCGCTCAGGAGGTGGGTGTCAGTGGAAAGGAGGGAGAACACAGGAGCTTCATGCGCTGAGAGAAAAACAAAGTTTTGAGGGGTGAGGGGTGGCCGGGTTGACCGCTGTGCTGAAGATGAGGTTCTCTGTGAGCGATTAGGCAGCCCTAGGGCCACGTCACTACGCTACTCCCACCTAACTCTGCGTTTGCGCTCACACGGGCACGCCACTCTGACCTACAGGTTTCCCATGATCACAGTCTGACCCCTCCGGACCCCCCACCCTAATTTCAGTTTAGCCACATGTGTTTATCATAGGACCGGCTATACATAAAATATCAACCGTAGGTACATTCAAAATTTTCAAGGGTTTTCAATAGATCAATTAATGACTGTGTTTTTACAAAACAAAACTGATTAGGTACTTATCTAAGCTCAGTATCGGCTACAGGCTGACATACAAGCTGCTGAATTATTGAATTATATTCACACAAATCAGTAAAATGGTGCTTTTCAACATACAGTATGTGTACCATATAGACATAAAAGTTGTCACAGCAGGAAAAAATATGCAATCAGAAATTTCAGTTAACAGTTGTATGTACCGTATTCATCATACAAATGTATGTGTGAGGTTGAGACTGACCAGTGAAGGTTAAGATGGGTTTCTGACTGATTTTGGTGGCCTCTGGACTGAGAGCGGAGGACAGACTGCCGGAGAAAACAAATGATCAGAAAAAGCGTCAATGAAAACATATTTCCCAACACCCATACACACGCGCTCCATATGCTAAAGTTGCTTTTTTTTTTTTTTTTTTAAAGAAACGGATCCTCTAGTTATAGAATGCGACCACTTCAGGATTTTGAAACCAGAAATAAAATAACACCCGTTTTGGTGATGGTGTGGCAGTGCCGTTTGCTTACCGCACCAAGCTCACCTGAACACAGCGATCTCCCCATAATTGTTCCCTGCAGCTAAGAAACGGCCGCAGTGAGAGAAGCTCTGGGAGAATACGGACATGTGAAGAAGCTAGAATACACACAGGGAAAAGATTACTGATTGATTCCTGCAAGCAAAAAGAGGCACATACACGATGAAACAGCAACCACATAGACGGGATATATACCACTGGCGAACCAGAATTTTAAGCAACGTATACATAACGTTATATTGAAATATAAACTGGTCTTAAATACTTTCCTAGCGTACTATTTACACACACAACCTCATGCTGTAAGTCGATCGGAATAAGAACATCCAGCTACTACACCATTCCAATTCAAACGCTCCCATTGACAATCAAGCTTACTTCAACTGGACCCATATTTCCTTCTCTCTCCACGGAATAATAATTCTTCCGATGTTATTTTATTCAATGTGCTTGGTTGTTTATAGATAACCAATTGTGCATTAAATTCCGCTTTTCCAGACGGCTTTGAGAGCACTACCCGATTCAAACAAGGACGCCTGAATATGACGTCAGAATATCGTCCCCTTCAAACTTGAGGAGGAGGGGCAAGGGGATATCCAACTGCTCCAACAACTCGGAGAGGCTTAGAGCACTAGGAGCAAATGGGATGCATGTCTTGCATTTACAAACGTTCACTGATGTTTCTAAGAATGTATATCAAACGACTAGAGACACATTTACCTGGGAATATACACCTACGTGGTTTAAAGACCCTCCTTGTATGCCTGTTTTTGCTAATGACCACCAGTTCAACACCATTTTGTAAAAAGCAACCTCAAATTACGATCGCTAATTGTTAATCAATCCTGATACCCCTAGGGTTGGTTTTATATTTATGAATCCTTTATTTCCACAAATTTTTTTTTTTTTTTTTTTAAATGAAGACAAATTTTTCACAATAGACCGATATCCGCATATCAATACACATTTAAGTGAAGCAATGAATTGACTAGGCAGGGTAAAAATAGATCTAAGTGACAGATCTGTGATCTGGATTAACTGCTGAACAACTGAAATGGCACATCAGCCACTGACTTGACCACTTAAAACTGCAATGTGAAAACCCCAAAATACAATTAGTCAGACCTTTACTTCAGACTGAAAAAAAAGAACATGACAGAATAAATAGATGGCCACATTGCTGTGCTGGAAAATTAATCCAGAACAAGATACTTTTCAAAGTTTACCAACACACTGTTCTGTACTCACTTGCAAACAGGACCAAAAGAACATTGAAGATGATGGTATAGAAACTATGAACTTTGCAATATACATTCCTTAGGCACGTACAAAGAGGGAGAAAGCAACTATTGCATTTTTTTTATTTAATCTTTTCTCAAAGCGGGGAAAAAAAACAGGACTCAAAACTTCCACTCACAGACACCTGCAACTGCACCCCCTCATTACAGTGATACACAAAGTACAGAAGCCTTTTTTTTTAATTTTTTTTTTTTTAAACAGAGCTGGAGGTAAAAAGAGCGAAGGTACAGTGTGAATTTTCTTCAGTGTAGTACGTCCACGTATTTCACTTTTTTACTTGTATGGTTTGTACAGTTGTATATGAATTCACTGGTAGGTACAGTGACACTGCAACAGGTCTCGTATATTCATGGCTCCCTTCCTCTCCGTGTTCCATTTTTATTTAGCATTTTTCTTACCACAATTAAAATAAAATTGATCTACCCCTTAAAAAAAACTTGAATTACAAACAGGGTTTTTGGGTCTATTGTTCCTTTTGTACAAGATCCTCTTTACTTGTTCAACAAAAATCAGGCGATTCATCATGCTCCCCCCTCGCATAAATCAGTGTCCTTCATTTAATGCGCTGCTGCTGCTGCCACCGATCTCCTCCTGAGTTCCAGATGTTTCCGTCCAAGCTGGGCCCCCGTTCAGCACGGAGTGACCAAGCCGAAGCGTCGAGGAGACTCTCCCGGGGAGGCCCCAACAAGATCATTTCCTTCGTTTTCGGGTAGGAGATCGGCTCTGTGACTTCCTGCTGCTCCTAAAGAGGGGAGAAAAGCCGGGATCAGCTCACAGCGTCTGCTGGAAAGAGCCACAGCAGGAAGGCTTCTGAAGCACACTTCAGCCGCGTGTCCCCCCCCCCAAAGTACCCAGGAACTACTTTTCAAGGAACTGAAAGGTTCCTTCAGCCCACTGTTGTCTGCGTTTCCACCGCGGTCTAAAGTCCCGCGAAGATTAGGCAAATTAGTCTGCTGACGTGTGATAAAAGGGACGTCATCGTCGGTCCATCTGTCCTATGATTTCTTCTGTAACTCCATACTGCCACCGAAGTACGTTATTTTCCAATAACAGGACAGCCCGAAGGGTTTATTCCACTTATACAACTGGTGACCAATAATGACTATATATATGGTTACTTTAGTATTTATTGATTTTTATCGACTTAATCACCTGAAATTGAAATATTTTTCCGCGGCCGTTTGGACGTATTATTTTACCGTTGTCAAGCTAAACTCTCGTTGGTGGTTCGACTTGGACCGTTGTTATGCAACAAGCAGGATATAACAGACCAATATACAGACTGTAACTTTTATAATCCTCTCAAACACATTCATTATGTTTTTATGTGAACATTCACTTTCATGTTTTGACATCCGAGGCGACAGAATGCATTCACATTCCACAAATTACTGGTAACATTTATAGCAGAAAACATGCGCACGTCGTAAACATTTTCGGCTGTTGAATTGATTCATTTGACTCTCATCGTCATTTCCACACAATCGCAAAATGACAAGAATAAATAGAATGAAAACTCGGACTTGCGTGAAAATTTAAATTAATATTGCAGCGGTACAGCCACCGTTTGCTTTCATCTTTTAAAGTTACTGTTAGCGGAGCAGCTAAATACTTGAAGCGTGCCCTGCAGATGCGAACCATGCACCATAAATTAGAGTCCATATGTCTAGTCTTCCTGGTCTTTTTGTGGAATTGCAGAATCACAGAGTAAAATTGTGGCAGTCTGAAAAAGCTAAAGGGACGATTACTAGAATTAACCTGTTATTTTACCCTGACAAAAAGTGCGGAAGGTGTTTTTTTCCAGTTTGCTTTTACTGTATCCCCAACGTAAATTACGCAGAACTACCGCATACCTCACATAAATGTGTCAAGTGTTTTGAGTCAATTATAACGGGCTAACAAAGAAAATCCGGATGAAAATATTCAGCAACCGAATTAAATCGTTTGAATGTTCCGGTACGTAATATGCTGTCCCAGCACGAATGCTTAATATTTTATAAAACAGACTTAATGCTAAAGCAAGAAAAGAACAGAAGAGCACACAAAATAATCCTCAATCTTAATTTCTCATCTGTAGACGTTGGCAGGCTATAACAGAAAGTAGGCTACTGCGCCGCATAACAAAAAAGTAAGTAAAAAAATGGTTCTAGCAACTTCACTGTTTTGGAACTCATGATTACAACATGACAAAGGATTTGCAAACCAGGCAAGATTATGTTATCAGAAAGCCTAAAGCATGTCATTTATGAAATATTAAGTGCAAGCAAAATATACTTAACAGGAAAACAAGACAGGCTAGTGTGTTCAGAGCCCGTGGTCACCGTCCCAAACACCTCAGAGGGTAAGAAACACCTGCAGGTTACGCAGTAAGTGGTGCACAGGTCTGACCCAGAGCAACTCGGTTGCATTTTCCCGCCATTTTGCCACTCACCTGTGCGCAGGTGGGGACGGTGCCGGTCGCCTTCGCCTCAGAGGAGGAGAGTAGCTGAGGGAACGGGAGTCTCTCAGCGAATCTGCCGGTACCCTTGGACGGCGGGGTGGGCTGCGAGTAAGAAAAAGTGCAGCCTTAAATTTCTATGGGAGCCAAGTGGTCTGCTTTCGACCCAAAACACACGATAAAGCCCGTCGATTTTACCTTTTCTTCCCATCGTCCTTTTCACTTTCACTGGAGGATGAGGACGAAGAGGACTGCCCCGCGGCTGCAGCCTTCTTCCTGAGGGAGACACCACAGGGAAACAGAAGAGCTCAACAACACCCCACTGCACAAGCAAACATACAGAAACTGAGAATTTATGAGCTGGCAAAAAAGATGCAACCAACAAAAACAAACGTATGCAGCGTATGAGGTCAAAGGTCCTTGTGAGGAAACTCACTCTTTCTCCTCCTCCGAATCAGAACCAGAACTATCAGAGGAAGAAGATGACGAGGACGACGAGGAAGAGGACGACGACGAAGAGCCGGAGCTGCTGCTGCTCTTCTTCCGATCGGGCTTCGCCGGCTCCTCCCCGTCCGGGCGCCCGTTCTGCGGCTTCTCGGGCGGACTCTGCTGGCCGGGGCTGCGCTCGGAGGCGCTGGACACCGGCGGGCCGGTCGGCTTCGCTCTCGGCGACTCCCCGGGCTCCGCTTCCCTCACAGCAGGGGATCTGGAGCCCGCCGATCGGTCGACGCTCGGTTCCTTGGCCTGAGACCTGGGTTCTGATTGGCCGGATTGTTCCTGGGGAACTCTCAGCCCGGGTGAAGAAGCGGGCGAAAGGGATCCCCTTTTCGCCATTTCTCCGTCGTCTCCTCGCGGCCCGTCTTCCCTTTCCGGCCTGCTCCCCTTCTCAGCCTCCGCCTCCGTCCCTCTGTCAGTCACATCCTTCCTGGGCTCCTCCGCCCCTTCCTCGCCGGAGTCAGAAGACGAAGAGGACGATGAACTAGAAGAGGAGCTGGAGGAGGAGGAAGAGGGAGAGCGAGCAGGGGCATCTTTGGGCGGAGTCTTAACTCTTCTCTCCTCTCTTTCCTTCTCCCTTTCCCTCTCTCTCTCCTTCTCTCGCTCTCGCTCTCTGTTCCTCTCTCGTTCCCGCTCGCGTTCCCGCTCGCGTTCCCTGGACAAGGAGCGGCTGCTTCTCCTCCTCCTGATGGGAGAGGGAGAACGTCGTGGCCTGAGCAACAGAGACACAGAAAAGGCTGTTAATGGAGACCCTATGAGCTGGACAACTATACATCATATCTCACAAAAAGGTTTTCAGACACTATAATTTTCCCCAGGAGCTCAAAAACAAAATCAACTTGAACGTTACCTATAAATGGGGCTCCGCCTCCTTGGACTCCTTGACCGACTTCTCCTTGGTCTCCTCTCTCTGGACCGGTCCCTCTCCCAGTCTCTCGACCGGGCCCCTTCTCGATCCCTGGTCCGGTCCCTCTCTCGATCCCTGGACCGGTCCCTCTGACGATCCCTGGACCTAGCCCTCCGGTCCCTGGACCGGTCCCCCTCCCGATCCCTGGACCGGTCCCTCTCCCGATCCCTGGACCGGTCCCTATTCCTCCGGGACACCGGAGAGTACCTCCTATCTCGGCCGAGGTCGCGGTCCCTGTCCCTGTCGGCGCGCAAGGGGTGTCGGGCCGGAGAGCGGGCGTGGCCAGGCCTTCGGCCAGGCTGCCTGGGGCTGGGGGAGAGGGGCGAGCGGCGGCGGGGGCGGGGCGGGTCCTGGTACTGAAGGGGCGGGGTGCGGCGAGGGGGGGGGGAGGAGGAGGGAGAGGACGAGCCGCGGCGGGCCGGGGCCTCCTTGTCTCTCTGTGCCGGGCGAGGGGGGCTGCGGTCCCGCCCCCTCTCCCCCGTCCTGGGGGAAGGGGACGAGCGCGCCCTCTCCCTCGAAGGCGGGGGTGAGGTCTCCCTCTCTTTTTCAGGGGAAGCGTCCGCCTCGGACCCCCTCCCTCGCTTAGTGCTGTTTTGGGAAGAGGTCCTGGTGCTTCCGGCCCTTTCCTGAAGGGCGGGGGGTGACACAGCCTTCCTCTTCTCCTCCTCCTGCTCCCCATCCCTCTCGGCCTCGGTGGGAGAGTACCGCTCCGTGCCCCCCGGCCCGGGTGAACCGGCCGGGCTGGCGCTCTCTCTCTCCGTGGGCGAGTACCGCTCCGCCCCCCCGCCGTCTCTGGCCGGCTGCTTCTCGGGGCGGCTCTCCGGCGGCTGGCCGCTCTGCCTGCCTCTCCCGTGAGCTCTGGGCTCGCGGCTCGGCCCCTCGCTGCCCCGAGGAGGGGAGGAGGAGTCCCGCTGCCGCTCCGTCAGGGAGCGCCGCTCCCTCTCCCTCCGGCCCCTCCCCTCGTCCGCCGGCGGGTTTTGGGCGAGGTCGCCCGGTCTTCCCGCCTCCCTTTCCCTCGCAGGGGAGGGGGAGGAGCTCTCCTCCTGAGTGGGGGAGTATCTCTCGGCGCCGCGGCTCCGCCCCCCTCTCCCGCGGTCCCCCTCTCCGGCTCCGGGCGGGGCCGCCAGGGCCGGGCCCGCGGGCGACTGCCTCTGCGGTCCCCTGGACGCTCCCCTCTCCTCGCCGCGCCCGTCCGAGCCATTCCTGCTCTCCCTCCCTTCCTCCCGCTCCCTCCCGCCGTTCCTCGGGGGCGAAGCTCGAGGGCGGGACCGGGGCGGGGACCCGCCCATTTTTTCAGCGTTCTGGTTCTCCGCGCCGGCCTTTTTCTTCCTCTGTTCCTTCCCTCCTCCGTCGGACGAGGAAGACGAAGAGGAGGAGGAGGAAGAGGAGGTGGACGAATCCGAAGAGGAAGAAGAGGAGGAGCTGTCGCTGTCACTGCTGCTGGCGCTGCTGCTGCTGCTGCTGCTGCTGCTGCTGCTGGACTTAGCGCTCCGTTTCTTCTCCTTCTTGCTCCTCCCCTGCTCCTTCTCCTCCCTCTCCGTTCTCACCTCCCCCTCTTTCCTCTCCTTCGCGGCGTCCCTGCGCGTCGGCCTGTCGGGCTCCCGCTCTCTCCTCTCGTCGGCGCCGTCCTTCGCCTGCTCCCTCTCCCGCTCTTTGTTCCTCTCCTTTTCCCGTTTCTCCCTCTCCGTCTCTCTCTCCCGGGCACTTTCCCTCTCCTTCTCCCGTTCCCTCTCTTTCTCCCTCTCCCGTTGCCGCTCTTTCTCCCTCTCCCGTTCCTTCTCTTTCTCCCTCTCCCGTTCTCTCTCTTTCTCCCTCTCCCGTTCCCTCTCTTTCTCCATCTCCATCTCTCTTTCTCTGTCCCGTTCCTTCTCTTTCTCCCTCTCCCTCTCTCTGTCCCTTTCCCTGGCTTTCTCTCTCTCCCTCTCTTTCTCCTTCACCCTGTCTCTCTCCAGTTCCCTCTCGCGCTCCCGCTCTCTTTCTCGGCCATTGGCGATGGGGGAGGGAGAAGCGGAAGACGACGAACCAGAAGATCGCCTCTGCTGCCTTTTCGCTCGCTCTCGCTCCCTCTCTCTCCCTCTGTTGCTCAGTTTGGGGGACTCCTCCCTCTCTCTCCCTCTGTTGCTCAGTCTGGGGGACTCCTCCCTCTCTCTCCCCCTGTCGCTCTGTCTGGGGGAGTCCTCCCTCTCTCTCCCTCTGTCGCTCTGTCTGGGGGAGTCCTCCCTCTCTCTCCCTCTGTCGCTCTGTCTGGGGGACTCCTCCCTCTCTCTCCTCCTCTGTTGGTCTCTTTCCCGAGGCGGCTCCCTCTCCCGTTCCTGCTCCCGGCTCCTCGGACGTCTGGCTTTCTCCCTCTTGGGGGAGGAGGAGGAAGAGGAGCTTGAGGAGTCATGCCTCCTCCGCTGCTGCTTCTCCTCCCTCTCTTTCTCTCGTTCCTTCTCTACTCTTCTCCCTCGTTCGGGACTGCTGACCTGTCTGGGAGACCTCTGAGGGAACAGATACAGAAACAGATACACAGGCTATGAGCACAAACAGTTCGTTATTTATAAGAAATGAATGTATCAGGTCCTGCAAAAATTTCTACAATGTGAATCATTGTTATGGAAGATAGTGTTTACGTGGTTTTTTTTCTTACTCTTGTCACGTTCCCATATCAGACACACACTTACTGATGGCAAAAAATAGGTAAAATCAGTAAAAAAATAAAAAATAAAAAAAATTAAAAAAAACATATCTGTACAATGAATCCAGATAAAAAAGGGAAAAAATAAAAGGGAATTTGGAAAAATGAACAGGTTTTATGAGGCCCTACTATTGCAAGGCCCCCTTTCCCACAGGCTTTCGTTTCACATGCAAAGCAAACTCAGTCGCACGGTCTGGCCGTTAACAGAAGTGCCGGGGGACTGCCACAAACGCGAAACAGGAAGAGAGCCTCACCTCTCGAACGCCCGACCGCCCAGGGCTTTTCCCCTCACTGTCCCGCCCCCTCCTGGCAGGGGACCGCCCCCTCCGCCCCTCATCCACCCTCCTGACTGGCTGGTTCTGCCGCATCTCTCTCAGCGGGGCGGGCGATTGGCTGAAAACATAGAGGGTGGACAACGTAAGATGGGAGATCCCGCATAGGAAGTTGTGTTTAAGTTAAACGACGGCAGTGATCAAAGTGCTGAATAAAACATTTCAAAACTTTCCAACCAAAGTTACTTATAACCTCAATCCATTACTGCACATTTGAGCATAGCAAATAAAGGCAATGCCACCAAATACTAACAAAGTGTATGTAAACTTCTGACCCACTGAAAATCTGATATAGTACATAAAAGCTGAAATAAATCTGTCTCTTAGCTATTATTTAGAACTGACCTCTTATGGAAGTAAAGTATATATCCTAATTAACAGGAAATGTATGGTAACATTTAATATGTGGAGTTGTGAGAGACTGAGTTTGAATGTCTTTAGCCAAGGTGCATGTAAACTTTTGGCCTCAACTGTAGCTACGCAGTTCCACACTGAACTGGCCTAAAAAGTCCCACTTTCACACACAGAAACGCACAGGAACACACACACGGGCCTAAACACTCCACGCACCTTTGCCCCGAGCCGGAGGACACACTGCGGCGGCGCTGCTGTTTGCGCGGGGTGGGGGACTCGTTTTCACTCCTCTTCCTCTTCCCTTTCTCCTTCGGTCTATCCTCCGATGAGCTGGGGGAGATTGAGAGGCTCTGGGGTGAGTACATGTCGACTGACCCTGAGCTACTGCAGATGCTAACGCAAACCCAGATGCTAACGCAAACCCACGGGCTAAAGCAAACCCAGCGGCTAACGCAAACCCAGCGGCTAACGCAAACCCAGCGGCTAACGCAAACCCAGCGGCTAACGCAAACCCAGCGGCTAACACAAACCCAGCGGCTAACGCAAACCCAGATGCTAATGCAAAAAAAAAAAACACCCTGTTTTTTTTGCTTTATTCAGACAGGGGGACAGCACAGGGAAAAAAAAAGTCAAATTTATTAAATACCAGAGACTCAATTTCAATCTTAATCAAAAGCTCCAGATTATAAACAAAATTTATTAAGTAAAAGGTTCACAGTAGGATAAGCTTCTGTGTTCAGTGTGTGCAAGACAAACACCACCTGTACCATGCACTCACCTTTTTTTCTTCTTCTTTCCAGATTTCTTCTTTTCCCGTGGAGGGGAAGGGGAGGGGCTCTCGGAACTAAGATGGAAACAAGCAAAAAATGACCACTCCACTATGGGCCAACACCAACAGCCCATCCCTCTATACCCGCCCATCCTACTGCCTCCTTTACTCAGTTCTTCCCTCCCTCCTCTGCTACTCACCTTTCCCTCTTCTTGTTTTTCTTCCTCTTTTTCTTCCGACTCTGCTTGCGAGGAGAGGGGGAGGTGGAGTCCTCAGAATCCTCCACTAGCCTGTAAAGGAAGAGAAAGGAGAAAAACGTTTGGCTTTCAGCCCCAGAATCATGTCTACAGTCACTGAATAAATATCAATCCATGCGAGATCATGCAGTTCCCACACGGTGATACAGCAGACTGACTGGATGCCCAATGCAAGATCACAGTCACTGATACAGCGGACTGACTGGACGCTCTACATGAGATCACACAGTCACTGATAGAGCAGCCTGACTGGACACTCTATGCGAGATCACAGTCACTGATACAGTGGACTGACTGGGCGCTCTACATGACATCACACAGTCACTGATAGAGCAGCCTGACTAGACGCTCTATGGGAGATCACACAGTCTCTGGTAAAGCGGACTGGCTGGGCGCTCTATTGTAGATCACACAGTCACTGACAGAGCGGACTGCCTGGACTCTCAGCATGAGATCACAGTCACTGATAGAGCGGACTGACTGGACGCTCTACGGGAGATCACAGTCACTGATAGAGCGGACTGACTGGACGCTCTATGGTAGAGCACAAAGTCACTGATAGAGCGGCTGGCCCTCTCTCTGCTCCTGTACTCACACGTATTTCTGCTGCTCCTGCTGCTGTCGCTCCCTCTCCAGCCTCTCCTGCTCCCTCTTCTCCTTCTCCCTCTCCTTGCGCTCGGGGTGGAAGGACGAGCCGTCCACATAGTCCGTGGCGATGCCGAATGCCTCCCTCAGGCGGTCGTTCTTCTGCTGGTTGGCCGCCGCCAGGGCGTGAGTCTCTGTCACCCTGCGCAAGGTTCACAGGTTACAGACCGTTCATGGTCACCACACAGTCCGGACCGGAGCCTTTAGGCCCTCTGTGGGGGAGTATTGCAGTCCGGACCGGAGCCTTTGGGCCCTCTGTGGGGGAGTATTGCAGTCCGGACCGGAGCCTTTAGGCCCTCTGTGGGGGAGGTTCATGGTTCGGACCGGAGCCTTTAGGCCCTCTGTGGGGGAGTATTGCAGTCCGGACCGGAGCCTTTAGGCCCTCTGTGGGGGAGGTTCATGGTTCGGACCGGAGCCTTTAGGCCCTCTGTGGGGGAGTATTGCAGTCCGGACCGGAGCCTTTAGGCCCTCTGTGGGGGAGGTTCATGGTTCGGACCGGAGCCTTTAGGCCCTCTGTGGGGGAGTATTGCAGTCCGGACCGGAGCCTTTAGGCCCTCTGTGGGGGAGTATTGCAGTCTGGACCGGAGCCTTTAGGCCCTCTGTGGGGGAGGTTCATGGTCCGGACCGGAGCCTTTAGGCCCTCTGTGGGGGAGTATTGCGGTTCGGACCGGAGCCCTTGGGCCGTGTATGGGGGTGGTTCTGAGGTACTCACGTAGGTCTGTCAGAGATGGGGGCCGGGGGTTCCTGTTTCTCCTGTAGCATGAGCCGGAAGCTGTTCACCTTCTCTGCAATTTCCTCCGCAGAGTACCTGGTTGTTATAAAACATAAATCTTATTCCATTTCCAAATGCATTTTTCCAGGTGGCAGTGCAGCGTAATGGGTAGGAATCTGGGCTTGTAAGCTTGAAGCAGCACTACCGATTTACAGGTGGGGGCACTGCCCTGAACCAAAGCTACGTCACCTTAACAGCCTCATTAAATAGACTGCAGTATGAACAGATTTAAAAAGACTGCACTGTACATGTCTAACTCTGCATGAGCCCTCCTGGTAAAGTTCAAATTCAAGTGCTCCATTTCTAATCCCCCTTTCGAATTCCTTATGTACCCTCCAGTTCTCACTTTAAACCAGACCTGGGTCAAATACGTATTTGTTTTGGATTCAAATACTTTTCTGTGCTCTATTGATCTTGCCTGGTGTAACTGAGCCAGCTAATATGACCAGAAGGCAGGGTTTGCACTTTCTGAGAGTATTTCATTGGTTCCAACACACCAGACAAGATCAGTAAAGCCTAGAAAATATTTGAATCGAAAACAAATACGCATTTGACGAGGTCGGCACTAAACCACTCTGGACCCCAACCACACCCCGGGACAGGCCCCTCTGCACGCCCCGATGGCCGACCCCTCTGGACACCACCCTTACCCTTGCTCCTCCATCATGTCTTGCAGCTCAGCACACTTGACCTCCAGCTGCCTCTTCCGCTGGTGCTCCAGGATGCCAGCGTTAGGCTGGCGGTTCAGCTGGTTCTCCAGCCTCTCCCGGTCCTTCTCATCCCGCTCGTCCCCCCTCTCATCTCTGGTTCGCTTGGCGCGCACGCTGGAGAGGTTGCGCTGGACATAGCCGTTGGTCCCGCTGCCCCTAGGGGTGGTCAGTCCAATGCCGTTGTACATTTCACTCTGAAAGAAAGGGCGCATACGCAACTGCGCTGAAAAATCGGCCGGGTAGTGGCGTTCCAGCCCAACTCCATAGACACAGCTGGCTTGCGTGGTGAACAATCCGACATAGTTAATTCTTCCGCATGGTTTTCCTTGTAGATGTAACACAATAAGCACCACTTAAGGTATAAAACATGGCCTAATTAGCAACTGGTCACTCGTTACGAATTTAATATGAGTAAGTAAAACGTCCTCCATCAAAACGGATTCTCGTAGATACAGACATTTTGCAATACGCACATCGCGGGACAAATCTGACAAACAATTATCACGTCTCGTGACAAGCAAATACCTCAACACAAACAAATTCATAACCTGTGCACCAAGAAGAATCACTAAATTAGCAACTACTTGATGTAATACCTTCAGAGCAACAGAATCAAACATTTAAGACTATAACCTTATTAATGTCCGCGTTTCCAGGTGTTACTGTACGCACAGGCCGCCTGTAGCTGGCAAGGCAGCACGTAAGCTAACAGCTAAGGCGCATGTAGACTAACTTTATTAGCCATTTCAGCCTACAAATTTCTCAGTTTCATACGAAACTAAGTACAGGGACCACTATATTAGTTAACTCAGATGATAATCACTTTGTAGCGTTGCTACAGTGAGCTACCCAGCCGCTAACTTTAAAATAACTTCAATTGCAGATATTAACTGCCTAACATACGTTAGCTTTAGCCAGCTAAGCATACTAGCTAACGATAAAGCAGGCCTCCTAAACACCTAGCCAAGTTTGAGACAAAAAACTGACGCGCAGAAACTAGCGACATCAAATGTAACTGTGGCTGACCAACTTACACATAAAGATAACCATCTTAGCGCACTAAGTAGCTACCTACCCAGCCAATGACTAAGTGCGTGTACCGACGCTGAGCTAGCAATAAACTGCTACCAGGCCCTGGCCTTATTCGACCAACGTTAGCTAGCTAACTGTCGTATGGACTGTCTGCTCTTGGAGCTTACACAATAAATGGTCTGTTGAGGCTTGTGCAGACAGCAAGGCCACCAGAAAGATAACTTACAGAAACACACTGGAATAAGCCGAAATACGCTCTTAAATTGTAACCAGTTGTACGAACATAAGGGTAGTTAATAATGCTACTAAAACAATGCTGCCTAACCTGGTCTCCTTACTACAATTATCCTTGTCCCATGTTCTCACTACTGGCTACACTTGCTCGCTACTATGGCTAGCTAACATTATTTCCATGTACGTACCAACTAGGTACTTAACACGTTTACGTACCTCTGTTGTCCGAAAACACAGAGAGACGACGAAAAGAAAAATCTATCCAAAATCTTCTTGTATCAAACGCTTCAATAAGACAGAGAAAATGGCCACAACAGGTATAAATACTGACTACACACAGAACCTGAACGCAACGCTAGTTACTGCGCATATCGAATTTTGCATCATGACGTCCTGCGTCATGAAAGGCGGCACGCGGTGTAGAAATGAGTCCCATAAACTACACTTCCCACAAACCTAAAAAAGGGCTGCGCAGATTGCAGGTCCATTAGATCTTCGCCTTCGACCTTATCAAACTTACGTAAACGCAACATCACTTTTAATGGGTAAACAAAATGTTGGTGTATGTCAGGAATGTAATATAAAATAAAATGTTGAACATATATGAATTTCATTAAGAATAATGTAAAAATGGAAAGGTTGACAATAGAGCGAGAGAGTTTGGACGAGGATGGGATTTTGGTGGGATATTCGGGATGAAGGGGGGTGTTCTTGGAGACACAGGGTTAGAAAAATTATAATTTAAGAGGAAATAAATATGTATTTAAGTGAACTACACACTCCGGTGCAGTAGGCGACAGTATGCACCTTAAGTGTTGGTTACAATCTGTCATTAAGTATTTAAAATTTAAGAGGAAATAAATATGTATTTAAGTGAACTACACACTTTGGTGCAGTAGGCGGCAGTATGCACCTTAAATGTTGGTTACAATCTGTCCTTAAATGCAAAGAAGAAGAACAACAACAACAATACAGCAACATCAACGTCAACAACAACAACCACCACCACCATCGCTACCACCACCTTAAAATCAGCTCCAAGCTTAAGGAGTAGCCAGTGAAGTGATGCAGACACTGGGGTGATATGCTCAGGCCTCCAGGCAAAATAGAATCAGCTGCATTCTGAACCAGGTGGAGGCTATTTGGTGGTGCTTTTCCAAGCACCACCAAAACACATATGTGTGTGTGTGTGTGTGTGTGTGTGTGGCAAATTCTATATGCTTATTTATAATAGTCTTACTGGAAGAACTACTAAAATGTTAATGTAATGTTAGTGTTGTAGAACAAAGACCAAAGAAACATAGATACAAAACACAAACTGCACATTAATTCATTTATAAATTTGATAATTTATTCTAAAATATTATTCCAGAGAATCTGTTGTTCACATCTCTGCACATTTTAATTGGAAAGGAAGGGTATCCCATTGAAGTTTTTGTTCTCTTCAAATGATTTAATACAAAGTTAACCCTTTCAAATATTGTAATATAAAACATATTAATTGGAATTCAACCCAGTTTATATTGCATTACAACTAAAAATGATTTCTGCTATTCAAATAATCCAAGTAAATGCATCCTTGTACATTCAAAACTCAAACTAAAGTCATTTGTCAATGAGTTAAAAGAGACCAGAATATCAAAGTGAGGGAAAATAAGATTAGCCAATGGGAGGCCTGAATTAGGACAGTTCTGTTCCTGGTACAGTTGCACTTCCAGGCCCTAGCATTGCAGCTGCCTGATAACTGGGTAGGAGTCGAAGGAGGCGGACATCTCATCCAATCAACTGCGATAGATTTAGGAGTGACAGTTTCATGATCCAATCCTCCACTCTTCACCACCCAATAGGAGTTGTTCTTGAAGAAGTAAGTGTCCCCTAAGAGGTAAATAAAGAGTGAAAAACGTGATGAAAATCAAAGGGAAAAAAAGTGAGAGAAAATGTGTTGAAGAGCAGAGAGAACTGTGACAAATAGTGATGGAGAAAGGATGGAAACATAAACATGGAGTAAAAGAGGAGGGTGGAGAGGGAATGGAGACTTATGCTGTGCTCCAAACCCTATACTTGTGTTCTATCTAGAGCATATAGCAGGTGTGGAAGTAAAATGGTCATGTGATCAAGTGCATTCCAACACGGCGAGAATGTGAGATTCACCGGAAATTCTCTTCATGTTCTTGGAAGGACTAAAAAACAAAGTATGAATCAAACCATCGCTTCGATTCAGACTTTTCCATGCCTACCCTTCCCGGTAATTATTGCGTGAGTTTTCTGCTCTGTATTAAATTTTTTTACGGATGACAAGACAGGATGATGTATGTATACAAGGGTAAGCAGATTTTATTTGGGGATTTTTGTAGTGTCAGTGTTTTTCTTGCTAAGGTTAGAGGTCAGTATTCGTGACTTCAAAGTACAAGTACGTTTAAGTGTTCTTACACTCGATCAGTGTATTCTTGCAAGTGTACCGGAAGTCATGTGCTTACAGGAACATGAGAACACAGAACACAGCTACACAGTTTGGAACACAGCCTTAGCTTAAGGTCTTTCAGATTCTCACCATCAGTCCAGCTCATGATGTCATCGGGGTCAGTGGGAACCCCGCCCCAGAGGGAGGTAGGTCTGGGGTAGCCCGTATTCAGAGTCCTTGCCCCCCTCCCTCCTTCATCAAACCTCCAGAACTCCCCTCCGCTGAACAGGTAGGTCTTTCCGTTATGTGCCCACACGAACGCCGCCCCCACCCTCTCAGACGGCCTCCCGTCGCCTGAGAGCAACCCCCAGTCTGACAGGGGGCGGGGGTACCCATGGAGGGCGGACGTGTCCTTGAAGACCCAGTACTGGTCACCTGTACAAACAGGGGGATGGAGACGTTTACATGCAGTATGTTCTTAACTGGCTTCCTCCAAACAAAACACACACTGCATTGCAGACCTGGGTCAAATACGTATTTGTTTTGGATTCAAATACTTTTCTACGCTTTACTGATCTTGTCTGGTGTGTCGAAACCAATGAAATACTCTCAAAAAGTACAAACCCTGCCTTCTGGTCATTATCGGCAAGGTCAACAGGGCACAGAAAAGTATTTGAATCCAAAACAAATGCGTATTTGACCCAGGTCTGTTGCATTGTAACGCCGAGCCTCTCACCGATGAAGAAGACTATGCGGCTGTCGCCCTTCCTCTCGTAGACAGCGTCGATTCGGCGGGTTTCGCGGGGGAGCCCCTTCCAGAAGTTGCAGATCAGAGCCGGGGAAAGCGACACCAGGGACCCCGACCGCTGGACCCGCCAGAAATACGGACCTGAGTCGCACACAAACAGAACAACTTTCACCTGAAAAACGGACGGCGAAGGACAGATCACCTGGAACTGCGCACGGTTCTAGTTAAGAATCACACTGCCTCAAGGTCAGGGCCCACAGTAAAACTTCTGGATCCAAGACAGCTGTGTTCTAGATTGCAGGGATCTAGGTTTTATTGCAGATTTGGTGGCAGCAGCTCTCACCCTTAAAGAAGAACACTTCTCCTCGGATATTGGCCACAGCATCATAGCCTCCCTCACAGCGATCCAGATGAGATGGATCTAGGCTAAGAGAGAAAGGAATATGCACATGAGATAGACTAAAAGAGGGAGGAGTCAATACACCGCTGATGAAGGAAGCAGTCATCGAGCATATCACGACTGTCTATTCACCATTACGGAAATTGTTTGTCACAAAGAGGACATGTATTACAGTGACAGTTCTGTGAGCATGACTGGGCATTCCCAACTCAGAGAAAACAAAGATATGGAGATGGAAAATAATACTTTGAGAGCTTAGAACGATAGGATTCCATCTGACATTTTACAAAATGAAAAATAGTCATTAACACAGAAAGGCTCTTTGCTGAATGGCAGATTAGCGGAAAGGACTGCGGTTAGGATGCTTAAACCAACAAAAATGTGATATGGGACTTGAAAATGATAAAGCTTGATATCAATAAACTATACCATCTGCAAATTAGAAAACTAAAGCTTTCAAATTTCTTTATTTTTCCACATAAACGTATAATTTTACCAGTGTTGTATCACCATGTGTGACAAGAATGACATAAATAATAGTAATAATAATAAGAAGCTCACTGTTTTGTTGGTCTTGGAGATGGAGGAGTTGGAGGGCGGGGCAAACTGGGAGTGGCAGGGGAATCTGGAGGTGGAGTCATCAATCCTCCTCTGTTTCCTGAGAAGGTGAACACAATTACAGACAATTAGCAAGATTGATGGAAAACCATAGATAAAAATGAGCAATGATGCAGCCCCTCACCATAGAGTGTCTGGATGCCTAGCCTGTCATCCTCAGGAAGTCTGAAGCTACTGATATCCCCCACAGGGCCCTGGTAATAGGGCCTCATGATTGACGCATCAGAGGACGAATGGGAGAGGCCCAGGGCATGGCCGAACTCATGGACGGCCACTGTGAAGAGGTCTGTACTGCCACGGAATCCTGGGAGACAGGAAGAGGAGCTGTCATTGGCAGGTTTTATAACCAGATTCAGATAGAAATATCCACTATAGTCTGAAGAGGCATCTCTTCAGACTATACCTGGATTAACTATCACCACTCTGCAGGGCACTCCCAATCTAGGATCACTCTCATCACTCATATCCTTCCACTTTGTTCTCATACTGCTTTCATGTTACACATGTTCCCCCTGTACCACTTTCATATTACATGTACCTCCATCCAGCACTTATATTGCACTTGTATCATTATCTTGATACATTGTCGTGGCTCCTAGTTTGACTTAACACAACTCTCTGACCTAGCCTATATTTCCTGTGTGAACTGTACTTAATGTGTTCATAGCTATGAATAACTGTTACATAATTAGTATCATACCTTATCTGACCTGTGTTTTATAGTTGTTCCAATGACCTTCGGTATGCACTTACTGTACGTCGCTTTGGATGAAAGCATCTGCCAAATAAATGTATTGTAATGCAATTCGTCTGCCAGGGTTCGGCGTCCTGGGAGCCGGGGTGACGGCTCAGCTCTCTCTCGCTAAACAAAAGGCGCGTTGTCACGGTGCGCTCGTTGTCATGCGTACCCCCCCCCCCCCCCGGCGGCGCACGCCTCCCACTCACTCGGCGAGCCGGGGTGAGTCCAGGCCTCCTCGTCGTCGAAGTGCACGTCCCCGGCGAGGTCGGACCGCCCCGGGAAGAAGGCGTGGGCGAGCGTGCCGCCCTTGCCGTCGAAGGGGTACCCGTCGTTGTGAAAGGACCGCGCGAAGGACACCTTGATGTCCCCTTCCTCCGTCCTCCCTCCGCCCGCTCCCCCCCGACGGGGGAGGGGGTGAAAGCGCAGCGGGGTAACGTCGCCCCACGTTTTGAGGGCGTAGGTCAGGATGAGCACCACTAACTCGGGGCGGAGAGACGGAGAGGTGGAGGGAGAGGGATAGCTCTCGACACTGAAAGAGTGGGGCAAATGACACAGCATATTAATAATAACAATGATAATAATACTAATAGTAATAATCAAATAAAAATGAAATAAAAAATACCGAACATTAATAATGGGGGTGAAATGCATACGCATGACCGCATTAAATAAGCTCAGACTCCCTGGACTCAAACCCGCCGCTCTGCTGGGTGAGAGGAATCTGCTGTGAATGGGAACTGAGTTTTGTCCCCATGAATGAAGGCTCTGTGCGCCCGGCGCTGTGATGTTTTCATCAAAGCCGTTTCGTGAAAGTTGCGGAGATCTGCGGCGGAAGTGGCCCCCCCGCGTCGGCGCCAGGCCGCGCGTTCGAGCCGCACAGAGCGGGAACGCAGTCGCACGCACCTCCAGGTGAGGTCCGCCTTGTCCCACTGCAGCCCCGACAGGGCGTATCGCTTCCTCCTCCGCCTGCGCAGGTCCCCCGTTCCCACGATGTCGGGGAGGGAACAGCGCGGAGTGGACATGAGGAAAACGGTGGCGGCGTCTGAAAGAGGAGCAGACAGGCAGAGGTGCGGCAGTTTTATTCTGTGGTGCGACAGGGGGAGTGTGGGACGTGAGAGTTGCCCACAGTAAAGCAGGTAACGTAACAGAGACTGATATATGACTGACTGTAACAGACAGGTGATGGAATAGAGACTGTTACAGGTGTGACTGTGACAGACAGGTGATGTAATAGAGACAGTTACAGGTGTGCCTGTGACAGACATGTGATGTAATAGAGACTGTTACAGGCGTGATTCTGACAGACAGACGATGGAATAGAGACTGTTACAGGTGTGATTGTGACAGACAGGTAACGCAATAGAGACTGTTACAAGTGTGATTGTGAGAGACAGGTGATGTAATATAGGCTGTTACAGGCGTGATTGTGAGAGACAGGTGATGTAATAGAGACTGTAAAGGTGTGACTGTGACAGACAGATGATGTAATGAAGACTTTGTGGCCGAATTACCCAGCTCCCCTGTTTCATTCAGGCCAGCGAATCTCTGCATCTGTCGAAGAGCCCGGTGAATCCCCTCCTTGGTCTGGAGCAGGCCCGTTCGTGGGTCTGGCGGTAACAGGTACCCATACCGCGTCAGCCAGTCCTGCGAAAAGCGCAGAAGAGAGGGGCAGCACAGCTGTGTCAGACAGAGAGTCTCCTTCGATACAGATCAAGAGCAGCTTGAGTTCAGTCTTGGATTTGTACTGGTTTGGAGCCACCCTACTGGGACTGAATGTCCTCGTTAGCATGCAGGCTATCGAGGTTGACTGAGGGCACGACAACACAGTGCTGCCACACAGACGGCCTTCACAACACTTGGAAAACAGTGTGCTTCGTGACTCCCGACATCATTCACTTCTGCGACTTCCAAATGCTATACACAAGAAATTGGGATGATATCACATAAGACACAAGTGAGGAATGTCTATATTGAAATATCCAGATATCCTGTAATATTGCACCTATATATATACATAGTGGAACTCATGTTTATGGTTCTCCAATTCTCCAGTTGTTTACAACATCTTTAGTAATTTCACTACCGTTTTATAACTTCATAATTAATATAGAGATATTTAGTGCATTCATTCATATAGAAGTTAGCGGGACTTTTCTGTTTAGAACTGGTGACTGGCAATATACTAAATATTGATACGGCTCTAAATACAACAAGGAAAAAATGTTTCCCATTTTTGTTTTGTGTATATTCGTCAGTTATGCTGCGGTCAGGAAGGTTAAATCTTCGATCACTTCAACATAAGCAGATTCTCACTCAGGTTCAAACTTTAGCAGTGACCATTTCTCAAAGAGAAATGTCGGTCTGACATGCGTAAATATTTAACCTGAAAGTTGCACGCACCGTTTTGAAAATATTACGCGGTGAACAGGCAGGACAGAATGAACATATCAGGCTGAGGTATAAAATATTAATAGGTGAGATAAGTGCATTTTCGTTGAAAAAAGCCATGATACATTAACACTGGACGAGTATAGGCATTGCAAGAACACATGATGGATTGCACAGACGCACAGCTACCACGCTTCCACTTCCTCCAGCAGCAGGGAATTACCGACAAGAATGTATACATAACTGTGTTTACGGTGCATTGCATACTTGACTCGGCTCCCATACATGAGTGGTAAACACATCATACAGGCTACGCATCACTTTGTAACGTAATTCAAAACAAAGGGGCTATTATAAAGTATGATTGACCAACTGAGAGTATAGCGTACGGCGCTCCTTACACTTTCAATATCCAATCTTAATGTATTTAATGTTAATTTAAGAAGATGATATGGTCTTTTCTTGGGGTATGTGGCTGAGTTGTTATTCAGATTTTGTTAGGAAATAATCCAGAGGGGGAAACGGAGTATGTTCAGGGCTCCATAATGCTCATTGGGATATATTAAGTAGATAAAGTCGTGCATTATAGAAAACATATTTTTCACTTGATTAATTTACATCCCCATTTCCGTGAACAATCTCAGCCATCGTAACTCATTCATTTTCCCCAACAAATTTGTTTTTTCAATGTCTTTCCTACATTTTCGCATTTACGCATCATAATTATTAATGGTAAAACAACAGCTTTTCGTATGCCACTTAAATAGACTACAATTGGAACTATATGGCTTTGGGGCTGAAAAACGATTCCAGATAGTAACTGTTAGATTCTCTTTCAGAATACGTGTTTTCTCCGTACTGTAAGGGCAGATAAATACACTCACCACACTCCGGGAGTACTGGTCTGCCATAGGCGCGCTGAGTCCCAAGGAGACGCACAGAAGCACGGTACCAGTTACACAAAGCGCCTTGCAAATCATTCTAAATCGGTAACTACAAACGCACTGTCAATAGCAGTCATACGCAATCCAGCCTAGACAAACGCTCACAGAGAAACTGTGAAACTGAAAGACAACCATTGATCTCGCGCCTAACTAATACATTCACTGGGTTGCACCGTGGGCACCGCGCGTATTGTAGCCGCGTGTCATACAAAACGAGTAATCGTTTCCGATATCCTATTCACCAGTTTACGTGCCATCGCCTCATTACCTGCAAAGGAAATTTAATCGGCAACAAACTATATATATTTATGCTATGTTTTCCCTGGGCCGTCTTGTTATTTTGTCTTGCTTCTCCCTGAGGACTAGGCAGGGCAAGAACCAACCGATCAATATAAGAGGAGAGCACTTAGTGGAAAGCTCTCTCTCTCTCTCTCTTTCTCTCTCTCTCTCTCTCTCTCTCTCTCTCTCTCTCACACACACACACACACACACACACACACCAGTCACTCACACTGTATACCCATGCTCACATTCTGTCATTCCTGGTAAAAAAGCGAGGCTTGTTTAGGTGATCAGTGTGGCCTGTTCCGGTATAAACTAAACTACAAACTATGTAAAAAAAATAAAAAAAAATAAAAAAAACTGGCCATTTTCTTTGGAGTAAATGCCTGGTCTGTGGGCTAAAACCTATTCAGTGCACAATACACCAACACACTGCGCCACGTCCTCGATCCAGCCAAGTCACAATGAGGGGAAATGAGGTGAAATTTCACAGCGAAATTTACGGAGGGATAAAAGAGACAAAATTACAATGAAGAATAAATAAATGGAAAAAATTAAGATAAATCACAGATGTGCTGGGCCTGTGCTTTGGGCATTGACAAGCAGCACGCGTTCAACTTGCACTATTCTCCCCAATGAACAGTGGAATTTTGACCTTCAGGTCCCAATATTTAATGTTTAAAGTTTTTTGTTTTGAGGAAACTGGCCCACAGACAGCTTAGTTTAAATATGTTAGAGCAGTCTGTTAGCGTAGCTTCTGTGGTATGAAGTAGCTTGACATACAAGCATGCTTCCAGGACTTCATCATTCATCATTTCATTCACCAGACCCACCTGTAGGCCTGTTCCTGAGTGCCAACTGGCAGAGGATGGGCTTGAATCCATCCTGGGCTGTGAACCAATCACATACCCTTACAGAATGGAATATACTGCAATGTATTGCATATACCTGCATGTTTTTTTGTGTGTGTTTTTTAAGAATATAATAAATACATTTTATATTAATATATATTTTAAATATATTGCAATATCCGAAAGTCCCAATAATGAGTAATTTGGCTGAATTCTGTGAAGCATTGCAATACATTGATAATATAATTTTATATATTGCATTGATAATATATTTTATATATATTTTATATGTAAATGTCTAGCAAACTTTAGTCAATGCCGCACACTTTTCACACTGCTCACAAGAGCCCTGTAATCCTGCTAAGGAGAGCTATTCAAACCCTCTGTTTCATCCACAATTCGTTAAAACCAAATAATTTAACCTGAAAGTCTGTTATTTCATATATATATATATTTATTTTCAGCAAAAAAATGTTAACTGTAAAATGTAAACTGTGGCATAAACAGAGTATTGTTCGTACAGCAACAGAAGAGGAAACGCATGAGGACGATGAAAGCATACAGACTCATCTGACTGATTAAAAGTCCTGTGCGTAAATATGGGGGGAATTCATTCATCATGACACACAGCTATTTCTGACACAATGTGGCCTTGAACCATCCAGCAATAGACAGCTGATGAAGAACAATTACCAGATAATTATAATCTCAATTATGGTATTATGGTTAGACTTAAAACCAGCACACATTTGGGGCGGGAAGGGGGGGTTACTGATTGGAAGATGCCACTGTACACAATATTGTAAACATGTAATACAAAACTTCACATCTTAAAAAGTCCCAAAATGCAACAGTCAACCTGCCCTTAATCTCCTTCCCACCATTCTTCATTCAGAAATAAAAAAAAAAAAAGACGGGTGCGGGTTTCGGACGAAAGATAAGGGATGAATGAGTGGATTGAAGAATGAAAGGACGGAGGAGATGTGAAGCACACCAGTGAGTGAGATAGAGTGCTAATTTCGGAGGGGCAGGGGGCAGGGGGCAGGGCTCACGGAGGCCATTTCGTGCTTTCCGTGAATAATGAATCGCACAGGAAACCCCCCGCCGCGAATGAAAATAAGCGCAGCATTGTCTGAATAAAAATACCGAGAGGATGTTTACGGTGATGTTATGGGGGTAATAGAGAGAACGAAGAAATGGAACACTTGTGTGAAAACAAATTTAGGAGCCGCTGTTCATTTCCTTACACAGATTAAGCCCTGATTATACACACTCTCAGAAATAATGGTATAGTGAAGGTACATTTTCATTCTTTAAGGTACAAATACGCCAAATTACAGTTCATTGGTACCTTCTACAAGAAGAAAATGTACAAATTAATTATTATGAAACCAATGGCTTGGGGTACAATATAATGTGCTCCAATGACAACCTTTTTAAGCACGTTTCGTACATTTTTTCCTGAGAGCGCACATTTGATTACAGAGCTGTTTGGTTTTTGTCCTCATTTGTTTTAAAATCAACAACTTTTTTTGATTCCTCTCTATCAACATCCTGGCCGGCTCTTTCCAATAATGTTTGAAAAACCTGTACTGTGTGTTCCAGGTGTAAGAACACAAGGACAAGTGGACTTTCAGAGACTCAAATTGGAAATAACATGTTAACACTCCTTCCAACAGTTGTTTTTGCAGTCTACTTCACTTTGCATTACTCAGGCTATTTGCTTAGCAGATACGGCCAAATGTCTCATCCCAACAGCACAGTGTCCCCATCACTGCACTGGGGCATTGGTTTTTATTTGACCAGAGGGAAGATCGCCTCCTACTGGCCCACCAATATAACCTCCGGTGGAAACTTGGGCCTTATAGTCTGGTATCTGTTAAAGCACTGTTCTAGTGCGTGGATGGGCCCCACAGTGTGGTGTCAAATCTGCTCAGTGCCAGTGCCCGTGCCAGTGCCAACTACGGCTGGCACAACTGGCTCTAGCGTCGCCCCGGGATACGGGAGGGCTTCGGTCGGTCACGACGACAGCGTGTCGTCGTGCGCCAGCGGCCTCGGCCGGTCGGTCGGGCGTTGGCGGCCGGCCAGCGCGCGCGAGCCAAAGCTGCGGTGTGATAAGAAGCAGCTGCTACGCTAATGCGCCGCGCGAGAGAGCGCAGGCTCGTGTGCACTCCCTCAGATCGATACAGGAAGCGGTGGAAATGGACACTGATGAATATGAGTGGGCACTGCGAACTGGGAGCTGAAACAGCAGGAAATCACTCTAACAGAGTACGACAACTAATAATGGACGCTAACTTCATTTGTAGAGCGAGATCGTTTCCTACCAGCTGCTCAAAGCAGTTTATAAGTATATGTAAGGAAAATAAACAGAGCAAAGACAAGAAAGATTGAATACAAAACCCTTTTAATAGTTACAAGTTTTTAAAAATGGGTTTTGAAATGCCTAGTCATACATGATTTGACTCCATTAATGTGACTGCAGAAGCGTGTCTATTAAAATAACTTAATGTGTATCAGTTGAATAGACTCTATTAAAGTGAGACTTTTTGAAATGTAAATTTGGATACCTTCTTTTTTGACTGTGGTACATCACATGACAAATAAAATAAGTACCTTCAACCAGTTAGCGCATAAATAGACTATCTCTTCGGCAGTAAATATTGTCCCACTGAGTTTTAACATTGTTGTGTGGCCTTAGTGTTGAAGTATGGAGATGGCTGGGGGTCAGTCTGTATGGATGCCTCCTGGTGGTCAGTGGTGTGGGGTACAGACACACAGTCATTTATAGTGCTTGTCAGTGGTGTGGGGTACAGACACACAGTCATTTCTAGTGCTCTGTCAGTGGTGTGGGGTACAGACACACAGTCATTTCTAGTGCTCTGTCACTGGTGTGAGGTACAGACATACACAGTCAGTTCTGGTGCTCTGTAAGTGCTGTGAGGTACAGACACACACAGTCAGTTCTGGTGCTCTGTCAGTGGTATGGGATACAGACACACAGTCAGTTCTGGTGCTCTGTCAGTGGTGCAGGGTACAGACACACACAGTCAGTGCTGCTCCTATCTCTCACAGAAGGAATACTCTGCCTTGTGGTGCATTATCAGCTTGTTGTTGGCAAAGTAGAAGCTGTCTGACTTGGTCTCAAACGGACTGGCGATCATCTCTTCCACTGTTGGGGGGTCGGAGGTAAGCGGGGGGGTCCGGAGGTAAAGGACATTGTGGGAAACAGGATGAACATGGGAGGGAAGGAGGGAAAGGGTGGGAAGATGAAGAAAGAAAAGAGATTTAATCTGCTTTTACTGGCAATGACACATTCAGACCTATTTTCAGTAACCATATTTTGTAGCACATGGCAGACTACTTTCTGACAAATGAGTGTGAGCATACACCGACATATCAACACACACCTGTGTGAGCGTCCAGCTCAGGTAGGGTGTAAATACTGAGGTAAACACACACCTGTGTGCGAGTGAAGCTCAGGTAGGTTGTAAATACTGAGGTAAACACACACCTGTGTGAGCGTCCAGCTCAGGTAGGGTGTAAAGACTGAGGTAAACACACACCTGTGTGAGCGTCCAGCTCAGGTAGGGTGTAAATACTGAGGTAAACACACACCTGTGTGAGCGTCCAGCTCAGGTAGGGTGTAAATACTGAGATAAACACACACCTGTGTGAGCGTCCAGCTCAGGTAGGGTGTAAATACTGAGATGGTAAATGGTAAATGGACTGCATTTATATAGCGCTTTTATCCAAAGCGCTTTACAATTGATGCCTCTCATTCGCCAGAGCTGTTAGAGGTTAGGGATTAGGTGTCTTGCTCAAGGACACTTCGACATGCCCAGGGCGGGGTTTGAACTGGCAACCCTCCGACTGCCAGACAATCGGTCTTACCTCCTGAGCTATATCGCCCCTAACACACCTGATAAACACACACCTGTGTGAGCGTCCAGCTCAGGTAGGGTGTAAATGTGCTCGCAGGTATTCCTGCTGTAGGGGATACAGAAGCCGATCTCAAAGTCGAAGGTCTTGAGGAGCTGATCTCTGAAGTAATGCCTCTCTATCAGCCTGAACCTGTTCACAGCCTTCCCCCCTACAGTGAACTCCAGCCTGAGAGAGAAGTGAATAAGTCTTTAATACACACAGACACACAGACACACACACACACGGACACACACACCCATACTCACACACACACACACACACACACACACACACACACACACACATACTCACACATATACAGGCACATGCACACAAGCACATGTACTCACGCATACACACACACACACACACACACCCTCACAAATACACATACTCACACATATACACGCACATGCACACATTCGCGCACGCACACAGACACACACATCACAGCCTGTAAAGCATGGTTCAGACAGATGCAGAGCATGCTGGGACTTACGTGGCTCCGATCTCCCTCAGTGTGAGAAATGCAGGGCTGAAGTGATACTGAATGAACCTTCCGACATCCTGTTCCATCACATCTTTAATTTCTGCAAGAGAAATATGTGTGTGCATGTGTGTGTGAGCACGTGTGTGTGTGGGTGTGTGTGTGCGCGCATTTGTGAGTGTGTGTGTGTGTATGTGTGAGTGTTTGTGTGTATGTGGGGTTGAGCGTTTGTGTGTGTGTGTTTGTGTGTGCACGTGTGAGTGTGTCGGCGCATGTGTGTGTGTGAGAGAGAGAGAGAGAGAGATGTTTAGTAATGGAGGCAGCTGGCTGACTGGGCACTATAATATTATATAATACAAAACAACTTGAAATGTACAAATAAAATGAGTGAAATTGTAAGTGATAAATGAGGGGGCTGCTGGATGGCTCACTCAGTTAAAGCACCCTGCTCTGGTGCATGGATGAGCCTCAAGGACTCGAATGGAATCCAGAGCGTGTCAGTGCCGACTATGACAGGTAGCTTTATAGGGCGACGTGCAATTGCTGACTGGTACGGGAGGGGTCAGCCAAGGGAGGGATCAGTCAGTTAGGGTTCCACATTTCATTGCTCTCTAGCACCCCCTGCTGGTTCATTGTGCACCAATGGACTGCAGGCTAAAACGGATTATGAAGGGTTATAAAGACGATAGTGAATGGCCTTCCTCATACTCCACTCTATGTGAGCTTATCTGTTGTCTGTGGTATGCAAAGAAGTAGCTGGCGATACCATATGCTTCTGAGGAGAACCATGGATGTCTTTACTCTCCTGAAACGGCAGTGGGGGTCAAGCTATGATGCAGCTGCGATTGCAGATGATTGGCCGTTCCACACTAAAATCTTTTAAAAGTGTTGGATAATGCAATGTAATATATCTGATATATTTCATGACTTTGAAAGTATAAATGCTTTAGTCTGCCAAGAATTGATGCTGTCATATTATATGACAACTAGAGGGCAGTGATGTACCACTGTATTTTACAAAGACCGTCACTTTCAATGCTTGACTGTGCTGCATGTGGGGCACTTTTTAAATTCCAGCTCTGGAACTGTGCAGTTATTGTGCTGAGTTGGGACATTTCATTGGCAGCTGGGAGACTGCAGGTAGCCCAACTGACCAATCATCTGAACCATGACACAGGGACAGCCCAATCAGATGAACCGAAGGCTAATTGTGACCTGAATTGGACAGACAGACAGTTTAAAAAATTACATGTATTTCTGTGGATGTGATCATTTCTTTATAATATTATTGGACATACCTTCCTCATACCCAATTTTCCTTTTCCCTCAAAAAAAGATCTGAATTGACAACCGAGTTAAGCTGAGTCTTCAAATCAGCCTGAGTGCCCAGTTATGTTATGAAGTATCTGGAATTTAAATTTGTGAGTAAGATGTTGCTTATGTGCAAAGGTGTTTATAGCATGCATTTTTTCTAGCCACTGTAATATCTGTATATAAGTTGAACGGAATCAGTGAAGTATACTTAATCTCTTAACATGCTAAGCAAGCTCTATGCCCTGAAACTGCTCTTTCATGCAAACAGGTTTAACATAACATTCTGTAGGAAAAATATGCTTAAATAGATATTTTTCTCATTGGGACAGACACACACACACGCACACACACACACACACAGGTACAAACACACAGGCATTCAGAGACACACGCACCTGTCGGACAGTGCCTTTTGAGGTCCAGTATAAGGGCCCCGGAGCCCAAATCTCTGATTTTGAAGCGAGAGAAGGCGATGGTGTAGATGTTGTCCTCCGGAGAGCACAGGTAATCTGCTCCACAAGCACACACATAATTAAAGCAAAATTTGAGGTGAAACATATCTCTGCATTTTAGAAAACAAAACAAAAGAGAAAAAAAAACTCAGAAGTTCCAAGTTGCTAAAGATATTCCAACGTCTCAGAGGCTACAAGCATCGAACATTTTGGGTAGAGAGAGAAACAATGACAGTTCAGTGGAAACACGTGTCAGCTTACAATGTTGGCTCCTTCATTGACAAGAACCTGTTATAAACGGTGCGTCCATTACTGCCGTTGGTGTGTGTGTGTGTGTGATTTCACCAAGTGGCTTACAGTATATAGGCTATATTCATGTTATCCAGCTAACTTAACTTGAAACCTGAGTTTTTGCGAATTTGGGCTTACGACACTGCTGCCCCGATAACTATTTTGGCTAAAGCAGTGAACTCGCTTCATGAAATCCTGAATTTGTCCCAAAACTTCAACAAACTAATCAGGCTAACTGCGGTTAGCTGCTTTGCCATGTCAAACAGGACCCTTGAAATACAGAGGCTGGCTAAATTTGGTGATATTAAACTTAAAAATTATGCATTTCCAAATAGATGAGCTAATATATTAATTAATTTAAAGAAATTACTTTATTAATGATAATGATTCAGGAATGAAACAAAAACTGCATGTACAGAGGGTTCTCAAAACCACACTTCAAACATAGTGCATGACAATGCGTTTCATTAATCAGAGCTAAAAGTGTGTGTGCTTGTTTTTGCATCATTAAGAGGGATGTAAACTCACCGGAAGTGTAGGCAGTCAGTCTCAGGACATGATTCGGGGTGATGGAGTCATCACTGTCCAAAATGTCTGCCACCTCCCCAGCTCCCTCTCCAGAGATCAGCCCGTTCCATTCCTCCATGTCCTGCTCTCCTTCCTCCCCTCTCCCTGCCTGTCCTTCCATCCCTCGTTCCTCATCTATTTCGGTCGAGGCTTCTCCCTCTTCCTTGCTGTCTCTCTCTGTTCCTTCCATGTTCTCCATTCCTCATTCTCTCGCAGTCGATCTGTGCCTGTGGGTCATTTACACAAAGCTCACCGAAATCTGGACCAAGTCACCCTCTCTCTCCGTGTTAATAGACTGGAAGGTTCATTGCAGTCAGAGTGTGCAGGCTGTATTCTAGATATACTCACTATTTCACACTGTCCCTCTGCGACTCATCCAGATTAAATTAATCTGATGCTGTTAATCTGAGTTAATCCCCAATTAACCACAGAGACAAAAGACTACGGTGGCACATGAGGGTCAAAAGACATAGAAGCCTTGCTTATCATACCTAGAGTGCTCTCTGGTAACTAATTCACACAAACAACCAAAAACGGCAAAATTTCACCAGAGCACCGGTCACTACCCTTATCATAATCACCAGGCCGGGACACAGCCATAAACAGATGCCAGATTATTACAACAGCCAGTGTCTGGTGTTTTTGCACATTTACTGCTTGGATGCTGTGGTTTTATCTTTATCAACAGCAAGATTAAACAAACCTTATCTTAAGTTCAGACGGGGTTCTTGAGCAGTGTACCTACATTACACTATATTATAGGCATTTAGCAGATGCCCTTATCCAGAGCAATTTGCACAACTTTTTACAAAGCATTTACATTGTATCCATTTATACCGTAGGATATTTACTGAAGCAACACAGGTTAAATACCTTGCTCACAGGTACAATGGCAGCGTCCTACCTGGGAATGGAACCTGTGACCTTAAGGTTCCTTACCCATTATACTACACTGCTGCCCCACTGCTGTGTACCTGTCTGATAATCTAGATACTCTGTAGTCTGTATGCGAGTGTAATCTAGATACTCTGTAGTCTGTATGCGAGTGTAATCTAGATACTCTGTAGTCTGTATGCGAGTGTAATCTGGATACTCTTCTGTAGTTTGTGAGTGTAATCTGGATACTCTGAAGTTTGTGAGTGTAATCTGGATACTCTGTAGCCTGTATGTGAGTGTAATTTGATACTCTGTAGTCTGAGCGCGAGTGTAATATGATACTCTGTAGTCTGTATGTGAGTGTAATCTGATACTCTGTAGTCTGAGTGCAAGTGTAATATGATACTCTGTAGTCTGTATGAGTGTAATCTGATACTCTGTAGTCTGTATGTGACTGTAATCTTGATACTCTGTAGTTTGTGAGTGTAATCTGGATACTCTGAAGCTTGTGAGTGTAATCTGGATACTATGTAGCCTGTATGTGAGTGTAATCTCATACTCTGTAGCCTGTATGTGAGTGTAATCTCATACTCTGTAGTGTGTATATGAGTGTAATCTGGATACTCTGTAGCCTGTATGTAAGTGTAAATGTCACTTAAAAACTGAGAAACAAGATGAGTCAACTCAAAGTTTCCTTTGTGTCTTTCTCACATCATAGAGCACTGAGAGCACTGGATACACCACATCCTGTCATGCTTTGCAATGTGCAAGAACGGCCCTTAGTTGCCATGGTATCAATCAGTTCCTCTCCTGACGTCAGCCTGGTTGGACGTATAGCGGTGCGGTATTTCCCAGAATGCAACAAGTTTGTCTCAAGAAGCAAGTGAAGAAATTATGGACAATACATACAAGACACGTCAAAATGAAAGGGCACAATAAACTGGTACGTGCTGTTCTTTTCGCTATCAGAAGTGTTTGAACTGATGTTGGGGACAGGTGGTTGATGACGGGTCTGTTGGTAGTTATGCGGCTCATATCAAATCCCAGTTTACTGTAAACTCATGACGTACCAGACCGCATTGCTTAATCAGAACAGACAGGAAGGAATTAAACATGTTGCTTCTACAGAGAGACTGGCTGCCAAATGTTCAAAAAATTAAAGCACATAGCATTACATTACTACAGACAGAAGCTGTATTGAGCAGAACAACGAAGGAAAAGCAGAACTGAAACTGGGACATAGTAGAGAATCCGTGCGTTTTTTATTTCAATGCGAACAAAAACACTGAACCACTAGATGGCGCTACTGGGGATAGTAAGCATTACAAATGCAGTTCAGTTCAGTTTTTTGCATTCAAGACCAGAATACTGGAGGTAAGTCTCACTTGGTCTTCAGCTTCTGGAGGCATCAGGTACAGATACCATTGAGCCCCTCTAATGATCATCCATGTGCAGGTGGCCTTTGCAGGTGCATAGGTGACAGGTGTGCTGCCTGCTGGGTGGGGGTTTAAGTTTTCTGTGGGTCTGCCATCCAGGTGAAATGGTCGCTGTCTGTGGAGCTAAAGCACCTCAGGTGGATGGAGGGTCAGGCTCAGTCTAGGATTCATTACACAGTGATGTATTACACCAGTCAGTAAGGACTCAGTCTGGGATTCATTACACAGTGATGTATTACACCAGTCAGTAAGGACTCAGTCTGGGATTCATTACACAGTGATGTATTACACCAGTCAGTAAGGACTCAGTCTGGGATTCATTACACAGTGATGTATTACACCAGTCAGTAAGGACTCAGTCTGGGATTCATTACACAGCGCACTATTACACCAGTCAGTGAGGACTCAGTCTGGGATTCATTACACTCTGCTGTATTACACCAGTCAGTGAGGACTCAGTCTGGGATTCATTAAACTCTGCTGTATTACATCAGTCAGTGAGGACTCAGTCTGGGATTCATTACACAGTGCTGTATTACAACCAGTCAATGAATAAGATGCATTTTAGTAATGGCTGCTTCTTCTGTCGCTCACAGATGATGAGGGCACTGTATCTGCTCCTGCCATTTCCTCTTCTCCTCGCCATTCCTGTTTCTGCTTCCCACAATGCAACGGCAGAGCCCCACATTGGGAGCGCAACCGTGACTGTGCAGGGTGTCACAGCTGGTGGGGTGACAGACCAGCTGAATGCTCCGATCACGGAAACAGAGGACTATTCAGCCGCACAAGCACTAGCCTTGCTGGACAGGGAAACGACCAATGCAATAGAGCACAGAGATGAAGGTTTTGAAAGAGATTTCAACAGCCATAACACAACATCAGGAAACTCTTACATTACGGCGAATGTAATAAGTGGGCAGGCAACCCGGGAAGACGGCGCCTGGTACACAACTCCACCAAATCTCAGGACTGAAGAATCACAAAACGATATGACTGGGAAGACTGTATCACACAACACATACAAAATGGAGTGGCCAACCAAAAGCACCTCGACCACTGATCCTTTTCCCAGCAACACAGAGTTACACAACAACAGTGCTGTCAGAGACGGTGATTTAAATAATACAGCCATATGGGCCGATGGTGCGAATACCTCAACGATGCCTCCGCACACTGAGACAGATTTCAACAGCACCGTTACACGCACGTACAGAGACTCATACCCAGCTGTGCACGAGGAGCATGTAACAGACTCATATCCAACTGTGGACAAGGAGAATGTAACAGACTCATATCCAACAGTGCATGAAGAGAATGTAACAGACTCATATCCAACAGTGCATGAAGAGAATGTAACAGACTCATATCCAACTGTGGATGTGGAGAATGTAACAGACTCATATGCAACTGTGCAGGAGGGGAATGTAACAGACTCATATCCAACTGTGGACAAGGAGAATGTAACAGACTCATATCCAACAGTGCATGAAGAGAATGTAACAGACGCATATCCAACTGTGGACAAGGAGAATGCAACAGACTCATATGCAACAGTGCATGAAGAGAATGTAACAGACTCATATCCAACTGTGCATGAAGAGAATGTAACAGACTCATATCCAACTGTGCATGAAGAGAATGTAACAGACTCATATCCAATTGTGGACAAGGAGAATGTAACAGACTCATATCCAACTGTGCAGGAGGGGAATGTAACAGACTCATACCCAGCTGTGCAGGAGGGGAATGTAACAGACTCACATCCAACTGTGCAGGAGGGGAATGTAACAGACTCATATCCAGCTGTGCAGGAGGGGAATGTAACAGACTCATACCCAGCTGTGCAGGAGGAGAATGTAACAGACTCATATCCAACTGTGCAGGAGGGGAATGTAACAGACTCATACCCAACTGTCCAGGAGGGGAATGTAACAGATTCATATCCAACTGTGCAGGAGGGGAATGTAACAGACTCATACCCAGCTGTCCAGGAGGGGAATGTAGCAGACTCATACCCAAATGTGCAGGAGGGGAATGTAACAGACTTGTGTACAAACAAGAACAAGACAACCCAAGACAAACCATCGTTCCCCTCTGCACACCGCAAACTGATCTGCTTCATCACTCTGTGGGTTCTGGGAGTGACCGCAACAGTCTTCCTATGGGTCACCGTGTTCCTGGGGGTTCGACTCTCAATCCAGAGGAAGAGGAAGAGGGGCGGCGTGGACGAAGAGGAGACGAGGGGAGCGGAGCAACGGGGGACGAGCCTCTGGCTTCGGCCCACGGGGACGGCGGAGGAAAGGGCGGAGTTTTGGTACGCCAACGGGTCCTGCGCCGCTCCGGGAGGCACGGGGCCAAACGAGCGGAGAGAGAGGAGGACCGGAGAGGGGGACGAAACGAGAAGGAAGGAGAGAGAGACCGAGGACCTCTGGGTCCAGCCCAAAGTGACGCTGGCAGAAATAACTGAGTTTTGGTACGCGCACGGGAAAGCCAAACAGGACGAGGACAGTGAGCAACTATGAGAGAGAGACAGGACGAGCCGCAATAGTTCTGTTTGGATTTAGGAACTACCGTCAGTTTTTTATATATGAAAAGTTGTGTAAAAGTTGTGTAAGTCGCTCTGGATAAGATTGTCTGCTAAATGCCTGTAATGTAAATGTAAATGTTATATAGATAATCTTTGTACAGAACTAGTCTCCAACTATTTGATTTCCTTTTTTTAATTAACAAAAGAAATGCTGACCAAAAACCATGAGGTTATATGAGTGGTTTACAAACAAAAGATAAAAAAAATATTTAAAAATATATCTATGTGTGTTTGTGTGTATTTCAAGCATAGATGCTGTCATAATGTTAATAGTTTTAGTAGAATACTGACAGTACACCATGTTACATTATACTGGCAAAGAAATGACTGTATCACACTGTTATCATGCACACACACCCACACACACTGACATAAATAACATCAGCAATGTCCAACACATCCATATCCTAACAGGAGAGGCTCAGCTGGGAGGATATGAAGAGGTGTACAAAGAACGTTCATGCATGTGAGCTGTTTGTTAAGATAAACCTTTTGTGCATATGTGTACGTGCACATGTGCATGTGTGTGTATGTGTGTGTGTGGGGTGTGTGTGTGTGCATGCCAGTGTGTGTATGTGTGTGTGTGCATGCCTGTGTGTGTGTGTGTGTGTGTGTGTGCATGCCTGTGTGTGTGTGTGTGTGTGTGTGTGTGTGTGTGTGTGTGTGTGTGTGTGTATGTATGTGTATGTGTATGTGTGTGTGCGTGTGTGTGTGTGTGTGCATAGGGGTGAAGGGCATAGGGATGACAGTGAAAGGGGGGAAGTGTAGTGTACAAATATTAGGAAAGACCCTGCAATAGGAAGAGCATGTGGGCCTATTGCAAAACCCACAGGGAGGGGAGTGGCAGAGAAGAAACAACTCAGCACACCCAGATCGTGAGATATTAAAAGGACTGTCTGAATGTTAAAGTCCTGGTCTGAATGACGTGACATTAAAGGGATGGTCTGAATGACTAAATATAAAAGGGATGGTCTAAAAGTGATATTAAATGAATATTTCACTTTGGTGTACTGTGGGATGTACTGAATGAAGTGATAGTAAAGGGATGGTCTGAGTTACATAATGTTAAAGGGATGGTCTGAGTTAAGTGATATTAAAGGGATGGTCTGAGTTAAGTGATATTAAAGGGATGGTCTGAGTTAAGTGATATTAAAGGGATGGTCTGAGTTACATGATGTTAAAGGGATGGTCTGAGTTAAATGATGATAAAGGGATGGTCTGAGTTACATGATGTTAAAGGAATGGTCTGAGTTACATGATGTTAAAGGAATGGTCTGAATGAAGTGATATTAAAGGGATGGTCTGAGTTACATGATGTTAAAAGGATGGTCTGAGTTACATGATGTTAAAGGAATGGTCTGAATGAAGTGATATTAAAGGGATGGTCTGAGTTACATGATGTTAAAGGGATGGTCTGAGTTAAGTGATATTAAAGGGATGGTCTGAGTTACATGATGTTAAAGGGATGGTCTGAGTTACATGATGATAAAGGGATGGTCTGAGTTACATGATGTTAAAGGAATGGTCTGAGTTACATGATGTTAAAGGGATGGTCTGAGTTAAGTGATATTAAAGGGATGGTCTGAGTTACATGATGTTAAAGGGATGGTCTGAGTTAAATGATGATAAAGGGATGGTCTGAGTTACATGATGTTAAAGGAATGGTCTGAGTTACATGATGTTAAAGGAATGGTCTGAATGAAGTGATATTAAAGGGATGGTCTGAGTTACATGATGTTAAAGGGATGGTCTGAGTTAAATGATGATAAAGGGATGGTCTGAATGAAGTGATATTAAAGGGATGGTCTGAGTTACATGATGTTAAAGGGATGGTCTGAGTTAAATGATGATAAAGGGATGGTCTGAGTTACATGATGTTAAAAGGATGGTCTGAGTTACATGATGTTAAAGGAATGGTCTGAATGAAGTGATATTAAAGGGATGGTCTGAGTTACATGATGTTAAAGGGATGGTCTGAGTTAAATGATGATAAAGGGATGGTCTGAGTTACATGATGTTAAAGGAATGGTCTGAGCTACATGATGTTAAAGGAATGGTCTGAGTTACATGATGTTAAAGGAATGGTCTGAATGAAGTGATATTAAAGGGATGCTCTGAGTTAAGTGATATTAAAGGGATGGTCTGAGTTAAGTGATATTAAAGGGATGCTCTGAATGATGTAATAATACAGGGTTAGTCTGAATAAAGTGATATTAAAGGAATAGTCTCAATGAAGCAATATTAATGGTGCTACATCTAACTATTTAATGTAGAAAATAAAGGCATCTATAGAGTTTGCAGAAAGATACAGAGCAAAAGTATTGCTATTCCTAGAAAAAAAATCATATAGAGCCATGACAACAAAAATAGTTACACTGTCCAAATACTTACAGACTGCACTGTATGTCTGCATAAAACACAACATGCATACACACAAACACACATAGATGTATCCCCTAGCAAACAAACACACACGCAAGTATATTATTCTCACACATCAACACAGTCGCACCCATTTGGTCAACACCTGTATCAATTACTTGTCTGGATGAGGTCCATGTGCACACACATGGCTAACTTTACCCCAACGAAACCAAAGGAGGAAGGAGTAATAATGGTAAAACGATGACAGAAAAAGCATGAAATACAAAGTTGCATATTACTGCCAAGAAGTGAAATCTGTAATCTTGCCCCATACCCCTCACTGATCACCGCCCCGCCCACTATATTCAGGAAAAAACAGAGTGCCTGAATTAGGGTGTGTGACTTTTGGTGCCTGAAAGTGAGAGAGAAAGAGCAGAAGATGAGTGTGGACACACCCTGCAGTGTTCCTGTGAGATAAACCACTATGACAGTCAAAGAGGTTTCAAACTGACAACTTTATATCTTCATTCTTCAAAGTTAGGACACAGACATGAAGGTAAGGAATTTTATTCTAAATTTTTGAGTGACAATAGTAATGACATAGACTGGGAGGATTTTAATGTTTTTGAATAGAAGCCAGCTATTGATGTGTTATGCAGAGGAAACTACACTGAGTGTTTATGGGCACAGCCAGAGGAACACAGACTGGGAGGATTTTAATGTTTTTGAATAGAAGACAGCTATTGATGTGTTATGCAGAGGAAACTACACTGAGTGTTTATGGGCACAGCCAGAGGAACACAGTGGAGATACATCATGTACAGTGTTGATATTTTTTCACTGTAAAAACAACATTTCTCACCTTTAAAAGGCTATTCCATTTGCTGGGTGTAGTTCTACTTTTCTTTTTTGTAATAATTTTCTTTCATTGTTTGTAAATGTAATCTACAAAATTACTCAACAGACTGCAACACAGTAAAAACAGATCATGTAAAATGCATTCAATGCACTGTTTGCTACATCAACACCACACATTTTCCTATACAAATTTCATTATTTAGGAAATTTACAGTAATTTCCTCCCTCTCTATTTAAGATTTCTGCTGAATTTCATTCTTCTTTGCGACAATCTCTGACCACCTGCTCAAAAGAGATGAGAAAGTAAGAGGAACCAGCACACAAAGTGAGACAGGAAGGAAAGGGAAGTAACCTGAGCTTCTGAGTTCACCCTTGTCCAAGACACTTGGAGGAACACAGAAAAGGGAGGAGTGTTTGCAAGAGCACTGCAGACTCATCTCTCAGCTGAACCTGGACTAAAACAGAAAGGAAGATCAGCAGAGTACCTTTGATAATTGATTGACCAGGATACAAAATACCTGAACCAAGGATACTGGAAAAGGAAAAAGAGAAGATGCAAAAATACATGTATGCCTAATGCCACCATTAATTACTGTATATGCCTTGCTCAGTAAATCTTTAACAACATTTAGCAGAAACATTTGTAATATAAGGAGCCAATTCTAAATATTTCACAAACCACTTTTTTACTTACTCTGAACTCAAACTAAAATTAAAGTGAAATGAAAAGAAGATGATTTAAAATCATACAACTTTCCCTTTAAAGTCAGTCAGCAGAAGAGATCTTCTAAACCCTTCTAGAACCAGCATCATCTTTGGACCTGCCTTATAAACTGTGCTAAAATCACCAAGATGGTGGTGCGTGGACTTATGTTACATGCTTTGCTGCTCTCCCTCTCCTTCTTCCCAATCTTTACCCAGAATTCTTCACCTGTCAATTCATTGGCATCAGCCACTGATAATCCAGGTAATCCTGAAACAACTGGTATCACTGAACCTTATTTTAAATCCACCACTGATAATCCAGGTGATCCTGAAACAAAAAATGTCACTGAACCTTATTTAGAATCCACCACTGATAATCCAGGTGATCCTGAAACAACAAGTGTCACTGAACCTTATTTTGAATCCACCACAGATAATGTAGGTGATCCTGAAACAACACGTATCACTGAACCTTATTTTGAATCCACCACTGATAATCCAGGTGATCCTGAAACAAAAAATGTCACTGAACCTTATTTAGAATCCACCACTGATAATCCAGGTGATCCTGAAACAACAAGTGTCACTGAACCTTATTTTGAATCCACCACAGATAATGTAGGTGATCCTGAAACAACACGTATCACTGAACCTTATTTAGAATCCACCACAGATAATGTAGGTGATCCTGAAACAACACGTATCACTGAACCTTATTTAGAATCCACCACAGATAATGTAGGTGATCCTGAAACAACACGTATCACTGAACCTTATTTAGAATCCACCACAGATAATGTAGGTGATCCTGAAACAACACGTATCACTGAACCTTATTTAGAATCCACCACTGATAATCTCAATGATCCTGAAACAACACGTATCACTGAACCTTACTTAGAATCCACCACAGATAATCCGGGTGACCCTGAAACTAGCCGTGGACAGAAAAGCCCCATCACACCCAAAATGGCTAATGCTAATGCTAATCGTAATGCTCGTAGAGATCAAGTACTCCTCCCCGTGGTGGTGGTGGCTGTGATGGCCTGTTTCATCGTGGTCATTGGCCTACTTCTCTTGGCCTGGAAATCCAAGAGGAGGGGAAGCAGGGAGGAGGAGGCCTGGGCAGGGCCAGTGAAGCTGGGGGAGCGGGCGGGGGGGGGCCAGGGAGCCGAGGAGGTGGCGGTGGAGGGAGGCGGGGGCGGGGGGGACGAGGGAGGGGCATTGCTGGGCACGTTCAAGGTGCCGCCGGAGAACGGAGTGGGAAGTCCAGGGACGAAGGAAGCGAGGAAGTGGGAGATGGAGCGTCCTCTGATGTACATAGACGAGGATGAAGCGGATCCTTCAGTCTTCCTCTACCCCGCCATCTCTCCCTCAGGCCCATCGTGGGACAACTCGGAGCAGCCGGATATCTACCTGACCACCGCAGTGTAGCGCAAAACGTCCATGGATCGACCTATCGACCCATTGTCAGAGGTTTCAATTAGCAATATGCAGAACCGTAGCTTGTGCCGATTCTTTGACCGCATTTGGGGAAGGGTGGGTTGGGGGTGAGGTGTGCAGGGAACCATTGGCGGAACAGTCCAATAAAGAGTCCAGTATTCTTCTTAATGTACTTGTTTTAATCTGCTTGCCATTAAAAAAAAAACATTTGGCCATTATATTTGGCAATTAAGTTTTCAATATATCTAAATGTGTCGAAGACTTTACACAAATAGATGTTTTCACAGTAGCAAAAGTCAATTTTTTGTTTATGGAAAATGTTGCATTTATTTTATATTGAAGTTTTCATAGAAATATTTCCTACTGTGGTGTGAGGTTTATGTGCTAAATAATTTCACCATTTCAGTGTGTAAAAGGGTTTGAGAATATTGCTGTAATGATGTGCACTTTCCAAAATGTTCAGGATAACAGACATTTTTTTCTTCCAAAGGATGGAAATCAGCCTATATCACTGCTGTACAGTAGGGATGTAATTGTTCTCTGAACCAACGGTACGATTTATATCATGATACAGATTTCACTGTTTGGTATGTACTGGGGGGGGTGGGGCTCATGGGGACTTACATTAATAAAAAGTTCGCTGTTTATTTTCAATGAAATAACAAGACTTTTTTTTATTAACAAGACATGTCTCAAAGAATTTGCTATATGTTTCATATCCATAGTCTTATATTTACATACAGACTATTTTACCAACTAAATCTGCTGGGAGAAAACGGTGCAACTATCATTTAGCAAATGTGTCAATCATGAGATACAGTGATTTTCCCCTTCCAGAGATCGCTGGTCTTTAAAATGCAGGACATTTACAAAATCTTTAAAAAAAAATTTTTTTTAGAGATTTACTCATGTTCTGATAATTACAATTTTTTTGCCATAATATGCTAACCAACAATAATAACACAAATTAAAGCCGCAAGCGGCGTTGGGAGGGGTCCAAGCATTGGCACCATCGCGCCCCCTATGGAGCGATTTAAGAATGGCTTTGTCCTCATGATCATATGCCTTCACCCAACATATCTACTGAATATCATGATGATTGTATAAAATATTGATGACTTGCGGCCAATTTTGAGCTAAGAGACGCTGTCGGATGACTTAGTTACGTCGCCATGGATGTGTCCGGGCCGCTTCCCGTCAAGGCCCTTACTATGTCGTAACACTTAGATGGCATGTCGTAACACTTTGATGGTCCGGCGTGTATGCACAGCTGCAGCGTTTCTGCGCCGCAACTAAAAAAGGTGTCACACTAGTGTTGTCACGATACCAAAATCTTGACTTTGATAGTGATACCAGGTTTAGTATTACGATACTCAATACTGAAATGATATTTGAAACTTAAACGATGCTAATTAGATACTCGGTACCTAACGATACTGAAATTACCTTAATAGATCAGAAACATAATGTCCACAAAGGTTGACCTCATTTTCGAATTCATGGTTTATGAACAACCTGGTTCATTAACAACCTTTAAGTTGAAGCCTCTTCAACATATTAATATGCATAGGCCTATAGTGTTACAACACTGAACAATAGAAAAATGTTAAAAATATTTCAAATATTAAACAGTTGTAAAGTACATAATTTTTAAAACAGGTCTTTCACCTTTAAATAGATTGAAAAACAGCATATTTTAATAACAATACAGCATCTATCTATAATAAAATATTTCCAAATTGGAACACCTATTGCTACTAAAGTGAACTGAGTCAAAGCTTGCGCTGTATCAGGGAAGTGAATCCACAAGCGCAGGTCACCTCACTTGGCAACCTTAGTTGCTACTGCCATCTAGCGAAGATTTTGACAAACTACACTTTTCATCCTCTAAATCAGTAATGCGGGAGACACATTTCCCTGGCTTTTACATTTGACACAGAACTACCGAACATCGGGAAATTCAAATACGAAACCGTTTTTTTTTTTCTGTTTTTTTTTTTTTTTTAAGTACCCAGAAAGTGCTGAAGTTTTGGCATACCGTGCAACACTACGTCAGACACATATTCCAATCCATTGCTCAGTTTAGCAGAGAATGCACATTTCAGAGCGCCACAGAGACAGATAGAATAATGACACTAAATGCACATTTCAAATAATAAAGACGACATTGAGAAAAAACTAAAAAAAGGACTTAATATCAACTCGCGACCCGCGTGCTGACCGCGGAGCAGCCTACCGGTTTATTTATGTAGACATTGGCAGATCAGAAAATTTTCGGTTAAGCTGACCTATAAAACGCTATTCCAAAAGCCAAATCAGACATGTTATACATCGTTAGAAAGCTTATACTCTCACCTACTGAATAAATGAATTGTCAATCAAGCCAAATTGGACTAAGAAGAACGACAACGCCGTAAGCAACAGGTGTGGTATTACGCACAGCTATTTTTGAAAATATCCGACATTTCACAAACGGATTATCCAAGACAATATATAACCACTCATTCGCAAAAGGGACATCTCTACGCGTAAAACCGATGGTAAGATTGTATATTTATTAAATGTTTAGTCCCAGATATTGACTGTAGAATGACATGGTATAATTTTTGTTTTTAATTGTCTCGTTTATTTCCTTATTCAGTGAGCAGCCTTTTCACTGCTGTATTGGCATATTTTAGCGCTAATGTCGGGTTTATCTTGTTGCTACGGAATATTGCATTACATTACATTACATTACATTACATTACAGGCATTTGGCAGACGCTCTTATCCAGAGCGACGTACAACAAAATGTATAACCATAACCAGGAATTAGTGTGCCGAAAACCCTAGAGAGAAATACCGTTCCAAGTGCAGGAAACATCCGCATAGTTCAACTTGGACCCAGCTGGTTAAACTGATTAACGCTAACACAAACAAGAACAGCAACAACGCAGTCTATGAGAACATTCAAGCAATAGTTAAGACGAGTTAAGACTAAGTCACCTACGGAACAACTACCTAGTTACAACCCTAAACTTACAGTCAATTTAGAAATTAAATTGAGAATACGATTTCTCAGCACAATGACGGATTTAAAGACTAAACGAACTCACCCGATGTTGTCTTCAAATGGACCGTATTATTTTAGACATTGGCAGACTACAGCGTAAAATGCGTCTTTTGTTTATATTCAATATTAGTAATTGCAGCGAGAAACTGCAGCTGTAGGTCGTTATGTTATGGTAGCAACGGAACGAAGCGGACCATATATGTATTAGGCTACCGTCATTGTTTCATTATACCAGCGTGTTTTCGCGCGTTTGCACAGAAACTCGGAACCTATCAATGAAATGGTTTAGCTATTTCTCAGCATAATGACAGATTTAAAGACTTAACGAACTCACCCGATACTGTCTTCAAATGGATCCATGCCAAAGAAAAGTAATTATTCATCCTCTCAAAGCTTTATCGGAGCGTATTATTTATTTAGACATTGGCAAAGAACAGCATAAATTGCGTCTTTTGTGAATATTCAATGTTTGAAATTGCAGCGAGAACTGCAGCTGTAGACATAAGATAGTCTGTTATGTTATGGTAGCAACGGAACGAAGCGGACTATATATGTATTACCGTCATTGTTTTATTATACCAGCGTGTTTTCGCGCGTGTGCACAGAAACTCAGAACCTATCAATAAAATGGTTTAACTATTTCTCAGCATAATGACAGATTCAAAGACTAAACGAACTCACCCGATACTGTCTTCAAATGGATCCATGCCAAAGAAAAGTAATTATTCATCCTCTCAGAAAGCTTTTACTGAAAAACTTTTGGTCGCCTATCCTAGCATGCACGCTAGGTGGCAGTGTCAGACCGTGCTTTCACTGATAAAAACTAGCGTCGCCATGGTTGTCGCTTGCCGTAAAGAAGTTTACTCGATGTCGTAATCGTTTGGATTTGGAGCTCCAGCTTTTCCGCACCCCACCTAATGAAAAAGTCCAAATGGTGTGCAAACCATATGGCGGACATAGGTGCTCCCAATAGGAAAGTTGTAGAGCACATTCAGATGCATCAGTCGATGAAGTTTTGTGTTGATCTGACTTACGGTGTGGGAGTTATGACCTTTTCAACTATGATCCTTTGTTATAGCGCCACCATCTGGCCGACATAGGTGATTTTTAGTGCCTGGGTAGTGGGGTGCCATAGGAACCCACCTACCAAATTTGGTTGGTCTACAACTTATGGTTGCTGAGCCTCAGACATTTAAGCGGAGAAAGCTGCCACGCCCCAACGATAAAGTTAAAATGGCAGGAAAACAATATGGCGGACACAGGTGGTCCCAATGGCAAAAGTATAGAGCACGTTCAGAGGCATGGATCTATAAAGTTTTGTGTTGATCTAACTTATGGTGTGGGAGTTATGGCCTTTTACGCAAAACCCTTTGTTATAGCGCCACCATCTGGCCGACGTACGTGGTTTTTAGTGCCTGAGTAGTGGGGGCCCATAGGAACCCACCTGCCACATTTGGTTGCTCCAGGACTTACGGTTGCTGAGCCTCAGACACTTTTAGCGGAAAAAAATAATAATAAGAATAATTAAAGCCGCAAGCGGCGTTGGGAGGGGTCCAAGCATTGGCAGCATCGCGCCCCCTATGGAACGATTTTAAAATGGCTCTGTCCTCATGATCATATGCCTTCACCCAACATATCTACTGAATATCATGATGATCGTATTAAATATTGATGACTTATGGCCAATTTTGTGCTAAGAGACGCTGTTGGATGACTTAGTTACGTCGCCACGGATGTGCCCTGGCCGCTTCCCGTAAAGGCCTTTACTATGTCGTAACACTTAGATGGTCCGGCGTGTATGCACAGCTGCAGTGTTTCTGCGCCGCAACTAAAAAAGGCGTCACACTAGTGTTGTCACGATACCAAAATTTTGACTTTGATACCGATACCAGGTGTAGTATCACGATAATTGATACTGAAACGATACTGATTCAATACTCGGTACCTAACGACACTGAAATTACCTTAATAGATCAGAAACATAATGTCCACAAGGGATGACCTCATTTTCGAATTCACGGTTTATTAAAAACCCGGTTTATTAACAACCTTTAAGTTGAAGCCTGTTCAACATATCAATAAGCATAGGACTATAGTGTTACAGCACTAAACCATAGAAAACTATATAAAATATATTTCAAAAATTAAACAATTGTAAAGTAAATTATCTGTAAACAGGTCTTTCACTTTAAAATATATCTAAAAACAGCACATTTCAATAACAATACAGCATCTTCCTATAATAAAATATTTACAAATTAGAACAGCTATTGCTACTGAAGTGAACTGAGTCTAAGCTTGCGCTGTATCAACCACGAAAAAATCCACAAGCGCAGGTCACCTCACTTGCCAACCTTAAGCCGCGTTTCCACCAAAATTACCCGGAACTTTCAGTCCCAGGAACTACTTTACCAGGAACTAAAAGGTTCCTTCAGCCAATGGTTGTCTGCGTTTCCACCGGGGTCTAAAGTACCGCGAAGATTAGGCAAATTAGCCCACTGACGTTGTCGTCGGTCCATCTGTCATGATTTCTTCTGTAACCCCATACTACCACCGAAGTAGCCTACATTATTTTCTAATAACCGGGACAGCCCGGAGGGGTTTATTCCACTTATATACAACGGGTTACCAACAATGACTATATATGGTTACTTTTGTATTTATTGATTTTCATATATCCTCTCAAACACATTCATTAACAGCAGAAAACATGCACACGTTGTAAACAATTTGCTGTTTTATTACTTTCTCGTCGTCAATTCCATATAGGCTAATCGCAAAATGACAAGAATAGAACGAAAACTCGGACTTGCGTGAAAATGTAAAAATTAGTAGTGGTACAGCCACCGTTTGCTTTCCTTCGAAGTTACTGCTAGCCGAGCAGCGAAGTGTGCCCTCCAGATGAGAACCATGCACCATAAATGAGTCCATAGTCTTCCTGGTCTTTTCGTGGAATTGAAAAATGGCAGTAAAATTGAGTAAAATTACGGCAGTCTGAAAAAGCTAAAGCGAAGATTACTAGAATTAACCTGTTATTTTACCCGGATAAAAAGTGCGGAAGGTGATTTCCAGTTTGCTTGTACTGTATCACCAATGTTAATTATGCAGAACTACCGCATACCTCACATAACTGTATCAAACGTTTTGAGTCAATTACAACGAGCTAACAAAGAAAATCCGGAAGAAAATATTCAGCAACCGAATTAATCCGTTTGAATGTTTTGGTAGCCTACGTAATATGCTGTCCCAGCACGAATGCTTAGCATTTTATAAAACGAATACTAAAGCAAGAAAAGAACAGAAGAGCACACGTTATAATTCCAAGACGTGGACAGGCTATAACCAAAAGTAGGCTACTGCGCCGCATAACATACAAGTTTGATTTGAAGTTATTATGAAAATAAATTGGTTTGCCGCTGCATATTTTCAAACATGGCGGGTAATGGCGGAAAATAAATACAACACAAATGCTACGAGTACTCGACCAATCAGAAATGTTCAGCGCTGCAAGCTCCACCCAAAAGGTTCCTGTACTTTCGGAAAGTACTACCCCCGAGCAGGAACGTTTTGGGGGGTAAAACAAAGCCCCCAGAATTAAATTTAGACCCTAGTTCCTGCGGTGGAAACGCACTGAGTTCCTCAAAAGGTTCCTAGTTCCGGGGTATAGTTCCTGCGGTGGAAACGCGGCTTTAGTTGCTACTGCCATCTAGCGAAGATTCTGACAAATCATAACTTTTCATCCTCTCAATCGGTAATGCGGGAGACACATGTCCCTGGCTTTTACATTTGACGCAAAACTACCGAACGTCGGAAAATTCTAATACGGAACCGTTTCTTTTTTTTTTTTTTTTTTTTAAGTACCGAAAAAGTGCTGAAGTGTCGGTGTACTGTGCAACAGTACGTCAGACACATATACCAATCCATTGCTCAACTTAGCAGAGAATGCACATTTCAGAGCGCCTCAGAGACAGATAGGATAATAATACATATTTCATATAGCCTAATAAATACGACATAAAAAAAACGAAACGAAAAATCAACTGGACATTCCTGCTAGCATGCGTGCTGCGCGAAGAATACCTTATTATTTATTTAGCCATTGGCAGACTACAGCATTTGCGACTTTTGTTTATATTCAATAGTAATTGCAGCGAGAAACTGCAGCTGTAGACACAGGAAAGTTTGTTATATTATGGTAACAACGGAATGAGGCGGACTATATATATAGGCTATATTTACCGTCATTGTTTTATTATACCAGCGTGTTTTCGCGCGTTTGCAGAGAAACTCAATTACTATCAATAAAAATGGTTTAGCTAATTCCCAGCGTAGCCTAATGACGGATGGAGATGGGACTAAAATAATTTTCAACCGTCCACCACATTTTAGCAACGTTCCAACACTCTCGTCATCACTGTTCCATGGGTCACAAAAACTATTACACTAACGCTTACATTGCAGTGTGAAAAATCTACATTATATAATACCACTAACCTATTTAAAGACACCCAATTTCAAAAAGAACGTATATAACGAAAAGAACGTATATAACCGAAATATTTTGAGCAGTAATACTTACATAGCAACATGACATTTTATCTGTGTTTAGTAGCCTAGTATAGAGACAGAAAATCAATTACAAAGTCCTATCCGCTTCTGTTTTGCGTCAGAAAACGATGTCAGATAGGTCTATCAGCGAAGAAATGGCTTAGCTAAGCCCTTAAGTCCTCAGTAATAATAGTACTCTACAAGAAATTATGAAAATCGTTGACAACGTTTAGTTAGGTGAATCGTCTTTTATGCTACGCCACAATGCGCAAGTGAATGCGATAAGAAAATATTCCGTTGCGCTGAACTATAAAACGCTATTCCAAATGAAAAATCATACATGTTATACATCGTTAGAAAGCTTATACTCTCACCTACTGAATAAATGAACTGTCAATGAAGCCAAATCGTACGAAAAACGGCGACAACGCCTTAAGCAACAGGAATCACAAACGGATTGTCCACGACAATATATGACCACTCAGTCGCAAAAGGGACATCTCTACGCGTGAAACCGGTGGTAAGATTGTATAATTATTCAAAGTTTAGTCCCAGATATTGACTGTAGAATGACGTGGTAATTTAAAAAAAAAAGTTAGTCTCGCTTATTGCGTCATTCAGTTAGCAGCGTTTTCACTGCTGTATTGGCATATTTTAGGGCTAATGTCGGGTTCATCTTGTTGCTACGGAATATTGCATTACATTACAGGCATTTGGCAGACGCTCTTATCCAGAGCGATGTACAACAAAATGTATAACCATAACCAGGAACAAGTGTGTCGAAAACCCTAGAGGGCAGTAGCCTACCGTTCTAAATGCAGGGAACAACCGCATTGTTCAATTTAAACCCTGTAGGTTACACTGATTAACACTAACACAGACAAGAACAGCAACAACGCAGTCCATGCACAAATACAAGCAATAGTTAAGACGAGTTAAGTCACCTACGAAACAACTACATAGTTACAACCCTAAGCTTACTGTCAATTTAGAGATTAAATTGAGAATACGATTTCTCTCAGCATAATGACGGATTTAAAGACTAAACGAACTGACCCGATATTGTCTTCAAACGGACCGTATTATTTATCTAGACATTGGCAGACTACAGCATACATTGCGTCTTTTGTTTATATTCAATATTAGTAATTGCAGCGAGAAACTGCAGCTCTAGGTCGTTATGTGATGGTAGCAACGGAACGAAGCGGACTATATATGTATTAGGCTACCGTTATTATTTCATTATACCAGCGTGTTTTCGCGCGTTTGCACAGAAACTCAGAACCTATCAATACAATGGTTTAGCTGTTTCTCACCATAATGACAGATTTAAAGACTGAACGAACTCATCCGATATTGTCTTCAAATGGATCCATGCCAAAGAAAAGTAATGATTCATCCTCTCAAAGCTTTACCGTAGCGTATTATTTATTTAGACATTGGCAAAGTACAGCATAAATTGCGTCTTTTGTGAATATTCAATGTTTGAAATTGCAGCGAGAACTGCAGCTGTAGACATAAGATAGTCTGTTATGTTATGGTAGCAACGGAACGAAGCGGACTATGTATGTATTACCGTCATTGTTTTATTATACCAGCGTGTTTTCGCGCGTGTGCACAGAAACTCAGAACCTATCAATAAAATGGTTTAACTATTTCTCAGCATAACGACAGATTCAAAGACTAAACGAACTCACCCGATACTGTCTTCAAATGGATCCATGCCAAAGAAAAGTAATTTTTCATCCTCTCAGAAAGCTTTTACTGAAAAACTTTTGGTCGCCTATCCTAGCATGCACGCTAGGTGGCAGTGTCAGACCGTGCTTTCACTGATAAAAACTAGCGTCGCCATGGTTGTCGCTTGCCGTAAAGAAGTTTACTCGATGTCGTAATCGTTTGGATTTGGAGCTCCAGCTTTTCCGCACCCCACCTAATGAAAAAGTCCAAATGGTGTGCAAACCATATGGCGGACATAGGTGCTCCCAATAGGAAAGTTGTAGAGCACATTCAGATGCATCAGTCGATGAAGTTTTGTGTTGATCTGACTTACGGTGTGGGAGTTATGACCTTTTAAACTATGATCCTTTGTTACAGCGCCACCATCTGGCCGACATAGGTGATTTTTAGTGCCTGGGTAGTGGGGTGCCATAGGAACCCACCTACCAAATTTGGTTGGTCTACAACGTATGGTTGCTGAGCCTCAGACATTTTTGCGGAGAAAACTGCCACGCCCCAACTAAAAAGTCTAAATGGCAGGCAAACAATATGGCGGACATAGGTGGGGCCAATGGCAAAGTTGTAGAGCACGTTCAGATGCATAGGTCGATGAAGTTTTGTGGTCATCTAACTTATGGTGTGGGCGTTATGGGCTTTTACGCGTTACCCTTTGTTATAGCGCCACCATCTGGCTGACTTACGTGCTTTTTAGTGCCTGAGTAGTGGGGGGCCATAGGAACCCACCTGCCAAATTTGGTTGCTCCAGGACTTATGGGTGCTGAGCCTCAGACACTTTTAGCGGAGAAAAATAATAAGAATAATCCTAACAGATACAATAGGGTTCCACCAGCTTCGCTGCTTGGACCCCTAATAATAATCCTAACAGATACAATAGGGTTCCACCAGCTTCGCTGCTTGGACCCCTAATTAAAGCCGCAAGCGGCGTTGGAAGGGGTCCAAGCATTGGCAGCATCGCGCCCCCTATGGAGCGATTTTAAAATGGCTTTGTCCTCATGATCATATGCCTTCACCCAGCATATCTACTGAATGTCATGATGATCGTATGAAATATTGATGACTTATGGCCAATTTTGAGCTAAGAGACGCTGTCGGATGACTTAGTTACGTCGCCATGGATGTGTCCTGGCCGCTTCCCGTCAAGGCCTTTACTATGTCGTAACACTTAGATGGCATGTCGTAACACTTGGATGGTCCGGTGTGCATGCACAGCTGCAGTGTTTCTGCGCCGCAACTAAAAAAGGCGTCACAGTAGTGTTGTCACGATACCGAAATTTTGACTTTGATACTGATACCAGGTTTAGTATTACGATACTCAATACTGAAATGATACTTGAAACGTAAACGGTGCTAATTCGATACTCGGTACCTAACGATACTGAAATTACCTTAATAGATCAGAAACATAATGTCCACAAGGGTTGACCTCATTTTCTAATTCATGGTTTATTTACAACCTGGTTCATTAACAACCTGTAAGTTGAAGTCTCTTCAACATATTAATATGCATAGGCCTATAGTGTTACACACTGAACAATAGAAAAATATGTTAAATATATTTCAAAAATTAAACAGTTGTAAAGTAAATAATCTTTAAAACAGGTCTTTCACCTTTAAATAGATTTTAAAACAGCATATTTTAATAACAATACAGCATCTATCTATAATAAAATATTTCCAAATTGGAACACCTATTGCTACTGAAGTGAACTGAGTCAAAGCTTGCGCAGTATCAGGGAAGTGAATGCACAAGCGCAGGTCACCTCACTTGGCAACCTTAGTTGCTACTGCCATCTAGCGAAGATTCTGACAAACTACACTTTTCATCCTCTAAATCAGTAATGCGGGAGACACATTTCCCTGGCTTTTACATTTGACACAGAACTACCGAACATCGGGAAATTCAAATACGAAACCGTTTTTTTTTTTTTTTTTTAAGTACCCAGAAAGTGCTGAAGTTTTGGCATACCGTGCAACACTACGTCAGACACATATTCCAATCCATTGCTCAGTTTAGCAGAGAATGCACATTTCAGAGCGCCACAGAGACAGATAGAATAATGACACTAAATGCACATTTCAAATAATAAAGACGACATTGAGAAAAAACGAAAAAAAAGGACTTAATATCAACTCGCGACCCGCGTGCTGACCGCAGAGCAGCCTACCGGTTTATTTATGTAGACATTGGCAGATCAGAAAATGTTCGGTTAAGCTGACCTATAAAACGCTATTCCAAAAGCCAAATCAGACATGTTATACATCGTTAGAAAGCTTATACTCTCACCTACTGAATAAATGAATTGTCAATCAAGCCAAATTGGACTAAGAAGAACGACAACGCCGTAAGCAACAGGTGTGGTATTACGCACAGCTATTTTTGAAAATATCCGACATTTCACAAACGGATTATCCAAGACAATATATAACCACTCATTCGCAAAAGGGACATCTCTACGCGTAAAACCGATGGTAAGATTGTATATTTATTAAATGTTTAGTCCCAGATATTGACTGTAGAATGACATGGTATAATTTTTGTTTTTAATTGTCTCGTTGATTTCGTTATTCAGTGAGCAGCCTTTTCACTGCTGTATTGGCATATTTTAGGGCTAATGTCGGGTTTATCTTGTTGCTGCGGAATATTGCATTACATTACATTACATTACATTACAGGCATTTGTCAGACGCTCTTATCCAGAGCGACGTACAACAAAATGTATAACCATAACCAGGAATTAGTGTGCCGAAAACCCTAGAGAGAAATACCGTTCCAAGTGCAGGAAACATCCGCATAGTTCAACTTGGACCCAGTTGGTTAAACTGATTAACGCTAACACAAACAAGAACAGCAACAACGCAGTCTATGAGAACATTCAAGCAATAGTTAAGACGAGTTAAGACTAAGTCACCTACGGAACAACTACCTAGTTACAACCCTAAGCTTACAGTCAATTTAGAAATTAAATTGAGAATAAAATTTCTCAGCACAATGACGGATTTAAAGACTAAACGAACTCACCCGATGTTGTCTTCAAATGGACCGTATTATTTTAGACATTGGCAGACTACAGCGTAAAATGCGTCTTTTGTGAATATTCAATATTAGTAATTGCAGCGAGAAACTGCAGCTGTAGGTCGTTATGTTATGGTAGCAACGGAACGAAGCGGGCCATATATGTATTAGGCTACCGTCATTGTTTCATTATACCAGCGTGTTTTCGCGCGTGTGCACAGAAACTCAGAACCTATCAATACAATGGTTTAGCTATTTCTCACCATAATGACAGATTTAAAGACTGAACGAACTCATCCGATATTGTCTTCAAATGGATCCATGCCAAAGAAAAGTAATGATTCATCCTCTCAAAGCTTTACCGTAGCGTATTATTTATTTAGACATTGGCAAAGTACAGCATAAATTGCGTCTTTTGTGAATATTCAATGTTTGAAATTGCAGCGAGAACTGCAGCTGTAGACATAAGATAGTCTGTTATGTTATGGTAGCAACGGAACGAAGCGGACTATATATGTATTACCGTCATTGTTTTATTATACCAGCGTGTTTTCGCGCGTGTGCACAGAAACTCAGAACCTATCAATAAAATGGTTTAACTATTTCTCAGCATAATGACAGATTCAAAGACTAAACGAACTCACCCGATACTGTCTTCAAATGGATCCATGCCAAAGAAAAGTAATTATTCATCCTCTCAGAAAGCTTTTACTGAAAAACTTTTGGTCGCCTATCCTAGCATGCACGCTAGGTGGCAGTGTCAGACCGTGCTTTCACTGATAAAAACTAGCGTCGCCATGGTTGTCGCTTGCCGTAAAGAAGTTTACTCGATGTCGTAATCGTTTGGATTTGGAGCTCCAGCTTTTCCGCACCCCACCTAATGAAAAAGTCCAAATGGTGTGCAAACCATATGGCGGACATAGGTGCTCCCAATAGGAAAGTTGTAGAGCACATTCAGATGCATCAGTCGATGAAGTTTTGTGTTGATCTGACTTACGGTGTGGGAGTTATGACCTTTTAAAGTATGATCCTTTGTTATAGCGCCACCATCTGGCCGACATAGGTGATTTTTAGTGCCTGAGTAGTGGGGGGCCACAGGAACGCACCTACCAAATTTGGTTGGTCTACAACTTATGGTTGCTGAGCCTCAGACATTTTAGCGGAGAAAACTGCCACGCCCCAACTAAAAAGTCAAAATGGCGGGCAAACAATATGGCAGACACAGGTGGTCCCAATGGCAAAGGTATAGAGCACGTTCACATGCATATGTTGATGAAGTTTTGTGTTGATCGGACTTATGGTGTGGGAGTTATGGCCTTTTACGCAAAACCCTTTGTTATAGCGCCACCATCTGGCCGACGTACGTGGTTTTTAGTGCCTGAGTAGTGGGGGCCCATAGGAACCCACCTGTCAAATTTGGTCGCTCCAGGACTTATGGTTGCTGAGCCTCAGACACTTTTACCGGAGAAAAATAATAAGAATAATAATAATAATTAAAGCCGCAAGCGGCGTTGGGAGGGGTCCAAGCATTGGCAGCATCGCGCCCCCTATGGAGCGATTTAAAAATGGCTTTGTCCTCATGATCATATGCCTTCACCCAACATATCTACTGAATATCATGATGATTGTATAAAATATTGATGACTTGCGGCCAATTTTGAGCTAAGAGACGCTGTCGGATGACTTAGTTACGTCGCCATGGATGTGTCCGGGCCGCTTCCCGTCAAGGCCTTTACTATGTCGTAACACTTAGATGGCATGTCGTAACACTTTGATGGTCCGGCGTGTATGCACAGCTGCAGCGTTTCTGCGCCGCAACTAAAAAAGGCGTCACACTAGTGTTGTCACGATACCAAAATTTTGACTTTATAGTGATACCAGGTTTAGTATTACGATACTCAATACTGAAATGATATTTGAAACTTAAACGATGCTAATTAGATATTCGGTACCTAACGATACTGAAATTACCTTAATAGATCAGAAACATAATGTCCACAAGGGTTGACCTCATTTTCGAATTCATGGTTTATGAACAACCTGGTTTATTAACAACCTTTAAGTTGAAGCCTCTTCAACATATTAATATGCATAGGCCTATAGTGTTACAACACTGAACAATAGAAAAATGTTAAAAATATTTCAAAAATTAAAGTTGTAAAGTAAATAATTTTTAAAACAGGTCTTTCACCTTTAAATAGATTGAAAAACAGCATATTTTAATAACAATAAAGCATCTATCTATAATAAAATATTTCCAAATTGGAACACCTATTGCTACTGAAATGAACTGAGTCAAAGCTTGCGCTGTATCAGGGAAGTGAATGCACAAGCGCAGGTCACCTCACTTGGCAACCTTAGTTGCTACTGCCATCTAGCGAAGATTCTGACAAACTACACTTTTCATCCTCTAAATCAGTAATGCGGGAGACACATTTCCCTGGCTTTTACATTTGACACAGAACTACCGAACATCGGGAAATTCAAATACGAAACCGTTTTTTTTTTTCTGTTTTTTTTTTTTTTTAAGTACCCAGAAAGTGCTGAAGTTTTGGCATACCGTGCAACACTACGTCAGACACATATTCCAATCCATTGCTCAGTTTAGCAGAGAATGCACATTTCAGAGCGCCACAGAGACAGATAGAATAATGACACTAAATGCACATTTCAAATAATAAAGACGACATTGAGAAAAAACTAAAAAAAGGACTTAATATCAACTCGCGACCCGCGTGCTGACCGCAGAGCAGCCTACCGGTTTATTTATGTAGACATTGGCAGATCAGAAAATTTTCGGTTAAGCTGACCTATAAAACGCTATTCCAAAAGCCAAATCAGACATGTTATACATCGTTAGAAAGCTTATACTCTCACCTACTGAATAAATGAATTGTCAATCAAGCCAAATTGAACTAAGAAGAACGACAACGCCGTAAGCAACAGGTGTGGTATTACGCACAGCTATTTTTGAAAATATCCGACATTTCACAAACGGATTATCCAAGACAATATATAACCACTCATTCGCAAAAGGGACATCTCTACGCGTAAAACCGATGGTAAGATTGTATATTTATTAAATGTTTAGTCCCAGATATTGACTGTAGAATGACATGGTATAATTTTTGTTTTTAATTGTCTCGTTTATTTCGTTATTCAGTGAGCAGCCTTTTCACTGCTGTATTGGCATATTTTAGGGCTAATGTCGGGTTTATCTTGTTGCTACGGAATATTGCATTACATTACATTACATTACAGGCATTTGGCAGACGCTCTTATCCAGATCGACGTACAACAAAATGTATAACCATAACCAGGAATTAGTGTGCCGAAAACCCTAGAGAGAAATACCGTTCCAAGTGCAGGAAACATCCGCATAGTTGAACTTGGACCAAGTTGGTTAAACTGATTAACGCTAACACAAACAAGAACAGCAACAACGCAGTCTATGAGAACATTCAAGCAATAGTTAAGACGAGTTAAGACTAAGTCACCTACGGAACAACTACCTAGTTACAACCCTAAGCTTACAGTCAACTTAGAGATTAAATTGAGAATACGATTTCTCTCAGCATAATGACGGATTTAAAGACTAAACGAACTCACCCGATATTGTCTTCAAACGGACCGTATTATTTATCTAGACATTGGCAGACTACAGCATAAATTGCGTCTTTTGTTTATATTCAATATTAGTAATTGCAGCGAGAAACTGCAGCTCTAGGTCGTTATGTTATGGTAGCAACGGAACGAAGCGGACTATATATGTATTAGGCTACCGTTATTATTTCATTATACCAGCATGTTTTCGCGCGTTTGCACACAAACTAAGAACCCATAAATAAAATGGTTTAGCTGTTTCTCAGCATAATGACGGATTTAAAGAGTAAACGAACTCACCTGTTATTGTCTTCAAATGGATCCATGTCAAAGAAAAGTAATGATTCATCCTCTCAAAGCTTTACCGTAGCGTATTATTTATGTAGACATTGGCAGAATACAGTATAAATTGCGTCTTTTGTGAATATTCAATGTTAGAAATTGCAGCGAGAAACTGCAGCTGTAGACACAAGATAGTCTGTTATGTTATGGTAGCAACGGAACTAAGCGGACTATCCATGTATTACCGTCATTGTTTTATTATACCAGCGTGTTTTCGCGCGTTTGGACAGAAACCCAAAACCTACCAATAAAATGGTTTAGCTTTTTCTCACCATAATGACAGATTTAAAGACTTAACGAACTCACCCGATATTGTCTTCAAATGGACCGTATTATTTATTTAGACACTGGCAGACTACAGCATAAATTGCGTCTTTTGTTTACATTCAATATTAGTAAATGCAGCGAGAAACTGCAGCTGTAGCTCATTATGTTATGGTAGCAACGGAACGAAGCGGACAATATATGTATTAGGCTACCGTCATTGTTTCATTAGACCGGCGTGTTTTCGCGAGTTTGCACAGAAACTCAGAACCTATAAATAAAATGGTTTAGCTGTTTCTCAGCATAATGACAGACTCAAAGACTAAACGAACTCACCCGATACTGTCTTCAAATGGATCCATGCCAAATAAAAGTAATTATTCATCTTCTCAGAAAGCTTTTACTGAAAAACTTTTGGTAGCCTATCCTAGCATGCACGCTAGGTGGCAGTGTCAGACCGTCTTTTCACTGATAAAAACTAGACCCTACGGTGTCGGATTGCTTGCGTCGCCATGGTTGTCGCTTGCCGTAAAGAAGTTTACTCGATGTCGTAATCGTTTGGATTTGGAGCTCCAGCTTTTCCGCACCCCACCTAATGAAAAAGTCCAAATGGTGTGCAAACCATATTGCGGACATAGGTGCTCCCAATATGAAAGTTGTAGAGCACATTCAGATGCATCAGTCGATGAAGTTTTGTGTTGATCTGACTTACGGTGTGGGAGTTATGACCTTTTAAAGTATGATCCTTTGTTATAGCGCCACCATCTGGCCGACATAGGTGATTTTTCGTGCCTGAGTAGTGGGGGGCCACAGGAACGCACCTACCAAATTTGGTTGGTCTACAACTTATGGTTGCTGAGCCTCAGACATTTTAGCGGAGAAAACTGCCACACCCCAACAAAAAAGTCAAAATGGCGGGCAAACAATATGGTGGACACAGGTGGTCCCAATGGCAAAGGTATAGAGCACTTTCACATGCATATGTTGATGAAGTTTTGTGTTGATCGGACTTATGGTGTGGGAGTTATGGCCTTTTACGCAAAACCCTTTGTTATAGCGCCACCATCTGGCCGACGTACGTGATTTTTAGTGCCTGAGTAGTGGGGGCACATAGAAACCCACCTGCCAAATTTGGTTGCTCCAGGACTTATGGTTGCTGAGCCTCAGACACTTTTAGCGGAGAAAAATAAGAATAATAATCCTAACAGATACAATAGGGTTCCACCAGCTTCGCTGCTTGGACCCCTAATTAGCACAGTCACCTCATAACAAGAAGGTTCTGGGTTCAGATCCCGTCCTGGGCCTTCCTGTGTGGAGTTAGCATGTTCTGCCCGTGTCCCAGCGGGTTTCCTCCAGGTACTCCAGTTTCCTCCCACAGTCCAAAGACATGCAGGTAGGCAGAGACTCCACAGTAAATTTCCCACAGGTATGAGTGTGTGAGTGAGTGGTGTGTGTGCCCTGCGATAGATTGGTAGCCTGCCCTCGCGCCCAATGCACGCTGGGATAGGCTCCAGCACCCCCTGCGACCCTGCCCAGGACAAGTGGGTATAGCTATTAGATGGATGGATGCATGTTCTGATCAAAATTAATTTTTGAAAATAATACTTAAAAACCCCAGGAAAGATTTTTGCTTTTAATTTACTCATGTTGTGCCAGCTAGCTAGAGCGTGACAAGAAAATAATTTTTTAAAAGGCCATGGAATAGCTTTTTAGGAAAAAGCTGAGCTTGCTCACACAGAAGTGGCCAGAGCATCATTTACATATTACAAGCAGAAGGGAGTTCTCTGGTCTTTTAGTATTTTAGTGATGTACTAAGTACAGAGTTTACCCCTCCCACTGAAAACCTGACGCTTATCCAAGGCGGAAAGCCAGCCAATCTCGGCACAGGCTTCTAACAATTTTTTTTTTTCCACAATTCATTTAAAAATATTTCTGGGTCATTTGTGAATGCAAAACAGTGTTGAAACAGATATCACAGATATCAGTTTTCTGGACCTTTAAGTGGAGGGTTCTCTATTTCGAAGGGCCTGTTCACGTGCCTGTTTGCCCTGTTTACGATTTATCCATGAAAATGCGGTCTTGTTGGATGAATGAATGAGCGAACATGTCACATGACTCATAGGAGTTTCCTCCTGTGAGCGCCAGGTTTTTTTGGGGGCTTTTCCTGCAGGTGTTTTTAACATTCTATAGGGAAATTGTCTCACTTTAAACTAAATAAAAACGAAATAAAGTGCTAATATAACCACGGTTCGCCTGTTTTGAGTTTTGGTACAAACGGTCAGCTTTTTTCAGTATGATTTTTCAGTACACAGTATTTTTTGCACTCGTAGTGTATGGTGGACAGCGCTAATCCTAAGGATCTATTGATGGACAGGCAAGGTAAAGTTTATATGAGTACATAGCAATTCTTTTTCACTCCCTGTACTTAGACAGTACTAATGTGTCTTTCAAAGAATACAGAAAAACAACACATACTTAAAACATACTCACAGTATCGTATGAATAGGAAGCTAACAAAGGGAATGGAAGACAAAACCAACTGATAATGATCAATCGTCTTAATATTAACAAGCCCCTGACAAAAAAGTTGTTTAAAAACAGTGATTGTGTAAGAAGGAAAGAGAACATCTTCACCCAAGATAAAGAGGACTGAAGAAAAATAGACTTTTTCACGAAAACATAAAATCTGACAATGAGCAGAAAAGAAGGATAGTTTGGGGAGCAGAGAGTATTTGGAGAGGGGACGGTGGATTTCTGGAAGTGACTGATAACAGACTGTCCTACTGCTACTGTTCTGATAGGGTGAGTAGGACCTGAAAGTGGAAACTAATTCCATAAGATGGTTGCATTACGATAGGCGTGCAGGGCCGTTTGAGAATGACTTCAATATTAATTCCTGTATTTGTAGAGAGATTTTCATGCGTAGTACACAAACCCTCAACATCATAAAGGTGTACATAAAATGGAGGTATAAAAGACAATAAAGACAATTAACATTCACAAATGTGAAATTCATACCTGAAATCGCAGTACTTAAATAAAAACATTATTATAAAACAATGTTTATTTAAAATGTAAAGATTGATGATATATTTTAGACTTATAAAGTGGGAAGTTTTGGACTAGCGAAGTCACACACCTGATTTAAAATTAGACTTCATGCAGTTATTGCATTTAAGGGCTATGCAACCAAATATTGGACTTTATTGCTTTTATTTACGTTTAAGTTTGTTCATTAACATAATTTTGCACAACTTTAAATCCAAATGTCTTTCAGTAAGTACATAGCAAAAATAGCTAAATTCACTCTACTGTGTTACCATACGTTTGAATGGCCCCCCAGAAGTATGGGATCAGTAGAGTGAAGAGTGAAATTGGAAATATACTGAAGGACAGCAAAATACTGTTGGTCAAACTGTTTCATTAGAGGTGCTATTTCCTGTTTCAAAGTCTGAGTTCCTTTAAACAGCAAAAGGTCAAAGTTCAGATGTTCCATTGAAGTAGGGACTCGTTCCTCAAGCAGCAGTTTTTTTGGCATTGTCTGTTGTCACAGTAAATGCACATTCACTGAGATTCACACCAATCAAGGTCCTTCTTCCCCAACATAAAATGACAAGTTGCTGCTAGTGCAGGAAGCATTTAAAGCAATGACTAAGATTCTCAATGCCGTGGCCATTGCTGCTATGTTGTAATGTTCAGGGTCTGCCCATCAACAGGGTCTGTGCAGTGTGTAGACAGTTTACAATCTAGTGTGGACCATGAAATAACAGCCAATGGAAGGACTTGGAGGTCAGAGGCCTCCAACGAGTGCCCAGCGCCTCGCACTCGTCTCCCTGTGAGGACCTGGTCATCACTCCTCCCAGCCTCCTCTCTTCTCCCTGCTGCCTCCCCAATGGAGGAGCGACCTGCCCCCCTCAGTCAGGACGGCATAGTCACTCCCTACCTGCCAGAGTAACCTGAAGAGCAACCTGTCTGACTCCCAATCCCTTCTTCCACATCTTCTCCTGTCTAACCCGCATTTCCTTACCAAAAAAACCATCTCTACCTTCCCTTCCACATAACTCAGCATTACCTATCGCCAGGCTGTTAAGCCCCGCCCATTGCAGCGCTCTCAATAACTGCCACTTGGCTTGTGGGTGATTTACGAATCTAGGTCTTCTCTCTGCGCACTAATTCCAAGTTGCTCTGGATACGAGTGTCGGCTAAATGCCTAAAATGTGAACGTAATGTAAAGATAACACAAAGCAGTAAAAAAAAGTGCGGCTGTACAGGAAAGGGGGTAATAAGGGTCAGCGAAAGTTGAGTTTTTGGGGAATTCTGAATACGAAATCAGCCCAGGTGTCACTGCAAAGATAATAAATGACACAGGTGACAGTGTTAAAAAAAGTCACATTCATTACAAATTTACTCAGAATTTGCAGAAATTGACACATTATAAGCACACATACCAAGACCAATTTCAATGTATAACACAGGAACTTACAAGGCGTTTTTGCATATTGACATGTTACCTTTGCATGATATTAATATTTTACAAATGCACCGATTACTAAAATAATAAAATATTTAAAATGTCTAATATGTGTCCTCTTTGTAATCAGAAAAATTTGCCATTTTTGAATTTGTATAAAAAATGTTAAAAATAAAAACTATTGTAAGCATTCAGCAATAAGAAATATAGAGCCAAAGGAATATAATTTCTGTTAGTTCTTGGATTATATACACAGAGGGGGCTGATGTTATGTACAGCAAAGGATAAGTCTGCGCCAGGGAAATGATCAGCTTTAGCTCTTAAGCTTTCAGTGAGTGATCGCATCATGTGACTGGGTATGACATCATTACTCAAAGGCCAGTGAGAGAGAGAAGATTTAGCTGCACAGAAAAACCACACACAGTGCCACACACATTCTCCTTCACAGTGCCCCACAGGGCAACAGACCTGGATCAAATATGTATTTGTTTTGGATTCAAATACTTTTCTGTGCTCTATTGATCTTGGCTGGTGTAATTGAGCCTGCCAATATGGCCAGAAGGCGGGGTTTGCACTTTTTGAGAGTATTTCATTGGTTCCAATACACCAGACAAGATCAGTAAAGCGTAGAAAAGTATTTGAATCCAAAACAAACACAAATTTGACCCAGGTCTGCAAGGCACTAAGGACATTTGATAGAAAGCAAACAAACAAAAATGTTAGGAAACCCTGACAGCGACGTGGAGACACCCACACAGGACCTGCCTGAGATGACCCGATGCAGCTGCCCATCTCATTAAAATACAGCGAAACTGAATGTAAACATTTACACAAGGGCAAAAGTATGGGTTCACAGTTTGGTCTCCCCGTCGGTCACTGCAGGAACACAGGGTAAGGGTATGCACACAGCAGCAGCAGGGGTAAGGGTACTACAGTGAGCTGGTTTATTGTTTTGGGCAGGGGCAGAGTTGGGTAGAGCTCTTGTTGAGGACAGACAGTGAATATTCAAAGGCTTCCTTTACTTGTGGTGAACCTCCAGTGTGCAGCTCCAAAGCTTTAGTGTCCATTATTTCCCAGGCACAGGGGCCCCCTAGTGGTAAACCAGCTGAATGGCACATTAGCTTTATCCCCTGGCTGTGCATTCAGCCAAACCAGGGGTCTGCAATCCTGGCCCTGCCCCAAGCAGGTTTTCACTGCGACTCTGCACTTAATGAACCAATCAGAGCTGCTGTTTACACAGTTAACTCACTTCCCTTGGGTACTTGGATCAAATTTTAAGGTGAAAACCAGCTGCTCTTATGGCAAATTTACTGCAAATTTCACACGTTCTGAATTTTACTCTTTGCGCACACACTAGTTTTACTCCTTTATAACTGTAGGCACTTCCCTGTCCTGGTCATGTTGTTAACTGTTAAGTCTTTGTTCTTTGTGGTTGTCAAATGCGTGTGAATGTTTAATACTGCACATCAACTTCCCTTAGTGGACAATAAGGATCTACTGAACTCAACTGAAAAGATCACAGATTAGTATGGTGTATGCCCACAGGGGGGTCCTGTAGTTTGCTTTATGAATGGATCAAAGCTATGAAAGGGAAAGGCGTAGGGAGAGTTATCAGCAGCTTCTTTTTTAGCTCAAAAACATAAATCAGCGAATGTATTTTCTATCTGCTGTTAAAACTTCAGCATTTTAGATATTTGTTGGGACACAGTACTACAGTGTAACCCGTCCAGCTCTCTCTGTAGTACAGTACTACAGTGTAACCCGTCCAGCTCTCTCTGTAGTACAGTACTACAGTGTAACCCAACCAGCTCTCTCTGTGGTACAGTACTACAGTGTAACCCAACCAGCTCTCTCTGTAGTACAGTACTACAGTGTAACCCGTCCAGCTCTCTCTGTAGTACAGTACTACAGTGTAACCCAACCAGCTCTCTCTGTGGTACAGTACTACAGTGTAACCCAACCAGCTCTCTCTGTAGTACAGTACTACAGTGTAACCCGTCCAGCTCTCTCTGTAGTACAGTACTACAGTGTAACCCAACCAGCTCTCTCTGTGGTACAGTACTACAGTGTAACCCAACCAGCTCTCTCTGTAGTACAGTACTACAGTGTAACCCAACCAGCTCTCTCTGTGGTACAGTACTACAGTGTAACCCGTCCAGCTCACTCTGTAGTACAGTACTACAGTGTAACCCGTCCAGCTCACTCTGTAGTACAGTACTACAGTGTGACCCGTCCAGCTCACTCTGTAGTACAGTACTACAGTGTAACCCAACCAGCTCTCTCTGTGGTACAGTACTACAGTGTAACCCGTCCAGCTCTCTCTGTGGTACAATACTACAGTGTAACCCGTCCAGCTCACTCTGTAGTACAGTACTACAGTGTAACCCGTCCAGCTCACTCTGTGGTACAATACTACAGTGTAACCCGTCCAGCTCTCTCTGTAGTACAGTACTAATATACAGTATATGTTCCCCTCATTCCTTTGTTTGGTAACTGTATTACCTTCACACTCAGTCCTGCCAGTCATACTCCAAAACTTCCTCTGATTGGAGGATGTTCTCCTGCAGAGAAAGAGGAAATTACACAATCAACGATCAAGCTAATAAATGGAGTCGATACAGAGATTCCAGCAGGAGGGAAACAACGTAAAAATATCTCTGATCCAATCAGCTCATCAGCACAGACTGTAAGACATACTCAAGGCTCCCTCTCAAATCAGGCGTGTATCTTCTCAGTCTTCAAGAACGAGGGTCCAAGCTCTTACCCATCCTCCATGACTTCTCACCCAGGGGGTGAACTCCTCCATGTAGCGCTCGGCATGCTCCTGGATCTTGAGCGTGCCCGTGGCCGTGACGACGCGGCGTGACACCTCCATTGTCATGGCGATGCGGGACAGGGTGGGGCTGGTGGGGGCGGGGGCCGGGGCTCGTGTCTGGCTGGTGAACATATCCACCAGGTTGGCGAAGGAACGGTAGGATATTTTGGTCAGAGAGGAGCGTACGAAAGGGCTGGACTGGATCTGCGGGAGAAAGAGAGAGGGGGAGAAGGAGAGGGGAAGAGAGAAAAGACAGAGAGATTGTCTTTTAAGATTGCAAAACAGAAAATATTACCACAAAAAAAAGAAGAAAAAGCACAGAGGATAACGAAGTTTGTCCTCACAATAAAAAGAAAAAGCAAAAAAATAAAAAACAAGAGAAAATAAACAAAATAAAAAACATGGCCTTTAAAATGCAAACAATAAAGCGCCATCATCTTTCACTGTATACAGAGTTCCCCCTACACACCACACACCAAGCCTTTCATGTTCCCCAACTAGCCCATAATATGTCACCTCAATCCTCAGGTGTGAAGGTAAACATCCCCTTCATCATCAAAACAGGATCCACAGCCCCCAGAACCCCCATCTTGCTGCACCTCGTCTTCCCAATTTTGCAACACCAGAAACAAAATTGACAAAACTCTGAGTGTGCACCAGCCACTTTCTTTGTGCATACTTGAGTAAAATAAAACAAAGGAAAACTTTCCCCCAAACCAAGAAACACAACCTCAACTCACCTAAACACCTCCGTCAACCTAGACTATTCAACAAAAAAGGACAACCCCTTGTGTCCAGATGTGCCAGATACCTGTTTGTATCTATAGCCTCATGTACAATTCTCCACTAGTGGTCAGCTGCCCCCTTTTCAATGGGCAGCTGCTTTTGGAGAAACATTTGGGGGGAAAAAAATCAGTCCACCCTCCCACCTTCATCCCTGCTAGAGAGCATCTGTGCATCACCTTCACACAAGTAAAGTGCCTTCTTCCCCACCACTTCAAACCTCCCAAGCTCTGAGGTTGTAAAAGACAGGAACCCCCCCCCCTCCTCTAGCTGATCTCCCACAGCAGGAGAGCCGGTGGGGAGACTGTACTCATGGTCATCATCCCACCGGTCAGAAAACACAGCGCCCAACCAACACACTACAGGAGCCTGGCAGGGACCCACAGACCCCACCACCCGCTGTAACCTTCTGGTGGACCTGATCCTACTCAACCCTGCCAGCACCTCCAAGGACAATTCACTGGGGGCCTTCAGACAATGGCCCAGCTTTACACAGCCAGCCACACCTGCCGAGGACAAAGTCCTTGCAGTAAGGAAACCACAGAAGAAAAGAGGCTCCTCAAACAGCCACATCCCCGGCGTGCCACCAGCGACACACAGTGACTTGGAGGAACCACCAAGCCTGAAGCTCTGGCTCATAAAATAGCGTAAGTCATTCTCGGCGACCAGCTTTTCTGAACAGCAGGCATGCCATATCCAGCAAGTTCAGCCCACAGTGATACAGCCGCTCGGAGCCTAAAAGCCATCACCTCGTGGACAATGTCCAAAATGAAGATATAGACCCTCAGCCTGAATCCAGCGGTGAGCAGAACAGAAAAAAATTCACAAGAGTTTTCTCTAAATGCTCAAAGGCTGTTTGGTGGAGGCACAACAATAAGTCTGTGGCTCAGGTCGAGGCAGCAAAGAACCACTAGAACCCTCCCCCTGTGGCAGCAACCATTTTCATTTCCTTACCCTGTCATTGATGGCATCTCCTTGTATTTGTAGAGCCTGGACCAACTGCTGTACCACAGCCTCCTTGCTATTGGCTGCAACAGAAAACAGACAATATTACTTAAACAGCCACGTCATCTAAATGAATGAATTTGGTATTTAGCAGAAGCTCTCATCCAGAGCGACTCACATAGATAACGGTCTGCATTCACACCAGATCAGGCAATGTGGCAAAAACGGCAGTCTTCCCATTCATTTGAATGGGGGTAGTGCGTTCAGGCTGCAGCAGTCGGGACCGCATGGGGTGCCGAATAAAAACGCAGCGGCCTGCGGCAAGAAAGTTGAACCAGAATCAACTTTTGCCGGAATGCAACCCGACGTCACGCTGCAGTGGCCAATCACGTAAGTTGTTTAAATTACCATGTAGCAATCCGCTGTTTACCGAGCAACTGTCAGATGAATTACTGACGCGATTCATTTCCTAAGATTTGATTTTATGATTGTCACCGTGATTTGACAGTACCGGGTAATGAGACGAGTACTGAAACAATAATTACTAGCTAAATATCAATTCCGAACGTCGGAATTAAGCTGTATAAAAGATTCGCTATTTAGCAGTTCTTGCATGTTAGTTTATTGTACCTAGCACTACGGAGTTCATGGACCAAACGGTGTCCTCGCTTGGTTTATTTCGTGTACCCAGCTTCGACGTCTGCGTCTGGCTGGCAGTCTACGCTGCAAAATAACACTAGCAAGAAGCTTCCTTCGGTTTGCGTTTGTGTCCATTTTTTTTTTTGAGTTTTAGCAGACCGGAAATGGGGGGGGGGGGGGGGGGGGGGGGCGTTGAAGCTCACAACATGACGTTACACAAATGGGCCATGTAGTGACACGCCCACACCGGCGCAGAACCGTGCCGCACTGCCTGATCTGGGGTGAATGCAGCCTTACACAGCCCCTTTCCATGGCTGGATACTTACTGAAGCACTTCAGGTGAACTACCCTGCCCTAAAGGAACAACAGTCACTGCCCAGGTGGGAAATAATCACTCACAGGTAGTACTGTGAATGATTACAGCTTTTATCTTGAGCTCACTACACGTTCATTAAAGTCAGACGAGAATAACAACCAGGGGGGTGTTTCACAAAGCAGGTTTACTGAGTTAGTTGGATAACCGCACAGAGTAAAACCCGGACCAGCTCTTTTCACTTCATCCATGTTCCCGGGATCCGGGTTATTGGGAGGGTTCCGGGTTTTACACAGTTCAGCTATTCAGTTAACTCAGTAATCCTGCTTCCTGAAACAGGGCCCATTCTGCAATAAAGCCAGTGCAGGATAACAACCAAATTTCTATTAAAGCCAGAATTACACCAATTGATGATTACGACAGTCATCATGCTGACTAGCAGGAGGGTCAGCAAGAGATTCAGACTGTCACCTGAGCCGGCCAGAGAGTGCTCCTGCGTCTCCAAACTGTGTTTCATAGCAAATCTGTCAATGGACTCTGCCACTTCAGCATAGAACTCAGGAGGGTGGCCTACAGAGGGAGAGAGAGAGAGAGAGGGCAAGAGGTGAGTGAGAGAGCGAGAGAGAGAGAGAGAGAGACACGCACACACACATGCATGTGCACACACACACATGCACCCACACATACACACACACACACACACACACACAGACACACTTACCAGGTGACGTCAATGGCTCCGCTGGGTCTGTTTTTGTGTCACTGGTCACCAGTGAACTGGGTCCCTCAGGATTTGAGACGTCCTTATTTGAGGTATCCTTCTTAGATTTCATATTATGAAAGATATTGGAAAAGGGGAGCTTCAGTTTCTTCTTTTTCTTTTTCTTCTTCTTGTTTTCCTCCTCACCGTCACTTCCGTCGTCAGTAGTGGATGAAAACGGCGACACCACATCTTCCTGGAGTCTGCCGTCTGTCTTCTGTGAGTCTCGTAAATGCAATTTGGAGGAACGAGCTTTCAGGTGCTTCTTTAACAGGCCTTTAAATTTGAGTTTCTTCTCCGCCTCTGAGCAGCTCTGGGAATCCAGTCCACCCTCAGCTTTACAGCGGCCATCTTCTGGACCCTCTGTTGTAGAGCTGCCATCTTTGGAACCCTCGGCTCTAGGGCGGCCATCTTTGGAACCCTCCACTCTAGAGCGGCCATCTTTAGAAACCTCTGCTCTAACGCGGTCATCTTTAGAAACCTCTGCTCTAACGCGGTCATCTTTAGGACTCGCACTGCATGGTAGTCGTAGAGTAGAATAAACATGATTAGTAAAGTCAGAGTAGAATACCAAACTAATGTTCATTAAAGCCAGTGTAGAATAACAACCAAATTTCTATTAAAGCTGAAGTTCACAATTACACAAAATTAACTGAGCAAGTAACAGTAATATGACCAGATATACACTGACACACTGAGGCACCAGAAAGCTATAGAGCCATTTTCTGAACACATATATCTACTGAAACTTATATTATCAGTGCTGTCCCATTAGCATTTTTGCATTTTGTGTCCTACGCAAGAAGACCACTCTATAAATTTATTGTTGTTGTTGTCGTTATTATTATTATTGTTTTACTCATATGACAGAAAGTACATGCAAACATATAATAATGAGAAATTGAGGGCTCAAAGACATGCAGTAAAACATTTAGTGTTCATTTTGAGTCCAATAGGAATCCAGTGTGCTCTCCCAGAGTGAATGCACTCCATCCGTGTTGATTTGACACTGAGCATTTTACTGTGTCCAAACTGCCCCGTGCAAAGCAAACAGATGGATGTACAGACAGGGTGGAACAGCGGTGTGAGAGAGGGAGGAAAAAGAGGAGTGTGGGAGAGAAGGAGGGAGGAGAAGCGTAATCAGGGCATGGGTGCGGGCTGGGGCCAGGGCGGACTCACATGCAATTCTTATGGTCACGGTACGATCCCCCGATGCTCCCAGGGCGTTGAGTCAGGGGGGTGGACAGGGCGCGCCTGAGGAACGCCTCCAGCACCAGGCTCGTCTCCACCTTGACCTCCAGGAGGGAGATGGAGGGGGCCGGAGATGCGGGCCGTGCGGAGGGTAGACCCCCCCCGCTGACATCGCTGCCGGAGAGGACACAACAAATTCTGGCCTGTCAACATTCCGGTCCTTCTGCATGCCTCAGCATGAAGCTTCCAGCACAACAAACTCTTATCCAATACCGCAGCTGTGTCGTTTGCTATCAGTTTCCATGGCATATATCGTCTAGATCAGTGGGTCTCAAACCTCGATCCTGGGGACCCACTAGCGCATGCTGGTTTTCATTCTAAACCACAGTCTCAATCCCAGAATTTTAACAAGCTGTCAATTTTTTCTTACTCAGGAGTTTCTCATGTCTAGGGGGATTATTTACCCTCTTGAACTGCATTATGTCAGAAATAGTTAAGCATTTCATGAGGAATAACAGTGTGATGTTCATGTTGTGCTTATTATGCTATATTGCAAACTATTACATAAAAAGTGGTACCAAAATTATTTAACCAATCAAATCAAAGACTGGCGAATAAACCAGCTCCTACTTGGTGAAAGTGTGGACACATGGCAACTAAAACTAACAATTTGGTAGATAATTACAAATTCAACGGCAAAACAAATAATAACGAGCTAAACGTGCATTGTGTTAATAAGTTTAAGAAATTATGAATGAACTGAAACACGTGTTGAACACCTAATCAGTTTTAAAATTTTGTTATTTTTTTGTTTTTATGTAATTGTTTGCAATATAGCACAAACACAACATAAACGTAAATAATTCAGGTTATCGTGAATAGCACCTGGTTAAAAAAAGTTAACAGCTTGTTAAAATTCTGAGATTGCAACTCTGGATGGAAAAAAAACCCCCCGTCGTACACTGGTCCCCACGATCGAGTGGTCTAAACAATTAATAGGTTTGTGTTTTCGTCCTAATAGACTTGTTAAAAGATATGTAACTGAGTGAAGATGACAGAGAGAGTTATAAAAATGCAGCGTCACCACAAACATAGCTGGTTAGGATTGTAAAATTCCTGAGCCGATTCAAAAAACAAATGCAATGAATGAATGTTACTGCATTCGGCTATCAGAGCAGACTCCAGTCCTAGGTATATCTCTCATATAAACATTCACATTTACAAGGTACATCTATTAAATTTAGACTGTTTTCTTTGGAATAGACTATATCGCCCTGGACACAAACTTCGTGATTTTATTAATCTCAGTATAAGCAAGTAATTGCCTTTTCCGGTGAAAAGTGCAAATATTAACTGTTGTTCAGTAGATATTACATCTCTCGGAGCTGAAGAAGACGTTTCCTACCTTGTAACTAACAGTAACTCCCTGTAGCCGTAGCTACAGACAGTAAAGACTAGTTATATGCTTACCGTACCTGTGCTCCTTGGATTCCAGCGCAGCGACCCTCGACACGCTCCTTATGCACTTAAAACTACAGAGCTAATTTGACAGGCTGTGAGCGTTATAACATCATCGCTGGTGACTTACAAGTGGCTTGCTTTGAGACCAACCACCCGAATAACCTACATTTGTTTGGCTAATATACAGTAGGCATCATGGGCGTAGGAAGCATTGAAAATGTGGGTGGGACAATCTAAAGGGGGTCTGGGGGTCCTCCCCCAGAATATTTTTAACAGAGTATATGTCATTTCCTCTATTCTGGTGCCTTTTAACAGGTGGTTTGATACTTTTATCTGGCTATACTAGCATGAGAAAAATTATGGGTACATTTTGTAATTTCATCCAGAGGAAGTGGTTGGCCCCAGATCACATATTTGAAGATATTAAAAAGCTAGAAGTACAGAAATTGATTCGATGGCTAATTCAGAGCCATTTTTAATAATAACCACTCATTGTTTATTTAAACTTGAGGATCTCTTTATGCTTGCATGCAATTGCAATTTCTGTTAAATGAATTTCTTTAATGTTATCAAATCGATTAGTAAAGTGGAGAGGACAACTGTAGTCAAAGTGCACGGGCCCCTATGCATTCTCCAATAAACTAGCCTACTTTCATCTTCCATGAATCCTATGAAGAATCACCAGGACCACCAAGGCCTTAGGCAGACCGCGCTGCTACGAATAACAGACCGTTGCTATGGACGTACACTGTAGAATCTAACGGACTATTTTTTAGCGAAAGCAATAAAATAATTTTTAAATCAATATTTTGAGTCATTGATTTCTTTAGTAAGTAGCCGTGTAATAAGCGGGACATTGTACTGCGAGCCGGTCATTATTGCGCTTCGCGTCATGATCCTGCATCACCCTGTCGGGGTTTATTAACGTTAACGTTAATTAACGTTAACGTTAGCTAGCGTCAGCGCTTCTTAACAGTTAGGTAACCGAACAGCGAGGCTGCTGTCAGTCAGTATATCAGAATCAGGTCAGAATCAGAATCAGTTTTTATTCGCCAAATGTATCATACAGACACACAGGAATTTGCCTTGGCAGATCAGCATGAGACATAAAATATAACAGGAAAAGACAGAAACAAGAGATGGCGGGACAAACAGTCACTTTGTAACAAAAACAAGAAGGCTATAAACAACAGGCGAACAAAATACGAACATTTAGTTAAATGCCAAGCTTTGATTTTCGGTAAATTAAGAATTTCCTGAACATCTGAACATTTTGTGGTGACACTGTGTGACCCACCTTAACTCAGCTACCTGGCATACGGGCATCAATGACTAGCTAACTTTAGCGCGCGCTCGTGTGTACGTGTGAGCGTGCTATGTGAGAATCTGCCTGGGTGCAAGGTAGCAGTGAACGTGGTATGGAATTTCATTGATTTGGGCATTCTCTCAATAGGCAAGCGGAATGGATTTGATAATGAAGCACTGACAGTGCAATTGGCAGAGTGGATAGACAGACGCACTTTTTCGGCATGGTAAAAGTGTGTGTGTGTGTGTGTGTGGGGGGGGGGGGGGGGGGGGGGGGGGGGGTCTAAACTGATCATTTAAAAGTGGGTGGGACTTGTCCCAACCTCATATAATAGCTGCAACGACCATGGTAGGCCTACATGTCTGTCCTGGTGTAGTTTAAACCCTATTTTACTTCCTTGTGAATAGATTTTCTTGCTTCTATCTTCCCTTCTCATCGCTCACTCTTTCGCCCTCTGCCCCTCTCATTTGCATTCTGTCTTTTAGGGACTCGAAAGTTACGCCTCGCGTCTATATTTTCTACTTCGGCATTTGTTCCTGGTTTCGAGGTAAAGTTAATTTTTTTTGTTCCCACGGCGTTCACACATGTCTGAAGCGCTCATGCAAATGGGAGGTCCAACAACTAGACTAGTTTTTAGACGTCAACGCCAGAAAAGTGATGCGCATTTTGCTACTAGCCCTTATTTTTTGGTCTATTTATTATCGGTTATCTGCCAGATTTTCCGTCCAGAGTTTATGTGGCCAGCTGTGTTGAGCTAAATGACATATGTTAAACATAGGCTACCAGGCTTGTTCAAACTTTCATAAAGTTTTTGGACTCATCAGCTCACTTACAGCCATGCCTGCTACAGATGAACAACACATTTTTAGCACTAAATTGTTTTTAAATGGCCTTCCAGAGAAAACCTCAGGTTTAGGCTATAGCACCATGACGGGTCACCTGCTTCTCAAATGGCAAAGGAATGTGGGAATGGGCACACACATGATGCCAAAATCAAACATTGCCCCGATTTTCCATCAAACATGTGGGGTCATTGCTGAAATTTCTATCTGCCAGCCTGAGATGGAATCTAGCAGGAAACCAGCTGCTGATCCAGCTGGATACCATCTGGAATTAGGTGATGGTCTGTTGTCTGTAAACTGGCCCACCAGCTGGACATGATCTTGCCAGTATGGTTGCTATTTCAACACCTTGTTGCCAGCTGAACCATTTTTGGCTGGACCGCAACAGTGGGGCCTGTCGACTGTGCTAAAAATGGTATGTTTTTGATTTATTTTTCACCGAACCCTCAGCCATATCGATGTTGTTGTTAGTTAAGGTGTATTCAGCGTCAATATGTTTATTTTGGCTTCCAAAAGTAAAAATAAAACTACACGACTAACATGACATGGTATCTGTAAATGTGAATGTTATTAATTGAATTTAGAAACTAAATATTCTGCATTGAACATATACTGTAAATATGAATATCATTCATTGAACTGAGAAGCTAAATATGAATATTGTGCATTGAACAGATACTGTAAATATGAATGTTTTGCATTGAATAGATAGGCCTACCGTGAATATGAATATTGTGCATTGAACAGATAACTGTGCATAACTGTGTCTTTCTTTGTGTGTATGTATGCACGTATATAGAGTCTGTCGTAACAGAAATTGCAAAAATAAATATGACAGTGAACAGTCTTACTCGTGGTAAGTGGGTTTTAATTGGAAGATATCGGAGTGGTAGATCTCGGCTTACATTTTGGAATAAAAAGTGACCTTGGGCTTGAAAAGGTTGGTTACCATTGTACTAGAGACATGATAATGATCGCAACATTAATTCTACTAAAGACATGATAATGATCTCAACACTCACTCTACTAAAGACATGATAATGATCTCAACACTCACTCTACTAAAGACATGATATTGATCTCAATGCTCATGTCTCCTCAGTGTTGTAGCACTTCAAGGCTAAACAGTGACGTAAGTGTTAAGTGCAGTTTCTCTGTCCCCCCTCCCCGAAAACAATACCCTTCTGCCTGCCTGGTACAGCTCTCCCCTGGTGTGAGAGAGAGTGTGACTCTCTCTCTCTCTCCCTCTCTCTTTCTCTCACCTCTTGGCCTCTCTCTTTCTCTCACCTCTTGGGCCCCCTTTCTCTCTCTCCCTCTCTCGCCCTCTCACTCTCGGTTTGTGGTGTGCTTACGTCAGCTGTTGCGTCCTGCGTCTAAGTGCCTTCAGTTTGCACTGCTCACTCTCTCTCTTTCTCTATCCCCCCCTCTCTCTCTCTCTCTCTCAAATGTCTTTCCACTCTCCCTCTCACCCACCTTCCTCCCCAGCTTCTGTTCTGCTCCCTCTCTTCCTCCCCCTTTTTAACCCCCTACCCATCCCCCTCCGGGGCCTCTATCTCTCCCAAATCAGTTTGCCCCGACGGGGGCGAATGGCGGAGGAGGCTGTAGGGTGAGGCACTTCCTCTGTGACAGGAAATGAGAGAGAGAGAGAGAGAGAGAGAGAGAGCAAGGGAGAGAGAGGGAGGACAAAGGGCAGGGGGAGATTGGTGGGTGAAAATATGTAGCCTACATGGGGCAGTGATTCTAGAGTACAATGTCATTGGTACTATAAAAAATGAAAACTTTTTAGAGCAGTTAAAAACTATTGAGACAGTCAGACTCCCCAGGGGCCAAATAAATCCTGCTCATTTAATGCAATGCTGTGTGTATGCTGAACAGTGCCCTCGATATCGACATCAGAATTCAGCGGTGCCAGTGAAATATGTCTGGATGAAAACGTCCAAGTTTTAAACGCCATCTTAAATCACAGACTGTGACAGGGACGGTTATGTGAAAATCCATTAATTTTTTCCAAAGAGAAATTTCCCTTTGAACTGGAATTCCATATATGGGCAAGGTTTTTGCTCTGAGTTAAGTCAGACTTCTGAGGCCTATTTGCGAACTCACGTTATCACATGAAAGCTGAATTTAAAGAAATGTGTTTTAAAGTTTAGAAGCACATCCCTACTATATGGTTAGCAAACTAAAATGCCTAAACTACATAGCTAATGTTAGCGTTACCTCCTCAACCAGGGCCGGCCCTAGGATTTTGGTGAAATAATTTCTGGTATATTTCGGTATATGTGTATGTGATTTTGAGTAATTAAATTTGAATAGGTCACAGTAGTATATATATATATATATATATATATATATATATATATATATATATATATATATCTTTTTGGAAAAATATTGGCATATTTCTTATTTTACTACATCTCTTTGTTTTAGCACTGTTATGGAGTTACAAAGTTAGCACATAAGATCACCTTTGACTACCAATCACGAATGTTCTTGATTTTTAGAGTTTTGTGTATTTTAACCAGGTTAAATGGAGTGGGTCTTACCAGGCTGGAGCTGGTTCTACACTGGGGGAGGAGGTAGAACAGTGCAATGCCTTTCTCTCTAGGATTGCAGTGACAACTAAACATATGTCAAAACCAGGAAAATGGTCTGTATTTATATAGCGCTTTTCCAATCTTCTGATCGCTCAAAGCGCTTTACAATTTTTCCTCACATTCACAAACTGATGGCGACGGAAACCACGCCATCATGAGCAGTTCAGTGGGGTTCATTGTCTTGCTCAAGGACACTTGGACGTATTCTCAGAGAAGCTGGGATTCAAACCAGCAACCTTCCGATTCCTAGACAACCTGCTGTACCTCCTGAGCCACTGTCTCTCCTGCAACCACTGTTGCCCCTGTGAGATGACATAAGTTTCAAGTGTGATAACGCTAACATCCCACTGTCTGTGCTTACAGGACATACAGGCATGCTGACCCTTATGGCGATGAGGTGGAATCAGCAAAAGGTTGCGAATTTGGCCACGTCACTGACCCGAAGATATCACCGGGTAATGACATCAGTCATTCATTTGTGCATGTTAATTTTTCTGTGTTACCAGCATGTTTATCTGAATGATTTTGTATTTATTTTTGTGTGCCTTGCCCTCTTGTTTGCCATTGCAGACCAACAAGGCACTGCAAAAACAGGTACAGACCCTGGAGTCCATGACAGAGCAGTTGGGAGTGGCAGACAGCCAATTGGACGACTGGGTGGATGACGTGTATACTGGGCAGAAAGTTGGGAAATTGCTGTTAATACATATTTGTTACAAATTATAAATGGATCTTGTCTCAGTATTCTGAATTAAACACTATTCTTACCTATTTCATACCTATTTCTTGGCAGCAACAACGACAGCAACAACAGCAGCAGCTGACTTAGGCAGTAAGATCGAGGTCCTTGTAGCCGGGATAAAACAACGGTCACTGCGGCTTTACAAGGAAAGAGACGGCAACAAGGGTCATGCCAGGCTCCGTGCGAAGATCAGGACGGAGAAGGGGATCCTGGCTGCTGTTGTGGAGAAGTACAACAGCATGGTTCCAAGCACACAAACTGTCTGTTTTGAAACCATTCTGTCTCACGAAACAGCATGGCCGTGGCAGCAACCACAAAGTGGTATGTATGCGTTTTTTTGAAGGAGAGCCAGCAGGTACCGGCAGAAAATGTGTTTGCGAATATGTTATAAGTTTTATGCTATTTCCGCAACTGTATTGAAAGTGAATGGGAAGCAAAATACGAGCATTTCAAACTTATCACAGGGACACAGACTGTTAGAATAAGTTACTCAAATGCATTTCAGATTCTGTTGATTTAAGGACCAAAAAAAAAGCCTTTGACCAAATCATGGCATTAAGAAGACTCCAGGAGGAGAAGAAAATTTTGGTCACAGAGATGGACCGTCATTGGAATTCCCTTTTGAGTCGTGGAGACACCCTGGAAAAGCTGTCCCACCTGGTGTCTGATGACACAGAGATGAGTAAGACCATGCATTTCAATGATACATTTCATAAAAGTTCACAATGATTGTTGCTAAAGTTAACTGACACAAGTGTTTCATTGTGTTATACTTTTAAGATTCACAATGGATTCTGACCAAAGAAGGGTCCAAAGGACTGCAGTGCGTCATCCAGAGAAAGCTGTGGAACCTTAAACGGATGAAGGCCCGTGCAAGAGACTGTTACTTACTGTTACTTACAGAAGACAGCAACTTGCTACAGGACATCTCAAGCGACGAATATGAGAGTGGGAGTGGCTCCGAAAGCTCCTATGAGCTGTAATGCAGTATAAGTGCAGGGCATTATCTAATCTCTGGTAGGATTAAATTGTTTGAATCCGGCAGTAGTGTGATCTTGATTTGTCTTTTCTGTCTTTCATCTTTGTATGTCTAATAAATTTAAGTCTATTATATCTGATGTGTCTCTGTTGTACTTCACGAACATGTTTGTATAGTTATAGCTTAAATTTCAACCTGTTAGACCTGATATGTTAAAATATGTTAACAGCTAAACATGTTAATTGTTCAAAACAGGGGTCAATCTTAGCCAGAAAGGGCCGGTGTGGGTGCATGCTCTTGCTCCGGCCAAGCAGTCACATGCCTGATTCTAATAATGAAAGGCCTGATTGAAGACCATCGTTGTGCCCTCGCAGGATAACATTGGTCACCCCTGGTTTAAAGCTATGCCATGCCATGCCATGCACAAACAGGAACTTGAAAGTGTGTTCAGAAGTTATTTACAATTATGTGTACAGTTGACGCATACAATTCTCAACCAGAGGATATTTTAAAAAGCACATCTCAGGAACTCAAGAACCAGTGACAGCGAGATCTCCGAGGTAAGGTCAAGCACACAACCTGTGACATTGTTACAGTTCACTGTTAACACCCCCATTGCAATACAACTCAAAAACTTGGTATGTTTGTTCCATCTGCCACCTAATTGTTGAAAATAACTACAATATTCTGTCTAAATAGCTTCGGCTATTGCGCGATACAAGGCTAAAACATGCCACTTGATAAGCACAAGAGTTTTTGAAGTACAATATTAATTTTTGACATGCATCTTCTGTGTGGTATGACAACACTGTGTGTATGATTTCAAGACATTTGGATCAAGCATTAATGCGAAAGGGTAGGGGAGAGAGGGGTCGGTTGGCACACGGGTTGGTTGGCACACAGTTCATTTCCAGGCCACTAAAGGGTGCTGCCACAAAAATCTAACATTAAAATGATTGCCTTCTTGACCTGAGCACATCCATTCTGTCAAAACATCTGAAGGTAAATAACCGTTGAGGTGAGGACAACTTTTCAATTTTGCAGTGTCAAAACAAAAAAAATGATCCCCCCACTAAATACATTATAGAACTGTGTTAGATAGAGATTTAGAAAATGTATTAATTTCAGTTGATAGAGATAGGAATCAGCTATATTTTGATATGAAATTTGAAATTTGAAAGCCTGTGGTGAGTGATGTTAGCTGGCTAACACAATTTTAGTAGAGGTGTGTCCTAATGTGGGTGGGGTTGGTTGGCACACTGATTTTGGGGTTGGTTGGCAACATGTGTCAACCAACCTTGGTATAGCCATTTGGTTACAAATGTATTAACTTATGCATTTTACATATGTTAAACATAATTAATATTATACAATACTATTATGTGTTGTAGGTTATATTATTATAAATTATGCATTATATTTTTATCGGGATTGTAGGTTAATTGTTCATGAACATAAACTTATTATTTATTAAATATGGATTTTGTATTTGGAAACATTTTTAAACATTTAAACATTTCTTGTAGGGGTCAAAATGGTCAGAACATTTTTAAGAAAAACAGACAGAGGAAAGACACCAGCACACATTATGCTAGAGGCAGATAGACAGGTGAAGACTCAAAACAAAATATTGCAAAAGGCAGGCACACGAGTTATGCACTCCAGGTCTACCAACCTACATCTGCCAGAACTGTGATTCATGTGACTCTGATTGAGACACAGACACATTGACACGCTAGTTAGTCTCATCCAGTGGTGTAAAACTCGTTGCCATGGAGGGCCGTGTGTATGCAGGTTTTCATTCCAACCAATTAATGCTGCCTTAATTGAGTCCAATTACTCATTCAGCCATATGCGTTTAACTGCATTGAAGCACAGAATATAAGAAAATTTTTATTTAGACAATGCGGGTCACCATAGACGTCGGGTCACCATTGTGCACAAACCTGCATCCCTAATTCAGCAAATAATTTAACTAATTATATAATCAAGATCTGAGGCTGGAATGAAAACCTGCATACACACGGCCCTCCATGGCAACGAGTTTGACACCACTGGTCTAATCTAACAGCATACTGCAATAATTCTGTCACTCCTAACACCACACACACAGACACACACTCACACATACACACCACACACATATACACACAAATCCACACACCCACTCATACGCACACACACACACACACACACTGACATGCACAAGCAAGAGAAAGGAAGAGTAGAATTACAATACTGGAGGTTATTGGCTGTTCAATTTCATTTGAAAAGGTTCCTTTTAATTTTGACTCCAGAGGGGAAATTCTCTTATGAAATATAAACCTGTCATGGTTGTCAATATATAATTATTTGTGTTTTTCGTTTTAAATGAGAGAATGAAAGATCATAACTACTATTAAGTGATCAAATGTTATTTTCTTTAAATTGTTGGGGCTGGTTGGCACAAGTGCACAACTTGACCTTAATCATGAATAAAATCATTTTTGGAATCATTTGTGAACATTAAATGTATCTGTTTTTTTAGCTGAGATCTTAATCTTTCAGTTGATACTGGTTAGACTATTTTAACATATGGCACGCCTGAGAAGTATGACACAGAGTGAAAAGTGTGCCAACCAACCCCGATCTCCCCTAATACCGGATGTCCCCTTTAAATACGTTGAAAACCCTATTGACCGCACGCACACACCCGACATTTAATGAAAAAGTAACTAAGTCATGTTCTGCTTAATATATGGTGTGAATACATGCAAGTGGAGTGTGCATACTAAAAAAAAGTTTGTGTGTTGATATTTGTTGAAAATAACTACAATATTTTGTCTAAATAGCTTCGCCTATTGCGCGATACAATGCTAAAATATGCCACTTGATAAGCAGAAGAGTTTTTGAAGTAGGCTACTATTTTCATTTTTGACATGCGTCTTCTGTGGTATGACAACATTGGGCCTCATTTATCAAGCAGCATACGAACGGAATTTCTCGTGTTTCCTTCGTACCAACATTTACACATGAAAACTGGGATTTATAAAAGTTTTCGGGAGTCCAACTTGTTCGGACGTGCGAAGGAAATTTACGAAAACCTCAGACCACGGGCAGTGTGTGTGTAAACTATTTCAACAAATGGCACGCCTGAGAAATATGAGAGAGTGAAAAGTGTGCCAACCAACCCCAATCTCCCCTACACCACAAATGACGCCTTTAGAAACGCGTGATAAGTTTCTCTATAATTTCTTTCTTTTTGATATTTCAATATTTCATGACAGAATGCGTAGATAAAGAAGCCCATTTAATTACCAATTTCATCAATAAAAGTGAACGATTCGAGTTAAAAGACGAAATGCGGAGTTTACACACACTCTGCCCGTGGTCTGAGGTTTTCGTAAATTTCCTTCGCACGTCCGAACAAGTTGGACTCCCGAAAACTTTTATAAATCCCAGTTTTCATGTGTAAATGTTGGTACGAAGGAATTACGAGAAATTCAGTTCGTATGTTGCTTGATAAATGAGGCCCAATGTTGTCATACCACAGAAGATGCATGTCAAAAATGAAGATTGTACTTCAAAAACTCTTCTGCTTATCAAGTGGCATGTTTTAGCCTTGTATCGCGCAATAGGCGAAGCTATTTAGACACAATATTGTAGTTATTTTCAACAAATATCAACACAGAAACTTTTTTTTAGTATGCACACTCCATTTGCATGTATTCACACCATATATTAAGCAGAACATAACTGAGTTACTTTTTCATTAAATGTCGGGTGTGTGCGTGCGGTCAATAGGGTTTTCAATGTATTTAAAGGGAACATCCGGTATTAGGGGAGATCGGGGTTGGTTGGCACACTTTTCACTCTGCGTCATATTTCTCAGGCGTGCCATATGTTAAAATAGTCTAACCAGTACCAACTGAAAGATTAAGATCTCAGCTTAAAAAAAACAGATACATTTAATGTTCACAAATGATTCCAAAAATGGTTTTATTCATGATTAAAGTCAAGTGGTACACTTGCATATAAAGGCCAATTACGAAAACTGTTATTTGGTTAAAAATGGGCAGAAATTCTGTTGAATGTTTGTTTTCTGGTTCTGGTTTGAATTAAATGCTCAAATTATTTCTATGTACCACTTCATTCTTTGTAATTATAGCATTTTAACTTTGTGCCAACCAGCCCCATTGCATGTGCCAACCAACCCCCGTGTTGGGGCTGGTTGGCGCAAGTGCACAACTTGACTTTAATCATGAATAAAATCATTTTAGGAATAATTTGTGAACATTAAATGTATCTGTTTTTTTTAGCTGAGATCTTAATCTTTCAGTTGGTACTAGTTAGACTATTTTAACATATGGCACGCCTGAGAAATATGACAGAGTGAAAAGTGTGCCCCGTAGCCATGAGTTAAATACGGAACGCCTATTCTACTGACCACATAAGGGACAATTCCGTATTTTGCGGGATGGTTGGCATCCCTAAATGAAGCCAGTAACTAGAACCGTGATTCATCTATTGCGAAATTGGACACTGAAAGGGGGAGGGGACGTAATAACAATTCAAAATCGAAAGAATAATGTTTTAACTGCTTTAGAATGCAGGATTTTGTAGCACATTGATTTTAGAACTGTTAAAAGGCCGATGTGTCCCTTTACTGAGAAATAATGCCCACCCTTGGACCAGTCAGAATCGAGTATTCAGCCAAGCCATTGTAAAATCTATTTTATTACTATATTTTAACTTCTGCACTATTTTAGGTCTTAGATTCTTATTTTTACTTTAACTTGTGTGTTTCTCTTTCCTATACACATTGTTTGAGCGTTGTTGGAGGGAGCCTGAGATTTAAGATTTTCATTGCCAATGACTGCTTCATTGTAATTGTTGTGCACATGACTAATAAAGAACTTAAGTAATGGTGATCAATTTCTTTTTTTTACAGGCGTGAAAACTTCAGCCCAAACTGCAACTCTGGGGTGTGCAGTTGGCATTTCCCTAATGGCAAAGCTGTTGGGCCATCGTGATTCGCATGGAACGAGGGGGAGACTTTCCAATTCCCAGACCACCTCAGCCATACCCCTGAACTGAAGAAACAAATGGTTCCTACCAGTGGTGAGGATGAAGGAACAGATCAATTACACGATGCTGACATTGCAACTGCACAGACCTCTAGTACTTCTAACGTTAGCTCCTCAACCTCAAAGTCAGTGAGCAAGATACCATCAATAGCTCGCAAGCTAACATTTATTAATTTAATTGTTGATATTGTCTAAAAAATTGCCATCTTCGTATCTGTAAACATAATAACACCAACACATGGTCTGCCTGTTTCAACCGTTCTACGATTTGGAATGCCAAATTAGCTGGCTAGTTAGCCAACGTTAACGTTATTGGTAACGTTGGCGTTACTTACCGCGTGATAGGTAGAAGTGAGATCGTCGCAGGGGATGACGTCAAAACTTTATTTAAACAGAGTAGTTTCAATGAACAACGTAATCATTGCTAAGATTTAAAAATTACAGAGCTCTCTTACCATGTGTAGAGTTAGTGACTGAACCCATCGGAGGACAGCCGGTTGCTGGCATCGTCTCAAATACCTTTTTGTGGACATTATTTGGGAAGCTTGAGTCCCAAAGCCCTATCACAAACATTCTTCGTTGGCCAACATGATTTGGATTTGGACTTCAATTTTCCACAAAAGGGGACCGAAACACCTTTTCCAGACATTAAATCAACCACACCAGCCTCGAAAGAGATTAAACAATGGTCGCTGAACAAAATGCAATAATAACATGTCTGTATTATTTTTAAAAACGTTGATCATAGGTAATTCAATACACTCAAAATGAACTATGTCACCCAGCATGCATTAGCCTAGGTTTACGTTGATGTTTTTAAAATAATACTCCGTGTAGTCTATAGTATTAAAATGAAATAATTAATGGTATATTTCGGTATATGTGTATGTGATTTTAAGTAATTCAATTCTAATAGGTCACAGTAGTATTGACTGTCTACAAACTGGAGCTCCGAATTTGCGCTGAGGTTCATGCTACTGTCTGTCCATAGCCTCAAAATCCGCCGAAGTGGTAGGCTAATTCAATCCAATGGGCTATCTCACTCGTCAACCCAAGACGCCCAAGTCTTTCCAACGTGTCGAATAGTGACGAGAAGAGCCCTTGCCCAAGCTGCAACATTTAACGAGTTGGGAATGAGAACATGTTGACAGCATAGTCACTCCCTACATGCCAGAGTAACCTGAAGACCACCCTGTCTGACTCCCATTCCCCTCTTCTCCTGTCTATCCCGCATTTCCTTACCAAAAAAACCCTCTCTACCTTCCCTTCCACATGACTCAGCATTACCTATCGCCAGGATGTTAAGCCCCGCCCATTGCAGCGCTCTCAATAACTGCCACTTGGCTTGTGGGTGATTTACGAATCTAGGTCTTCTCTCTGCGCACTAATTGCAAGTTGCTCTGGATACGAGTGTCGGCTAAATGCCTAAAATGTGAACGTAAATGTAAAGATAACACAAAGCAGTAAAAAAAAGTGCGGCTGTACAGGAAAGGAGGTAATAAGGGTCAGCGAAAGTACTCCTTCGGATAAAGGGCGTGAGTTTTTGGGGAATTCTGAATATGAAATCAGGCGAGGTGTCACTGCAAAGATAATAAATGACACAGGTGACAGTGTTAAAAAAAAGTCACATTCATTACAAATTTACTCAGAATTTGCAGAAATTGACACATTATAAGCACACATACCAAGACCAATTTCAATGTATAACAGGAACTTACAAGGCGTTTTTGCATATTGACATGTTACCTTTGCATGATATTAATATTTTACAAATGCACCGATTACTAAAATAATAAAATATTTAAAATGTCTAATATGTGTCCTCTTTGTAATCAGAAAAATTAGCCATTTTTAAATTTGTATAAAAAATGTTAAAAATGAAAACTATTGTCAGCATTCAGCAATAAGAAATATAGAGCCAAAGGAGTATCATTTCTATTAGTTCTTGGATTATATACACAGAGGGGGCTGATGTTATGTACAGCAAAGGATAAGTCTGCGCCAGGGAAATGATCAGCTTTAGCTCTTAAGCTTTCAGTGAGTGATCGCATCATGTGACTGGATATGACATCATTACTCAAAGGCCAGTGAGAGAGAGAGGATTTAGCTGCACAGAAAAACCACACACAGTGCCACACACATTCTCCTTCACAGTGGCCCACAGGGCAACAGACCTGGGTCAAATATGTATTTGTTTTGGATTCAATTACTTTTCTGTGCTCTATTGATCTTGGCTGGTGTAATTGAGCCTGCCAATATGACCAGAAGGCGGGGTTTGCACTTTTTGAGAGTATTTCATTGGTTCCAATACACCAGACAAGATCAGTAAAGCGTAGAAAAGTATTTGAATCCAAAACAAACACAAATTTGACCCAGGTCTGCAAGGCACTAAGGACATTTGATAGAAAGCAAACAAACAAAAATGTTAGGAAACCCTGACAGCGACGTGGAGACACCCACACAGGACCTGCCTGAGATGACCCGATGCAGCTGCCCATCTCATTAAAATACAGTGAAACTGAATGTAAACATTTACACAAGGGCAAAAGTATGGGTTGACAGTTTGGTCTCCCCGTCGGTCACTGCAGTGAACTGCAGAACAGCTGACCCAGCGTTGGGCTGAGCCACTGGAACACAGGGTAAGGGTATGCACACAGCAGCAGCAGGGGTAAAGGTACTACAGTGAGCTGGTTTATCATTTTGGGCAGGGGCAGAGTTGGGTAGAGCTCTTGTTGAGGACAGACAGTGAATATTCAAAGGCTTCCTTTACTTGTGGTGAACCTCCAGTGTGCAGCTCCAAAGCTTTAGTGTCCATTATTTCCCAGGCACAGGGGCCCCCTAGTGGTAAACCAGCTGAATGGCACATTAGCTTTATCCCCTGGCTGTGCATTCAGCCAAACCAGGGGTCTACAATCCTGGCCCTGCCCCAAGCAGGTTTTCACCGCGACTCTGCACTTAATGAACCAATCAGAGCTGCTGTTTACACAGTTAACTCACTTCCCTTGGGTACTTGGATCAAATTTTAAGGTGAAAACCAGCTGCTCTTATGGCAAATTTACTGCAAATTTCACACGTTCTGAATTTTACTCTTTGCGCACACACTAGTTTTACTCCTTTATAACTGTAGGCACTTCCCTGTCCTGGTCATGTTGTTAACTGTTAAGTCTTTGTTCTTTGTGGTTGTCAAATGCGTGTGAATGTTTAATACTGCACACCAACGTCCCTTAGTGGACAGTAAGGATCTACTGAACTCAGCTGAAAAGATCACAGATTAGTATGGTGTATCCCCACAGGGGGGTCCTGTAGTTTGCTTTATGAATGGATCAAAGCTATGAAAGGGAAAGGCGTAGAGAGAGTTATCAGCAGCTTCTTTTTTAGCTCAAAAACATAAATCAGCGAATGTATTTTCTATCTGCTGTTAAAACTTCAGCATTTTAGATATTTGTTGGGACACTGGGCTCTTAACTGAGACAGTCCCGGTCAAACCAGGACATCCCAACACCTGGATGCTGTACATTAAATGATAATGTAAGCAATAGTGTTAACGTAACCTAAAGATGCAGGAAAACCCTCAGCCCCTGGAGAGGGTTATTCTCTCATAGGCACAGAAAGTGAAGATAACAAATCTGACTCAACAGAGTAGAGGTATGTGCAATGTTGACACTTGAGCTAAAAGTGTAGCTATAAATTGACATAACTGTAGATGCTTCTGCCAAAAATCCTTGATTAATTCTGCAAAAAAGCCCACACTTGCCTTATAGCCTGCACATAGGAATCTTTTAGTGCATCTGGTGTAACCCATCAAGCTCTCGCTGTAGTGCAGTACTAATATACAGTGTGTGTATATTATTATTCCTTTGTTTGGTAACTGTAATACCTTCACATTCAGACCTGTCAGTCATACTCCAAAACTTCCTCTAATTGGAGGATGTTCTCCTGCAGAGAAAGAGGAAATGACACAATCAACGATCAAGCTAATAAATGGAGTCGATACAGAGATTTCAGCAGGAGGGAAACAACGTAAAAATATCTCTGATCCAACCAGCTCATCAGCACAGACTGTAAGACATACTCAAGGCTCCCTCTCAAATCAGGCGTGTATCTTCTCAGTCTTCAAGAACGAGGGTCCAAGCTCTTACCCATCCTCCATGACTTTTCACCCAGGGGGTGAACTTCTCCATGTAGCGCTCGGCGTACCCCTGGATCCTGTGCGGACCCGTGGCCGTGACGACACGGCGCGACACCTCCATTGTCATGGCGATGCGGGACAGGGTGGGGCTGGCGGGGGCGGGGGCCGGGGGTCGAGTCTGGCTGGTGAACTTATCCACCAGGTTGGCGAAGGAAGGGTATGACATATTGGCCAGAGAGGTGCGTAAGAAAGGGCTGGACTGGATCTGCGGGAGAATGAGAGAGGGAGGGAACGAGAGGGGAAGAGAGAAAAGGCGGAGAGAGCGACTGAGATTGCAAAAAAGAAAATATTACCACAAAAAAAGAAAAAGCACAGAGAATATCAAAGTTTGACCTCACAAAAAAAGCAAAGAAATAAAAAACAAGAGAAAATAAACAAAATAACACGGCGTTTAAAATGCAAACAATAAAGCACCATCATCATTCAGAGCTCCCCCTACACACCACACACCAAGCCTTTCATGTTCCCCAACCAGCCCACAATATGCCACCTCAACCCTCAGGTGAGCAGCTAAACATCCCCTTCATCATCAAAACGGATCCACAGCCCCCAGACCCCCAATCTTGTTGCGCCTTCCCAATTTTGCAACACCAGAAACAAAATTGACAAAACATTGAGTGTGCACCAGCCACTTTCTTTGTGTATACTTAAGTAAAATAGAATAAAGAAAAACTTTTCCCCAAACCAAGAAACACAACCTCAACTCACCTAAACACCTAGACTATTCAACAAAAAAAGGACAACCCCTAGCTCTGGTCCAGGTGTGCCAGATACCTGTTTGTTGCTATAGCCTCGTGCACAATCCTCTACAGGATATCAGCTTCCCACTTTTCAATGGGCAGCTGCTTTTTGGGGAAACATTTGGGAATAAAAAAATCAGTCCACCCTCACACCTTCATCCCTGCTAGAGAGCATCTGTGCATCACCTTCATACAAGTAAAGTGTGCTGCCTTCTTCCCCACCACTTCAAACCCCCCAAGCTCTGGGGTTGTAAAAGACAGGAACCCCTACCCCCCCCTCCTCTAGCTGATCTCCCACAGCAGGAGAGCCGGTGGGGAGACTGTACTCACGTTCATCATCCCACCGGTCAGAAAACACAGCGCCCAACCAACACACTACAGGAGCCTGGCAGGGACCAGGGCTGGCCCTAGAATTTTGATGGCCCTAAGCAAATCTGTCCGAGCGGGGTGGGGAGGGGGGGGGGGGGGCGGTGTTCCATTCTGTCGACTGGGGGGGGGGAGTTCACTTGCTAAAAACCTTCTTACATTACATTGTTATGAAAAGTTTGGTTGCCATTCTGTTTAAAATTAATACCGCTAGTTCCGCGATAGGGGATGAATAACGTAATTGTGAAGATAACGTTATTTACCTTAGATAAACATTGGATCGTGTGGCCCCCCGCAGCGGTTGTGGCCCTAAACAACCGCATAGACCGTTTATGCCACGGGCCGGCCCTGGCAGGGACACACGGACCTCCTCCGCCACCCGCTGTAACCTTCCTGTGACCTGATCCTACCCAACCCTGCCAGCACCTCCAAAGACGATTCACTGGAGGCCTTCAGAAAATGGCCCAGCTTTACACAGCCAGCCACACGCAGGTCAGAGCTCAAACTGGCCGAGTCCTTGCAGTGAGGAAACCACAGAAGAGGCCCCTCCACACAATTGAAGACAGACCCACAGCCTGAATCCAGTGGTGCACCCTCCCCCTGTGGCAGCAACCATTTTCATTTCCTTACCCTGTCATTGATGGCATCTCCTTGTATTTGTAGAATCTGGACCAACTGCTGCACCACAGCCTCCTTGTTATTGGCTGCAACAGAAAACAGACAATATTAGTCAAACAGCCACGCCATCTAAGTGAATGAATTTGGCATTTATCAGACGTTCCCATCCAGAGGGACTTACACAACCCATTTCCATTTCACCCATTTAACAGTCTTACACAGCCCATTTCCATGGCTGGATACTCACTGAAGCACTTCAGGTGAACTACCCTGCCCTAAGGGAACAACAGTCACTGCCCAGGTGGGAAATAGTCACTCACAGGTAGTACTGTGAATGATTACGGCTTTCATCTTGAGCTCACTACACGTTCATTAAAGTCAGACGAGAATAACAACCAGGGGGGTGTTTCACAAAGCAGGATTACTGAGTTAGCTGGATAACCGTGCAGAGTAAAACCCGGACCAGCATTTTTTAAACTTTACAGTCCATGTTCCAGATTTGGGAGGGTTCTGGGCTTTACTTAGTGAAGCTATTCAGTTAACTCACTAATCCTGCTTCCTGAAACAGGGCCCATTCTGCAATAAAGCCAGTGCAGGACACCAACCAAATTTCTATTAAAGCTGGAATTACACCAATCGATGATTACAACAGTCATCATGCTGACCAGCAGGAGGGTCAGCAAGAGGTTCAGACTGTCACCTGAGCTGGCCAGAGAGTGCTCCTGCGTCTCCAAACTGTGTTTCATAGCAAATCTGTCAATGGACTCTGCCACTTCAGCATAGAACTCAGGAGGGTGGCCTACAGAGAGAGAGCGAGAGACAGAGGGCAAGAGGTGAGTAAGAGAGAGAGAGAGAGAGACACGCACACACACACACACACATACATGCATGTGCACACACACACATGCACCCACACATACACATACACACCACACACACACACACACACGTGCACACACAGGCATGCACCCACACATACGCGCACACACACACAGACACACACACTTACCAGGTGACCTCAGCGGCTCCACTGGGTCTGTTTTTGTGTCACTGGTCACCAGTGAACTGGGTCTCCCAGGATTTGGGACGTCCTTATTTGAGGTGTCCTTCTTAGATTTCATCCTACGAATGATACTGGAAAAGGGGGACTTCAGTGTCTTCTTTTTCTTTTTCTTCTTCTTGTTTTCCTCCTCACCGTCACTTCCGTCGTCAGTAGTGGATGAATACGGCGACACCACATCTTCCTGGAGTCTGCCGTCTGTCTTCTGTGAGTCTCGTAAATGCAATTTGAAGGAACGAGCTTTCAGGTGCTTCTTTAACAGGCCTTTAAATTTGAGTTTTTTCTCCCCCTCTGAGCTGCTCTGAGAAGTCAGCGTGTTCTTATCACCCTCAGCTTTACAGCGGCCATCTTTAGGACCCTCTGTTGTAGAGCTGCCATCTTTGGAACCCTCGGCTCTAGGGCGGCCATCTTTGGAACCCTCGGCTCTAACGCGGCCATCTTTGGAACCCTCGGCTCTAGGGCGGCCATCTTTAGAAACCTCTGCTCTAACACGGTCATCTTTAGGACTCGCACTGCATGGTAGTGGCAGAGTAGAATAAACATGATTAGTAAAGTCAGAGTAGACCACCAAACTAATGTTTATTAAAGTCAGTGTAGAATAACAACCAAATTTTGATTAAAGCCGAAGTTCACAATTACACAAAATGAATTGAGCAAGTAACAGTAATATGACCAGATATACACTGACACACTGAGGCAGCAGAAAGCTATAGAGCCATTTTCTGAACACTTATACCTACTGAAACTTATATTATCAGTGCTATCCCATTAGCATTTTTGCATTTTGTGTCCTACGCAAGAAGACCACTCTATAAAGTTATTATCGTTGTTGTTGTCGTTATTATTATTATTGTTTTACTCATATGACAGAAAGTACATGCAAAGATATAATAATGAGAAATTGAGGGCTCAAAGACATGCAGTAAAACATTTAGTGTTCATTTTATGAGTCCAATAGGAATCCAGTGTGCTCTCCCAGAGTGAATGCACTCCATCCGTGTTGATTTGACACTGAGCATTTTACTGTGTCCAAACTGCCCCGTGCAAAGCAAACAGATGGATGTACAGACAGGGTGGAACAGCGGTGTGAGAGAGGGAGGAAAAATAGGAGTACGGGAGAGAAGGAGGGAGGAGAAGCGTAATCAGGGCACGGGTGCGGGCTGGGGCCAGGGCGGACTCACCTGAACTTCTTATGGTCACGGTACGCCCCCCCGACCCTCCCGGGGCGCTGAGTCAGGGGGGTGGACAGGGCGCGCCTGAGGAACGCCCCCAGCACCAGGCGCGTCTCCGCCTTGACCTCCAGGAGGGAGATGGAGGGGGCCGGAGATGCGGGCCGTGCAGAGGGTAGACCCCCCCCGCTGACATCGCTGCCAGAGAGGACACAACGGACCAATCAGCGCCAGGGCAGGGCTGCAGCCCACAGGTGGAAATTCTGGCCTGTCAACATTCCGGTCCTTCTGCATGCCTCAGCATGAAGCTTCCAGCACAACAAACTCTTATCCAATACCGCAGCTGTGTCGTTTGCTATCGGTTTCCATGGCATATATCGTCTAGATCAGTGGGTCTTAAACCTCGATCCTGGGGACCCACTAGCACATGCTGGTTTTCATTCTAAACCACAGTCTCAATCCCAGAATTTTAACAAGCTGTTCATTTGTTTAACAAGGTGCTATTCATGATTACATTAATTATTTACCCTCTTAAACCATGTTATGTCAGAATAGCTATGCATGGCACAATAATAATCCTATGTTTACGTTTATGTTGTTAGTGTGCTATATTGCAAACTATTACATAAAAAGTGAAAAAATTTTTTTTTGTTTTTATGTAATTGTCTGCAATATAGCACAATATCAACATAAACGTAAACATAGGATTATTATTATCCGTGCCATGCATAGCTATTCTGACATAACATGGTTTAAGAGGGTAAATAATTCATGCAATCATGAATAGCACCTCGTTAAACAAATGAACAGCTTGTTAAAATTCTGGGTTTGCAACTCTGGTTGGAAAAAAACCCATCATACACTGATCCCCAGGAACGAGTAGTCTAAACAATGAATAGGTTTCTGTATTCTTGTTAAAAGATATGCAACTGAGTGAAGATGACAGAGAGAGTTATAAAAATGCAGCGTGACCACAAACATAGCTGGTTAGGGTTGTAAAATTCCTGAGCCGATTCAGAGAAATAAATGCAATGAATGAATGAATGAATGAATGTTACTGCATTCGGCTATCAGAGCGGACTCCAGTCCTAGGTACGAAATCTCTCATATAAACATTCACATTTACAAGGTACATCTATTAAAGTGAGCCTGTTTTCTTTGGAATAGACTATTTCGCCCTGGACACAAACAAACTTCGTGATTTTATTCATCTCAGTATAAGCAAGTAATTGCCTTCTCCGGTGAAAAGTGCAAATATTAGCTGTTGCTCAGTAAATATTACATCTCTCGGAGCTGAAGAAGACGTTTCCTACCTTGTAACTAACAGTAACTCTCTGTAGCCGTAGCTACAGACAGTAAAGACTATAGTTATATGCTTAGTTACCCTACCTGTGCTCCTTGGATTCCAGCGCAGCGATCCTCGACACGCTCCTTATGCACTTTAACTACAGAGCTAATTTTACAGGCTGTGAACGTTATAACATCATCGCATACGGTAGCTGGTGACTTACAAGCGGCTTGCTTTGTGACCAGCCACCCAAATAGCCTACATTTGTTTGGCTAATATACAGTAGGCATACGTGTCTTTCCTGGTGTAGTTTAAAGCCTATTTAATTTCCTTGTGAATAGATTTTCTTGCTGATATCTTCCGTTCTCATCGTTCACTCCTTCGTTCACTCCTTCGCCCCCTCATTTGCATTATGTCTTGTAGGGACTCGAAAGTTACGCCTCGCGTCTATATTTTTTATTTCGGCATTTGTTCCTGGTTTCGAGGTAAAGTTAATTGTTTTCGTTCCCGAGGTGTTCACACATGTCTGAAGCACTCATGCAAATGGGAGGTCCAACAGCTAGAGTAGTTTTTAGGCGTCAACGCCAGAAAAGCGTGTGCGTTTTGCTACTACCCCTTATCTTTTGGTCTATTTATTATCGTTTATCTGCCATATTTTACATCCAGAGTTTATGTCAGCTGTTGTTGATCTAAATGAAATATGTCAAACATAGGCTACCAGGCTTATTCAAACTCGCATAAAGTTTTTGCACTCATCAGCTCACTTACAGCCATGCCTGCTACAGATGAACACCACATTTTTAGCACCAAATTGTTTTTAAATAGCCTTCCAGAGAAAACCTCAGGTTTAGGCTATAGCACCATGACGGGTCACCTGCTTCTCAAATGGCAAAGGAATGTGGGAATGGGCACACACATGATGCCAAAATCAAACATTGCCCCCATTTCCATCAAGCATGTGGGCTCATTGCTGAAATTTCTAGCCTACCAGCCCGAGATGGAATCTAGCAGGAAACCAGCTGCTGATACAGCTGGATACCATCTGGAATTAGGCGATGGTCTGTTGTCTGTAAACTGGCCCACCAGCTGGACATGATCTTGCCAGCATGGTTGCTATCTCAAAACCTTGTTGCCAGCTTGACCATCTTCAAGCCAGCTGGACCATTTTTGGCTGGACCACAACAGTGGGGTATAAATGCGAACATCTGTGACTGAGTGATGAAGTTACACCATTGGTCGGCCGGTCCGGCCATATACTAGGTTTTGACCTGGTCTTGTTAAAACCAGGCTGGAACCAAGCTGGGATTTTCACCGAGGGTCACTTGATGGTGAACTTGTGTTATTTCTGTTTAGTAATTTTTCCTGATCTGGTGCTCATACAACCTTCAACATGGAAAAGAGCTTCAAATCTTACTCCTTGATGATACTTGACATCCCTAATGGCCGCTTCTGCCATGTTGTGTGTGGTGAATATATGCTCATACAATGGAAAATACTTTCCCCCTGAGCGTTACTCTTAGTTACTCCAAACTCGCCAAACGGGTTGAAAATGAGACGTCCTTTTGTGCAGTGGAGTCTCTCAGTGGTGTTTAGGAAGGTTGTTTTGTTGAACAGCGATTGAAAGTCAATGAGGCTGCTTTCAGTCTATTGATGGTATATTTTGGTTTCGTTTTGTTGTAAGGGTTTGTATTTTAGTTTCTCTCCTGCATATATGACTATGAAAACGTATGATCTTAATATACTGCAAAATAGCTCAATTTCCATCGCTCTGGCGCTGCTTTATATTGTAGCACTCTATCAAAGAATGGGATGTTCTTCACTGTCCTTACACTGCAATCTATTATCAAACCTTACACTTCTGCAATCTATTATCAAACCTTAACATTTCTGCAATCTATTATCAAACCTTAACATTTCTGCAATCTATTATCAAACCTTACACTTCTGCAATCTATTATCACACCTTACAGTTCTGCAATCTATTATCAAAAATTACACTACTGCAATCTATTATCAGTCCTTACACTTCTGCAATCAATTATCAAACCTTAGACTTTGCAATCTGTTATCAAACCATACACTCCTGCTATCTATTATCAATCCTTACACTCCTGCAATCTATTATCAAACCTTACACTTCTGCATCCTGTTATCAAACCTTACTCTTCTGAAATCCATTATCAAACCTTACTCTTCTGCAATCCATTATCAATCCTTACACTCCCATGCTGCAGACCACTCCACTCCACAGCCTCTGGTGGCCTTGTCACCCCTTCCTGAAACGTCCCCCCCCCCCCCCCCCCCCCCTTCGTTTCTTCGCTGCTGTGGCCCCCCAGTGGTGGAATCCCAGCCACAGGAACAGTCAAGATGTCCATTCGACAGTCAAGATATCTGCAGCATTGACCATCTTCCACCGAAAACTGAAAACTCACCCGTTCAAACTGTTTTTTCTCTCGCTCTCATTATTCATTCTTTCTTAAATAGTCCTACTTATGCAATGTTTAACACGATTCCCTCAAATGCATTTGCTGCATAAAGCATTAAACTGCCTCTTGGACCTATACATCACTTAACATTGTTATAGGGTTAAGTAACAATTCCTATGATTGATTTGGACACAAATAACTTGGCATCATGTTCGGTCCTTGCCAAACTTTTAATGCAGTTCACTCAGGTCATTAGCATCTGCTAAATTATTGAACGGTTACTGGCATGAATAGGGTGCTCAACCAACAGTCTGAAATGGAATTCAGCCTTTCTGCATTCTGTAAATTCATAACACTGCAATGTAGTTTCTGTTTCTGTCATGCTGATTTATTTTATGAATCTTATTTTGCAGTAATCCATTTATATTACAATAAAGCATACATAACATATATAAAAATTATTAGAAATTAGAAGTACATATATCAAAAATGTGACACTTATGACATTTGGTGTATATATTGTCTTTTTAAAGTGAAAATGAAATAAAATGGAACTTTCTGGTGAAATTGCGTTTTGTGTAAAACTCCTTGCTAATCAGTAAACCCACCAGTTGAAGACATTGATAGTTAATACATTGATACACAGAGATCTATGGTATTAATACATCAATACACAAAGATCTATGGTTTGAAACATTAATAGTTTGATACACAGATATCTATGGTATGAAACATTAACGCATCGATACACAGAGATCTATGGTATGAAATATAGATGCAGACATGAGGAGTTGCGTGTACTCTATTTAACCAAAGAGGATGTGTGACTTTACGCAATAACAATAAAGCCACAGGAATTGTTTGTGTGATATTTATTTGCAAAACAGTCTACACATAAACGCACACATGTGCACGTACACGCAAACACACACGCACCCACACACACATTTATTACATTTATTAGTTTTCATTCTCATAGTGGAAGCCATTTGAAATAATTACAGTTGACAATTCTTCAGAGCAATGAAAGCTGAAGCAATGTAATCAATGCAGGCTAGTTGTCCGCAACATTCGACAATGACAGTAGACAAAAATGGATAGAGGAATACTTGGCAGACCCACTGAAGCCTGTTAAGGTGTAGCACCTGTGATAAGCAGTAAGATCTAAAGCCAAGAAACAAAGCTCTTAATGGAGTTCGGACTGAGGTGTGTCGCTGGGTGAAGTGTTTAAGACCCCGCCCCACCCCCCCCAATCCCCGACCAGCGTCCCGTGAATATTTAACACTGGTACAAGGATTGGGAGAGAGAGAACAGAGACTGAAGAAGCTGTTAGGCAAAAGTATGAGGCAGGGGTCATGATACTAGAGACATGATAATGATCTCAACACTCACTCTACTAGAGACATGATAATGATCTCAACACTCATTCTACTAGAGACATGATAATGATCTCAACACTCATTCTACTAGAGACATGATAATGATCTCAACACTCATTCTACTAGAGACATGATAATGATCTCAACACTCATTCTACTAAAGACATGATAATGATCTCAACATTCATTCTACTAGAGACATGATAATGATCTCAACACTCATTCTACTAGAGACATGATAATGATCTCAACACTCATTCTACTAAAGACATGATAATGATCTCAACATTCATTCTACTAAAGACATGATAATGATCTCAACATTCATTCTACTAAAGACATGATAATGATCTCAACACTCACTCTACTAAAGACATGATATTGATCTCAATGCTCATGTCTCCTCAGTGCTATAGCACTTCAAAGCTAAACAGTGACGTAAGTGTTAAGTGCAGTTTCTCTGTCCCCCCTCCCTGAAAACAATACCCTTCTGCCTGCCTGGTACAGCTCTCCCTTGGTGTGCTCTTTCACTCTCTCTCTCTCTCTTTCTTTCACCTCTTGGCCCCCCTCTCTCTCACTCCCTCTCTCGGTTTCTGTGGTGTGCTTACCTCAGCCGTTGCGTCCTGCATCCCCCTCTAAGTGCCTTCAGTTTGCACTGCTTACTCTCTCTCTTTCTCTATCTCTCTCTCAAAATGTCTTTCCACTCTCCCTCTCACCCACCTTCCTCCCCAGCTTCTGTTCTGCTCCCTCTCTTCCTCCCCCTTTTTAACCCCCTACCCATCCCCCGCCGGGGCCTCTATCTCTCCCAGATCAGTTTGCCCCGACGGGGGCGAATGGCGGAGGAGGCTGTAGGGCGAGGCACTTCCTCTGTGACAGGAAATGAGAGAGAGAGAGAGAGAGAGAGAGAGCAAGGGAGAGAGAGAGGGAGGACGAAGGGCAGGGGGAGATTGGTGGGTGAAAGTATGTAGCCTACATGGGGCAGTGATTCTAGAGTACAATGTCATTGGCACTATAAAAAATGAAAACTTTTTAGAGCAGTTAAAAACTATTGAGACAGTCAGACTCCCCAGGGGCCAAATAAATCCTGCTCATTTAATGCAATGCTGTGTGTATGCTGAACAGTGCCCTTGTGGGAGTAAAGTTTAGATAAAATGCCATGTAACGGATATAGCCAGGCGCAGGGAGACAGAGAACATTATGATGGTCAGGTCAGCGATGAGTATCGGGCCTGCAAACAGCCAAGAGATGATTGGCTGGAAACATACATTACAGTCAGAAACATGATGAGGGAGAGGTAGAAGAGGACGCTTATCTTTGCAAAGCAGAAATTATTGCCTGATTTCATTTGTTTATTTAAATTTGAAAAGACGACGAAGAGTTGAGGGGGAAAGAGGAGTGCAGGCTGGGAGGGCGTTTAAAAGAGGTTTAGAGGACAAATCAAAAGGAAGAGTCGAAGATGGGGGAACGGGGCAGACGCAGATAAAAAAAAAAAAGGGTGAGTCCCGTTCGAGAAAGACCAAATAAACAAAGGCGCTGCCTAATTGCAGCGGGAGTCCTGAGGGACCGAGGCTGGCGTGACTACACGCGGGGCCGCTCTGAACGGGGGTGTCGCGCCCCTCCCCGTCTCCCCGCCGCAGCGATCAGCCACGGCGGCTCGGTCCTCATTACCCCCAAACCCAAGTTACGCCGCCTTTACACTGGACAATATTTTAAGCAGGTTAACACAGTCTAAGAACCTTTGCAGTCTTACCCTAGTCGGCGCGTGCCCCCGTCACGATTAGCGTGAGATTGCGTTGAGACGGCACAGAGTTTTTTCCTCATCTTGACCCTTCCGACAAAATCAAACGTTCAATACTACCGTCGTCGGTCTTGAATCAAAAGGTTTGTGACGGTCAACGACGCAATTTATCATTAAGGTGACATTGCACTGCAGTACAATGGGTGAGGAGCTGGTGTTGTAACCTAAAGGTCAAAGCTTCAGTTCCTGTGTTGGACACTGTTGGAGCAAGGTGCTTAACCTGCATTGCTTCAGGAAATATCTGGCTGTGTAAATGGATGAAATGTAAAAAGCTGTGTAAGCTGGGGATGAGAGCGTCTGCTTAAATCCCTGTAATGTAATGCACTGAGATCCTATTAAGCACCATGTAGCTGTTTTTATTCTAATGTTAATGCGAGATGCACCCTGGACGATGTCGTATAAATCAGGATCTGATTTAGTCCAATTTATGCATTCAGACATCAGGCACAGCATTTATCAGAAGTGTGTGATATGATCTCCTTGACTTTGACACCCCAGATGTAATTTTAATTTGTACTTTTTTCCGGATGTGTGAGTTAGAACTGAAACTAACGCTTACATGAATAGAGGCTTGTGTGTGAATCTATCTCTGCAGGTCAGAGAGTGTTCGTGAGCACATGCAATGTATCTGCCCATTTGTGTGGGTGTGGCTCCTAAAACAGGAAGTCCACTGTCACGTACTGAGGAAGTACTTCTGCAACAAAAAAACAGAGCAACAATAAACAAAAGCTAAACAGCTAATTATCATTCCACTTGCCTTATCCATCTCTGCCTGGCTGTACATTTATAGTGGTCTCCACAGTTCAGTTGCTAATGTAGTCCAACCTACTGTTCTCATTCTAGTCAGTGAGCGGTCAGAATACCAATGCAGTAATGTGAAATGTGAGTGCAGAATGTTTTTTTCCCCCAAAAGAATTATAAAAATCTGTCTTAAATGTAATATTAACCAGTATGATAACAAACCTCTCTATATTACATTTTCACAGTTGGGATTTTTTATTTATGATTGAAAGTGTTTCACACATAGGGTGACACTGGAAACACAAACGCACAAACACGCATCACCCAGGGAATCACTGCCAACAGAGAGAGACAAGAGCAAAAGAACGAAGATAAAGAAGTATGGAGATAAAGAAAAAGAAGAATATAAAGAATATAACAAGCTACAAGAAAGAAACTTCAAATGAAAAAAATGAATCCTTTACAGCATTCGAACGGCATATGATTTTCATTGTACACAGTCCAACCGGCTGCATGTGGTCCATGCACAGCTACCACTGGTCAGAAGAATTGCACAAGTGCTTCCGGAACATTTCCCTGTTCGTGGCGTTTGATTGTCTTGGGCTCTGAGGTGGCTATCTTTGATTGTCGTGAGTGGAAGGCAGTGTTTGAGTTCTTCTGTGATTCGTGGCTCGGTTGAGGGCTTCGTCAGTTCAGTGACAGTTAAGCGCTTGCCGCATCCCTACATATGTAATTCTCATGTTTACCTGTAAAAGTTCACCTCTCCCTTTGCCTGTCACATCAGTTGCAGGCTCATTGGAAATGAACAGGGCTCTGCGTGTCCATACCATCCTCATATCTACCAGAGTGCTCTTTTCTCCACCTCTGTCAGTAAATGAGTGCAGAAGCATGCCCTCGCTGGGATCCCATTCCTCCTCTCCTCTCTTCCTCCTCTCTTCTCCTCCTCTCTCATTGTAGCCTGGCCCAGTATTGGCCCAGACTCTGTTCATCCCCAGGAACCTGCAAAGGTACTGACACTCCAGGGGAGATGAGACCTGTGGGAGAGAGAGAGAGAGAGATCATTAAATGTTAATTATTTCAAGGCATGTTGTATTGCAGATTATGTTTAACATAAATGTGTTTGAGTAAAGCTTTGGCAGTGCGCGTGTATCAGATTATGCAGCAGTCAGTTCTGATCGAGTAATTTGATTGGGCAAGAGGCATTCCATGAGTGCTGATACGCAGAACGGCTGCACTGGAAGGCATCACTCTGTTTTGTTTACGTTATAATTGATAGGCTATTGCAAAAACGTCGGCATGACTGTTGGGACGTTGTCTAGCAACATTTTTATAAATGGAATCTTGAATTAATTGTCTTTGGTAATCGGCCAGCGACCGTGTGTCTACAGCAATATATTCTGTGCTCATTCATTTTGAAAGAGACGTGTCTTGTTTTGTTTGGTTTGAACAAAAAAAAAACGTCAGGGCCGTCGTCAGTGGGGTACAAGGTGGTGACGATTCCAGGGGCACACGGCTAAAATGTTTTTAAAAATTCATTATCATGGATACATTTTATTTTTTCCCCTCCAGTTCATTACTTTGGTTTTGACCAGTGTTGATAAACGTGGGAGGGCATAAAAGGAAATACCGTTGGAATAAATTATTGTATTCTTTGTACGATGTTGGGACAGATGCAGTTAATAAAGTCACTGAACCAGTTAGCCGATATGCTAAAGCAGTTGAAATGCCTGTCTTCATCCAGCATGTAACGCTTCTGCTTGACTAGGCTAGAACACATTCACCTTTTATTTTACAAAACCTTGTGCAACACTTTAATTTTTGTCACAGAAAAGTACAATTCAAAAGTATAAATTAAAAAAAATAAATATAAATAAAAAATTTAAAAAGCGAATAATAAATCAGGGTTAAATAATCTCTCTCAGTCCCTCTCCCTGTCTCTCAAATTCATATTTAAATATCCTTTATTTGCACGAGGAGAGAAAGTTACTTTTCCAACATGTTCTCACTCGTCATAAAGGATATTTGAATGTGAGTTTGACGGACAAGCTGACAAACCCGAAATGGCAGACACTGAGAGATGGAGAGACTCACCTGTGCTGGAGTTACCTGGGGGAGCTGGAGCCATGTGGCCTGGGGAGTATGGAGCGGAGGCCTCAAAGTTGCGAGGAGGCGCAGGAGGAGCAGAGGGGGAGGGAGGGAGCATGCAAGAGTAAGAAGGGGGAGAGTGGTGGGGTACAGACTGAGAGAGAGGGAAGGGGGAGAGAGAGGGGGAGAGGGAGAGAGAGGAGAGAGAGAGAGAGGGAAGGAAGGGGCGAGACAGGGGGGAGAGAGAGAGGGAAGGGGGAGATAGAGGGGGGAGAGAGAGAGGGAGGGGGAGAGAGAGGGGGAGAGGGAGAGAGAGGGAGGGGGAGAGAGAGAGGAGAGAGAGAGAGGGAAGGAAGGGGCGAGACAGAGGGGAGAGAGAGAGGGAAGGGGGAGATAGAGGGGGGAGAGAGAGAGGGAGGGGGAGAGAGAGCGGTGGAGGGAAGAAAGGAGGATGGTAGAGAGAGGGAAGCGAGGGGGGAGAGGGGAAAGAGAGAGGGAGGGAGAGGGTGGGAGAGAGAGGAGGGGGAGGGGGAAGGGGCAGAGAGGAAGGGGGAGAGAGACGAAGTGGGAGAAAGAAGGAGGGGGAGAGATAGGAAGGGAGGGGGGAGAGAGAGGGAGGGGGTGTGAGGCAGAGAGATGGATATCAGAGAAAAGACAGATAAAAACATTGAGTGGTGCCGGGAAAGGGAAGCAAGGAGGCAAAAGAGACGATTGAGAAATAATAATAACAGAAAGGAGAAGAAAATTCATTCTAATCTCTTAATACTTATTTGTAATTATGGCTTGACTGTTCTCCATAGTGAAATCTTAATTGAACATTGACTCTCTACCCTGAAAGAGCAATATATAATTAATTTCACAAGCTTTTAAAATATAATACCACACAAAGTCCCCAGACATTAAATATGAAACAACAGTGTGGCATGTTAAATTCAAAGTGCTCCGAGAAACCATACTTTCTGAATTGTGGGTTCGCTACCTTAAAGCAGCCATTATTCTTATTCATAATTTAATTAATGTTTGTTCATTTATTCTCAAATTAAATCTGATAATCTGAGACCAGATAATGTCATTATATTATCTTTGTCACCACAGTACGCACAGATTTACTGGTCTTTATATTCCCTGGCTGAACCCAGAGGGGTAAAAGGATTTAGCTGATTCATCCACTTATTTTACAAATCCGTAAATTTGTGCATCTTTGTGTTATGCATTGACACCATGTATCAGTTTTACAGTACCTGGCTCTGGAGACAAAAGTGGGTACATTATTATTATTATTATTATTATTATTATTATTATTTATTTAAGTAAGGTACAAAAATGGTAATGGCATAAGCAATATGATAGTGTTCAAAAGTAAATTTAGCAGTGGTATTGGGGAAAGTCCCAGAGTAACCACAAGAGGGAGCAATAAGCTATCGTTGAGACCTTGTGGCTCATTTTGTTCAAATTGTTTTTGTGTCATTGATTAGTCTACAATCAAGTCAATTCTCCTCTCTAAGAATACAGACTCGTTTTATAGTATAGTTTTATGTAGCCTTGAGGTGAATACATAATACGCATGCTATGTGGATTGTGCTGTGTGTCATATTGGTTGTTACTACATATTCAATGTTCCTGAGTTACATACAGTTACATTATCTCATAATATCTCTATCATTGTGATTTATGATAGGCCGATTAACTGGACTGGTCCTTGGAGCAGTTGCATAAGTTTGACTTACACAGGATAAGGGATGACCTCCTGTGCCTTGGAACTGTGCATTATTGGTTACAGTTACACAAGCTCTGTCAGCAACATTTCAAATTCTGTTAAAGGAATTCCAGTCCTCTGCCTTTGATATTGCCACAACATCTATATGTATAACTGTTCTATATGTAAAGCTCTTTTATGTTTTTTGTGCTTTGAACTGCACAGCTGACAGTATCAATCGCTAAGGAAACAAAACATGGATAAGCAGAACTCCGGAGGCGTTCACGCTGTTAAATTGTGATGCGTTCCACATCGCCCTGGCAACACTGAAACTGTCACTCAGGAGTGAGGATACGCAGTGGGAGAGGCAGCCGATTTACCTGAACACCAGAGAAGACAGAGAGAGAGCTGTAACTGGGGAGGGAGGGGTCACTGCGACTGAGCACAGGGCCTGGGAGACAGTGAGAGTTCTTAGGGTTAGTACTGTACACAGCACATGCTTAGTACAGACAAGGGGTTAGTACTGTACACACCACAGACTTAGTACAGACAAGAAGTTAGTATTGTACACAGCACATACTTAGTACAGACAAGAGGTTAGTATTGTACACACCACATACTTAGTACAAACAAGGGATTACTACTGTACACACCAGAGGCTGTTAGTACAGACAAGGGTTTAGTACTGTACACACCGCAGGCTTAGTAAAGACAAGGGTTTAGTACTGTACACACCGCAGGCTTAGTACAATACACACAATCTGATAAAACCAGCTGTAAAAGTGAACGCTGGCTAGCACTGTCCTTCAGCCACAGGGATTGAGGTGGATGTCACAGATCAGAGGGAGAACTACTGGGACTGAGAAATGGACACTGTGGAGAAATGAGGGAAAAAGAGCGAAGAAGCACCTGAATTCTGGCTGTGCGGGTGCTGGTGCTGGTGCTGGTGCTGGTGCTGGTGCTGGTGTTGGTGCTGGTGCTGGTGTTGGTGCTGATGTTGGTGCTGATGTTGATACACTGCAGAGTTGAAGGAGGTGCTCAGGGGTGTGTGTGCCTGGGAACAGGAAATCCCGCCCCTTGACTTCTTCTGATTGTGCAGCTTCTCCTCCCTCCTCCATTTGGCTCTTCGATTAGAGAACCACACCTGTCAATCAGTTGTGGACAAAGCAGGTCAGTGAAACCAACTGCACATCGTGTCACATTAAACATTAATGTCATTAAACCTGTTTCTAGGTAATGTGTGGTGGTTATCCAGCCATTAACTGTATACAGATCTTTGAGTGGGTTTTCAATGAGTTCAGAAAGATCTGGAAAACCATTTACCTGGATACGAGCTTCTGCAAGGTCAATCTTTGATGCCAATCTCTCTCTTGCAAAGACATCTGGGTAATGTGTCCTTTCAAACTCTGAGAGACAGAGTAACATCACTTCATCATATGTGGCACGCTCTTGCGCGCACACAAGCACACACACACACACACACATCTGGAGTTGTACCACAGTTTGCAGTCTCTCTGATAAAGAAAAGAAGTTAGTGCTGTTTCTTAAGATTAAGGAGATACTCAAGGTCCGGTATTGAAGTGGACTCTTGGGTCAGTTTTGCCTTCAGCTCATAACAGACAAGGCAAGGAAATTAACAGGGTTAAACTGATCCTAGATCAGCACTCCTATGCTGAACTTCCCTTTCTTCAGACAGTGGCCAATCAGAACTCAGGAATGCGTTCTAACTGCCCTTTCTTCAGACAACAGCCAATCAGAACACAGGAGGGTGTGGGACTGCCCTATCAGAACACATGAGGGTTATGGACTGCCCTATCAGAACGCAGAAGGGTTGTGGACTGCCCTATCAGAATGCAGAAGGGTTGTAGACTACCCTATCAGAACGCAGGAGGGTTGTGGACTGCCCTATCAGAACGCAAGAGGGTTGTGGACTGCCCTATCAGAACGCAGAAGGGTTGTGGACTGCCCTATCAGAACGCAAGAGGGTTGTGGACTGCCCTATCAGAACGCAGAAGGGTTGTGGACTACCCTATCAGAACCCAGGAGGGCGCAGGACTGACCTTTCTCTAGAGCCTCAATCTGTTCCTGGGTGAAACTTGTCCGGTTTCTCTGCAGTTTCCGCTTCAGCTGCAGCTGAAGCTGAGCCTCCTCCCCCTCATCCCCCTCCCCCGGCTCCCCTTGTCCTCTTCTCCCCATCCTCCCTTCCGCTGTCCCCAAACAGCTCACTGACACAGTGCGAGAGAGGGTAAGAGAGAGAGAGAGAAAGAGAGCGAGAGAGTAAGAGAGATTCACAACAAAAAACAGTGAGAAGGATGAAAGAGTTTATACGTTCCAACTGCTAATTGAACTCAACAGCCCATTAACACGGCGCACGGCAGCTGCGAGGGCAAGGCACAGGCCAAGGCTAACAACAGCAGCCGTATTTACCATTAAAAGGCCACACTTGCGACAAACCCGTCAATGACACTGTGCATGTTTTGCCTTATGCACTGTGCAGCCCACCCCTTTAGCAATTACACCAGGCTTTCTGTCTGAAACATCACACTGCACACCTGTTTCGCAGCTGAATGCTCTGCAGGTAAAAATGCCATTAAATGCAGTGTACAGTGTGTCTTTTTTCTTCATTCCTCCTGGCACCTGTGGCATTTTGTGATTGTACCTGCCCTTTGATTATTACCCGTTGTCCCCCCAGCATGCCTAAGCAAGGTGCGCAAGCTGCTCCAGTAGCACGGAGGGTTAGAATGTAATTTACGTGGTAAAGCAATGAGGCATCTAGTGTTGCTGGCAGCACATGTGTGTTACAGCAGGTCCCCTCATGCATGTACACACAGGACTTGCACACGTGCACACATGCAACTCGCAGGCACGTACGCAGGGAATGCACACGCATACACGCACGGGACACTCACCTGTGCCGTGCTGCGTTTCCACCGGGGCCAGCTGGTCGTACCAGCTGCTCGGCCCGGTCCAGTCTGACCCACTTTGTAGGTTCAGCATGGTCGAGTTCTCATACACAATACTTTCGCTCGCTCTGACTGTGACCTTCTCCCCTTCCCTCCTGCGACCCTTGACCTCCCCTATAACTCCACCAAGAGCTGCGAGAGAGAGAGAGAGAGAGGAGGGGGGGAACAGAGCGTACAAAATGCGCACTGACTAATTGGAACAATAGTACATTAACACTGACATGGCGTGTGAGGTTTCATACGGAGTACGTACACGCTCACTGAACATCGCAGTGATAATGCAGTCAGCTACCATTAAGGGAGAGAGATACCTTCATTAAATATAAAGTATGCATGCACAATGTAACGTCTGTTTTTATTTAAATCATGACTTCAATATATTTCACATTTACTTCAATGTGAATTTTCATTTAATTTTAATATACGCACTTCGATTGTGTATATTTAACTGATTGCATCTAAATCACTTCGTTAAACCAATGCAATGTGAGCAATATTTGTTAGGCATGCCATCTATTAAGAATCCCAAACTCTGACAGTAAGTCAAAGGTGGTTTGTTTACCTCCTGTGTTTCGCTGAAATTACTCAAGCAGTGCTTTAAATCAGCGATTTCCTTCTTTCTTTTTTCTTTCAGTTTTTCACTGACTATTCCTCTCAGTCTTTCTGTGTTCATCTCTATTTCTATTTCTTCTACACCTCTCTCAACATTTTTGTCTCTTCCGCCATCCGCATCCCACACCCTTCTGTGGTCCCCCCTTCCCTCGTTCTCTACTCCTCCTCTTCTCTCCCTTGCTTTGGTGAATGTGAGAAATGTTTGCAAAGAGAGGGAGAGAGTGAGGGAGGGCTGGGAAAGAGAAAAAAAAGCATCTGCAGGCACTCTTCTCCTCGGAGCAATGGATGGAGAGGGAGTGAGAGAGAGAGAGAGAGAGAGGGAAAAGGAGGGAGGTCAAGAGAGAGGTGGCGAGATGGAGGGAGAGAGAAGGGTGACAAAGCGAGTCAGTGTCAGTGTCAGGGCTGAACTTAATGGCACAGAAGCGAGAGACGAAGTGAGAGAGGAAAGAGGTGGAGGGAAAAGAGGGATAGAGAGAGGGAGCATGGGGAAAGGATAGAGAAGGGCAAGCAGGGAGCGATGTAACAGCAGAGGTGTGAAGGAGAGAAAAATAAAACAAAAGGTGGATAAACAGGAGGAGGATGGAGAGTAAGGATGGATGGATGGATCTTCACCTCCATAAAACTAGAGGCTGGATCTGCTTGTGTAGCACTGCACGCGCGATGTAGCAAACTTTAGCAGTGCAAAATACCTGCTGCAAACATTCACATAGTTCTCTAGGTATTTGTGGCATCTTGCCTGTACACCCAACAGTAACTTTGCAAAGGCATTCCGGGAGGGAGCGTCTATAAAGAGCAGAATGCCACGAGCAACGGAGGAGTCACCATTACCAAACAACTGACATGTTCCCATCATTAAACTAAATTTATTTTAATTACAGGGGAAGATTTATACGGTCCATTTCTGAGTTGTCTTGAAATTATTCATATTCTTAAAATACTGGAGAAAAATGAATAAATATAAGGCAGAACAAAATTACCGAAATCTTCCCCAAATAAGTGATAGATATTTAATCTTGTAATATCATGAAACACTACCACTGCACCACAACAAAGACTCCAGAAATTGCTCTTAGTTCTATCATAGCCTAGTCCTGTTTTGAAGTATTCATTATTAATTGATCGACTGGAATGGTGCCTAAAAGCACCTGCTACATTTAATGTTCTATTTTTTCAAACCGTTAAATTCAGCAAATAATTAGTAATTGTGCATTAAAATTAGCAAAAGAAATATGTCATGTTTAAGTATGTACCCTAGAGAGGTTGTTAACCTCTTTTCACCTTTTTTCCCAAACTTTTTTGTTAATGTGATCAATCTTATTTTTTAAAAATCTGCAATTATTTGTAACACTGTATGCTGCTGCTCTGGGCGTGGTGGCAGCACATTGGATTTTGAGTGCTCTTTACAGCTGTGAAACACACTGTCTGCACTGCATTGCCTGCTGGGTGTTTGTTCTGTTAAGCTATGTTTTTGTTGTTGCGATGGGTCTTACATTGCATTGCGCTTTTTGATCTCGGCGTCGCTGCGTTCTGCTATCGCGTTTTTCCATTGCTCCTCCCTGTCACATCTCTGATGTCACATTAACATATTTTACTCTGGATTAGCAAAAAAAAAGAAGAAAAAAAAGCCAAAGAACTCCTGACATACCGGGGGAGGGGGGGGGGGGGGGGGGGGGGGAGAGCTGCATTGAATTAAAATGTGTAGTTTTGGGACAAGAAGGGAAAGGTTTTTTTGAGAAAATTATTTTTATGACAGAAAGAAAGTGATCAAAAGCCATTATAAAACACTGATGAGTTTTGGGGTGCATATGGGGTGCATATGGTCGAATTTAGTACTGGACAGCAGCAGGGTTTTGCCTGGGCATCAGTCACTGGATGAGAACTCCTTTATCACCAGTTTTCCCAGGTGCTAATCAACAACCAATTTAAGTTCTTCAAGGCTAATATCAGACACTGTGCATCATATCTTAATTGAATAATAAATCAGAACTAGCAGACAGCTGAGAGTTGAATTGCTGCAGAATATGCAGTTGTATTATTACGTTTTGTTCAGGTTTAGGATGCAGTGTGTCTATAATCGCACACTTTCTCTCACCTGATAAAAAATATGATTTGTTGTGAATATCTACAAATTTGCTGTTTCATAAATGCTGATGTACTTTTTCTTCTTTTTCATTACTGATTTCATTCAGAATTCACCATATCTATGTTCCAAACTTTCAGCTGAAAAGTCTTACAAAATTATAAAACAATTTTGCAACATGCCCAGTGTAGAATCAACTCTGACAGAGTAAATCTATTAGACTTGAATCAATGCAAATATTTTACTTAAATCATTGTCTGAACCCTGAGCATTGACTTTTCTCTTGGTTAGCAGTTGTTTTCGCCTTGCTACTCTCCCATAAATTCCATTTTTGCCCAGTCTCTTTCTTATTGTGGAGTCATACTGGCCTTAGCTGAGGCTAGAGAGGTCTACAGTTCTTTGGATGTTATTTTGGGATATTTGATGCATTTTATATGATTCTTAGATGATTTTTGGCAGGACAGCCACTCCTGGGAAGATTCACCACTGTTCCAAGTGTTCCAGGTGGAGATAATGGCTCTCACTGTGCTTCAGTAGAGTTCCAGGCTTTGTAACCCTTTCCAGACTGATTATTTCAACAATTCTTTTTCCTCCTCTCTTCTGGAATTTCCTTTGGTCGTGATACAGTGTGCTCGTAGAAACTTTGTGGTGACTACTTCACTCTGATGGTAAGGTTCAATATGAGTGAGGTTCAGATTCAACAGGGCTGACTGCAATCAAGCCTGGCTGTGTTTAATTAGACAAACCTAATTATCAATTTGGCTAATTGGTTGATTGAGTAAATAAGGGGGAAATTACTTTTTTCACATGGGTGATGTGGATGTTTGATTACTTTTTTCATTTAAAAAAATGAGATGATAATTTTAAAAATGTGTTTTGTGTTAATCGGGTTCCCTTTGTGTAAATATCACATTTCGTCTAAAGATCTGAGACCATTCGGTGTGACAAACATGCGATAATAGAGGAATTCGGGAAGGGGCTACTTCTTTTTCACAGCGCTGTGTACTGGTATACGTGTACACAAAACACCAGTCCTATGGATAGGCTGTCAGATTGATATTTAACTTTAAAAATGACATTGGTAGAGAATAACTTTTAACAACAGAGTGACGAGAGAGGGATACGGGTGAAAGTATGTAAAGCTGGAATAGGGAGGGAGGGAAGGGGGGGGGGGTGTTGGGGGCGGTTGGAGAAAGAGGAGTGGTGCCAACTTGTTTTATTTCCGGTTGACAAAACGCTACACTCCACTTTCTTCTCGTGACAGAGGGTGATTTTCTTCAAAGGACAGCCGGAGAGAAGGGCTGGAAGTGACAAACAAGGGAAAAGAGAGACAAAAAACGCCAGGAAGAATAAGGAGAGAAAGAATTAAGGGCACGCGGGTTTGCGTGTGCATCATCGATCTAAGGCAACATTCATATCCATATCACAATACCTGTGTGTGCTGGTTTACACTCTTGCGTACGCACAGTACGTTACCCGTTTCGTGTGTTTGAGTGTGCGCTCGGCTCTGTGAATAGTTATTGTGTTTAATCGCGTGCTTGTTTACTGTCTGTGCGCGTGAGTGTGTCTGTGTGTTCGCGTGTATGTGTGTACGTGCGTGGGGCATCTCCAGTCCTCACGCATGGACACGTACAGCAGTTTGTGTGGCTGTAGGCCATTTTTTTTCCGTCTCTCGTTAGTTCATTCCTGTCACCCTTCCTCTCTCCCTCTTTTAACCGCTGGAAGGGGGGATGAGCAGAGGGAGGGGAAAAGGAAACAAGGTCACCATAGCAACCATGCCGGGACATATTTTCATCAAGGCTTTAAAACAAAGTAAAATGTAATTTCTCTTTTTTTTTTTGGAGGGGGGGGGGGGGCACATAATGACTGGACCATATGGAAATAAGGACATTAAAAGTGATAAGAGACTGAACCATCCAAAGAGAAGGATTCATAAATGTTAATATGTTTAGCGTCACATAAATATTAATTTCCCCAGGTAAAGTGCTCTCTCAGGGTATAAAAGGAGAGCACTCTGCCTACATTTTGATTTAAATTGGCCAAGTACTTTATTTCCTTCCTTCCCTCTTCCTTTCCTCTCTTTGTCTCCCTTTCCCTTTCCCATTTCTCTCTCCCCCTCTCCCTCTTTTCGCTGTGTAGCCCCAGGCGACACTGTGATGCTTCCTCCCCCACCTCTCTCCCTCTCTCTCTCTCTCTCACTGCCCCTGTCACCTTCAATTGCTCTATGAAGCTAGACACAGTGCCAGAGGCGAGAGAGAGAGAGAGGGGAGAGAAAGAGAGGAGAGAAGAGACGGAGAGAGGAGGAAAGAGAGAGAGAAATAGAGAGAGAGAGAAATAGACAGAGCAAGAGAGAGACAGAGAGAGAGAGAGAGGTAGAGAGAGAAGTTGATGGGGTGGTTGAAGGGACTCTTTGTCCAAGGGACCAGATGAACTCCAGTGTAGGATCACCCTATACACGCAACAGAGCAGATGTGGTCACTCATTGTAGGTTCAACTCACAGGAGGTGATGCTAAATATGGTAAAATCAGGAGACAGGGGCTCTGCCATGCACCCTCAGAGGCAGTAACGCAGGGTGCAGGGCTTCAGTGACCTGAGCATGTGCAGGTGGAGCTCGGGGCTGAGTGCTTTTCCCCAGGCCTGCATGTAAGCCTTCATGGTGCCGCTCTACTGAGAATCTGCCGCTGCATTAACACTCAAAATTACATGCAGTCCCTTCAGAAATGACCACAGTATAGGCATGATGGATCAGCTTATCTCTCCAACACACACACACATGCACACACACACACACACACACATGCACGCACGCACACACACACAGACATACACACATGCACGCACACACACATGCACATACACCAATGCATGCACACACACACACACACACACATACCAATGCATGCACACACATGCACACAAACACACATGCAGGCAAGGTAAAAGTGTTGAGAGATACACATTAGTTATAGTAATATCAGACAAAGGAATTAAAACTGATCTGCATCTGCACTTCAACCATGTGCAATGTTTACAGTTACAAATCTAAAATTGTCCAGTACAGAGCCAAATCAAGAAAATAAAATGTCTTTGTTCCAAACATTACGGAGCTCACTGGATATATATAATTAAGCAGGTCACAGGACCCAGCAAATACTATAGTCATTCTTGCTCAATCAGTGCAGCAAAACTTCATGCATGTGCAATAATAACAACACACTAATACTGTAGCAAGTTTTGCAATCCAGTGCACAGAATCTCTGTGTAAAGCATAACTTTGGAAAGCCTTTAAACCGTTCAGTTTCACAGAGGCATAGATTAATCAGTCCCATAAACTGCTTGACCTCCCTCCTTTTCCCTGCCAGTGGAGAAAGATTAAAAACATAAATGTGAAAAAGTGCTGACTCACTGATACAGCCTGAGCACTGAGACTGGCTGAACACAGGCCTCAGAGTGCTCAGGTTAAACCGTAGAGGAGCTCAATGTGTACGGGTGTCGGCTAAAGATGATGACATCATTTTCCCACCTCACGAGTGCCTGTGTCCGTTATTCTTCCCTGCGGCCTCATCTCACCTCCTGACATCCTCTCCTACCTTTAATCGTGGCCCGCAATGGAAACGTTAATTAATCAGATACTGCCAGCAACTGTTGAGATGCACTTTATAGTACAGAAAAAAATGTGCAGACATAAAGGATTAAAGAGATGGCTATTCATTACCCTAAAATGAAAGGACACAAACTCCAGGGATGTTTCTGTTCTCTAATACTGTGGCAAGATCATTAATACAAATCTCTCTCTCTGTCTCTCTTTCTCTCTGTCTCTCTCTCTCTCATTGGCGGAGAGGATAGACAAGATGTGGATACGGTAGCTAGCGGTATGATCAGGCCAGGGACAGCATGATGGTGGAGTTTTGGTATTACAAAGCAATAGAGAGCTTGAATATGTTTCAGAGTGTGTGGTGTCATAACGGTGTTTTAAGACAGTGGTGCGCAATGTTTTTCAGTATTTGATGTTTCCCACGCTGAGACTCGAAGAAACGGGAAATAATACGTTTGCCATTCATTAACATTCTGTGAAGCCCAGTACTGCGCGAGCGCTCTTTGATTCCCGCCTCAAACTTTGCTCACTTCGATGAGCGCGACAGAACAATGATTTTATATTTCCCTCTAGCGGTAGATTCATAGAAACACAGCTTAATGTTTATGCGCACACATTTTCCGCTTGAAAGTCCATACGAGGACTTTTATTTTTTTTCAAAAACTATTACCTGTTCAAAGATATCGCGTAGTTCCACAGTTATCAAGTGCTGCTAGTTACAAATAGCAAGGAGATCTATAAAAATACACATAAAAACATGGTCCGGGTCTCAGGAGGTTAATGTTTTACTGCAATATTTACGGCCATTCATTGCTGCGCGCATCAGACTAATATCTGTTTTTGGTACACTGGTAAATTAACGTTTCCCAATAAAATGCATGAAGATAAACTGAACAAAGCAATAAAGGGTTATCAAACGTCAGAAAGTTCAAAATTGAATGTACTTCTGTTTCAAATTCTGAGCCGTTTAATTTACAGCAAACGTGTCCTGAACAGGCTGATGTTAAAGTAGGTGTAGACTACAGTACTGATGTCTCGTGCTTTCCCTTACGCCCCGCTCAGCGTTCATTCGCGTGTCAACGTGGCGCTTCAAAGCCAATCACAACTCAGGTCTTCTTGTTTCTTCGCAATCATTGGTGAACATCTCTATTGACAGGTTTTCAATTGGTCCGCTGTTGAATCGGTTGCATCCCCTCCAGGCATATAATTTAAAGAGACTACCAACGCGTATTGTGGGAAAAGTCGAGAGAGTGATCCCTTGGAAATGTGTTTGAGAGGAAATAGGTAAGTATTGTTTTGCTAAATGTAATTACCTTTGCTTAATAAAATTACACATATGGCAGGAGTTAAAACAATATTCTTTGATTGTTTCATTGAAACGAAGTTTGCTAGTTCTGGAGAAATTGCGTTAAACCTGCTTGCAAAAGTATTGCCAAACGCATGCAAAGAGGTTGCAATGTTGCAACATGTTTTTTTTTTTTTGCTTTTTTTTTGGCTTAACAGGACTTGTTCGAAAAACTGCTCATACACTTATTAACCCTCCTGTTCTGTTCATTTTTTAGGTACAGCAAAAATGTTCCCGGGTCAATCCCCATACAGGGGGGGTTTGCAAATACATGAAATGAACCATTTTCATTTAAAATGTTGATTACACTAATTAAGGCCAGTAGAAGAAGTTTCATACTGAAAAAATAATTTTAAGTATTTTTCCTAGATTTTCAAACTTTAAAAAGGGTCAATTTGACCCGCAACATAACAGGAGGGTTAATATAGTACATCACCATGTTTCAGTATTATCTATATTTATTACAAAATTAAAAACAAGTTATCTATATATAAATGTGACGTCTATAGTCATTCAGAAATAGTTTTTTTAAGTGATCTCCTCTTACTGGTTCTGCTTTACGGTCGTGTTTGTTATCCTTCATCCAGGAAAGGCAAAATGATGCTCATGCCGTTGCTAGGGACAGTGTCACTGCTTCTGGCAGTGGCGGTTGCCGTGCCCTCGCAAGAGAAACGTGTGCATCACCACGGCGACCTGAGCGACCATCCCCATGACGACGCCCAGGGCTACCAGTTTGACCACGAGGCTTTCCTGGGAAAGGAAGAGGCTAAGACCTTTGATCAGCTGACTCCCGAGGAGAGCAAGGAAAAACTGGGGTAAATCACAGGTCATCTTTTACATCTCCGGTGTTCTAACCGCCACCCCCATTTTGGAGCAGCCAATCACAGGTGAAAGCCTGTCCCACCACTGAAAGTTCTCCTCCACTGAGGGAAAACAAGCATGCGCTCTGCAGTCCTGCAGCTGTGCTGCACGCCTGCTGTTACGCAGCTGATGCAGATGTAACGAGTTAAGAGTTTATACTCTGCGGCAGTGCAGTATAATGGGTGAGGAACTGTTCTTGTAACAGAAAGGTCACAGGTTAGATTCCCAGGTAGGACACTGCCGTTGTACCCTTGAGCAAGGTACTTAACCTGCTTTGCTTTAGTATATATCCAGCTGTGTAAATGGATGTTTGTAAACGTTGTGTAAGTCGCTCTGGATAAGAGCGTCTGCTAAATGCCTGTGATGTAATGAGCCCGAGGTGGGATTTGAACCAGACGCTCTGACTCGTCCACTTCATAGGCAAACGCTTTACCAGTCAGCTAAAGGCGAAATGAGGATTGTGTCACCAGAGGGTGTTGTCACGGTAACCTGCCAGGAGGGCCTTTGTTTTTACCGCATCTCGCCATGCTTCACTAGCGAACTAGCTGCGCTACACTTGCTACACGGGCAGACTGCAGGTATACTTGCCCCTGTGCAATGAAGAGGAATCCCCCTTCCATCTGAAACCATCCCTCAATGATACAGCTAACCACACCCCACCCTACGGGAGGCTGTGGAATGGTCACCATACAATTCCTGACAATGGGGCCCATCCAAGCACTCTCAACCACTGCTTTAGCTGGATGTGCCACACAAGAAGCCAGATTTATGCTGTTTTATAAGTTTTTATGGTAATGTAACTGACTGTCATAATCTCTATCGTCTTGTGCAATTTTGGATCCTTCAGAACAGGATCTTCTGGAAGCATGCACTGCACCCTCAACCGTGTCAACCACTAATGAGAAAGATACAGACAGAAGAGCACAAACACAAGAATATTCATTCTCTCTTACGGCCTTTCTGTCGACCATGATTAATCCGTTTACCTCCTTCTTCAGTGGAACGGTGTTGCAGTGTTGTGTCACTTCCTGCCCAGCAGTGTCCACGTCCTGCCGGCTGGTTTTACCCTTCCCTTCTGTCCTCCGGCAGGAAGATAGTGGATCGCATCGACACGGACGGCGACGGGCACATCAGCCACGGGGAGCTGCACCAGTGGATCAAGCACAGGCAGAACAGATACATCCAGGAGGACGTGGACAAGCAGTGGAAAGAGTTCGACCTCAACAATGACGGACAGGTCTCCTGGGGGGAGTACAAAAACAAAACCTATGGCTACTTCCTGGGTGAGAGCGGGGTGTGTGGCTACTTCCTGTGTGAGAGGGGGGGTGTGTGGCTACTTCCAGTGGGAGAGGAGGGTGGCTACTTCCTGTGTGACGGGGGGGGGGATATGGCTACTTCCTGTGTGAGAGTGGGGGGGGGGGGGGGGATATGGCTACTTCTTGTATGAGGTGGGGGGGGGGGTATGGCTACTTCCTGTGTGAGAGTGGGGGGGGGGGATATGGCTACTTGTACGAGGTGGGGAGGGGGGTATGGCTACTTCCTATGCGAGAGTGGGGTAGATATGGCTACTTCCTATGCGAGAGTGGGGGGGGGGATATGGCTACTTCTTGTATGAGGTGGGGGAGGTATGGCTACTTCCTGTGTGAAAGTGGGGGAGATATGGCTACTTCCTGTGTGAGAGTGGGGGGGGGGGGTATGGCTATTTGTACGAGGTGGGGAGGGGGGTATGGCTACTTCCTATGCGAGAGTGGGGTAGATATGGCTACTTCCTATGCGAGAGTGGGGGGGGGGGATATGGCTACTTCTTGTATGAGGTGGGGGAGGTATGGCTACTTCCTGTGTGAAAGTGGGGGAGATATGGCTACTTCCTGTGTGAGAGTGGGGGGGGGGGGTGGGTATGACTCAATTCACAGTAGTGCAGTAAAGGGGGGGGGGGGGGGGGGGGCTAGTTACTGGCCAATATCTTGTCTCACGTGATTAAGACACATTTTCTCACTGTAGAGCAGCCTACAGTCAAAGTGGCACTGAATGTATGAAAATCCCGCCTTCTTCAGATGAGAAGTTTGGAGACGGTGACGAGAAGTCCAGCTACAAGTCCATGGTCTCCAGGGACGAGAGGAGATTTAAAACCGCGGACAGAAACGCGGACGGCATGGCAACCAAGGAGGAGATGACAGCATTCCTACACCCTGAACTGTATGACCATATGAAGGACGTGGTTGTGAAGGTGAGCGGGCAGAAAGGAACGATATCAGTCTGGCTGATACCAGCTATGTACACTGGCTGGACACAGAGGTCCATAATGACAAACACATGCATGAATGACTCGCATCAGGGAGGATGCATTGAGGAACACTGGATTCCAACCTGCCGTTTTTCAAACCCCTCCTCTTCTTTTCTGTCTCCAGGAAACAATAGAGGACATTGACCTGAATGGGGATGGGCTCATAAACCTAGAAGAGTACATAGGTAAGGCTAGTAAACCCCCCCTCCCCCCTAGCCCCCGACCTTCTAGTATCTGCTAAGGCACTCTTCTATTGCATGGATGGGTTCTATGGTCCGGTATCTGTTAAGGCTCTGTTCCAGCACATGGATAAACCCCACAGTCTGGTATCTGTTAAGGCACTGTTCTAGTGCATGGATTGGCTCTATGGTCTGGTATCGGCTAAGGTACCGTTCTAGTGCATGGATTGGCTCTATGGTCTGGTATCTGTTAAGGGTCTGTTCTAGTGCATGGATTGGCCATTAAAGACGATCTGCAATAATGCCCTGTAACCTGCTTCTGACTGCAGGTGACATGTTCTCACTTGAAGATGGAGAGACTGAGCCTGAGTGGGTGACCACCGAGAAAAAACAGTTTGTGGACTTCAGGGACCTGAACAAGGTATGCATCACTGTGAAAATCTGCAGTGGTATTGAGGGCATTTTGAAACCGTATTTCTAATATGTAGGTTCTGTCAGTTTCAAGGCCTCCTCATGTTTTGGTTCCCTCATGGTGATTGACAGTGACTGACTGTAATGGACTGCGCTGTGCGAGCCTGCGTCGCGGTTGCTCTGCTCCTCATTGGCTGGTTAAACGGGCACGGCCCTCTCTTCTTCGTACTGATAGGACGGGGCTCTGGACGCCGCCGAAGTGGCCACATGGATCCTTCCTGGAGAGATCGACCACGCGGACAACGAGGCGAGGCACCTCATTCATGAGACCGACAGAGACAAGGTACCGCTGCCCCCTCCTCCCTCTCCCCAGTGTTCTCTTACCCTACGGTGTCATTATGGGATGTGAGCACCTAAATATAAGGGAAAAATATAAGCCTGAGGCCACTGAGGACAGAGTACCGTAAGGAATGGTAGCTGCTCCGTACTGACCTTTCCACACTTTCACGCAGATGACATGATTGATTCAAGAATTTCAATTCAAATCTTTTTTAAGTTATATATGAATGTTATTATTACAGTTTAAGATCTGTGTGAAAATTAACAGTTTGATTTGAATGGCCTCTAATTATAATTACTCTTTAAATCGTCTCTCTCTCTGATGCTCGATTGTGCTCGCAATGAATGGTGGCGGGTGGCGCTTTCTTCCTTCACCTCTACGCCGTGATTGGCCGAGCAGAACGAGAAACTCACCAAGGAGGAGATCCTGGCCAATTGGAACATGTTTGTTGGAAGCCAGGCAACCAATTATGGGGAAGACCTCACCAGGAGACACGAGGAGCTTTGATAACGTTTGAGTGCAAGGGCTTGGGGAGTCGGGGGTAGAAGTGGTGCAGGTTGGAGAGGGTGGACAAGATGTAACAAATGCATTGCTTTTGTTTGGGGGAGAGGGGTCTTGGGAGCAAAGGCACTGTAAAAGCAGCGGTAGCATTGGCATAATTGTGGTAAAGCATCGTCACACCACAGATGACTCTAGGGTAAGATAATAATAATAATAGTCAAAAGCTAAAAATGTATTATTTCAAAAGCTTCACCATAATTTAAACATTCCATACTTCATCCTGTAATTAGTATACACACATCCAATATGTTAGTACTGTACTGTGTTAAGTACAGCAATACAACAGCCCTAGTGAGCCTCATTTCAATACACAAAAAAATGCACTGAACCCCACACAGCACGTATTTATACTGTACAGCAACACACGGCTTTACCACAATTTACCAACAGCTCCTGCAGGCCAGACTGGGGTTTTGGGGGTCCCTGACTAGAATGGAATAAACTGCAATACACTGCAGTCGTGTGGAGGGAGGGATGAATTACCAAAGCTAGGAGAACAATGAGATTTAAGAAGAAAAAAATAAATAAATAAATAAAAAAAAACACTTCAGTTTAGTATCAGCGGTCTACGATCCAGCTAGCCTACCTCTTTCTGCATCCACCCTTTTCAGGATGGTCGACTTTCGCTCTCAGAGATTTTGGACAAAATGGAATTTCTGTCGGGCAGTTCCATAACCGACTATGGGAACCTGATGACAAAGCCCCACGATGAGTTCTGACGTGGTCTCTTTTTGTCCCCCAAGTGAACACCGTACAAAACCAGGAACACTCGCGTGGGAAAACCACCCGGCTTTCTCTCACAATAAAGACGTTTTGTGTACATCGTAGTTTATTTTTCCATTTATTATACATCCGTGTACAAGCGTCCGTGTATGTGTGTTTGTGTGCGTGCGTGTTTGAGATTGTGGGTCTGTTAAAATAAAAATGTGACTAAATGACCAGTGTAAGGAGTAACTGTGTGTGTGTACATGCACACACATACACACGACATACAAATACACACAAGTACATTATTCACTTACATTATTCTGAACACTATAGTCTGCAGTATTAAAAAATCCCCATAGTTCATAGAAACAGTCCAGCGCAGTTTAACCCCGCCCCCTCCCTCTCCATCTCACACTTGCATGACGGGACGAGCCTCCTTCGCCCTCAGGTCCACTCCAGAGCCAGAGAAGCCCGTTCCTCCCTGCAGAACAGAGACAGGAAACAGGAAATAGGAAGCAGGAAGTCAGAGAGAATGAAGGGGCGCTTGGCTTGGCCGCGCGGACAGACTGACGGACGCTCACCCTCTGCAGCGGGACGATGTCCCTCTCCGTCAGTTTGTCCCCGGTCACCGGGTCGGTCATGTCCTTCCGTATCAGACGCTCCACGCACTCCATCGTCACGACAACCCCGCTGCCACAGGGGGTGTGCGCGGCAGCACACACATTACACAGGAACACACAGAGACACAAACAATTCTTCACGTGTCCAAAAACACCAGTACAGTTTCAGCCAACATTGCTTAGACCAGTAGTTCCTAATTATCAGGGTTTTTAATTAATATTGTATCCCAAGTTTTGAGTGATGTAAAAGAAACATTTCAAGACATATTACAATTCCATATACTACTATTTATGCAGAGTGACCCCTTTACAATGGGTAACTCTTCAATAAATATTTAAATTGTTCTAATTTTTTTATTTTTGTCATGAGTTTCATTTTTTGTAACCTACATTGTGGTGGTCTCTTTACATTCTGACACAACTTCACATTCTAAATGTAACAAAAGACAGGGAGACGAGTCGTCAAGTTGACGGTGGCAGGAAACACTCACGATGGCCTGAGGACAGCACAAGGCAGGGAGTTGCCCAGGGTGTCTTTGGTCACTGCGCACACGTAGCGGTCCTGGAGCACAGGAGAGGAAGGCTCTGTACAGGAACCCATCTCACACAGAACATAGGGCTAGTGCTAACGCTAAATGCACACGACACATCTTATAAATGCAAATGTATGCTCTCCAGAATTTTGATAGACTTTGACCATGTTTTAATCACTGGAGATTTTAATATTCATATGGACGTCCCCACAGATCCTAAAACTGTTGATGTAACAAGGCTACTAAACTCCTTTGATTGTATTCAGCATGTGTTTGGCCCCACTCATAAACATGGCCATACTCTAGACTTGGTCATTTCACATGGTTTAGACATCAAGGTCCCTCATGTAGCTGATGTAGCAATGTCTGCCCATTATTGTGTCTTCTTTGAAATGTCACTCTGTACCAGCACAAGGACTGAGGGCTGAGACCCACCTGCCGTGTGAGCAGGGCCACCCGGTCCAGGCTGGGGTCCAGAGGCGTGAAGCGCACCGAGATCAGCTCGTTCATCTTCAGGGGTCGCCCCGACATGGGGCAGAGCACGGTCTTCACCTGGGACAGGGGTCACAGATAACAGCGCTCTGGGTAAACCGTGACTCTCTCGCGGGACGGTGAGCAAACAGCTCGGTCTGCAGGTCAGTCCCCGCCCCACAGCACTGCTCAAACAGACTCTTCCCACAGCCACATCACACATTTTTGATTTTTTTTTTTTTTTTTTTTTACTTTGACCCTCATTTTCTCCCAGTATGGAACCCAGCTCCTCGGTCAAACTGACCTTTAGCAAAGCTCCGCCTTCTTTCCCTGATCCTCCAATCACGGCTTGGCAACTGTTGCCATCCACCATAACATCAAAGACAAACAAGGCTTGTTTCACACAAGCCCTCCACTGTTCTCAGTGAAAGGCGCTCGTCATGTGTTTTGTAGCTGTCCATGACCATGAAATGCACTTTTTTGTACGTCGCTTTGGATAAAAGCGTCTGCCAAATAAATGTAATGTAATGTAATGCCATTTGGGTCAGAAGATGGTAAAGATATGCGCAGGGAACTTGTGATAGTGACACTATTAGTGACACTACTGACACGGCAGCAGTAGTCACGACGAGGTCGCGCTGCAGCGCGCACGACCACCCATTCCAAACTGCGCAGGAAAGGCACGCGCAGAGGTGCTGCAGACCCACAGAGACAGGAAGGGGAGAGGGAAAGAGAGAGGGAAGGAGAGAGGGAAGAATATGGGAAGGAGAGATGGATGGAGAGAGGGAAGGAGATGGGATGGAGAGAGGGAAGGAGACGGGATGGAGAAAGGGAAGGGGAGAGGGACTCACGGGCTTCTTTAATATGGTGGGCTTGGCCTCGGGGGTCAGGCTGGGGATCCAGAAGCTGGGGAGGGCGGAAGTGGAGCTGGAGCCGGAGCCGGAGCCGGAGCTGGACCCAGCGGAGGAAGAAGCGGCGCTGGAGCCAGCGGCCGGCCCGACCGAACCGCTCTTGCCCTCCGAGTCCCGGGACGTAGCTGCGGGCGAGACCGAGCGTTACCCTGGAGACGGCCTGGGAACCCGGACGCACGGATCCGGACAGACCTTCGGGCCCTCGCCCTATTGGCCGGGCGCTTACCGTACAGCACTTGAGACACAACAGAGACCGGCCGGCTTAGACTGGGCTGACTCTAAACACAGCCTTTTCCGTTTTAAGCCACTGCATTCACCTTTCACTCCCCTTCCCCAGGTTCACATGACTGGTTGGAAACTGTTGGTTATGTTCCAGAAAGTGTGCGAGTTTATCGCTGTCGACAGCGCGGCCATGGCAGGCTACTATTGGACGAGGTACAAAGTCAGTTCGACTCTGTGGGGGAGTGGCAGAGTCAGTGCCAATACTGCGCGACACAACTTTTATCTGCACCGATTTAGAAATGCCGCAGAGATGACCAAGTTATAATGGTCATCTAAAGACCCTCAGTGAATGTGCCTACTCTATATACCCACGAGTGCCCCAATTCCAGTACCTGTGACCTGTCACTGCCCCATTCTCTCTTTCTACTTCATCCCCCCCGTACCTGCAGTGAAGGGGTTGATGGGCTTGGAGACGATGCTGTTCTCTCTCTTCTTGAATTTCTCCACCCTCTCTCTCTCGCCGGAGGTGGATTCCAACTGGCTGTCGCTCTTCTGAGCTCGTTTCTGCTTCTCATAAGCCTGAGAGAGAGAGCGAGAGAGAGAGGGAGAGAGAAAGGGAGAGAAGGAAGGGAGAGACAGAGAGAGGGTGCGGAAGAGAGAGGGAGACACAGAGAGAAAGGGAGAGAGGGGGAGAGAGAGAGAGAGAGAAAGGGAGAGAGGGAGAGAGAGAGAGGTGTCGGATACATGGCAGAGGGTTTTCTATATAATGACTGATGAATGTTTTCCACATGGAGCAGACAGACACACAGAGGGAGCAGCTGGTCAGACAAACCTTCATTTTTCTGGCGATTTCCACTTTCTGGTGAAGGATGTACTCCAGAATGGCCTCTTTTTCATACAAGTAGCCATCCGCACTGAACACACAAAATGAGCGCAACCAACAACACAAAAAAAACAAACAAAAAAAAAACACCCATGAGCAGTTGTCTCACCATCAGCAAACAGTAAAAAGTTCAGTGTTATATCTGAAGGTCTGTACACAGCACATTTCATCCCACAGACACTCATATGAACTCTGCAACATTTAGAAAAACGCAGAATATATCACTGCATATACCTCCAAACATTAATTTAGCGTATTAATATTCTAAACACAATTCGCAAAGCTCAGTTTTGAGAGCAAACAAACAAACCAAGCAGAACACAAGACGTTATGATTCCATCACAATTACACAAATGTCCCGTCAGGCCATTGCATACTCTCAAAAGGATTCTGAAATATTATTTTTGTTTGATAAATCAGAGCACTAGGAACAATTATCAGAGCACTAGGCACAAATTAATAACGAAAATGGTGACCATTGTTGGGCTGAATGGCCTGTTCTGGTTATGTTATTGTAGTGATTGCTAATTGTCCATGTATAGGCTATATTGGTCATGTACTTAAGCGGTTTCGAATATTACTGGTCTAAACAGCGTAACGACAAAGAGCATCGAATCTCTTTGGTAACGATGCAGATCTGAGTGCATGACCGTATTGGAACGTGACTGACGTAACGACAGGATCCCTGCAGGGCTGGAGAGACAGACAGCAGCAGTCGAAGTCCTTTATAGCGTCCTTCCCCAACCGCACGCTTTGTGTGCCGTATCCAGAGGCCGCTATAAGAACAGGGAGATGAGAATTCAAAACAGAAGCCCTCATGTGAATATGAAACACACAATATGAAAACGGACTGATTGTAGTTAACACATAATAATAATAATACCTATAGTTAAAAAGAAGCATCGCCAAATATAACCTAACGTCAGTCGAATAAACTCGACCAAACAGTTTACACAGTAGGTTACGATAATAAACCCCAGGCAAAATGTAACATAGGTTAACTAGCTTGCTAGCTTGTGCAGGATAAATACGTGCCGGTTAATGCCAGTTAGTCGGCTAACTGGCGAAAGCGGAAACAAAAACTCACCTGTATCTTTCTTTTTCTCATGATACGTGTACACGGCACCAGCCGTGCAGTTTTTGCCATGTCGTGTCATAGTTTTATCGTCTATCCGGGAGAGCTAAATACGGAGTAAATAAACACGCAAACGAATTCAGTGTAACACCCACCGACACTTTAACTTGCTAAATTAGTCAGCTAAAATTAACTTTCGAATACTTCACGATGCAGTTTAATATATTTCAAAGTAATACCAATCAAACAATTATAAGACGAAGATTAATCTACAACATGTTACCTAAACCACTTCCACAACACACTAACTTCCGTTTGTGAACCTTCTATATCCGGTTCAGTATGTCGGTGGAGACCATAGATGAACTACATCTTGTACAGTTCAGTGGTGGAGTCTTTTCAGATCCTCCAATCGACATTTAAGTTATTTTGTCTATCGATAGTCAAAAGCTAAAATTCAGTACGTGTACGTATATCGGACCGGAGTGTCATAAAATAAATCGCATACACAAAACAAGATTGAATTTTTTTTGCTCCCTTCAACAGCCATTCATCAGTTAAAATCACTTTCTCTCTCAACAATAGCGACTTTTAGATTATATTCTATGACCAACATTGCTATTGGTTATTCAGAATAAGTGAAATTTATTTGCAAGCAAACGTTCATTTCAAAGTGATAAAAAGCCTACAGTTAATCTATTCTGTTAAATTATATTCTAAAGAATAAATGACCTTAGTGTCTTCATGGTTGTATTCTAGTTCACCTGTGAGTCAAAAGACACCACGTCTTGGGTCTTTAAGGACAGGTCATTGCCTGCATCCACCACCTAGATGTTTAATTTCGGGGGTGGTGGAGTGGACCCCTCTGTCTCAAAGGAGATCACATGTCTCTACGATGCCCTGAGACAGCTCAGGGTGTGGTTTCGGCAAGCTACAGCAGGCACAATTCCTAAATCAGTCCTGTCAGAGACACTGGAGTCATAAAGGCCTGCTCCAGGGCAATCCAGTTACTGAACCCCCATCATGCATTTCAGCACAAACTCACCTCATTCCGCTACTGAGATCCCACAGGTGGGAAACAATGTCAGCATAATAATCCACATTCAGTGAACTGGTGTCTGGGTTGCTTAGCTTCTACTGGTGTGTACCAGTGTTCCTTAGCTTGTACTGTTTCATTTGGATGTCATATAAAATTGTAGAGGAAGACATGGCACTGAAATGCTCCAGTAAGAAGGTGGTGGAAAACTGGGTGGAAAACTGCACAGATATGGTCTCTTGCTGAAATGCTTTCACACCATTGAAAAAATCTATCCATGTGAAATTCAGGACAGTTTACTCAGAGCAAAGTCCTTCATTCAGAAATCTGTTAGTTATTGACACGTCTCCCACCCCTTTGATGAGTGGTGCGCCCAAACTGAGGAAATTGACCGAGGAGGTCTACATTTGGACAGCCAGGTGTGGTAGTCAGTAATAAAGCCTTCAAATCCCAGAAGGCAGACAGCCAGCAGGATCACCCATCAGCCTCTGCTTTGTGTCATCGACCTCCGGAGTGGCAGGAACCTTAGTTCCTCAGAGATGATGTGATCCCTGCCAGCCAACACCTACCTCCTACCACTGCGGCAGAAACAGGTCCACTTCATAATGTTATAGAAGTAGCAGACAGGTCATGTCTGCTTCATAGTGTTATAGAAATCGCAGACAGGTCATGTCTGCTTCATAATGTTATAGAAACAGTTGTATTGACTGGAAATGTTAAGCCCTTTAGTACTAATAAGTACATTGTAATAAGTTACACAGATTGTGACATTCCTCTTCAAATTGCATTTAACAGGAAACAGTTACATTTCCCAAAAACTCAGACCTTGTGAAACAATACATATTTGTCTCTTAAAGGTACTTGGTGTTTATAAAGGCAAAATTGCTTCGAATAATGATTTCCTGAAAAAAAGCAATTTATAACTGAAATTCATGGAAGAAAACATCCAACTATTGATTGTGAGATATGCAATGAGATGATGTGATGCATTTTGTGTTGAATACCTGCAGATTCTGTATTAATTGTTGCATGTATGTGATTGCCTTGCAGATCATTGTAATGGCAGTATGGCTGGTGAACCTCCTTTGTTTGATCACCTGACTCACACCCTCTTCTCTCCAGTGACCAATGTGGATGAGCTACCGGTGTAAGAGTTACGAATAATAATAATCCTCAGCCATAGGTTCATCCAGCCAGGCTGACACCCCTACCATACTGAGTGACCATGTACGCCCTCAGGAAGTACTTTGTTTGACGACTTCCTGTTCATTGCTTGCTCTAGCAATGAATGGCAGAAGTCTCTCAGATGTGAGCGCACTGGCACATCTGTTATCTCACCCTTTTATGGGAGGGTAGGCTCAGTTCAGGCTGTCTCTGCCCCAGCCACTGCACCTCCTGTAGCCTCTCCCCTGAATCTCTCCCGTTGCACCTCCTGTAGCCTCTCCCCTGAATCTGTCCCACTGCACCTCCTGTAGCCTCTCCCCTGAATCTGTCCCGCTGCACCTCCTGTAGCCTCTCCCCTGAATCTGTCCCACTGCACCTCCTGTAGCCTCTCCCCTGAATCTGTCCCACTGCACCTCCTGTAGCCTCTCCCCTGAATCTGTCCCACTGCACCTCCTGTAGCCTCTCCCCTGAATCTGTCCCACTGCACCTCCTGTAGCCTCTCCCCTGAATCTGTCCCGCTGTACCTCCTGTAGCCTCTCCCCTGAATCTGTCCCGCTGTACCTCCTGTAGCCTCTCCCCTGAATCCCTCCCATGGTACCTCCAGTAGCCCCTTCTGAATCTGTGCCATTGCACCTCCTGTAGCCTCTCCCCTTACCTTCACTGCCTCTGATAAAGTAACGCCTGTCACCTTCTTAATTTGTGTTTCCTGTGTGTGTGCCAACCTTACATTTTTTTAAATCTGTAATTTTATCTAGTTCACTGTGTACCAGATCACCAGGTTATAATCAGAATGAATGAAAATTTAAGAAACCGTGTGTGAATTATGTTTGTCTAATATAACATTAACAATATAATTTATATATTCTCCCCAATGTAGAATGCCCAGTCATTTAAACATCTGCTCTCATTCCTGAAACATCCACTATCGATTCAAGAGAGCCTGTGTTCTTTCCCAAAGCACATCATGTCAGCCGCTAGTTCTTATCCCACCGCAGGCTGTAAGACAGGTTCAGGCAGAGCGGAGTCTGAGCAAGACTCAACAGGCAGCGCTGCAGACACACGAGCGGCCAGCAGGTGTCACTAGAGCACAGTGTGACATCATCACCCCAGCCAGCACTAGCCCTCCCATGACTGAGTGACTCTACAGCCCATTTTGCTTTGCAATCCATTTCACTGGAATGGATTTTTTTAAAGCACACATTACAGGAGTTATCTAGTTATCTGCACTAAGTAAAACCTGGAAACACCCCAAATCTGGAACTTGGACTGGAGTTAAATGAGCTGGTCTGGGTTTTACTCAGTGCAGTTATCCAGCTAACTCAGTAATCCTGCTTCATGGTTTTACTCAGCATAGTTATCCAGCTAACTCAGTAATCCTGCTTCATGGTTTTACTCAGCATAGTTATCCAGCTAACTCAGTAATCCTGCTTCATGGTTTTACTCAGCATAGTTATCCAGCTAATTTAGTAATCCTGCTTCATGGTTTTACTCAGCATAGTTATCCAGCTAACTCAGTAATCCTGCTTCATGAAACAAGGCCCAGAATGAGCTACCCAGCAGTATCCATTATGTTACTGAGTGACTTCATTGTGTTTACTGCTTTCGATCAGCAGATAGTATTGTGTGCCTCTGTTTTTTGCATTTATATCTATCTTATTTATTTATTTACTTGTTTATTTATTTATTTGAGTATTTTCTGAGGAAACCTATAAAGGACAAGAAAGGTAGAAGACACTAAAATGAAATGCTGCAGCACAAACATTTAAAATGTCCCTAATATTTTATTGCCATATGTATTCCTTCCATCAGACCAACAAAATTATTAAATTTATAAAGAATTCCTGTTTCTTGGGACTCTCCTTAGAACCTTTCCTTAAACAATAAATAAATAATTAGTTTTACTTCACTTTTAATTACTCTCTTTAATGTGTTCATTGGTGTGCATTTGTGTGATGTTTTCAAATCTATAAAGCAACAGAAAAATAACTTATAGATAATCAAAATAATAATCAAAGTAATAAGAAAATCCCGTTTGTTGCAGCGCCTTCCTCAGCCACATGGTGGCGACAGGGGCTTAGTGTCCACGCCCAAAGACACTAGCTATTGTCCTGCAGAAACACATAAGGAAGAGTTAACAAGTTACTGGCAGCACACCACAGTACGTGTATGAATAAAATTAATTAAAATGTTTTTTAACAACTTTTTATCCTTTGTTTTACTATTTTCCCAAAAAAAATTCCAAATCCTAGTGGTGTTTTTAGGCCTGCATTTGTAACATTCATCATCAGGCCTTAGGAGAGCAGAGTAATAATATTGTCCTCCAAAGTGTATGCAGCTAACTTCCTTTTACGCTGTACTCCCCCAACTGGGCTATGCAGTCACCATGCTGGAGAACCACACCTCGCACAGCTGGTGCAGGCAGACTGCAAACATCCAGTGGACCACAGGGGGTCGCTGTTGCACAGTGAGCCAAGGTATAGCCTAGTGACAAAAACCCTCCTTCCCTGGGTGATGTAACACACCCAGAGATTATCACCTCACAGTACTCTGAGCCCCAGAGGCTACAGACACAGGATCACATTCAGTACTGTGGGCCTCATCCTTGCACTAAGTCCAAACGCTTTTCATTGAAATATAAATGTAAAAAATATGTATATATTGTTTTGGAAATGCCCACATTACATATTCAATGCAAATATGTGTAAATGTAAAATGAAATGTAGCCCACAACAGCGTTACAGCATCCTTACTTGTAGATTGATCCAGAAACAGCATCAACAAATCCACCTGAAATAACAACATCAGTCTGTCAGGCGTGTCACGTATTTTCACAGAGACATGTACCGTATGTGTTGCACTTTCTATACTACCGTAAAATTATAACACCATACATTTTCATCTAAATGTACATGCATTTCTCATGCTTCTCTGTGGAAATATGAGCGCGAACAGTTGGAAAATGCACTATGTACAATGCCGCCATTTGACAGGCGCTCTTACCCATAGCGCTTCCGCAGCTTGGTGTATTTTTTATTTTTTCATTGTGTGCATTTATTCAGGATAAATTCTGAAGCAATGCAGCTTAAGGATTTCATTTACAAGCGCCCTGTCTGCCCGTTATACGCCCCCGCCGATCGGCCCCTTCTCATTCCCTTACCAGGTTTGCAGACGGTCTCACATATTACAGGGCAGACGTAGCAGAATTTACACTCCTAGAAAACAAAGACAGCAGAAAAATAAATTTAAAAACTTGGTAGGTAACACACCGTCCACTATCCATACAGAACTGTAGTTTCAGAATGGCCCCATGGTAAATTTGTTCCAGTTAGATAAATGCTAGAATAGAAAGGGCCTCTTGAAAGGCCATCAAGTGAATTATAATGTCCTGACGTTAAAGATGAATAGTATTGGAGAATGTGGTTTGTTCCATGGAGCTCAAAGGCATGTTTGGGAAATGGCATGTGAGAGGAGTTCAGGGGTTAAACCTTTACAGATGACACGGCATATCTACTTTTGCACACTGTTCAGTGTAAATCAACTCTTAACAGACTACAGCTAAGCTAGCGTAGAGTGCTGTCGGAAAAAGACCTTTCGTATGCAGCTTTAACATGGAGCCCACAGTGCCAGATTGACCAGCAGGGATGACTAGAGAGCAATGAAACGTGGACCCTTAACCGGCTGAACCCTTCCACAACCTGGGCGATGCAACCGCCAATTGCATGGTGCCTATGGAGCTGCCAGCCACGGCACTGGATTCAATCTGAGACCGTGGGGCTCATCCACACACCATCATGTGCTGGTGCCTTAACCGAAGTAGCCACCAACAGCCAG